>NC_133395.1:84479657-85117182 GCF_047511655.1 Castor canadensis
CCATACTCAAACTGGTCCACAGCCTTCCTTCGAGGGCACTTGCTGTGGGCTACTTTCTCAATCTCAGAGTCATGGGTAAACTCGGTTTTAATAACTTGTCAGGATATTTTAGGGTAATTGTTGCATGGGGTTTGATTTAATTAATCTCAGCAGGGTTCAAAGAAGGCCCGGGAAGTCAACATGAAGAATGTCCTTCAAGATCTCCTGTTATTAAAAGTTCAATAATTATGTCATCACAAAACACAGGCATAGGAAAGTCTGCATTTATAAATCAGCACCGAAAGAAAGGGCTGAGTGGGGCTCAGCTAGACCATTTGCCTAGCATACGCAAGGCCCTGGGTTCGATTCCCAGCTTCACAAAAAAAAGAAAGAAAAGAAAATTACTTTATCCATGCTAACAGAGAGAAAAACATGCTGTTCTTTCCACTGTAAAATTACTAGCTTAGTGGCTGGTCCAAGCAGGGACTCGTCAACATTTTCTGAATGAATAAAACAATGAATGAAAGTGGAATGAATATGCATGACAGGATAAGCGATGCACAAAGAATATCTTCTTTTAAATAATAATTAGAAACACATAATTTATGACATTTAGATCCTACCAGAAGTCTAGCAAAAACTAGATCATGAGTTCAAAAACTAGATCAGTTACAGCAAGTACAGAAGAGAACATGCAGCCACTCGTAAAGCGCTGGTGCCTCCCACTGATGGGCACTTACAGGTCCCATCATCTTACAGGTCCCATCCCTTGAGGAGGCCCAGAGAACTAGGTGTGGAGGGCCAGAGCATTGGTGCTATTTTACCCGCTGGCTCTCAGAACACAAGAGGACCCCAGACCTGCAAACTGGAAAGCGCTCAACATGGAACCTTCGAAGCTGAAATGGTGCTACTCTCACTGCAGCCTCCATTACAAATCAGTGCCTAGGTCACGCCCGAAACCAACCACGATTTTAGGTGTGGGGAAGTAGTCATCAGTGTTTTAAAGACCCACACCCCACACCCCAGGCAATTCCAACATGCAGCAAAGCCCTTAAGGCCCCCAGCTGACTGACAGACAGGTACTTAAGATGAGTTTGATATAGTGTCACCCCCAAACTCAAAACCGAAACGCCAAGGTGATGGTAGTTGAGAGGTTTGGGGAAGTGATCATGAGGTCCCACTGGTGAATGGGACTAATGCCCTAATAAAAGGGCCCTTCCATTTCCTGTGCTTTTGCCCCTTTCACCTCTTCTGCTAAGTGAGGTTGCAGCAAGAAGGCCCTCACCAGATCTGTGCCTTCATCTTGGGCTTCCCAGCCTGCAGAACGGAGAAATGCTTCTCCTCTTTATAAACCACTCACGTTAAGGTGTTTTGTTATAGCAGCAGGAACAGACTAAGTTAGATACTATCTACATTTTTCAAATAGGGCAACTAAGGCACAGAGAGGTTAAGACCTTCACAAGGTCACACAGCTAATAAACAGCAGAGGCAACCCAGGTGGCAGGAGACACTAAGAAATCCTGGCAGCTAGGTGTTAAAAGACATAAGTTCTTTAGTGTACACTGACAAGAAACAGGGTAGACAAACAAACTGTGAGGATATACCCCAGGGAAAGAAGTGCATGAAACTGAACAGTCCTCAAGTTGAGGGAAAGCACCTACAATTCAACCAGGTGGGGGCACAGTCACAGTTCCCTGCCAGGTGTTCACGCAGCCATGCCAAGTGGTTGTTCAGGAGCTGGGGTGTAGCTCAGTGTACAGCACTAATGCAGTGCTCCATGCTGGAGAGTGAATCCTCTCACATTCTAGGTAAGCACTCTACCACTCGGGCTGCGACTCAGTCCTTTTGCCTTTAATTTGTTTTTCACATAGATCTCATGGCTTTGCTAGGGCTCTCAAGTAGCTGAGATTGCAGGCATGTGCTACCATTAAACCCCCAGAAAGCACCTGCTGTAGAACAGGGGCTCTCAGATACCAGTGTGTGTGAGAATCACCTGGAAGGCTTGTGAAGATACAGGTGGCTGGGAGGAACCCCCAGGATTGCTAGTTCAGTAGATCTGGGGAAGCCCTAGAAAAGCCCCCAAGTGTTGATGCTAGAGCCACACTCTAGGTAACAGATCAGTCACAATGCCAAGCTAGGGCTGTAACCCCACAGAGCTACGTGAGGGTCTCCTGCCTCTGAATGCTGCTTGTCTCTGTCAGCGCCTGTCCTTGCCTTCTGTCTTTCCTCCTCCAGGAAGCCTTCTGCACTTTAGAACTCTCTCGGCCCCTAATGACCCCTACACAAACACACCAGCACACAGTTCACTACTTAGCGTTTTGCTCATCCACCTGTTCTACAGGAACGTGAGCCTCTTCATGAAATCGGGGGCTGGCTCTCATGAGCTTTCCATACTCAGCATCTAGTACACAGCCTGATACAGAGAAAACACCCAGTAAGTGTTGGGTACACATACGTCCCTCCAAACCAGCAGGAAAGGGATTATCATTTCCACCTGTGGGGGCAATGGCTCCATCACTACAGATCCAGTCTCCCACTAGGCAATTCAGCATCAATAAGAAAGTTGAGACATTACAGAAGAGCACTCCACCCCAGGAAGGGTGGAAACCAAGCCTGGTTCTAAAGCAGACAAGTCCAACCCACAGAGGATGTGTTTAAAAGTACACATGTAACATGTTTAGAATTCAAGACCTGTTTACCTCTCTCAATCACATATGGCGGCTAAGTACCAGGACCTAGCCTCAGAAACTTTTTAGTGAAACTCAATTGTAATTTCAACGCTCAAGTGCAACAGCCTGTCCTATCACACGGTACAGTATTTTCTATAAAAGTCTGCAGTCAACGGCACAGAATTATTGCAGGCCCTCCTGCCTCTCCTGCTGTCAGTCAATGAAGCTTGGACTCGCTCTCCCCTTGCTCTTACTCTACATGAGCAAAGATACTCCTTTCCTGGTTTGCTGCTGTACACTCTGGGGGCGTGGAGTGGTGACTAGGAAAAGCTGAGAGAGAGGAGGACAGAGCAACTCGCTGGCCTGAGAAGACCCCGAGGCTGGAGACCTTTCAGACTGTGAGCCTCACCAAAACATTGCAGTCTGGCCAGTTCAGGCCTGTGTCATATTCTTCTCCAGGAACAGCTGGCCAGTCTCAGGAAACACTCTGCCACCTCCTTTATGGGGGCTCTGTCCTCTGCGGGTTTAGCAATCTGGCTAAATTCAGAAAGTGGGGTGGGGTTTGCATGGACAGAGTAGCTGCAGAAACAGCAGCTACTCTGCCTCTGTCTCTGCCTCTCTCTTGCCCTCACTGCTGCTGATTGGCAATGCAGAGGTGAAGAAAATCATGCACATACCTGGTATTAATGCATTTCTCTCTGCAAAAGGGAGCGAATTAGGCATTCCAGTTACTGATTTTCCAATTCCCACATCCTATATGGTTTGCCTCTAGAAAACCATGTACCTTTGGTGTTCTTTCCTGGTGTGTGGGAAATTTCACTTCCCTCTAAAACATCTGAATGTATACATCTGTGATGTATGATACCAGTTATGCCATTGCAAGTCTCAAAAGCAAACATTTTCTAAATGTTTAGCTTCCTCACAAAAACAGAAAGAAAGCAAAGCACTGATGATGACCACTAAGTGAACCAATTGGTGCTCTCAGTTCAGAAAAGGAAAGGGAGAGAAGTCTCACTGCTTTCAGCAGCAGGTGGACACATCAGCCATCAGGCTGTAGGGTCAGGTATCAAGCCATGGGCCAGCAGTTCAAAGGCCGGGGTCCTGGGGCCAGCTCTCCCGTTTGGCTGCTTCCCCTTGATGAGTCCTCTTTTTTCCCTGGGTCCCTTCCAACTATCAAAGTATATCACTTTGCCAATCCAAGAAAAAAGACTCATCTCCAACTCTTAGGAGGTGAAGGCTAACTAACAAAGAAATGTCTGATCAAGGCTTTAAGATTACATAATAAAACAGAAGTAAGACTTGTGAAATCATATCACATGGTTCGCACAGACCCTAAGGTCTGCACAGCTTAAAAAAAAGTGAAACTGAACTTAACACACAGGAGGGGACAGTTGGCAATGGTCTTTTTAAATAACACTTTCTTCCCAGCTTCCTGTGACAGAGAGGGAAAACAGGCTGGAGGCATGGATGACGTGATAGCCTGTACCTTCGCCAGGCCATCTGAAGGACACCAGGCTTTCCTCAGGTTTGAGGTTTTCCCCATGTACTGTCCTACAGGCATACAACTTGTGCCTTCAACTGGTACACACTGCAAACTAAATAAAACATGTCAAACAATGACCTCATTTCCAAAGCTGAAAGCCAAGGCCTGTCTGAGTTCAAGAGGTCGAATGGCATGGAACCTCTGTGCCTGGCGAGAAGAAGGCATCCACCATGACGGACTGCATTGTCCCGGAAACCCATCTGTTACTGACCTTCTCTGAGACTCTTTCCTCACCTGTAAAATGAGACAGTAGTAGATCCTATGTCACAGTATGTGAAGAGGACTTAAAGTGAATACTGTGGCATGCATGCAAAGCCCTCAGAACACTGCCTGGCACATGTAAGTGTCCAATAAATGCTGCCTAGTAGACATATTAATGCTGATATCAACATCATTCAAGGACTACATGTATGATTCTACCTCAGTAGAAACAAACAGAAACGGCAGGAGTGCCCCCTGAAACCTGGGGCACTCCTGCAGAAAAGCAACTGCCCTGCCTTCCTCCAGACATTCTGGAATAAAGCTATCTGCAAGGTAACGGAAGGCTGATCAGAAAGAAGGAAAAAGAACCTAGGGATGCTCAGGGACTGTGAAAAACCACAACAGAAGGACCTGAGTCCAAGTGTGCTGTGAGAGCGGAAGCAACTGGGGCTGGGGAAAGCGCTTGTCAGGGAGAAGCAGGTAAAAGGGAAGAGCGAGCCTGTGGAAGGAGGAGGGGATGGTACATGCACAGGAACAAATAAAGGAGGGGATCTTCAGCCAGGATGGGGAGAGCATGGCAAATCTGGGGGCCGAGGGAGGTAGCTGAAAATTAGAGTATTGGAGCAGTATAAACAGCCACATAAAGCTCTGAGGATGGGGGAGGGGCAGAGAGCAAGGTTCAGCAGCACATGGTGGGGTGCATAATTAACCGGCACCCGGAGAACAATGCAGAGGGAAGTTTGAAAGAGGGAGGAGGACAGAAAAAGATAGGGGGCACTTTTTAGAAAATTTGTAAAAAGAAACTGATGTGGAAAAAAAAAAAAAAGAAAGAAAACTGGGTGAATTTTCCATGCCTCTTAGCAAGTGGAATAAAAAGAAGCACTGGGAGGCCGGGTGGAACAAATAGGAAGAAAGCACGGGGTAAAGGGGACTGAAGTGAGCCTGGGAACGCCGTGGGGAGGGCGCGTCATGTGCAACTCTGAGAAACCTGGGATGAGCTGAAAAATTCAAGTTATTATTGTTTATCCACATCACCATCCAATGCCGGGAAGCAGCTAACCCACAGAGTTTTGCTTGCTTGCTTTGGTTTGGCTTGTTTTTTTGCACTTGGAGGGGAAATTTGCTCAGGCTCTGTAACTTTGCAGTTAGATGGGTGGCCGGCCAGCACAAGTCACCTGAGTTCCCCTGCTGCTGGCCTTTAGTCTACCTTCCCGGGGCTAACAATCCCCCACATCCTAAACAGAAATGGAGCCACGCCAACTCTGCCAACTCCCTCTCTCCAGTCCAGTGACCACAGACATCGGGTCCCAAAGTCTTTTTCCTGGAATGAGACCCAGTAGGAACCAGAGGAGAAACCTGCTTTCTAAGCCAAGTGTCCGACCTCATCCCCTCCTGGTCCGGCCGCAGGGAGCGAGTGTTAAAAGGGCCACTGGCACCTACCTTTGTCCGTCCTCCAGGCGCAACCCCGCCGGCCGGGCCCGCGCACGGAGCGCGGGGTCGAGTTTCAGGATAATCCCTGGACAGGTCCTGCTGGAAGCCGCCTGGGGCGAGGTCGCCATCAGCGCCCGCCCGCCGCGGAGGCAACGCTGCGGCGACCCGGAGGGCTCAGAGCAACCACTGCCACCCAACAGGTGAGCAGCCCAGGCAGGTCTCCCCAGCCAGGAGAAGTGAGGAGCAGGACACCCTCAAGTCACTCAATTCCTCCCCGGGAACCCACTCAACAGCCCGCGTCCTCGGGGCAGAGCCGCACGCACCCGGCGCAGCCTCACCTCGCGTAGTCCTCCACCACAGAAGGTGCAAAGGCACCGTGTCCAAGATGTCCCAGCGGCCCAGGCCCGAATCCAGTGCCGGTGGAGCCCCGAGCTCGCCGGGCTCGGTGCCGCGCGGCCACGGGGATGGCAACCCGCAGGGCGGCCGCGGGAGAAAGCACCGCGCAGACTCTCCGCCAGCGGCGGCCACCCTATCCCCCCCGGGCCACGCCCCCAGCCCAGCACCCTCCCGAGGCCATGCCCCTGCGCCAGGCCACGCCCCCGGCTTCCCCGTAAGGCCACGCCTTCACCCCAGCTGCGTCCCCCCCGAAAGCCACGCCCCCTGCCCTGCTCCTGGGAATCATACCCCCGGGCCCAGGCCACGCCCTTCACGCGGCGCCTCAGGCTACGTCCCGACCTACTCACCACCCACCTACTTCTGGCCACGCCCCTAGCCCCCTGGCCACGCCCTGGCACCACTTTCCCCCACCCTCCACTCCAGGCCACGCCTGCGACTGAGCTCACCCCCCTCACCCTCCCGCAGCCACGCCCCACTCTCCTTTCGCCCCTCCCCACAAGATTTCCCCTTGCTATGCCTCGGATCCCTCTCCCACTCAGGAGCACCATTATTTCCCGAAGTACAAGTCTTTCCCTAGGATAACTCCCTTCCTGCCACTCCCGCCACTCCCACACGGCCACTCACAGACTGGCCCCCAACCCCGTTCTTCCCCTACTCCCGCCCCCGACCGACCCCCAGCCACGCGCAGGGCGGGAGCCACCGCCGCGTCGCCCGGGCAACCACCCCACGCCCACGCGCCGCCGCTCGGCCTGGAGTTCGCGCCAGGCCAGGTTGGGTGGCTGCACTTGAGGCGTGCGCTCGCCTTCGAGCAAGCAGAAAAGGCAAGGCGACAGGTCTATGTACCTTTTCCCCAGGGCCTAAGGCAAGCCTTGGTGGCTGGTCCTGTCAACTCACTTAAAGGACTGTCACCTTTCTTAGTTAATTCTCAGGAAAACCACTGAGGAGAAGCAGAACTGTGTGTGCTCCAAATGTTCGGTGATTGTTTCCTGTTTCACAAGTAGTGGAATTCATTTTTTTTAAGTTCGTTTTTTTATGTTCACCTGAGTAGTCAGGGAACTTTCACCTACTTTACTTAGGTTTTCATTTTTTCAAATTCCAACCAGAAAAGGCGAACTAAAGCACTAGTTTTACTCCAAAGGAGTAGGAGCCTTCAGATTCACTCCGATGAAAGCATGGAACCTTTCAGCAAAGCTTTTCTTCATTTAAGGAGGGGCGGGGGGAACACGACTGTACAGTAGCCTTTTTTTCATGTTCATGGCACAAAACGAGTTCTGCTTTTACAACTTTGACACTCTGGTTATTTCTACAATTTAAGATCCCAACTTTCATAACTTTTTTCCAGTCCAAAACTCTCATAACTTTTTCTTTAGGATGGTGTAGAAACTAGTATTTCTGCACGATTCACTGGCATGTTTTCTCTGCAGTTAAAATCTCTTTAACACCAAGAACAAAACTGTAAAGTCCTCTGTCTACCATGGTTTCTGCAGTATTTCTCACTTTTAGCCAAGATGTGCATTATTTTAAAAGTGTAGTTTTTTAGAAGAGTCCTTTGAGTGGCTCTAATGTGCTAGCATGACTATAAAGTTGCACCACTTTTATAACTAAAGAAGAAGTCTACCCCCTGTTTTAAGACAAAAGAACATCTGAAAGTATTATACTACCAATAAAAAGTCAAATCTAATTTTATCTGTGCTTTTTAAATATTGAGAATACTACTCTGTATAAGTACTGTAATGGCAGATCTATGTCATGCGTTTGTCAACAGACTGAACCCCTGAGGAGCTATGAGCTTTGTTCATCATAAAGCATCAGTATTGGCTTATCAGTTGTAATAAATGTACCACACTAAGATAAGACAGTAACAGTGAAGAAATGTACAGGACTGGGGTGCAGCTTCACAGGGAACTATCTGCCTAGCACTCTCAAGGCCCTGGGTCCATCCCCAGCACCACAAATAAAAAACTGTATGGAGGGAGGAGGCGTGTTAGAGACCATATCAGAAGTCTGTAATTTCCACTCAGTTTGGTGTTTGTACTCATTTTTGTTTTTGTGGCACTGGGGATTGAACTCAGTGCCTCTGGTTTGCTGGCCAAGGGCTCTACCATTTGAGCCATACTCCCAACCACCATTCAGTGTTCTGTAAACCTAAAATCGCTCTGAAAATAATCTGTTAAAACACACACACAAATATAAATGATAGTATCACTAAGTTTTGGAAATAGGGCAGAATTTATTTTATTCTTTGAGTTTTTCTTGAAATTCATCAAATTTTTGGCAATAAGCATGTATGATTAAGACAAAAGTAGTTACAAAAATAAAGTGTGAACCAGAACTTGTAGCTTATGCCTATAATCCTAGCTACTCAGGAGACAGATCAGGAGGATTGTGGTTCAAGGCCAGCCCAGAGAAATAGTTCATTTCAAAAATACCCAACACAAAAAAGGGTTGATGGAGTGGCTCAAGTGGTAGAGTGCCTGCCTACCAAGCATGAGGCCCTGAGTTCAAACCCCAGTACCACCAAAAATTAATTAATAAAATAAACTATGGAAAATTTTAGAGATGTAGCATGAGAGGATAATATTGAATATGCCATTTCATTCCTACTTACATAACTAGCAAAATCTGCATGGTGTACTCACAAGTGAAATCTATTTTAGAATTGTTAAAAAGAATTTCAAGGCCTAAACTGACAGGGTTTATTGTTTCATTAGAAGTAACCTGAATCTGAGCAGATTTTGATATTTCTTTTAAAAACATCTGTGTTTCAAAAGACCTCATCTGAGTGCTTGGAAACCACTAACTAAGATTTCCATACACCGTTTTCTTCAGGCCTGGCCCTCAAGCAGATGGATTTCTGTGGACTCTGCAGAATTGACAGAGTTGGCCTGCAGCCTCCCTGTCTCCCACCTCGTCCTTGCCAGAGTCCCTTCCTCTTCAGTGTACAGTGAGCGCCATGTACCCCTCTGCATAGATCAGAAAGCAGCTTTAGCCCATGGAAGACTCTTGGTGACATCTGCACACATACAGGCACTGGACAATTGTTAGTTTCTGTCCTTTAAAAAAAAGTTTTTTAGGATTTCAGTGGGAGTTCCATTAGCTCCCGGGATAATTCATCTATGTGAGTACAGATTTTAAGCTTGTTAGAGGAAGGCAAGATGTTCATGAGAAAAATTACACACTTGCTAAACAGAGCCCAGAGCTCCATCACTGGCTATGTGCACACCACATGGACTGATTCTGTCACTCCTCCTCTAGTAAATGAGAGAGGAAGACCAGAGATCCTGAAATTTCCTTCCGTTCTATCATCCCACAGGGAACCACAATGTGACTTCCAAGCTAAAAAACAAAACAAAACAAAAAAACCCCAGGTCTCTTTTAAAGGCTGCCCTCCACACCCATGTGCCTAGCCATCACTCACAGCCCTGTCAAAAGCTGGCACCTGCATTCCCTTGCTGCCCATATCTATGGCACCTTCCTGGCTTTCTTCCACCTGCTTTGCTTTTCCTTTGCTGATCTGCTGGTACCCAACTCTGCCTCCCACCCAAAACTCATCATAATCATGTTGATCTTTCTGTGGACAGTGTCCAGATATAGAAAGTTCCACCTATAATACTAGCTATTCAGGAGACAGAGATCAGGAGAATAGTGGCTCAAAGCCAGCCCTTAACACACACTGCATGCTCAACATGCCATGTGCTATACATTCATTACTTCCTGAATGCCTCAAGATGACTTTGAGGTTGATTTTTTGTACATGAGGTTAAATGAGGTCACACAGATAGGAAGTGAGGCAGCCAGGGTTTGATCCCATGCTCCTGCTTTTAAACCCTATGTTGTGAGTCCCCTACCGTTCAGAAAGCTTGTTGTGTTCCACCTGCCAGTTGGTCAGGGGGTTCTCAGAAATCACCAGGCAGGAAGGGAAACACTTTGTCCACATTTGGGGGTTTTCTTTGATTTCTACAGATCAATACTACCGGTCTCTGCCCCACCATTTACTGAGTAGTAGGCTCATGTATGCTGATGGAACCAACCTAAGTTATTACTTATTAACCGCACAGAAAGTTCCCTTTCTTTTTTAAGCTTTCCACCCGGACTACCGCAGGGAGCTCTCTGGGGTCAGTCTGTACTCCATGGACCACACTTCAACCTGGAAGAGTAACTTACTGTCTAGACCTGGTGGGGGGACACAGGGGTCATTCAGAAACTATTAGCAAGAATTGTCTGTAGGTGACTTCATTAGTAATATTGCTGACCTTTTCATCTTCATCTGTCATCTGCAGCATCATGGTTGGGAAAGAAAAGGGCAGTTGGCCACGACTGCCCTTAGAGTGTAAGGTGAGACCCCTTCATGGGCTCTTCTGCTCCCCAGCCCAGTGCTTTCAGAAACATTCAACATTCTTCCACCTCACTGCCACTGGCTCCTCATCTTTAACACACTGTGGTGAAGGTTGAGTACAACAATGTGGCAAGCCACAGTCCAGCGTCTGGCCCATGGTCCATGCTCAAAAAATGACAGCTGTCACTGGGTATTAGAACAAATAACAAGGGTTGGCCATTTTTTACTCTGAAGTTTCAGTTTTTGTTTTTTTTGCAGAACTGGGATTTGAACTCAGGGCCTACACCTTGAGCTACTCCAGTAGCCCCTTTTTTTTTTTTTTTTGTAAAGGGTTTTTAGAGATAGGGGATCGAGAACTATTTGTCCAGGGCTAGCTTTGAACCGTGATCCTCCTAATCGCTGCCTCCTGAGTAGCTAGGATTACGAGTGTGAGCCACTGGTGCCTGGCTACTTTGCAGTTTCTTACAGCAGTCTCTCCAATTTGAAACTTCCTAGGATGACAGAATAATGTTTGGCATTTATCAGGTCATCTTAACATAGAAGCATCAATTTGGGAAGACTGAGGAGGGGCAATTAATTTGGGCAGAGAAGAAAACATTGCCCTTGCCCCTTGCCTAGGAAAGGGCGTCAAGGCCAAAGGGTCTACAGAGCTCAGGGACAACCCAGGAGCCAGTTCCAGGACCTACCTGTCTGCTCTGAGAAAGGGACACAGTCACAGCAGGGTTGGCAGGGGTCACAGATGTGAAGGGCAGCCATGGGAAAAAGAGGACAATGAGCTTTGTAGCACTGTCCTCACAGCCACTGCAGAAAACAATATAATAATTCCCCCCAAAATTAAAACTAGGACCATCCATTCCATGACCAGCATTCCACTTCTGGTGTGTACAGAAAAACAGGGACTAGATCAATACTTCAAAATGGGGGATCTGGAATGTTCCCCAGAGGCCCATAAAGGCTCGGTCCTCAGCCTGTGGCACTATTGGAAAGGGGTGGAAACTTCAGGAGATGGGGCTAATGGGAGGAAGTCGGGTCATTGGGGCCCTTTCCTCCTCTTCTCTGTCTGCTTCTTGGGTGCCATGAGGTGAACAGGCCTCCTCTGACCCACACTCCTGCCGTGATGTGTCACGTGACAAGGCCAAGTGACCATGGACTGAAACCTTGAGCCAAAAGAAACCTTTCCTCCTTAGAAGTTGATTATCTCAGATATTTTGTCACAGGGATGGAAAGTTGTCACAGTGACACAGCCCTCCAACCTCCTTCACACTGTGAACCTAAGATTCAAATGCACATGGGCTGGCAGAGAAGAGGGGCTTTTCCAAGACAGTTTTCCACGAGAAGTGGAGTGGCTCCCTTCAGCAGTAGAACATCCACCTAGCAAGCCAAAGACCTGAGTTCAAACTCCAGTACCACCAAAAAAGAAAAAAAGAAGTAGCTCCCGAAATTCTGATTCTTTATTAAACTTGCAGGATCCACACCCTCACCTAACAATTTTGTTTTATTACTTGGACTCTTTCATCATTACACAGCATGTATCACCTTAACGCTCATCAAAGATGGAATCTGTCCTTTCACCTCTCATGGCCTGGGTAACCTTGGCGAGCTGCTTGGGATTTTCATTTCTTCATCTGTAATATAGACACAATAATGTCCGCCCTGTGTCCTGGCCAGGATTAGATGAGATAGTCCATGTAAACAGTATAGACATGCTTGACCCATGAAGAGTTCACACACAGGCCTGTTCTGCCCACAAGCTCCAGAGCTTCCTACAGCTCACTTCTCTGGCCTCCAGGGGAGCATGAGGATGTCACACTCGCAGACAAGTAAGTTCAGGTGCTCCCTGAGGGTGGTATCTTTTCTACAACTTCATTTACTTTGGGGTCTCCCATAATACTAGGTAGGCACTAAGTATCCAATAAAATAATCAAAGTAATAGTAATTAATAATACACTATTATTGTGGTATTATTACATGAAAAAAATGTTTTAAGTAAAATAGAAATTAAAAAAAATAAAAGCCAGTTCCAGAAATCAGGAAGGGGCCAGTCCAGGCACAGGGCCTATTCTTTCTGGCTGATTTTTATGTTTCATGCAAAACAACCATTTCTTTCAACTCCAAAGTTCTGAGCACACACCTAATAACCACTGTTTTCTACGAGTGCCATTTGCGACGAATAATCAGATGGCCTGACCAAACTCTTCCATTCTAAAACCCAAGTGAATTCTTTTTTCCCCACCAACTTTGAAAGTGTAGAACAGATGGCAGAGAATGAGGTGACTCACTGTTTACTTGTAAGTAGACTTTGAATAATGAGAAGCAACTTAGGAGACAATTATAGGTTTGTTTTTTTTTTTTTTGAGACAGGGTCTGGCTGTGTAGACCAGACTATGTAGCCTTGAATTCACAACCTTCCTATCTCAGTTTCCTGAGTGCTGGGATTACAGATGGGTGTGACCATGCCCAGCTTCTGTTAGGGGTAATCAGAATATTCATTGAGAAATATGCACAGCAAACCTCCAGGCCACCATGTCTATGAGAGTAATCCATGATCCAGGGGTAATGGGTCACACTTGTAATCCCAGCTACTCCTGAGGTAGAGACTGGGAGGATCACAGTTCAAGGTCAGCTCAAACAAAACATTGTTGAGACCCCCATCACAACAGATAAGCCAGATTTGAGAATCATGTCTGTAATTCCAGCTATGAGGGAGGCATAGATAAGAAAAAAGGGACTGGGGATGTGGTTCAAGTAGTAGAGTGCATACCTAGTAAAGTTTGAAGTCCTGAGTTCAAATGCCAGTATCACCAAAAAAAAAAAAGGTTCATCCATGTGGTTCTGTATAACATTGCTTCATTCTTTGTTATGCTGTGCAGAGTTCTACTGTTTGGACATACCGTGCATTTTTCTGTTGTTTACAGACAATTAGGTCTTTTCTACTTTTGGTTATTATGCTACCATGAACATTCTTGAGCATGCTTTTAGTAGAAAAAACTGTACTCCCTTTGGGCGCATCCCAGAAATAATATCACTGGGTCTGAGGTTCCTGTATCTCCAGTAGCTACTAACTGCCACATTTTTTTAATGGTCATGCAAATTCACAGTCCCACAAGTGATATCTGTACAAAGTACATGCTCTTCCTACACAACTTAAAAGATAAATGGAGTTTTAACTCCACAATGTGGAGGGTACCGTGAATTTTTTAACAGAAAAATTTGTACATTGTTCATGGCAGTTTGCTGTGACTCATTCCTTCTACCAGCTCCTCTGCTGACTTCCAGGGGGAGGCAGAGGAGGAGATCATTGTCTAGAGTGTGACAGGTGTGTGTTAGAGGGAGGCGGGGCACTGTGAGGCACAGAGGAGTGCCAAGTCCTCATCCTGCTTGAAGCTCGTTTGTGCCTGAGTGCTGTGTTATGAGCAGTGAGCAGGTGTCCACCCTCGTGAATAGGATTAGTGCCCTTATAAAAGGACTTGAGGAGCCAGGTATTATGGTGCATGCCTGCAATTCCAGTGCTGGGGAAACTGAAACAGGAGGATCATGAGTTCAAGGCCAGCCCGAGATACATCAGAGACCCTGTCTCAAAAAGAAAACAGGAAATTGAGGGAGCCTGTTCGCTCTTTCCACCATGTGAGGCCAAACAGAAGGTAACATCTGTGAGGAACATGGCTCTAATTAGACATCACATCTGCTGGAGCCTCGATCTTGAACTTTCCAGCCTCCAGAACCATGAGGAGGTTCTACTGTTAATAAATTACCCAGTCCAAGGCATTTTGTTACATCAGCCTAAATGGACTAAGACAATATGTCAGAGACTGAATATGTCTTCCCAAAATTTTTATGTCGAAATCTAAAAGGAGGCAGGACCTCACTGAGGTTATAGGTTTCCTCATGTGTGGGGTTAGTTTCTTATCAGGGAGACCACAGTTGGAAAAACACCAGAGCAATCAGCTACATGAGGTGACACAGGGGACAATAACAGACACAGCAGGACACCCTTTCCTCTGCTCCTTCCTCTAGTGTCAAGATGTGTGGTTCCAGCTTCTTTCCTCCTCAGCCTGTTCTCCAGAAAAATAGTTGTTATGTCCTTCTGTCTGGTAAATTCTCACTGAAACTTTAAGCTACTGGAAATCTTATTTATACAACACAGACATTACATATCATTGAAAACCCACAAAAGGGCTCTAACTTGGTCTAGCATTTCCATTGAACCAAAACCCAAGGAGTCAGTTTTGGCAATTTTTCAGGCCTAACTATCCTGAGGACCAAATGGGTGTCATCTTCCTAGGCTTTCAAGATGACAAGGGTTAACCCAAGTCCTAGCCACCCCTGGGGCCCTCTGTCACGAATGTTTTTACTCAGCGGGTCCCCACTCTGCATCCTGGTTTGTAGAATGAGTTTACATTCCGCTGAGCCTACTCATCATCCCTGAGTCACAAAGTCCTCTCATGTGGCACACTGAAGGCAGCCCTTTCCGGTAGAAACCCTCATGGAAACCATGAATAATGAGCAAAACATTCTTACGAGATTAATAACAACTCCTAGGCCCTTGCTTCCCTCATCCCTCCCTTACTTTCCAGATCTCTCTGTGCATACTTGGTGCTAGAACAGAGCGCTCTGGTTCATGTTCTCTTGCTGGTTCCATTACACCTGTACCCAAACATCTCACATACGAGACACAGGAAAAAGACAGATTCTCAACTGTCCAGCCACGTTTAGCCTCTGCTCAGTCATACAGGAAATCATAATGTCACGTGTGCGACAAATGTTTGAATCTGGTGCTTCGGTCCTTCTGGAGCCCTGGGAGGCAGCTTCAGGAGGCAGCACACTGAGGCTGAGTTTTCCTAAGGTGGCCAAAGGACTTAGGTGGTGCAGAGGTGAGCCCTAGTGCTGTGGTTTGGGTGGTCTGTCAAACATTGATGTGCTGGTGGCATGGTCTTCATCGATGGCACTGGGGTGGGAAAACCTTTAAGAAGTAGACCTAGTGCTGGGTCACTGAGGACACTGCTCTCAGAAGGGATTAAGGTGGCTCTTACGGGGCCCTCCTGAGAGGGAGCTGCTATATGGAGACCAAGCCTCATCTGTCTGCTTCCTGTTTTACCATGGAATCTCTGTCTCTCATACATCCACCATGACGTGATACAGGGGGGCTGCACCAGAGCCAACCAGATGGGCTGCCAGAACTTAGACTTTTGAGCTTCAATGTGCTATTTAAAGTGGCTAGCCTTGGGTATTTTGTTATTGCAGCCTTGGGTATTTTGTTATTGCAACAGAAAACAGAGCTTTGAGCTCTGGGGGAATTTCTACTCTGATGTAATGCATTCCCTGCTGGGGACGCGGGGAAACTGCACAAAAGACAACTGGGTTCACGATGGAGGCAGGGTTGAGGCAGACCCCCAAACTCTTACAACCTCACTGCCAGCACCTTAAGCAGCACTTACAGTTTTGGTCAAGGGCACACGATATTCCTAGCACACAGGACTGCATCGTTTAAGAAGGTGGGAACAGTGTGATTCTGTCATGTTCTGAGAAGAACTGAAAGCAGGCTCTGAAAGCAAACGTCTGCCCCCCTCTCCGTGTCACTGTAGCGTTATGCACAATGGTGAGAAAGTGGAAGCAGCTCAGGAGCCCGTGCGTGGATGCATGCAGAGAGAAAAGGTCATTTGCCATGTGCTACTGTTTAGGTCTGAAATGTCCCCAAAGGCCTATGTGCTAAAGGCTTGGTTTCCAGGGTGCTGCTATTGGGAGCTGGCAGAAACTAAGATGTGTGGGTAGGGGAGGTATTGGGTCACTAGGGGTGTGCTTTGAAGGGAACAGTGGAACCTGGCTATCTCTTTTCTCTTTCATGTTCTGGACATGAGGTGAGAAGTTGCTCCACTCAACACTCCTTGCCATGATGTGCCCCAGGCTCCAAAGCACCAGGGCTAACTGACCATGGACCGAAACCTCCAGAACTGCGATCAGAAATAAACCGTTTCTCTTTATAAGCTGATTTTCTTGGATATTTGTTACAGTAACAGAACACTGATTAACACCATACAGTAGAATATTACTCAGCCTTAAAAAGCAAGAAGATTCTGACATATGCTACAACCTGGATGAACCTTAAAGCCAGTGTGCTAATTCAAATAAGTCAGTCACAAAAAGACAAATGCTGTATGATTCCACTGATAGGAGGTGCAGAGAACAGTCAAACAGACTCCAGGGCAATGGCAGCCATCTGGGGTTTGGGAAGGGAATGGTGAGGGAAGGGGCATTTCATAAACACAGAGTTTGGGAAGATGAAGTTCTGGCCCCGGATGGTGGTGACGGGTGCAGAACAACATGCATGTATTTACACTCCTAAAATGGTTACAAAGCTCCCACTGACTGAGCTGGGCAGCTGTCACGTCCAGAGGAAGGCCGGCAGGGCACTGGCCCTTGCCAGTGTGGGTTCACTCCTTGGTGCTGCTTGGTGATGATGCCAAGTGCCAGCACTCTGCCACACGGTGCGACACTGTCAGGACCAGGTGCTCAGAGCCATCCTTCTAGCTCCTTTCCACTTTGGCCACCTGAGCTCTGCCTGTGCCTCAGGAAGCGCCCCAGCTGGTGCCCATGAACTGGAGCAGACTTCTTGACAAGCCTTTTTCTCTGCAAATGGAAGAAACCACTCCTGGTGGTGAAAAATACATGTATCTTACACAGGTGTCTCTACACCTGATCTGTGCTCGGAGTTATAGACAGTGGGAGATAACACATTTCTCTGGAGGTGCACTGGGAAAAGAACTGATAAGAGATGTCAAGAATCAACAAAATGTGGGATACATAGATTTTCTTTCCTTTCTTTCATATTTATTTTAACATTTTTATTAGTGCCTATTAATTGTACAGTGTAAGGGTTTTCACCGTGATATTTCCAACATGCATATAATATACTTTGATCATATTCATCCCTATATTACTCTTTCTTATCTTCCCTCTCCCCCCAAATGCATGTTTTCTAGGAAGAAAACATTTCATGTCTGGATAAGGTCTTTTAAAAGACTAGAAATTGTTTGGCATGGTGGTATACACCTATAATCCCTGCTACTCAGGAGATGGAGATCCGGAGGACTGAAGTTTGAGGTCTGTCCAGGCAAAAAGTTAGTGAGACCCCATCTCAACAAATAAGCCAGGCACAGTGGTACATGCCTGTGATTCCAGCTACAAAGGAGGTGTAGGTAGGAGGATTGCAGTCTGAGACTGGGCCCAGGCAAACAAAGGACACCCTACCTGAAAAATAACTAAAGCAAAAAGGGCTGGAGTTGTGGCTCAAGTGGTAGAGCACCTGCCTAGCAAGCACAATGCCCTAAGTTCGAATCCTAGTGCCACAAAACAAAACAACACACACACACACACACACACACACACACACAAAAACCCACAATCAAAAACAACAAAACCCCACCAGAAATTGTGCAAATGTTCAAAATTAAAGGAGAGGTTAACCAAATCCTGGCCCATCTGGGATGGGTGTTCTACAGCAGGTGGCTGTTCCAAGACTGCACAGACCATAGCCAGCTACAGAGGAAAACTTCAGGTGCTAATACATGCCCTGATTGAATATATAACATAATTACAATAACTTACAAACACCTGTGACAAGTAAGAAACCTGGGGGCCGTTGTTCAAATTTCTGCTCACTTCCCAGAATCATGTCATCTACAAGAGAGTTTTAGACGCTATTTCTCGCCTCCATTCCTCCACGTTACTGACCACACTGCCTCATGCATTATTTATCTCACTAAGGTATGTAGACAAGACTGTAGACAGCTTGATTACATCCACCTTAGCAAGTTTAGTTATCAGTTCGTCTTTAAATGAAAACCAACTATTTTTTGGTAGACTTGCCTACATAGAAGTAAGAAACCACCACAAGGACGTCTGGTTTTAGCACTTGCCCCACTTCTGGGGTTCAGTCCCTAGCATAGCAAAAAAAGAAGGTGGAGGAGAGGGGTAGGAGGAGGGGGAGAGGAAGGAGGAGGAGAAGAAGGAAATCTACTGTCCCATTCCACACAGGAAGAGCCTTATGGCAGAGGGACTGCAGCCGCAGCACTGAGCAGCCCAGCCTCACTCCCCAGCAGTTGTCTTACGCCTGTCTCTGCCCTAAGACACCTGAAGTCTGTGGGTAGACATACCAGCCTGACATACCAGCCCCATGTGGCCTCCTTCTGTTCAACCAGCAAAGATCCCCAAATCCAAATCTTCCTAGTTGTCAGAGCTCTGTGAAAAGTGGCCCCAGTCAGCTTTGGGCACACAGATCCGCACATCTTATGCTGGTCGTTTGGTCCACAGCACTTGTCCCCTCCTCTCCTCCAAGTCCCAGCTGGCATGTCACCACTTCTGTGGTGTCTTGACCAATGCCATCCATGGGACGGATCTTCCTTTCTTGGTCCTCTTCATGCCCCCACCAGACACCAACTTGGCCTTGCGCTGTTCTCTGTGCTCCTTCTCAGCGTGCACTGGCTTTCTTCTTCCACCAGATCGCCCCTCCCCAAAGGCCACAAACTCTCACCTTAGCCATCTAACACTTCCATTCCCCAAAGTGTAAATTGCGAACTACAGCAGGAAGAATCCGCCAGCCTCCCCCATTCTAATCTACTGACACAGAGGCTGCTGTCGGGACCCTTCTCTCCGTCCCTCTGGCCTCGGCTTGTTTCTACCACATTTGTTGACAGTTCACTGGCTTTTGTCCTCTGAAGACTCAGATGAACTCAGGCCATCAGAGCAATGCACTTAGAGGAAGGCTGCCGTCACTTTCTCTAGGCATATTCTTTTTGGTTTTTTGATTCAAGGTCTAAAACTCCAGATCCTCCTGCTTCAGCCTCCTGAGTGCTGGGATTACAGGTGTGTACCACCATGCTGGGTGCATTGGACATATTTTCCCCCAACAGGGACATACTTTAAACCTCACTCAAAGACCCTGCAAACTCTGTGCTTGGCTGGAATCTTCTGGTGATTTCATGGTGTGCAGCTGTTCAAGAGGACCCTACCCAATACCTCTGAAGGGAGGAAGTTTCTTGGCTTTTGTAGCTCCTAAAGCAGTGTGATACGCTGATGAGGCATCTGTGAGCTACACACTACGACCCCAAGACCCAGGCCCTGGTTGCTGTGTCTCCTTGCCCCCATCAAGGGACCAAGAGCGTGAACTCTGCCATGTGCTGTCCCTGGCAGATGGGACTGCAGGAACTGCAGGGACCAGCAAGGCCTCTGCTTGCTGCTCTGCTGGCTTAAGCAAAGCCAGCCGGGCTAAGGCTGTGCATTGTGTGCCCTGCACAGCTGCGGGAAAGGGGAGGCGGACTCTCAGAAGATACTCTTGTGAGGCATGGGGTGGGGTCCTGGGAATCCAGAAGGTGCTGAGAGAGCTAGCGCTTTCCAACCTCTTGTCTCCGGCAGAGGAGGTGCAGCCTACAGATGCCCTGTTTTCCATCAGGGCAAGGGTGTCTGCTCTCTCAAGCATGATGTTGCTCACGTGTGTGAGGCGTAGGTAAAGTGTCCTTTTTGTAGAGGTCAAGAATAATAACCCCACAAGGTGCCGGTGCCGGTGGCTCACACCTGTAATCCTAGCTACTCAGGAGGCAGAGATCAGGAGGATCACAGTGCTAGGCCATCCCTGGCAAATAGTTCAAAAGACCCTACCTCAAAAAAAAACCACAAAAGGGCTGGTGGAATGGCTGAAGTGGTAGGCCTGCCTAGCAAGCATAAGGCCCTGAATTCAAACCCCAGTACCAAAGAAGAAGGAAGGGGAAGAAGAGGAGGAGGGGGAGGAGGACCAAGAGGAGAAGGGAGGAGAAAAAGGTACTCATTTGATTCGGGGTGACCACGTGAGGGAGGTGTTATTATTCCCATTTTATAGATGAGGAAATAGCTAGAGAGCAGTGCTAAAGTACACATCTGCTGTCTCATTTTGGTGAGCCCCTGCGAGACCCTCTGGAGACGCGGCTCAGGTAGGCAGAAGATTTCAAGAGAAGGTTAAGCAGTGCTGACATCCTGTGCCTCCCTTGTAGGAGTGCTGTGAGCGCCACGTGGAGACAGGCCTTCCCCAGCACAGGCAACAGCTCCTTTTTTTAACTACAACTTGCAAAAACACAGCCTTTTTTTTCTGTGCTGGGGATTGAACCCAGGGCTAGGCAAGCACTCTACGACCATGCTACATTCCCAGCCAAGAACGACTTTTTAAGCTAAGAAAACATTTTTCCCTTTTGCTTTGGATCATTCATCTTAAAAATAAAGTTCTAGCCAGGCACTGGTGGCTCAGACCTGTGATCCTAGCTACTTGGGAGGCCGAGATTGAGACCTGGTTCAAGGCCAGCCTGGGCAAATAGCTCTCAAGACCCCATCCCCAAAATAACCAGAGTGAAATGGACTCGGAGTGTGGCTCAAGTGGTAGAGCGCCTGCTTTGCAAGCGTGAAGTCCTGCATTCAAACCCTAGTCCCATCACACACACACACACACACACACACACACACACACACACGACTAATCATCAATGAAGAGTGTATTAAGGACAGGGCCACCAGGCTCTGAAGAAGTCCATCAACAAGAACTGCCATTTTAATAACCACTTCTCCCAGCTCACCACACCTGCCTCTTAGGGTCTTGTTGTTGTTTTGTGTTGGGTTTTTCTTCTAATACTGCAGAGAATGAAAAGAGAAAATGGAAAGAAGGAAGGGAGAGGCAGAAAGGGTGATGCTGGTGATCCTCAGTGTCCCTGTGCACCTGCAGTTTCCTTAAGCACTAAGGACATCCTAGACATTGTACTCCAGACACCGGCGACCCTCTGCTTGGAGGAATTGCTGGTGTGAACCAGGCCAGGATGTTAGAAAATGAACATGCTGGGGAGAGCTCTCATCCAAAGACAGCAGGGCTGCCGACTGAGTGATCTGGTCTTGTCCCTACTGGCCCTCTGGCCTATTCCCTGAAGGTGCTTCCCTCACTCCTACCCAAATGTACTTAGAATCCCATAAAGGAGGGGATCATAGAAGAACCCAACCCAGGAAGCCAAGGGCGGGGGTTGGAAGGAGAGCTACTTCCCAGGAGGCAAAGCCCCTGATCCATGGGGACCACCTGCTCAGTCTTCTCAGATACCTCAAGGAAAGGAGAGGAACTCTTCCAAGACCATCTTGGCTTGTGAATCAGGATTCTGAATGTGAAGGCTTCTGGGTGATTGTCTGGCTACAAGTACTTCAGGGCAGGTTAGGCACTTTGTGCAGAAGACCTTTACAATAAATGACTCAATGCCCACCACCAATGACCTAATTCATGACCTTACCACCTTCCCTAGATCTTACCTCTTAAAAGCCCCACCTCCTCAACGCCACACACTGTCGACCAGGCTTCCAGCACACGTACCTCTGGGGACACACTCAACCCCTGTCCAAACCAGGCAGCCATTTACCAAATTCCTGGGACATATGGGGAAGTGTGAAGACTAATAAGAAGAAAGAAGAGGAGGAGGAGAGAGAGGAAGGGAAGTAAAAAGGAGGAGGAAGTGGGAGGGGAGGAATTACCTCTTAAAGATCAAGTTCCGGACCCAGATATGAAGCCACACAACTATAACTAACTTGTCTTTGACAAAAGAGCTAAAAATATACGATGGAGAAATAGCAGCCTCTTCAACAAAAACTGCTGGGAAAACTGGTTAGCAGTCTGCAAAAAACTGAAACTAGATCCATGTATATCACCCTATACCAAGATTAACTCAAAATGGATCAAGGATCTTAATATCAGACCACAAACTCTAAAGTTGATACAGGAAAGAGTAGAAAATACTCTGGAGTTAGTAGGTATAGGCAAGACCTTTCTCAATGAAACCCCAGCAGCATAGCAACTAAGAGATAGCATAGATAGCTTTTTAGCTCATAAAGCTAAAAAGCTTCTGTTCATCAAAAGAAATGGTCTCTAAACTGAAGAGAACACCCAGAGTGGGAGAAAATATTTGCCAGCTACAGGTCAGACAAAGGACTGATAATCAGACTATATAGGGAACTTAAAAAACTAAATTCTCCCAAAACTAATGAACCAATAAAGAAATGGGCAAGTGAACTAAACAGAAATTTCACAAAAGAAGAAATTCAAATGGCCAAAAAACACATGAAAAAATGCTCACCCTCTTTAGCAATAAAGGAAATGCAAATTAAAACCACACTAAGATTCCACCTCACCCCTGTTAGAATAGCCATCATTAGCAACACCACCAACAACAGGTGTTGGCGAGGATGCTGGGAAAAAGGAACCCTCTTACACTGCTGGTGGGAATGTAAACTAGTACAACCACTCTGCAAAAAAATTTGGAGGCTTCTTAAAAAGCTAAACATTGATCTACCATTTGATCCAGCAATACCACTCTTGGGGATATACCCAAAAGACTGTGACACAGGTTACTCCAGAGGCACCTTCACACCCATGTTTATCGTGGCACTATTCACAATAGCCAAGTTATGGAAACAGCCAAGATGCCCCACCACTGACAAATGGATTAAGAAAATGTGGTATCTATACATAATGAAATTTTATGCAACCATGAAGAAGAACGAAATGTTATCATTCAAAGATAAAGGGATGGAATTGGAGAACATCATTCTGAGTGAGGTTAGCCTGGCCCAAAAGACCAAAAATCATATGTTCTCCCTCATATGTGGACATTAGATCAAGGGCAAACACAACAATGGGATTGGACTTTGAGCACATGATAAAAGTGAGAGCACACAAGGGAGGGGTGAGGATAGGTAAGACACCTAAAAAACTAGCTAGCATTTGTTGCCATTAATGTAGAGAAACTAAAGCAGATACCTTAATAGCAACCGAGGCCAATAGGAAAAGGGGACCAGGAACTAGAGAAAAGGTTAGATCAAAAAGAATTAACCTAGAAGGTAACACACACGCACAGGAAATTAATGTGAGTCAACTCCCTGTATAGCTATCCTTATCTCAACCAGAAAAAACCCTTGTTCCTTCCTATTATTACTTATACTCTCTCTTCAAGAAAATTAGAGATGAGGGCAAAATAATTTCTGCCAGGTTTTGAGGGGGTGTGGGGGACAGGGAAGGGGCGGAGTGGGTGATAAGGAAGGGGGTGGGGGCAGGGGAGAGAAATGACCCAAGCTTTGTATGCACATATGAATAATAAAACAATAAAAAAAATAAAGATCAAGTTCCAATACTCATGCAGAAAGTCAATGTAGAAGAGTTTTACTGGCACTGAGAAGGGTGCAACATCTCTTCTGTGTTCTTGCTTCCTCAAAAACATAACCCCAAGTGTAACATGTAAAAACATCAGACTAACTAAAACTGAGAGTGCAACTGGCCAGCACTCTTCAAAACCATGGATGTCGTGACAACTGAATGTAACACGTGACTCTGGATTATGTCCTGATCCAGAACAGGACACTACTGGGTAACTGGTACCTAGTAAAATGTCCAGAACACTCAGTAACAAGTCGCTGTTTACTTTCCTACCTCTTTGACTCCCTCATGTGATGAGAACAGAACACCTCTCCCTGGGGCAGGAGTTAAGCATTGTTAGAGCATTGCTGCATACTGATAAAGTTGAAGAAAACCTTCATTGAAGCACCATTATATTGCTTTTTTTTTCTTTAAATTTGCTGCAAACTTGAGCAACTCTCCTTCCTCCTCCCTCCCTTCTGCTAGGCTCTTCCCCAGGGCCCGGGCTGCTTGAGAAAAGGACTGCCAGCCAGGCAGTCTGACTGCCCTCATGCCAGAGCCAGCCCCTGTGAACACTGTAAGGACACCTTGAGGAAGCTACATGACAACCATGGCTGTTTACTGCCGAGGCACACTCCAGCTCCTGAAGGCATAGCCCAGCAAACAGCTTGCACCAGACATTTTGGCCACAAGCCTCTGTGAACTCTAGATGACCCTGCAGCTATTTCTGCCTAGGCCAAAGGGAAAGCACTTCCTCTGGTGGCCCAGCAGAAGGCGTATGACATAGTCCTTCATTTGTGTGAGGGGACTGCCATGATTTGTCCAGACACCCTTGCCATACCTCCCTTCTGGTTATATAAGCAGGCTACTCAGCTTACTCTGTTGGGAGACCCCGTCCTGTGCTCTCCCTTGGTGTTGCAACAACAGCTCCAATAATGATTTCTCTTTTGCTGGGCATGGTGGCTCATATCTATAATCCCAAGTACTCAGGGAGTACAGACTTGAGAGGATCACAGTTTGAGACCAGCCCAGGCAAAAGTGAGTGCAACCCCATCTCAAACAAACAAGTCAGGTATGGTGGTGCGTATCTGGAATTCTAGCTGTGCCAGAGGTGGAGATAAGTGGATCAAGGTCCGAGGCCAGCCCAGGCAAAAATGTGAGACCATATCTGAAAAATAATCTAAAGCAAAAAAATGACTCGGGGTGCAGCTTAAATGGTAGAGCACTTGCCTAAGCAAGTGCAAGGCTCTGAGTTCAAACCCCATTACCAACCAAAAATTTAAAAGAAAACTTCTTGAGTGGTCTTCCTTGCCTACTTTAGATTTTCATCACTAGGAGAGCAGTGAACTGGTAACACAGAGGAGAGAAGCAGAGGCAAGGGTGAGGTAACAGTAGGGAGGCCCCATCAGGCCCCAGCTGCAGAGGTGAGAACAGGGGCTGAGCCAGAGCCCAGCAGCAGAACTGACAAGCAGCTCCCATGACAGAACCTACGGCAGGAGCGGCGTGGGACAACTGACACCATCACCCGCCCACAGTATGCAGAAGACTCACAGCAGAGTGAGGGTGGCAGAGCCACGTGGGAACCAAAACGGACGCCAGCGGATCCCGCTGGAGCCCACTGTGGAAGTGGCAGCCCTTGCCACCAGAGTTTAAAACTTTCTGGGACCAAGAACTCTACAGTGAAAGAGCTGTAATTCCATCCAGAGCCTTCCAAGCACCTCAGGCACTGAGGTGCACAGCAGCTCCCTCGCCTGCTGCTGCCCCTTACAAACACCTGCCAAGGGTTCAGAATAACGAGAGGAGTGTCTCACCTCCTCACAGGCCTATCCTGGTAGCACAAGTCCCCAGCCAGCTGGTTTGTGATCCCATCTTCTCATTTCAGTTCCACGGGCTTCACACCACTTTGACAGTAGGAAAGTCTCTGTACTGACCTTTACAGACTCAGAGGGGACTTAGAAATCAAGTCCGAGAGGTGGTATGATTTTCACAGGTTCATGTGGTGATTATTAAAAGGCCACTCCTGTTTCTGGGCCACATGACCTCATCATTCACAAACACAATGGACAGATCTCATCAAATTTCCAGCTGCTACACAGATTTGTTGTGCCAAAATCCACTCATCTACTTAGTATTCCTTAAATATTCCTTATGGGCATTCAGTGTGCCCGGCTGTGCCAGGGCCTATTCGTCAAGCCCAGTACGATACTGTGGCCCCCAAACCAACCCTACCAACTTAGCTTAGGAAAATCTAGAATCAGAACTTATCTGACACTTTTTTTCCAGAGTTTCCTAGCTTTTTATCCATTATTGTTTATTTAAAAATAAGGAATTTTTGCTGGCTTGGCAGTGAAAGACCCTTCAGAAACTCAGCTGAATAATTTCCTGTTAATAATCTGCTTAGAAAAACTTCTCTCCGACCCCCCTGGCCTGATCACACTTACTGCTCTCTGAGCCACTTGAGGCTGGCCGCTGTTTAAGCCAATCATGGACTCTGAATTCAGCTTAGGAAGGTGAACACAAAGCTTTATCTGACAACAATTGTCCCAACCTTCACTTTTCTTCACGTCGTAGCAGACTCTCGAATGTTTGTGGGACCAGCACACCTGCCTCAGGTCAGTAAATCAGTCACTTCTGATCGGCAAAGCCACTCGTGTAGCATTTCACTGCAGTCTCTTCATCCAGCACTCATCGAGGATTAGCAGATAACTCTGAGTTGGGGGAAATGAGCTCAATGTAAAGCACTTACAGCAATTTTCAATCTTTGTTTTGAGACAGGGTTTTGCTATATAACCCAGGCTGGACTGGAACTCATGATCCTCTTGCCTTCGCTGGGAGTGCTGGGATTGCAGGTGTGTGTCACTATGCCAGGCATAATTTTTGATCTTTGAACATTTTTTAATTTTTGCTTTGTAGGAGGAATTGAAGTCCTAATAGATTATATTAGAAGAAATATGATTTTATAAGCACACGGCCTTTAAGCCTCCATTAAAAATACACAGAGGTTTAGAACTGCTGTACTAGCCCTACCTGACGATCACAGATCAGAAGGGCAGACTATTTTTTAATGAATGGTTTGTTTGTTAGGATGTCTTTAACAAGGTATGGCAAAGCAGGTGGTGGAAACAACAGAAGTATACTGTCTCGCAATTCTGAAGGCTGAAGTCCCAGAGCAAGGTAGGTTGAGGACTGTGAGGGTGACTCTGCTCCATGTCAGTCATTGGTTTGTGACTTGATTATTTTTAGCAGGACTGTGGTTTGAACTCAGGCCTTAGTGATTGCAAAGCAGGTGCTCTACCTGGAGCCACACCTCCAGTCCTGTCTTTGGCTTGCAGTCCTGTGTATGCTTGTCTGTCTCATGCCCAAGCTCCCTCAAGGATGCCAGGCATATTGGATTAGGCCCACTCTAAAGCATTTCATTTTAACTAATTACATGCGCAATGACCCTCTTTCCCAAAAGGTCACATCTGAGGTTCTGGGGATTAGGACGTCAGCATGTAAAGTTTTAGGGGGCACATGCAACCCTTAGCAATTAGTGAAGCCATCCTGAGGCCATGAAACCACTAAACAGAAGCTAAGTGGAGGCTGAATAGAGGCTTGGGAGCAATGCTGGCACTGCTGACGGCTAGAACAGGGGTTACAGCTAGGAAATGCAGAGGCTCCTCCCCCAGCTTTATAAGGACCAAACTGAAGGGAAACCTTTCCTGAGGAAAAGGTTTCTGGGCCTCAAAAGACAGTCTTTTTTGATTTGGGTTTTCCAGTGCTGGGGATTAAACCCAGGACTTCAGGCAAGCTAGGTGAGTACTCTACCACGGAGCTACATTCCCAATCCAAGCCCAAATCTTATCCTTGTAAGCCGAGAGGTAGCAGGCCACCTGAATGACAAAATAAATATACATTTCACACAGAACATCACATTTCACCAAGAGAGTACCTTTCATCTGAGTCATCTCAGTGAAGCTTGCAAAGACCTAGTAACTGAACAGTCTGATGACCTCCCACACCCCAGGGCTGACTTAGGGTTCCTGACTGCTGACTGCATGTGGGTTTTCCTTCTCCAACTCTTTTGGCCTCAGCTTCCTACAGATTGGAAAGTCTTTCCCCTCAAAATGTGATGTCACATCTCACTTCACCAGCCTGGGCGGATATTTGAGCAGCTTTCCTGGCTCGCCTTGTTCTATCGGCAGTGGGAACACGAGGCTGGAAAGCTCTGCCTCACGGTCTTGCTGAGTGACACCGTCACTCAGCCTAACAAAACTCCTTCACAGGGTTCCCAGTGCCTTTGAGGTGCATGCACACGATGAATGCAGGCACATGCTGTCCTGCAGAGGGTGGCTGCTTCTCATCAGGGGCTCCAGAGGCTGGTGGTCCTTCAACGAGTCAGACCCTCTGGACTATCAGGATGTATGGCCAGGGTCTTGATAGAGGGCTCCTTACTCCTTTCCCCCTAGAAAGATCTGTTCTGTTCCCTGCAAGCATCTCCTAGGGTGGGGTTACTTTTACTGATCTAGACCTGGCCAAACCGCCAAGAAAAGATATGCTGCTCTGGCCATCAACTTCCATCCAGCCAGCATCCCCCCTCCATAAATAGCAGCAAGAAATCAGCCAGCAGCCTACACAGCCCTGAGCAACACACACGCTCCCCAAGGAGCCCAGAGCAGAGCTTCTCAGTGAGTCGAGTCTGGGGCTTCCAGTTTCCATCGCAAGCTTTCAGGTCCATTAGTAAGGCCCCAGAGACCAGTGTATCAACTCCATCAGGCACTGTCTGCCATCGCAGTTGCCCTCCCTGCTACTTTGGTGGATTCACTTTTTGTGGTTTAGTTACAGGAGGTCAACTGTGGTCCAAAAATATTAAATGGAAAATTACAGAAATAAACAATTCATAAGTTTAAATAGCTTATTGTAGCATATTGTTATAACTCTTTATTAATAGTATTGTCAATGTCTTAGTTGTCTACTTTATAAATTAAATTTTATTACAAGTGTGTGTATAGGAAAACACCACAGAACACAGGCTTTAGTACTATGGGGGTCTTGGAGCCAATTCTCCCACAGATAAGGACAGATGTTTCACCCACTCCTTGCAGAAAGACAGTGAAGTTTTCGTGTTGGGGAGGGACACTTGGTGGACCAAAACCCATAACCAATGACACAGCTTTTGAGGTTCTCACAGGCTAATTTTGCCTGGCAGGGTTCTACCCAGGTCCACCTTACTCCTTTGTGTGGACCATTTGGATATTCCTCCCCTCCAGCCGCACACACCACATGTCTTGGGAGTGATGTGGACAGGCCGTGCCATAGAGAGCCAGCCCTATTCCAGCCCAGGACATCTGAAGAAGCTGTCATGAAACACCCACTGCAGATGCTGTCTGTCTATGGCTCCACACTCAGCTGAAACTTCTCCTTGTCCTGTAGACATGGTCCTGGCCTGTGGCCCTGACTTATCTTCTGTCCCATTCTCTTGCCTTTTGACCCTGATTCTGCATTCTCTTGCCACCTTGGTCTTTGTGAGTGGCCCTGGCTGCTGGTGTCCCAGCTCTGTAGGTGGTGCCATCTGCAGATGTCTCTAGAGTCAGAGGGCTGGGTTGTGCTCCATCCACCTGTTAGGATGCTAACCTTCTACACCTTTTGGCCTACCCACCACCTGCTGCACCTCTGACCATTGTGTTTTACCCACATGTGTGGCTTTGCCTCCTTTGTGTCAGAGTTTCCAGCACCTGCTCAGCTCTGCAGGAATATGTAGGTCCACACCTCACCCTGTCTTCCCTGTGCTCATTGACATCAACTCTCCTCAGCCATGAAGAAGGAGGTGATATTTGCACACAATGTTGAAGACAGACAACATTCCCTCGGTATCCAAGGTGGGTGGGCTCCAGGACGCCACAGACACCAAAACTAGCAAATGCTCAAGTCTCTTATATAAAATGTCATAGTGCAGGTATAGAACCTACACATAGGGCTGGTGGAGTGGCCCAAGTGGTGGAATACCTGCTTAGCAAGCCTGAGGCCCTGAGTTCAAACCCCAGTACTGCAAAAAAAAAAAAACCTACACATATTCTCCCATGTGTGCTAAGCCATCTCTTGAAAGACCTGAACCACTATAAATACTATGCACATAGTCACCATTATACCATATTGTTTAGGGAATAATGGCAAGGGAAAAAATCTGTACATATTCAGCACACATGTAATGATTTCAAATGTTTTCAATCCACTGTTAATTGAATTAGTGAAAGTGGAACACATAGATATAGAGGAATTATTTATATAACTTTATCTTCTATAATTAATTTCAAACATCCCAAAATCATCAGCTACTTAGGAGATGGAAACAGGGAGGATTGTGGTTTGAGGTCAGCCAGGGCAAAAACTTAGACCCTATATGACCAAGAAGCTAGGTGTGGTGGTGTATGCCTATCATCCAAGCTACGAAGGAGACATACGTAGAAGGATCGTGGTCTGCAGCTGGCCTGCACAAAAAATTGAGAGACCCTAACCAAAAAAATTTAAAAAAAAAAGGAAAGAAAGTAGATGCGTACAGAAGAGACAACAAAACATGGGAGAAGCCTCAGTTTACAACAATCAGCTCTCATGGTAATGATTCCAATCCTATGAGAAAGGCAATAATCCCTCTTAAAAAGTTAACCACTTTGTAAAGGTCCCATGGCCTCTCAACACTTGTACTAGGGACCAAATTTCAACATGAGTTTCAGAGGGAACAATCCATACTCAATCCATAGCACCAGCTGAGGCTGACATGGCCCCTCCATAATGTAGTAAAGTTTCAAGCTCTTTTTACATTTCTGTTATGTTAAACTTAGCATAATGGCCTTCATTCTTCTAGTGAGAGATGGCAAGATGGTTGTCCCCCCCCTCCCCCTGGCCATGTACCAGCTGTGTCCAGGAAGAAGGGCAAAAAATGTTACTTCTTCTTTAAGAAGCTTTCCCTGAAGCTACTTGTGAATCCATCACATCTTATTAGCTGAACTATGCCATGTGATCAACCCTAGCTGCAAGGGAGTCAGGGAAGCTGGGTATTTTAGGCTGGGCACATTACTGCCCTGAACAAAACCTGAGCTATTAAGAGGGAATTGGGAAAATAGATGATTAGCTGTGTCTACTGTAGCTCCCCACCTCTGTAATCTGCCTTTCCTTGTTTATGTTGCCATTAACACTCCTGCCTCGTGCCTTTCTATCCTGTCTCTCCCCAGCTCCCAACCCCCCAAAGTGTCATCATTTACTCCTTTCTATCCAGTTATACGTAGGTGCCCACACTGGCTTATGCCAGAATCCAGAAGGATTTCTCCTTTCAGCTGCAGGAGGCCAAGGCTCTTCTCCTTAGTCACAGCCACCATGAACTTGTGTGGACAAAGCTTCAGCCACTGCATCAGCTGAAACTTCCAGGGTGGGGCGAGGGGATGTGTGATTTATTTGGCATGATTCCTTTACACATGGTACTGGGCACATGCCTCCAACAACAGCAGGGCCTAAAACGTAGAGTGAGGTTAGCCTTCAAGTTCACCACTAGCTCTGGATAAAGAGGAATATCCTGAAAGGAAGGGATGGGGTGGTCACTGGAAGGAGAAAGGTGGCTTTATACAGCAGGAAGGAGCACAGGCCAGGACTCTGGGGTCCTGACTTTTTGGCCCAGGTTTATGAGACTTTTTAATCCCCTACCTCCACCACAGAGCTGCTGTGTGGGGAGTGACACTCCCCATGCACAAAGATTCTTTGCTTGGCCAAACTTCAGTCTGGCTTCCAAAGTGTTTCTGAGCTCATTTGTGCCCATCCACTGTTAACAAAGGAACCTTTGTGTCAGTTCAGCCAGGGCACCCCTCATCCATACCTGATTAGGGTCTGATCAGGGTGCTCATCCTCCAGATCTGGGGCAATGGCCTAACACCTTAGCTGACTTTAGTAAGAATCAGGCTGCATAGCCAAGTTATGGAAACAGCCAAGATGCCCCATTACTGACGAATGGATCAAGAAAATGTGGTATCTATACACAATGGAATTTTATGCAGCCATGAAGAAGAATGAAATGTTATCATTTGCTGGTAAATGGATGGAATTGGAGAACATCATTCTGAGTGAGGTTAGCCTGGCCCAAAAGACCAAAAATCATATGTTCTCCCTCATATGCAGACATTAGATCAAGGGAAAACACAACAAGGGGACTGAACTTTGATCACAAGATAAAAGCAAGTGCACACAAGGGAGGTATGAGGATAGGTAAGACACCTAAAAAATTAGCAAGCATTTGTTGCCCTCAACGCAGAGAAACTAAAGCAGATCCTTAAAAGCAACTGAGGCCAACAGGAGAAGGGGACCAGGAACTAGAGAAAAAGTTAGATAAAAAAGAATTAACCTAGAAGGTAACACACATGCACAGGAAATCAATGTGAGTCAACTCCCTGTATAGCTATCCTTATCTCAACTAGCAAAAACCCTTGTTCCTTCCTATTATTGCTTATACTCTCTCTTCAACAAAATTAGAGATAAGGGCAAAACAGTTTCTGCCAGATATTGAGGGGGTGGGGGGGGAGAAGGAGGGGGCAGAGTGGGTGGTAAGGGAGGGGGTGGGGACAGGGGGGAGAAATGACCCAAGCATTGTATGCACATATGAATAATAAAAAAAAATTAAGAAGAAAAAAAGAATCAGGCTGCATAGGTTTAGCTGCAATCCCCCTCACCCCAGTGTTTTCTCTTAGTCATCTTCTGTCTTCTGAACCCACTTGCTCATGTCATGTTCACAGCTGAGCCTGGTCTCTCTCTCCACTGCTGCAAGACTGCAGCAGTTCCTATACCTAGCACAGTGGTCTGGAATAAGGTCTTCCTTACTTTTTCGTTTCTTTTCCCTTCCCTTCTCTTCCTATCCATCTCCCCCTCCCCTTCCCTCTCCTGTCCTCTCCTCTCCCCTCCCTTCCCTGACTCTCCTCATCCCTCTCCTCTCTTCTCCTCTCCTTTCCTCCCCTTCCCTTTCTTCCTTCCCTCTTCTCTCTCTCCCTCTTCCCCCCTACATAGACACTGAGCTACACCACCATCCCTAAGTCTCCTTACTTTAACAAGTATAGCTGAATGATTTTTTTTTTTAAACGCTGGGCAGACCTGATTCATGTAGGCCTAAACTTAGCTCCTAGGAGAAGTCTGAGGCCGAGGACTTCTGCCCAACAAAAATGTGTAGGTCTTAAGTCCTGAATGATAAACATGTGCCCATCATGCAGCCTTGGGCACACTAAGCAGATAAAACCAGCTGACACTCCTAGCAGGGCACCAGGAACCATTAGCTCTTCCTCCGATTCCATACAGAACGTTCCTCCTGCCTCGTCTTAATTTCACCAGGTAAGGCTGTGAAGCTCAAGACAAAATCAGTGCTTCTAACAGCAAACATCAGGTCTGCACCTTCTTCTATTCCCCACTCCCTCTACCTCCAGAAGGCTGAAGGTCATGAACCTGGGCTTTAAACTTCCTGCCACATCTGTGCTTTTAGTAGTTTTTCTATCCTGGAACACAAGGGTTAAGGGGGCTGTCCTTGGGAATATAAGGATTACTCAGCGCAGACCAGTTCCCTGCTGCTCACATGGGGCTACTTTGATCGCTGAGTGTTCCTCTAACCCCTGGCATTTTAGCGTGGGCTGTGGGAAGCAGACCTGGTACTGAAATCTAGACAATTCCTCTTTTTAGCCAGCAATCACTGTGACTTTGGATTAAGGTCCACATTGCAAAAGTCATTTTTAAAAAATATATGTTCCTCAAAAGTCAATACATCAGAGGAACTCAACAGATTGGTAGCCATTGCCCCAGTTGAAAACCAAAGAGAAAGGTCGATTTTCCCTGGGTGCTAAATTTGTCATGGTGTTTACAGCAATCAGTTATTTTAAAGACTTTGTAACCAATCGTCACTTGATTTTGGATGGTAGGAAAAGAAAAAAGTATTGCTTTCTAGGCAGGTGTTAAAGATCGATTGGTAGTTAGTTAAATGTCATTTTAAAAGAAATGACATTCTTATTAAGCACGACTTAATAATTCTAGATATAAGACAAGTACAAGTGGCCCGTCCACCACTCACATTTTCAGAAGAACAAGCACTTTCTTATCATGTAAGATTGGTTATGCATGTGCTTATGTCCTCCTAAGGATACTTTTTGGTCCCCTCGATCCCAGGAATCCTGTTTCTGAAACAAGACGCTTTATGGTGCTGATTCCTGGCCCTCAGGCAGCATGGTTCCAGAAGCCTCACCTTGGGAAACTGAAGGTCAAGGCTATTTGCAGGAAATGAGCCAAGGGCTGAGTAGCATGATTTGGCCCAGGGGACTTTCCTGATTACTGCCCTCCCATCTAATCTTCTCTTCCTTACCCTTTTCCTTAAACACTAACCTGACTCAGAAAAATCTGACCCTAAAGTGAAGCTTTAGAATGTTGTGGAAACATTTATCAGGTTAAGTTCGTTCTCAAAGGACACACGTGGGGAGAGCACTTCTGGAGATGGCAGTCACGATGGCATTTCCTCTTTCAGGCTTGACAGGTGTACAGGTGAGGTCAAATCCAAGAACACAGGAAAAATGTCCAATGGTCACTGTAGAGCTCAAGTCTAAGGGCAGGGTTACTGGTCTGTATCAGGCCATAGTGCTGCTGGAAACAGGTGCTTTACCCCTAATGAAGCCCCAGAACCCGAGGCTATATGCCTGATGGGTTAGAGGCCCTGTCACTCTGAGCTTCTCCCATACACAAAAAGCTTCCCTACCCACTTCACAGAAAGCCAGACACCCATGGTACATGGGAGGGGAGCCTGCAGGCTACAAAGCAATTCAGTCATTTGTCTGTAAGTGATGTTAGTTCATGACACTGTCATTTGGCAGTGGAAAGACAACTACTTAGATGTAAACTCCATGGGAGAGGAAAAGCTAGAAAGGAATAAAGCTGTCACAGACCTGAGGCCTTCCCTGCTTTATCTCCATCTGTGGGATGCAAACTAAACTGATAACACCATGGGCTTTCAACATACTGTAAGTTTTGATTAGATTTAAATGTCGAGTTTGATCACAAGACAGTATTTCATGCCTTTTCCAGACCCCAATTACTGTTCCGTAGCCAGTAATGGGCATAGACTGTCCATATGAGGATTTGCTAATGCTTTGTGGCAAAGGCAGATTCCTGTTCCCAGGGAGCTTCGATATGGGCTGGAAAGGTGCCGCGTGGTTTATCACAACAGCTCTTGTTTCCTGAGTGCTTCCTGTGCTGGACATCTCCCATCTCTTTCTTGGCTCACCTGAATTTCACCCCCTTCCACCCATGCAGGTGCCCTGAATGGGCTATATCCAGGGGCTCCAATGACCAATGGCACTGGCAGGGGATTGGAAGGAGGCAGGGAATAGAATGAGATTCCATTGTTAGTCTCTCCCCACTGGTGTCACTGTGTGCTGGCTGCCTCCCTTGACTAAAGTCACAAGGTAACTGCCAGGCAGCCCTGTCTGTCTGAGTCCAGGTTCTGACTGCTTTGGAGCCCTTATATCTAGAGAGAATGACCGTACTGATGCTGGCCCAGGGTAGGCACTATTGCCATGGCCTCCTGATGCCCCAACCACACCTTGGTAAATACTGGAGCTCAGAAGATGTAAGAGGGGCCTGATGGCTCCCTCTTACAATCCCAGCTACAAGGAAGTAGAGATAGGAAGATGGTGGTTTGAGGCCAGTCAGGCAAAAGATAGAGAGAGGCTATTTCATCAACAGGTTGTTATGGCAGCCCATATTTGTGATCCCAGCTACTCAGGAAGTGGAGGCAGGAGGATCTCAGTCAGAGGCCTTCCCAGGCAGAGGCATGAGATCCTATCTGAAAAATAAAGTAAAATGGGTTTGGGGGGTGAGGCTCAAGTGGTACAGTGCCTGCCTAGCAAGTCTAAGGCCCTGAGTTCAAACCCCAGCACCACAGAAAGAAAGAAGAAAAGCAAGAAAGAAAGAGCAGAGAGAAGGAAGGAGGGAGGAACAGAAGGAAGGGAGGGAGGGAAGAAAAGAGAGCGATATCCCAGAGTGTGGTGCAGGGTGCTGAGTGCTTTGAGCTGAGGACACTACAGGGCCTCAGAAGCAAAGTCTCTTTCCAACCTTTTCCTGCATTGCTTTCCCCTAATCCCCTTCTTCCCCCAGGGAGGCCGCAGAAACTACACAGAATTCCTTTTCCCTAAGGTTCCACAGAAACTAGAATAAAGAAAACCAAAGGCCCTGAAAGTCAGCCGTGCAGCCTAGGAACATTAATCCAACATTACCCTGCCTTTGTGTCTTGAAGCTGACTATAAAGCAATCCTCTGACCCACCTTGTCTGATAAATCATAAGGCCCCCCTTCCAGAGGTCCTGTCCCAAACCTGGGAGAAAGGATTGCCACTCAGAGACCAAGAAGAATCTGAGCAGACAGGCATTGCTGGGCCCCCTCGGTCTGTCACCGTTAGATCAGTCTTCTGTCTAACTGCACTTCTACGCAGCTGTCCATGCTTCACATAATGTAGCATAAAGATGGACGTTTTTCCCTGGGTCTTTGAGTCTTTGTTTCTGAAAGCTCCCATGCCATGTAGAACTTTGATTAGACAAATGTGCCATGCTTTTCTCATGTTCACCTGTATTTTGTTAGAGGACTGTCAGATGTGAGCCTCAGAATGGGGAGGAGAGATGCTGAACTATCTATTTCTGCGTAAATAATTCCTTCATTGAACATCCTTCCAGCTACCCCCTTCCTGCAGGGGTATCATGAGGTGAGGGTCATTAACTTCATTTTGCCTCAGAGAGAGAGGTGAAGGAATTTCTCCAAGACCTCAAGTTAGAATGGATGTGACAGGGCTCCTATTCATTTCTGTTTGGCTATGCAATGTCTGATCTTATCATAATGGGGGTGGGGGGGGAGAAGAGGAAGAAGGTGGAGGAGGTACAGATTAGCAAAGAGCTGCCAAGTTAACAATAAAGACAACAAAGCCTAGTTTTTGCTCTGCTTCCTGTTCCTGGCCAGGGAAACTCCATGATAAATATGAGTGTCACTGGTTTTAAGGGACACCCAAGTGCACTGAGGAGCAATCAGCCAGCGCCACTGGTCACAGACCAAGATTTGAGTTGGAGTCCTCCTGATGTCTTTTGTAGCCCACAGGGTGGCTCCTACCTCCAGTCATCCATCACAGCAGCAAAGGCACCTGGCAGCTCCTGACTCCATGGGTTTTCCCTGAGAGGCCGCCCCTGCAGCCCTAGATTGGGAAAGAGTGGAAGTCCAGCAGGATCAGGCAGTTGTCATGTGAAGGAGGATGCTCTCCCATCTTTTCTAGGCTAGTCAGAGAGGCAGAAGCACCACTCTCACCTGTCTGACACAGGTCACCTGGCTCAACTCTTCCATCCCCACCTCTCCAGGAAGGACTGAGTCAGAGCCTGAAGCAGAGCTAAAGGCAGTAGCTTTCAACTGCACAGGATTAATCTGTAAGACATTTGAAAGCCACAGTCCAGTGGGGGCTCCCTCTCACCTCCTGCCCATTCTTCATACTAATGGGCCAGAAGCTTACCAAGCACCTATTATTTCCATGAACAGTGCTGGGCTCCCTGTGTCCTTCAGCCTCCTGCTCTTTCCCAAAGCACACTTTCTCCTCGGGTTTGCCCAAACCACTTCAGTCCTCCTTGTTTCTCTCCTCCAGAATGAACTCTTCCTTCCCTCCTGTTCCCAAGCAAGAAGTGTCCTTCTCTCAAATCTTGGAGATCTTCTCCTGTGAGGAAGAAATTCCCTGGTTATTAATTCACACCAGGTGCCCAGCCCTCCCTTACTCTTAAGTCAATTGGATGTCCAGTTATGAGATTCAGAAAGATGGAAGGAAGTTTAGGTTGCTCTATGCACACAGAATGTCCCTTCTATTTTTCTTTTCCAGTGTATCCTGGTGACTATCACTAAGAGCAGACTCTCAGCTGTGAGTTAAGGGGCTGTCTTTCTCCACTTCTGTTAGATGAAGCAGCTCTCAATCATCCACAGGCTCCTCTGCTGAAGAGTTCAAAAGAGCTGGGCCCTGAGCCACCCATGCCTGTTTCCCCTTTTTTGTGCAAGCATAAGTTCTGGGAGAGCTTTGCAGAAGTCATGAGTCAGAAAGGAGGACAAAGGCAATGACAAAGAGCCCCGCCTGGCCATTACAGTCTCTGAGATGTCCCATTGGCCCCCATCCCTTCTCACTCCTTCCAAGCCGAATGCCCACATCCAGTTAGACTTGTACGACAGCCAATTATCAAACCTACTTTCTACTTGTTTTCACCAAAATCTAGAGGCAAGCATAGCACCCTGTGGGATCGGGGATGGGAGAGGTCGCCTTCCTTTAGAAGATGTGACACTTTGCTGCTTCGTGAAAAAGGGCTGGTGTTTGCATTCCACCTTGACCACATTATTTCAGATCATGTTGGAGGCTGCGGTCTACACTGGGTCCTGAAAGAGGTTTCTAGAAATAGTTTGCCCCCAGGGCATCAGTAATTTAAGAGAAACAAGTGCAAGTTGGGTGTGGTTGTTCACCACTATAATCCTGGCACTCAAGAGGCTAAGATAGGAGGATGACAAGTTCAAAGCCAGCTTGGGCTACATAGCCAGACCTTATTAAAAAAAAAAAAAAAAAACCAAAACCAAACAAACAAAAGACAAAGGAGAAATATGGTTATTACCTTCCTAATCTTGTAGTTAGGGAATACGATCCTAACACAGTGTATTAGGCTGCTTTTCTATTACAAAATACCTGAGGCTGTGTACTTTTTTCATTTGTAGTACTAAGAATAGAACCTAGAGCCTTGTCCATACTAGGTAAGTGCTATGACTGAATCCATAACCAGCCCCTGAGGTTGTGTACTTTATAAAGAAAAGAAGTTTATGTAGCTCACAGTTTTAGAGCCTGAAAGTCCAAGTTGGGACAAGTCCATCTGGTGAAGGCCCCCTGGCTGTGTCACATGTGACAGATGGCATCAGGGGGTGCCTGTGAGAAGGAGATCACGTGACAAGACAGGAAGCCCGACAGATGAAAGGACCAGGTCCCTCTCTTTATAATCACCCTCTTGAGGGAGCTAACTGCAGTCCCAAGAGGTCCACATTAATCCTTTCAGAGGGGAGCACTTAATCACCTCCCACTAGGCCCCACCTCTTAAAGGCCCCATCACCTCAGTACCACCCCACTGGAGACCAAGCTGTCAGTAACAAATTGTGGCAACACAATCACACCATATCCAAACCACAGCAGGAAGTATAGATAAAATAGCAAAAAAACAAAAACAAAAACAAAAAAAAACCCTAACATTTTAAAACTCTAAACAAATACTTAAAAATCTCAAATCCACCTAGCATGCATGAAGCTCTGGATTGTATCACCAACATGGAAAAAAACAAAACAAAATAACCCAAATCAGTTTGTCATCAATGGCTTTCTCTGTACACTCAGATGACAGCCTTCTGCGTTGAATTTACATGTCCTTAGGTGCCCAGCAGACTCTGCCCCAAGCAGTGTAGGGTGGGCAAAGGGTCAAAGGAGGCTGTTGTAATTCCACAAATCCTTGCCAATATATTCAGTCCCCAGAATCACAGGCCCAGCCGCCCAAACCAGGGCCAGCCAGAGGCACTGGAGCCTTCCTTTCCCAAGGGTGGGGTCTGCCAGGTTATCAGAAAAGCCTGAAACAGGAAGCTTGTTAGGAAATTAACAATGGTGATCTCTGAGTGGAGGAACTTTAAATGACTTGTTTTCTGCCTTAAACATTCTTATCTATTCCCATGAGCCTGCGTTGCTTTTGTGATTTTTTTAAAAAGAAAAGAAAAATTTAAAAAGGGTCAGGCATGGTGGCTCAAGCCTATAATCCTAATTACTAAGGAGGTGCAGGTCAGGAGGATTTTGGTTTGAGACCAGCCCAGACAAAAAAAAAGCTCAAGAAACCCCATTTCAACCAATAAAAGCTGTGGCAGCATTTACCTGTCATCCCAGCTACATGAGGAAGCACAGATAGGAGAGTTGTGTTCCAGGCCTGCCTAAAGTGAGAACTTGTCTCAAAAATAACCAATACAAAAAGGGCTTGGAGGTATGGCTCAAGTGGTAGAGTGTCTATCTAGCAAGCGTGAAACCAACTGATTCAAACCCCAGTACTGCAAAAAAAAAAAAAAAAAAAAAAAAAAGCAAGAAAGCCAGGGCTGCCTCCTACTTCTTCTTTATCATTTGTTATCCTGACCCTCTAGTCTGTAAGCCCCCCACAGCCAGCACCCACTCTCTCCTGACAGCATCATCCCTCCGTTCACCTTCGCAAGTACAGATCCACAAACATCCGTCTCAATAGCAACTTCTGTTTGGGCTCTTCTATTAAAATATAGGGACCTGGTAGGAATGATGCTAAAACCCTGAGCAGCCCTCCAACTCCTAAATATGTTTACTGCTGGCTGCTTGGTTTTGACTTTAAACATTTGTAGTAACAAGCACCATTTGTGGAGTTCAGTCATCCCTGGTACCCATTTATCTGTGGGCTACCAAAGTCCTTAGATGATCAAGTCCCTTGTGTCAAATGCTGTCGTGTTTACACACATGCTGTATACATTTTAAGTCATCTCTACCTGATACCTAGTACAATGTAACAGTCACCCTATATTGTTTAAGAAACAAGAAAGAAATCTGTACATGTTTAGCACAGACACACTTAAACAAAACCCGTGGATCTGGAACCCATGGATACGGAAGGCTGCCTGTTTTTACTTTGAACCCAAATCTGTCTAAGCACTTCATAAGTATTAACATTCAGTCTTGGAGGAACTCGGGGAACAGGGTGCACTATCATCCTCACTTCCAGGTGAGAAAACAAGAATAGAACCATACAGTAATTTGCCCAAGGTTGCACAGCTAGCGACAGCCAGAGCCTTTTGAATTCAGTCTACTGGTTGTGTGGGAAACGTGGAGAAATTCCTTTTACTTGTGGCTCTGACTGCTGCTGTGCATGTTAGGGACAAAGACAAGGGAAAGACAACTTAAGCCATAAATCTTCCTAATGCAAAACCAGGAACCTAGGCCAGTAACCTAGGTGACCTGTCCAGTGCCTCCTGCAAGTGCTAGGAGCCTTTCCTACCCTCTGGCGCTTGTCAATTTCCCACTAATCATTAACTAGGAAATAAAGTAGTGGCACAAAATCCTGATTTTAAACTCAGGAGGACAGAGCATCCCAGGGGTGTGGGGGAGCGGAGGGAGGCAGGGGCTCAGGCCACCATAGTGCCAGGCAGGGGGCTGTGAGGAGGCAATCCATTCTTCTGGCAGACAGCTGAAGTAAACAAATCAATGACCTCCAGCCATTTGGTGATATATCGTTTCTTGTTTCTCTGTTGCATGGAGGGGAGGGCAGAACTAAGACTTGTGAGCTATTTGAAGAGACCCTCACCACTTGACACCTGAAGAAGCGGTGGGAATTCTGTGTATTTTCTACTAGAACATTGGGGGGGTGGTACACTTCAGATGTCTTGGCCTGAATGAAGTCCCCTTCCTCTGGGTCTTCCCAGGTGGCCTTAGGCACACTCTTCAGCCCCCAATCCAGCTGTTTATGGTAAGGACAGCAGATAAGCCTTATCCCCAGGGACAGTCTGGATTCTTTGCCAAATGAGAAGAGACAGACCAGGAAAAGAACTCTCCTTTTCTTAGTGAGCCATGAGCTGCTGTGAAGACAAGGACCCATTTTTTTCAGTGACAGCAGCTGACACCAGGCAGAGGCTACCACAGACATCCATCCCAGTGGGAGCAAAAGGGCTTTAAAACCTAAATAAATGACCCTGTAGGGAACTCCCGAGATGCCTGGCCCCAAAGGGACATGGCTAGCAGGTGCCAAGAAAAAAGAATATTTCAGAGGTAGGTCTGGCTAATATTTTTTCTTCCTCAATACCAATTTGAAAGCTTCTCTGAATTTATATAGAATCTTCCTCTTTTAAAGTATCCCCAAATTTACTCTTGGCAAGGATTTGATAAGAGCTTAAAAACAATCACCAAAAGGGGACATTAGCCAGGGATCTAATTTCTATCAAATGGATCCCCAAAGTACCTGTCGCTCGGCTACACACAGGCTATGGGACCTTGGCCTACTTGCTGCACCTCTGTAAGGCTCGATTTTTCCCTCTGTAAAATGGAACTATGAATTAGTATCTACCTGGTAAGGGTTGTAGGAATTAGATGAGGCGACTTTGTGAAGTTCTTAAGACAGGTTGTAGTGCAGAGACTACAGGGTGGTCTTGGTTGATGAGCGGGGACTGTGCTAGGGGCTAGAGATGGGGAAGACTACAGTGTGGTCCTCTGCTCAACAGCAGACTCCCACGGTGGCTCTCAAAGTGTGCTCCTAGAACCTGCAGCACCAGCACCACCAGGGACGCTGGACACATCAGTTCTCAGGCTCTACCTCAAATACCCTGAATCCCAAAGTCAGGGGAAACCTCTAGCAGACTCACACAGGTTCCAGGTGGAGAGTCACAACCGAGTGACTGCAAGGGACACGTCTGAGTAGCATTTAATGATGATTCTGAATTTTAGTGATTTGAGCTCATATGTTTAGAAATTCCTTCCTTCCCAAATACATCAACCATTAATCCACACTGCCAACAGTTGCCCATACTGTGCAATTTTTATAACACCACAAATGCATAAGTCATTCTGGTGTGTGGCACTTTTCCACTATGAATTAGAAACAACTTATTAATGAATGAGGGAGCATTTTGTAAGATCACTGTGATAAGAAGAGCTGATGACTGGGATGGAGCACTCTCAGGCCTGGGAGTCCTGGCAAGAGGGACACATTGCTGCCCCATCAGGCTTGTGCCTATATCTAGCTTCACATGCGGTTCCTCATCAGGAACAACCTGATGTTTTCTCATCAGGTTGGCTGTTTTGGAGGTTTGTTTTTTATTTTGGTTTTTTTAAAAACAGAGTTTTGCTATTTAGCCCATGCTGACCTTGAACTCAAGATTGTCCTACCTCACCCTCCTAGTGCTAGCATTCACCACTACAACTATGTAGACTTTCAAGACCTCGCCAGAAGTAACTCCAAAAGATTTTTTCTGGAGATCCACTGTTTTGCCTTGCCACACATCTAAATTATAAAATCTGAGCAGAGTCTATGCCTGTCAATTAACACTGTTGTACTACTTCTCCACTAATGAGAAATTATTTTTCCACATCCAGACTTGTAGAAAACATTTTCATCATTCAAGTAATCTGTATGAAAGATCAAACCCATACCCAGAGAGAACACTCTGCAAACTTGTAACACATCCTGGATACTTAAGCTGTGTTTGTGTAACTGGCTTAATTTTCTTGTTTATCTGAAGAGATAACAGTTTCTTTGCAGAAGTAGATGCTCTTAAACATCCAATTCAAAAGAGAATTAATGTCACGAAGGATGATTTGAACCACAATAACTTTTGTCTAAGATACTAAACCACTGATGTAAAAAATAAGGTTTTACTTTGGTGTATGCAGATATAAGCCACACAAAGTGGTTTACACAATTCGTTTTCAAGTGGACATTGTCCGGACAGCCTTCTAAGTAGTGTTTCCAGAATAGTTTAGGAAAGAGAGCCAAGAAGTTTCTCAGTGCCAGCATTTGTGCTACTTCCTGGGGATTGCTTTTCCTAGGAACTGAGCTTCCAAGAAGCCAGACTCTTGTCTGTGACTCGTCACAATAAGGACCCTGTCCTGTTAAGTGACATCTGTCAGCCTGAACTATAAGACAGTATAGTTCTTAAAAGCTCTTACTGTGATTGAGTAACAGTTTATTCCTCAAAGGTTCACATGCTGGTAGCTTGGGCCCCAGTATGGCAGTGTTGAGATGGTGGGACCTTTAAAATGTGGGGCCAGTTAGTTCCTAAAAGAATGGAATGTTTCAAGGGAGCCCTGTATCTCCCCTGGATCCCCCTGGCTTCCTGTGTCATCTCTCCTCACATTTACTCCCACCATGATGCTGTCTGCCATGTTGTGGTGTAGCCAGAAGGCCCTCGTCAGAGCTGAGCAACTGCCAGCACCATGTTCCTGAACCTCCAGAACTGGGGGCTACATGAACCTGCTTACAAAGTACCCAGCTTATGGTATTTTGTTATCGCAACACAATACAGATGAATCCGTGTGCTTACTGATGTCTGAAGTACGGGAAAGAGGCCTTGGTGGTGGGACAGTGGAAAGAGTGAGAGAGTAAATGAAGGGGAAGACTTTGGAGCAACAGCAGCAAAGCCAAGGACTGCACAGCAACTGGACATTGAGGAACCTGCAGAGGGAGGCTGAGTCCCCAGCCCATGAAGGCAGAGATGAGGACTGCAGGCCAAAGCAGAGCGGGCCTGAGAGCTCGGCGCCTCCCACTTACACACCACTCGCTTACTACACCTGCTTGTGTTCAGAGCATTTAGTTCACTTATTTAGCAAATGATGACTGTCTCTTCTTGGTGGTAGGCAGAAGAAATGGGATGCGAGCATGGTGTTGCTCCTTCCTGGGCCTGGGAACTGCCAGATGGGCAAAGCTCAGGGTGTTCTGATTACAGACCAAACATGTGACTCATTATAATTCCACGTCACGAGTGCTTCAGAGGGTTCTGAAAAGTGCTGCAGAGCACCCAGTGACCTGGAAAGTTCAGGGGGAGGTTTTATTGGAGGAAGAAAATGTCTGAGCCAAACCTTACAGCTCTACAACAGCAGAGGACAGAGCAATCTATCCTTATAGACTCCTGTCACTAACCAGGGCACAGGTCTTCAAGAAGTGTGTTGGGCCAGGAGCACAGGAAGGTAAAGACACGTCCACCTTGAGTGAGACTGAAGGACCTAGAAAGAAAGCGTCACCTGCGTCACAGCCAGAAGACTACCATTTGCCAGCTCTTCAAGGACAGTGACCCTTAAAACAGACAGTCCCCAGCTCATGACACTTTGATTTGGAATCGTTTGACTTCACGGTGGTGTGAAGTGGTATGCACCAGGAGCAAAATGGATTTGGAATCTGCATTTGGGTCTTCTCCAGGCTTGCAATACGTGGTCTGATCTTCTTCTGCTATGTTGGGTGGTAACAGTGACCTCATCTCTCAGGACACACTGACACTCTACAGCCAACTGTCATCTGAGCTGGATGGTGGCAGATTTGCTTTCAATTAATGTCCAACTACCGTGTCTGACTTTTAATGTAAATCAGGATGTAACCCCAATGATAGTTATAAGCATCTATAATTCAAACTGGTTCCAGAGAATGGAAAAAGTGAGAGTAAGCCTCAGCAGACTGGCTAGATCAACTGTAACTTCAATGCCAGTATCAAGAAATGGGAAAGCTGTGACTAAGTCTGGATTATGAACATGGAGACAAAGTACCTCAAATAAGATATTAACAAACAAGTCAGAAGTGGTGGTTCATGTCTATAATCCCAGCAACTTGGGAGGTAGGAGGATTGTATGTTCAAGGCCAGCCCAGACACAGTCAGTAAGACCCTGTCTCAAAAATCAAAGTACTGGTATGTGGCTCAAGTGATATAGAGGTTACCTAGCATGTATGACACCCTAGGTTCAACACCCAGTACCATACACACACACACACAAATATATCACCAATTTCCAAAATTCATTTAAATAAGCTATAAAAAAAGAGGAAATGCAAGAATGGCTTCACATAAGGAAATATAAGGGGAGAGAGCTGATTTGATTGCATCAAAAATCCAGAAGCAATAAAAGTCCCTATGGGAGGAGAACAGATCCCAGGAAGAAAACCTACATTAAAAGGTAGAGCATCTCAATTAAGGTACAACCAATGTGGATGTTACTATAGTTTATTTTGTTAGGATTAGAAACATTCTCCCTAGTCTCTTTTTATAACAAAGAGGGACACAGACAATAAAAACAAATTTCAGTGTTAATCAGGGGCCCAAAAGCCTTAGGGAGAATCCCTCATTCCTGTATCCCAAGTTGGCACTTGCCCTTCCAACATGTGATCTGCCTTATGGGTTTTAAATTATTGCTCTGTTGTCATAGGTCACATGTCTACAAGACCTCATCAGCATAGTGCCTGGCACATGGCAGGTGCTCAAAAAGGGTTTGATGAATGAATAGTACATGGTCATTTACCTGAAAGCCCTGCTTCTCCACCACCAGCCCTTCAATGTCAGAAAAGTCTAGTTCCAAGTCATGGGCTAAAGCAGAGCCGAGTAAAGGAACTCTTTTCTGAGCATTGGAGGTGGAGGGGGTGGTGAGGGGTTTGGAGTTGACCATGGATGTATTTCAATGTTAAGTGAATTTGGATCTAGCTCCACCAATCCCAGTCCTAAAACACAGTGCCCTCCCCCAGGAGTATCCTCATTTCCTTTGTCTCCCCCATGAGATCACCTGCACAGGGCACATGAGGCTGATGCTTCATGTTTCCCTCTCCTTGACCAAGGCTCCAGGCTGGCAGAACTGAGGGGTGCAGGGAGGGGTGGCTGGCAGAGCACCCGCCACACTGACTCTGCAGGCTGTGGTATTTACAGCCTTGCTTCCTCTGCAGGAGCCAGAGGAGGTGAAGACACAGAGAGTCCTTGTTCCCCTTAAACAGGCATTAGAGATTTAACAGGAAAGTCAGCCCCAAACTGAAGTATGAAGACTTTTTTCCCTGTCAAATTTGCAAGTTTAAAATATAATATCCAGGGTTGGAGGAAAATTAGTGATGGAATAGAATGGGAGTGAAAAAATGACAAAAACTCTCTGTAAAACCGTTGGCAAAGTTTGGCAAGACCTTAAAAAAGTGCCACACTTTTAAATAAACTGTAAGGGTTTATTACATCTGATTTAAGTATCACAATGTATACAAGTCCTGAAACATTAAATGATACTCAATTCATTCTTACATGTTTTTGAGGCAGTCTTGTTATGTAGCTCCAGCTGGCCTGGAATTCATTTTGTAACCCAGGCTGGCCTTGAACTCCTTCCTCAGCTTTCCGAGGGCTGGAATTACAGTGATACACCACCTCACCTGCTAAGTTTTATGTTCTTATGTGCCAGTTACAAATAAATTTTTTAAAACATGTGCAATCTTTTGACTAAACAGTTTCACTGCTAGAAATGTTACTCAGTGTAATAGTCAGTGACAAAGATATTCATGGCAGACTTATTGCAGCAAAATTTATAAACAACCTTAATGCCCTAACCAGTTGCTGCTCAAGTGAGTTACAGTCTAACCATAGAATAGAATAGATGAGGACATTTAAAAAATTATCTGATGTAGAAAATACTTCAAAACATATTGCAAAGTGAAATACGTTGCAAGTATGCATTGAGCAGGTCCCAGCACACAGATGCCAAGGTCCCTGGCAGCCCCCTGTTCAAGGGAAGCAGCTTCTCAAGTCCCAAGCACCCAGAATGACTAACAGGGTCTTAATTTAAAATATAAGTAGACAACAGTCCCTCAGGAGAAGTCAATTCACATGAAAGACTAAGAAATCTAGTTTTAAGAATTGAGTTAAGAAGAGTGCAGAGGTAGCCCGTGAAAGAACCGCTGTGGTCTGCCTGTGTTCCCCAGCTTCCCTGTGTTGAGACTTAATTGGTGATGTGGTAGGATTAAGATTGGGGCCTTTGGGAGGGTGACTAAATCTTGATGGCAGAGCCCTCAGGACGGGATAAAGGACTTTCAGCATCCCCTCTGGAGGACACCACAAATGCATCATTTTGGAAGTGGAGACCAGGTCCTCATCAGACACCTAACCTGGTGGGACCTTGATTCTAGACTTCCAGGCACCAGAACTATGAGAAATAAATTTCTATTTTGTATAAGTTATCCAGTCTAGGGTATTTTGTCACAGCAGTACCAACAGACTAAGACAAGAACTTAAATAAAGGAAAATTGGGAAAGACCCACAGGAGAGGGAAATGACCATTTCCTGTGACTCAACACTAGAAGACGTGACTGGAAGTGAAATACATCTTACATAGGTGTATGAGTTACCACCAAAGTTCTAAAACAGAAATGACTGAAAAAGGATCAGGGTAATCCTTCTCTACTTCCTGATTTTTTTTATCATGTACATGTCTGATTTCAATAAAAAAAAAATCTAAAAAGAGAAGGAAGCAAAGCTTACATAGGGACCACCATTGTGCTTTGTCTCTCCTGAGCAGCATTCAGAAAAATAAAAATGTCAGGAGGTTGGAGTCAGCCTGGGTAAGAAGTTGACTTTTCTCAGTGAATTTCCATAAACTCAGAATTGACATCATTTGTTTTTAATATTTTCCAAAGAAACCACCTTCTTTAAATCAAAAGTTAGTACATCTGCTTTTATTCCTTCTTAGGGCCTTGGATTGGTTTGACAACCACGTAGAGGCTTTGTCATAAACACTCCTCTCTCTGGATACTGGCCATGGACCTACACTATGTTCACCACATTCTAGGTAACTGTAACCAAAGAGTGAGCCAGAGCCTTGCATTTCCTTTTCCTTCTTCTTTTTTCCATTTAAAGGAAGACTTCAAAAGGCCTTGCGTACCTAGCCATTTTGTGGTCATCTTGCACTGCACCTCCCTCCCTGATTTAATATATCTACTTGAATTTGTAGTATTTCCTTACCCTGATATAGCTATAAAAGCTTTATTTATTCCCTCCACCTCTAGCAAGCATAACTTTCTCCCCTTTTTTCCCCCTGCCCTTATCATCCTTTCATGTTGGTGTTTAATCAGAAGGTTCCCAGAAATATAGTTTTCAGAAAGGAAACACAATCAAATTCTTATCAGTCAACCCCTGAGCATCCAGAAAGGCCCACAGACATTGGGATATGTTACTTTTCACTTTTCTGAAAACTCACTCAATCTGCTTTATCTGGAATCTCTCATGAATTTAGAAACAAGATTTTTTCTTTTGTGGTCTTTTCTCTACAAGGTGACCTGTTCCCATCTCTTTGGTGTTACGGTTGCAATGTGGGTCTCTGTGAAGTGGACATGGTCCTCACCTTGAACTTGTTTGTTAAGTCTGTTCTGGACTAAGCCAGCTCTGTGAGCCCCAGCACCGGGGGATTCCACATGGGAAACAATTAGGGAATTGTTGGTGCTTAGACCCCAGGAAGCACAATGTGAGCGTTGTTCTGAGCTGCCACTGGCTGACCCCGCTGCTAAACGTTACACTGTATAGTCTCTGGGGCACAGTCCCTCAGCCTAAGTGAGAGCAAGGACAGCAGCTGAACAATCTGTCGTGACACCCACCAACTTCCAAGGCACACACGTTAACATTTTCACATACAAGGAAAAGTTGAGTGATGAGAAAAATGGTTCTTGATTTTAACAGATGAGAAATGAAAGATGGAGACAATTTCTTCTTTTTTCTTCTTATTTTTTTGGCAGTATTGGGGTTTGAACTCGGGGTCTGTCACTTTGTAGGCAGGTGCTCTACCACTTGAACCATGCCCCCGTCCCTAATACATTCTCTGTGGCTGATTTTAGTTGGAATTTCATATACTACCCTTCTCTCTTTGCACACATCCAACATACATGTATTGAATTTCCACAATGCTCTCTCACACTATGTTGTACTGGAGGTCCCAGGATAGCTCCTGCCCCTGAGCACAAGTGACACATAAGAAACTTGTCAAAGCCTAGTAAGGACCTGACAGAAATGTAAATGAAGTCTGTGGGCGTTCACTAGACCAAGTGACCCCTTCTGCCTGAACCAAGCAAGTTGGAGGGAAAAAAAGATGAAATCAAGAAGTACTTACAATAATGGGCTTGGGTTCATCAGGCAGAGAAAATGGAGACAGTGTCATTCCAGAAAAGGAAACAGCAAGAGAAAGCAGAGAAGCAGGAGCACGGCAATCTTTGGCAGGGACCTGGCAGGGGAGATGGCAGGGAATGGAGAGATGAAGTTAGAAAAGCAGGTTGCAGCTGGACTAGGAAAGTAGAACCTTATTCTTGATGAGCCAACTGATCGTTTCCATCGTTAATAACACACTAAGGTGCAATATCTATTTCTGAACACTTACTACTTCACAGCACACTTCAGCTATATCCTCAATTCATTTTGCCTCACTAGCCAGACAACTAGCTCATCAAAGACAGACACTTTACCTCTTATTTATTTGTGTCATGTCCCCTGTCACTGGTTGTTACGATCTGTGAGTGACGAGTGAGTGTGTGCCTCATCTCTGCCTGAGAAGATGAAGCGGCTTGCATATGTGTGCATAAAGAAAACACTTCCTCTCAGCTGTGTGATGAAGGGGACTGTGAAGGATAAGTTACAGTAGGTAATAATGAGGGCCATTTATTGAGCACTTAGCACAAAGCAGGTACTGGGCCAAATGAGTTATTGTTTGGTGTCTTTCTGTCCTGAACAACCTTAAGCAGTTGGAACTGTCTCCCATTTAAAGGCAGAAATGTGAGTCTCAGTGCTGTGGTTGCCCTGTAGCAAGGCCCCAGTGGAGCTAAGGAGACAGATGCAGGTCCAGAGCCTTCCCTCCCTTGTACCCCCATTCCTGTCCTATCCACACCTCCTCTCCTTACCCTTCTACTTTGGCCTGGTCTATCTGTTTTTTCTCTCTCTTTATCAATTCATGTATAAGTGATGCATTTTCATTGTTCATTTTGTGTAGAACAAAATAGCATTGGAGTTAGATATTTTAAAAATCCTAACCTCTTAGAGATGTGCTCTAAGTATTGAGAGTGAAATGGTAAGATGTCTATCCTGAACTACTCCACTGGGGGGAGAAAGGTAAACCAACTTCCAAGCAGGGAATTAGCTCAGGGGTAGAGCACTTGCCGCATATGAGTGAGGCTCTTGGTGCCACCCCTGGCACCGCAAAACAAACAAAAATAGAAAATGAGAATATTTATATAAAACACCAACGTACAGGACACATTTTTATAGTACAACTCTATCCTCAGACTGAGAGTGGGGACATTGCTAGCATCCCAAGGAACCCAGTTGGCTCTTTGTGACTCCCATTTACTGCTTCCTAGAAAGTCTTGGTGACAATTCACACAAAAGCAAGACTTTCTGGGGTAGTGAGGAGGAGCGCCAGATTTTATCAGCAAAGCTGCCTGTGGCTGGGATGCGATCAAAATCTGAGAAGTTGTCCACCCGATTTCCGCTATATTTAGTTTAGACATCAGAGGCTAATTTCAATCTTAATTCCATGTCCCCAGTATGACTGGATTTGCAAGACATCCCTTCTGGGGAGGCCATGCATGCCATGAAATAAGTTGCCTGGGAGGTCTGGGTCTGAGTGTTGACCGCCCCTCAATTCCAACCCCTTCCTGCCTCAGGCTGTGTGTGGAGGTGGCAAGTTGAGGGCCTGTTGACTGTCATCGCTTCACTGTTACTAGTATTTTGCTTTTTTGTGCTGCAAACACAGTAGTAAAAGCTGTTCTCCCAGGCTGTCGTGTGTGTGTGTGTGTGTGTGTGTGTGTGTGTGTGTGTGTGTGTGTGATGCCTCAAGACTTTCCGTAAATGTTAAGTAGAGTGACAGATTGTAGTCAGCGCATGTACAGGCACCCTTTTTGGAAAACTACTTTAGATTCTATAAATTACATCAACAAGTCGCTTTTGATTCTATCAGATGTAGTCAGGCTCTTTGTGAAAGTGATAGGTTAGAACTCAGGCTCAGAAGGTGGAAAGCTGCTGTCACAGAATCCACCATCAGTGATGGGCAGAGGATGCACTTACACAGAACCTGGCAGGGAGGCAGGCCGCTCCCAGTGAGTCTTAATATAGCAGGATGATTTAAGGGCACCAAAATAAGAAAGGCTGAAAGAAACAAAGTAAGCAATTACCAAAAACTGCTAGAGTCAGACTTACTTGGGAAACTCCCACTCAGCTAATAACCAGGCAAGGGACATTTGTGACCTGCAGCAGCCTGGCTGGGAGGGCACCACCTTTGTTATCCCTCCTCCCTCCCCTGAGAAAGGAACCACAGTTCAGGACATTGCTACAGCTCCAAAAAAAAAAAAGATGAATGTTTTCTGTAATGAGATGCCTAGGCCTGAGTGTGGTCCTGTCTGCAGTAACCTTGTCTCATTCTGCCTGTCCCCTTCCTTCCTGGACACCAGAAGATGTTCCTGTTTCTGTTTCTATCCATCTTTCTGTCTGTCTGTCTATCTACCCACATACACGCAGACACACCGATTGTCCCTGACTTAGGATCTGTCTTGATAAACTCATCATAAGTTGAAAATGAATTTAACCCACCTAACCTGCCAAACATCCTAACTGGGCCCACAGCACACTGTACACTCCCCACGTGATCCCGGGGCTGACCAAGGCAGCCTAGCATCGTGACAGAGAACCAGAGTGCCTGTCTCTGGCCTGGGAAAAGATACAAAGCCAAAAAGTCCAGGAGGATTTCCACTGAACACACATAGCTTTCACAGCACTGTAAAGTTGAAAAATCCCAAGTCAAACCATCTAAGCTGGGGACTCTGTACATAGACACATGTGCTGTGAGTGTGATTTATAGAGAGACATCATTGCACATAGATAACCTAGGTGCTTAAAGTGTATTTTGGTGCTCTAGCTGGTTGTTGTATTGTATATGATAAAACAAACAGTAATACTGTTTACAAATAATTGTAATAATAATAATACACACTCATTATTTATAAACACAAACTGATAGTAACATAGTTTAATATCTGTGGAGTATTAAACTCAATAACTGCTGTTTATTGATTCCTCCTGTTTATATATTCAGAATTATTGTTAAAATGAAATTCATGAGATTCTCCTGCCGGCATTATGCCTTATGATAAAACCTGAAATTATTCAAAATATGTGATTTAGTATTCTCCATTTGACTCATTAAAAATGCTGTAGCCAATCTTTTCAACAAATGGTGCAGAGAAACCTGGATACCCACATGCAAAGGAAGACACTAGACACTTAACCTTACACCACATGCAAAAATCAGCTCAGAATGGACGAAGACCTGAATGTAAGGCCAAAAAAGCAAATGCCTGGAAGAGAACAGGACAAACGCTTCGTGACATTGGTTTTGGCAATGACAGGCAATGAAAATAAAAGTGGACAAATGAACTAAAAAAAACATGAAAAAGCAATCTATGGGGTGGAAAAAATATTTGAAAACATATATCTGATAAGGGGTTAACACCTAGAATATATAAAGAACTTTAACAATTCTACCACAACAAAACAACTTGATTAAAAAATGGGCCAATGACTGCAACAGACATTTCTTCCAAGAAGATACACAAGTGCCAATAAGAATACAGTGCTAGCCAACACCAAATCATCAGGAAAAGGCAAATCAAAACCAGGACTTCATGCTTGCAAGGCCGGTACTCTATAGCTTGAGCCACACCTCCAGCCTTTTTCCTCTGGTTATTTTTGCCCAGGCCAGCCTGGAGCATGATTCCTATTTATGCTTTCCACTGTCACTGGGAAGACAGGCACATACTACCATTGAGATGGGGTCTCACAAACTTTTATAGCCTGAGCTGGCCTGGAACCTTGATCCTCCTGATCTCAGCCTCCCCCATAGCTTGGGATGGCAAGTACGGTCAGCTATTGGTTGAGATGGGGTTTTCTAAACTCCTTCCCCAGTCTGGCCTTAAACCATAATCCTCCTGATCTCTGCTTCCCAAGTAACTAGGAATACAAGTGTGAGCCACCAGTGCGAGGCTCAAGGAGATATTTTTACCCGTATTCATTGTAGCATTATTCATAATAACCAAGAGGCAGAGGTAAGCTACGCTCACCAAGGATGAAAGGATAAACAAAAGATGATCTGTGCCTACAATGGACTACTACTCGGCTCTGAAAAAGAAGGAATTCTGTCCCACACTGTGACATGGATGAAGCTTGAGGACACTGTGCTAATGATATCATTTAGTCACCATAAGCCCAGGGCTCTGTGATTCCGTTGCTATGAAGCATCTAATTCATGGATAAAGAGATTAGAATGGTGGGTATCAAAGGCTGGGGGGAGGGTAAATGTGGAGTAGTTGTTCAATGGGGATCGTTTCAGTTTTGCAAGGCGAGACCATTCTAGAGCTGTGTTGCGTCACAGTGCATACATGGTTAACACTGCTGTGCTGCACAGTAAGAATGGTTCAGACTGTACATTTTATGTCATGCTTTTTTATCACAATAAAATGATTTAAGTTGCTGGAAGTGGTAGTTCACACTTGTAAATCTTAGCTGCTCAGAAGGCTGAGATGGGGAGGGTTGTGGTTTGAGGCTAGCCCGGGCAAATAGTTTGCAAGACCCCATATCACCAATAAAAGCTGGGTGCCATGCTCGCCTGTCATCTCAGCCATCAATAGGAGAACTGCAGTCTCGGGCATAAATACCAGACCCTACTTGGAAAATACACAAAGCAAAAAGGGCTGGCAGTGTGGCTCAAGTGGTGGAGCGCCTGCCTGGCAAGGCCCTGAGTTCAAATCCCATGTTGCTCCCAAAAGTGGTTTAATTGAATATATAGCAACATTCAATAGTATTACATGAGCCAACAGATCTAAGTGTGATGGCAAATGAAAAGCACGCTGTGCCTCACCAGTGAGCATGAAGACCAAGGCTAGCAATGGTCACAGCAAATCCTTTTTTTTTTTAATGGTACTGGGGTTTGAACTCAGGGCTTCATGCTTGCTAGACAGGCACTCTTACCACTTGAGCCACTCTGCCAGCCCTCGCATCAAGAATTTGAGAATAAACTACTTATCCAAACCCAGAAAATGCTCCCAGTACATCTGTATGGTGATCCTGCAGATGGAATGCTCCCACAGCATTTTCAAGAATTACCTGTGCACGAGTGGAAAGAGAAGAGGAACAAAGAGAAAGGAACAGATTGGGAGAGTGGGGGGAGGAGATGGGGACGTGGGAAGAGAGGAGGGAGCACCGTAAGTAAAGTACTGTTGGAAAGTAAAAAGTTGTTTTTTGGCAGTATTTTTCAAGATTCCATGAAATGAAGTTTTCATGTAATTTGACAGAAGGAAAGGTTTTTTTTTTTAATTAAAAATAATATCTGATGAACTCTTCAGAGAAAAGAAAAGCCCTGAGATGGGCTGTGGGGAGTGGGGGTGGGGGGCAAGGCCACCCAAAGGAGCAGAGGTCACATAGTGTGACCCCACAGCAGTGTCACCTGCCTCCCCAGGTGGTAGTAATTGTCCCTGTGACAGTGTCAGGTGGGTTGTTATACATTCTGCTTGAGAATGGCCTTATTCTCTCACATGGAATGGTTGGGATTTGTTTCTTTTTTTCAATGCTCTAAAATTAGTGGAAATCGACATGGAGACAATGCATGAACGCACGTTAGAGTTACTATCCAAACACTCACTCAAAGGCAAGAGAGCTCCCGGAAAAGATGGGACCCTGGATGAGGTGCACAGGGGATGAATCTGACAACAAAGGTGACAGTGACAGCCATGGGCAGCGTATCTCCCTCTGGGATGCGGGTTTTCGGGGGAGGGGGGTGAGCCCGAACTCTGCTCACAAAGCTTCTGCTACTTTTGGAAAATCGTTCCTTTCCATCTATAACCTCTGTTCTAAGTGGATAGTGAAGAGGAGAGACCAAGTTCAACCATCTTCACCCTGTGTGCTGGGGCGGGGTATGCACCGTGGATGGGGGAGAGGGAGTGGAGAGAAACCGAAGAGGGTTGAGAACAAGGTCTCTGTAGACACATTTAAGGGCAGGTGAATAGCAGAAGGTTAATGGGAAGCTGTTTTCTCGGCTTTAAAGAGAGAGCAGAAAGCAGTCATCTTCTCTGAGAACACATGGGGAAAATGGATGCCACTTAGGAAAAAGAGCTGGTGGGAAACAGCTTGTCAGAGGCATAATGCCCTGAGAAGACATAACTAGGCTCCTTTGGGAACATTTTTTTTTTATTATAAAACGCTGCCAGAGAAAGCCAGGAAGAGAAACATGGCTTACGTGGGTGTGTTGGGTGAGGTCCCTCCCCATCCTGTGCCAATCGCTGCCCTTCCCCCTCGGGTAACAATCACCCATCCTGCACAATAATCTCTCTGCCTTTCTCTGTAGCCTTTTCATCCAAGTGTGAATTTGCAGATGTGATGTTTCACCTTGACAGCTGAAAATTTCCCAGTCTTTTTCAATCTGAATATTCTACTTCATCCCTTTCGACAATCCATCTGTAAAAAAAAAAAAAAACTGGGTCATAAGATATGTAGAATTTTTCTAAATCTGGATTTTTCTAATTACATATCCACAATGTTGGTCAGCTCATGGCTTTGTCCTCTTGGCTCTGTCGCTGTTCTTCCTGTTAGTTGACAGCTGGGACCAGAGGCTTGGGTGGATTCAGGCAGGATCTAGTGGACAGGACCGTCATGGTGTCCTCATCTCTTCTCAGGGGGCTGTGTGCTCTGCCCTCTGCGATGCCCTCTACAGTGCTCTCCAATAGAACAGACTGAACTCAGGGACTTGCACTTGCTAGAGGAATGCTCTACCACGCTCCCAGCCCCCCCCTTTTTTTTGTCTGTTTTTCAGATAGGGTCTTGTGCTAACCTTGGCTGGGCTGGCCTTGGACCAGGGTCCTCCCACCTCTGCCTCCTAAGTAGTTGGGATTGCAGTTGTGTGCTATCATGCCCGGCTCCGGTAGAACTTTCTTGCAGCTGCACTGCCTGGCAGGATAGCCACTGGCACATGTGACTGTCCAATATTGGAGATGTGGCTACTGTGATTGAGGAGCTAAGCATTTAGTTTTATCAAATTCAAAATTTTGAGATAGGGTCTTTCTATGTTGCCCAGGCTGACTTTGAACTCCTGGGATCCAGTGATCCTCAGATCCCTGAGTGCTGGGGGCACAGGCGCAACCCAGAGTTGCCCAGCCACTTTCCATTCTCGTGTTCAGTCTTTCAAGTCCTGTGCCATCTTCTTAAATTTTTTTAGCATGATTTGAAAAGAAAGCCTCCTTTTCCATCTGTCCTATGAAGACATGTTTCTATATAAGTCCTTTTGGTTATTCTGATAGTAATGTTTGGGACTTGTCTTTAATAGTTTTCTGTAGGCCATTTTCATGAGAAATTGGCTTTCCTACACTATTGGGAGGAGGTGTGTTAGCTCTCCTCACTTCCTAGAGCTCTTGTATTTCTTTGTGTAGTAAACAAAAGTATGGTGGCTTATTCTGAGGCATCCTCACTCTGTCCTCCGCCACTTTATTATTTCTACTGTCTCTTCTGTGTCCAATTTTGAGCCTGTCCTCAGACGTTTCTCCTGCATGTGGGGCCCACACCTGCATCTGTATTTGCAAAATCTCTCATCCAGCTGCTGCAATCAGAGCAGCTCCCATGCCTCCCAGCGAGTCCCCGCTGGCATGCTGGCTCCTCCTTTCCCTAGGTCGCAGGTGGCCCCTTATTCCCTGCTCTTGCACAGGTACTGAAACTGCTGCACTCACTCTGCTGGTGGCCTGGCCCTTGTGCCTGAGTTCATGTGGATATCATGCACTTAGTTTTGTTGTCATTGTCCACGGTTTTTGGTTTGCTTTCTGTTTGCTTTCAGTCTACTTGCTTTGTCTGTTTGCGTTGGGATTCAGAGAGACTGGTAAACCATGTGGCTGTGGCTGCTGTCTCCCTAGAATCTAGGATCTGCACCTTGAGTGCGTATTCTCAAGACAGCTTTGGCTTTTTTCTTCCAAATTTCATTTCTTCTGGTCTTCCCATAAGACTGGGGTCTTGGAGTCAGCAGACCAGGCTGTGAATTTCCCAAGTCACTTACTGGCTGTGTGATATGGGAAAGTCATGTAATTCCTCATTTTAAGGACCAACCCACAGGGTGATTGGGTGGATGAAATGGGTAAAGTAAAAGCATTTAGCACAATGTGTGGTGCACAACAAACTGTCAATGTCCAAGCCTTGTGAAATGCCTCACTCCTTACCCAGTGCCCTTGCCAGGAATGCTGCCAGCTGTCCCTTGGCACTTACCTCGGCAGAAAGGCCTGGTCATTCCACAGTACTTCACTAACTCAGCTGGGCCATCTCCATCTCATCCTCCACCACCCCCTCCCACAGCCTTGAACTAGATTCCTATGTGCCCTTCTCCCTTCTCCCCTTTCCACCCACTCCATGCAGGCACTTGGTTTGGCAACATTTTTTGGAAATCTGACCATCAGGCTCCTGTGTGAAACCCTTAACAGGATCCCCTTCTACTGGACAGAGTCAGAGTCCTTCACACGCCTCCAAGGTTCAGAGCCGTCTGACCTTCAGTGTTGTGACTCTTGGCCCCAGGTGCAGCCTCACTGGACAGAACTCCACCACGTCCTTTCCGCAGGGCAGCTGCCCCGGCAGCCTCTGCATGGGAAGCCCCTCCCCATTTCCCCATCTTCTGAATAAGTCCCACTCACCCACTCTCAGCCCAACACATCATTTCATCATACAGACTTTCTATGGCTCCCCACATCTACCCAAAGTAGGTCCTCCTTTCTATTTCCTTTTACAGCACTCTCTTTTCCCTTTACAGCATTAACCACAAAGTTAAACTGTAGACTGGTCTTTAATGTCTACATCCTCCCCAAGACTCTGAGCCCTAGGAGAGCGGAGGCTCTGTCTGCTTTCTTTGCTGTATCCCCGCAGGCCTATGCTTAGTACACAGTAGGCTCCCAGTAAACAGACATGAAATGAAAGCAGAAAACTAAGCAGGGCCAAGTTCAGGGAACAGGAGATTCTGGTCCAAGGAAGACCTTGGAAAGATGAGGGACCCACCCAGGCCAAGATGGGAGGCCTTCCAGAGCAGGCATAGTTAGCTTGTATTTCTTCTGGAATGATAGCTTTGGATCCACAACATTGGGGCTCTTTTTTGAGGGAACTTAGCTGAGATAAAAGGAGTCCAAGGAATAAAGGGTCATTGATCTGGCATCATCAGATAAGATCCATTTCAAAGACAGGGGAGGTGGGGTATGACCCCTTTCCTCCCCATCAGGAAGGTGATGGCCAAACAAGAGAAAAACATAGCATTTTATGTGACATGGGACACTTTGGGGTGCTTGGTACTTTGAACTGAGGGTACTGGAAGGCTTCAGAAGTAAAGTTTACCCCTGACCTCCCGCTCTTCTCCCTCCATTTTCCTTTCCTCCCCCATGGCAGGTTATAAAAACTAGAATTCCTCTTCCGCAAGGCTGGCATAGAGTCTAGAACTCCTCTCCCTGAAGGGAGTCATAAAACCTAGAAAGGATACCCCCTTTCTCCCTTGAAGACCCTCATTTCAAAGGGCCCTGCCCCATCCTCAGGAGGAAGGAACACCATGCAGAAGTCAAGAAGAACCTCAGCAGAGCGGCCTTGCTGGGTCACCTCAGTCCACTGACATTAGGTCACATCCTTTTGTCCACTCACATTTCTCCATGGCAGTGCATGTTTTATTGAACTTAAGCAAGAGAAGAGACCGTTTTCTTGGGTGTTTGGGTCTTCATTCCTGTTCTCCTGGCAAAGTTTACAGCCATCTGCTCTAGAGCTATCCAGGACATCACCCAACACACAGAAGGATGCCCAGGGTCTGGCTCAGGCTGATGGCCACTGTGTAGTCTGCTCTCCAAGGAGTGTGCCTACACAACTAATGGTGACATCTACCTTCCTTGGGATAGCAAAATGCCTGGAATGCAGTCTGGTCACAACAGAGGCCATATCAGAACCCCCCCTGGATATTACATATACCTCACCAGAGTGAGGGCCCTGGATACCGTGAGCCCCAGGCAGGCACAGCCAGCACGAGCCCCAGCATTCCCAGGCCTGAGAGAATGTGGCGTGGTAGTGGGAACAAAGCAGAGGGGCTGGCCTCCCAGACACCCCAATTTCTACATCAAGGTAATAGTGCAGCTCTTCTTATGACAACCCCTCCAAAGAATGGATCTTTACTTTAATTTTTATATTTCTATTAAAGTCTCAGTATAGACAATAAATCTGCCAATTTTCAAGCATTACTTCAGAGCCAATGTTTCTAACATTTACAGAAGGATAAAATATGTTTTCACAAATATGATTATACATTCCGATTTGACACTGTCTTGGGAACATTTGCTAAGTATGACCATGTGCTTAAATTCAGAGCCCTTAACAAGGGCTTCTCTTTACCCTACGACCATCAAGACACCAAAGCACACGTGTGGGTGGGAATCGGTCTGGGGACAGGGAGTGACAGCCGGAAGGGGCTAAGAGGAGGAGAAAGGAGGCTGGGCCAGAACCCTGGCAGGACAGTAAGCACAAATTTTTATTAATGTACAGGCAAATCTGAATTGTTGCATAACGACCATCTCTCGTGGTCACATAGAACCACCATCAACACTGCGACAAGACTTTCTAGCTCCATTTAGACTCACTCTGGTCTCCAGACAGGCCTGGCCCTTTACACTTCTCAGAGGTGATAGCTCTCCCTCAGGCCCCGCTCTCCCAAGGCTGCTGGATGAGGTACAGACTTTCTCCTTAGGCCGTGGAACCTCCCTGTGCTCAATATACAAAGCCATCGCTAAATATAGGAATTATTTTTATTAGATTTGTCGTTGCTGTTGTTTTAAGACAGGGTCTTGCTATGTAGCCCAGGCTGTCCTGAAACTCACAATCCTCCTACCTCTGTCTCCCAAGTGCTGGGATTACAGAATGCACTACCAGGCTCACCTATTTATAGGAATTACATTTCTCTATAGACATTTTCTTTTCTTTTCCTTTATTTTTCGTGGTACTGGAGATGGAACTCCGGGCTTAGTGCTTGGTAGGTTAGCACTCTATTACCTTTCTTTTTTTTTTGTCTTTTCTTTTTTGGTGCTGGGATCTACCCCAGGGCCTCATGCATGCTGTACCACCGAGCTACATCCCAGCCCTAGCACTCTATTACTTGAGCCATGTTGTCAGTCTTAAACATTTTTTTAATCACTGGGGTGGGAAGGGTGGTACTGTGATATAATAAGATCCTTATTTGGTCTTAGCTCTTGACTCTGGGCACCAGTTTCTAAAAACCCTTGGAGTTTGCAGTCTTTCCTATAATGAGATGGCTGGGCTTTAGGAGAGGTGAGAGTGCTTTACGACAGGCTGGAGCCAAAGAGGGAGACAGGCTGGAGGTTGATCACCAATGACCACAGACAGAGAGTGTCCAGGTTGCTGAACAGGTGGAGGCGCTGTGAGGGAAGTGTACCTGGAGATGTCACCCCAGCCTCACCTGCACAACACTTCACACGGGGTTGTCTGCATTCCTTGTAGTCTCCTTCAAAATATTGTAAGGGTTTCCCTGAGTTCTGTGAGCTGTTGTAGAAAATTCATCACACCTACAGAGGTTGTGGGAATGTGGAATTAGAGCCAATCAAGATAGATAGTGTCACAGGTTACTCCAGAGGCACCTGCACATCCATGTTTATTGCAGCACTATTCATAATAGCCAAGTTATGGAAACAGCCAAGATGCCCCACCACTGACGAATGGATCAAGAAAATGTGGTATCTATACACAATGGAATTTTATGCAGCCATGAAGAAGAATGAAATGTTATCATTTGCTGGTAAATGGATGGAATTGGAGAACATCATTCTGACTGAGGTTAGCCTGGCCCAAAAGACCAAAAATTGTATGTTCTCTCTCATATGCAGACATTAAATCAAGGGCAAACACAACAAGGGGATTGAACTCTGATCACAAGATAAAAGTGAGTGCACACAAGGGAGATACGAGGATAGGTAAGACACCTAAAAAACTAGCTAGCATTTGTTGCCCTCAACGCAGAGAAACTAAAGCAGATACCTTAAAAGCAACTGAGACCAATAGGAGAAGGGGACCAAGAACTAGAGAAAAGGTTAGATCAAAAAGAATTAACCTAGAAGGTAACACCCACGCACAGGAAATCAATGTGAGTCAACTCCCTGTATAGCTATCCTTATCTTAACTAGCAAAAACCCTTGTTCCTTCCTATTATTGCTTATACTCTCTCTTCAACAAAATTAGAGATAAGGGCAAAATAGTTTCTGCCAGGTATTGAGGGGGTGGGGCGAGAGGGAGGGGGCGGAGTGGGTGGTAAGGGAGGGGGTGGGGGCAGGGGAGAGAAATGATCCAAGCATTGTATGCACATATGAATAATAAAAAAATAAAATTTAAAAAAAATAAAAAGGATAGGTAGTGTCAGAATTGAAGTGAATAGTAGGACACCTAGTGTCCCCTGGATAAGTGAATTTCTTGGTGTGTGAGGAAAAAAAATCCACACAGTATAATGATCAGAGGTGAAACATTCTGTGGCAAATAGAATGTGAGTATAGGATTCTATGTGAATGTAAGGGATTGCATTTGGGTTTTCCTATCTCTAACAGAAGAGTGTATGATTCAAAAGCAGATACCTGGATGGGCGAGGTGGTGCATGTCTGTAATTCTGGCACTCAGGAGGCTGAGGAAAGGAGGGTGGCAAGTTTATGGCCAGCCTGGGTTACACAGTGAGACTCTGTCTCATAAACAAACAAACCCCAAAGACTCCTTGGTCCTATTCCAGGTTTGCTGACCAGTAATTCTGTGGCAGGAACCCAGGAATGTGTATTTTTAACATGATCCCCAACTAATTCTAAAACCACCAGAATATGCTTCTGTGCATTTTGGGTGGCCACCGCGAGTGAAGAAGGATGCAGGTTACACCAGTGACTAAGCTCCTGAGCTTAGGAGGGGCAATTGGCACAGGAGGGGATCTGTACTTACTCACTTGTCCTTTTTCTTGTCAGCAGAGTGATAAGAGAAAAATTCTGAGATGACCCCAATTTAATTACAAGGGTCAGAAGATGGAAGGGAAGGGAGATGAGGGAAGTTAATTAGTTAACAAGCTCTCAGTCACATTCTTGAAGGAATCTTAAAACCTTAACTCAAACCCAATCATGACCTCCTTGACCCTATCACATCCCACTCACAACCCCAGCCAATCCAGAAGCAGCAAATTGTGTCTCCTTATGCACAGCCGTCCTCTGCCACAGCCTTCCCTCATCCACCTCAGGAGATCTGCCCCATTCATAGCCAGCATGGGCTCCATGACAGCCTCCACCAAGTTTTCATTATAAAAATGCCCTTAGCTCTGAACTGGTGCACAGTTCCATACCTGCTACCCATCTTTGCTGCTAGGAGCTAATGGAACTGGTCCCAGGACCTGGTCCTTACTTGCTGGCCAGCATTTTTAATGGCTCTTTTATAAACTTATTTCAGAGGGACCTTGATCTCAAGAGTTGGGGTTTAACAAGCAAAAATTGTTGGGCACCGGTGGTTTATACCTGTAATCCTTGCTACTTGGAAGGCTGAGGTTGAGAGGATCATGGTTTGAGGTCAGTTAGGCAAATAGTTTGCAAGACCCCATCTCCAAAACAACCAGAGCAAAATGGACTGGAGCTGTGGCTCAAGTAGTAGAGCACCTCTTTGTAAGCACAAAACCTTCAGTTCAAACTCCAGTACCCCCCACCCCCAAAATAGACAAAAATGATTCCAGTCTAGTTCTAGGTGATTCTAGACTTTTCCCATGAGGCAAGAACAGCAAGAAACATTTTTTTTTCTAGTATAGGAAGATAAGCAAATTTTTAGTACCCCAAAATTTTGGAAAAGCTAACATTTTTGTAGAAAAGATCAGCCAAAATCCATGAAAATAGTTTACGAAATAGTCTGTAAAAGAAATTAGAAGGATATAAACTACAGTCTCTAACAGTCAAGACATGAGAGGGGTGCTGTCTTTAGTTTGTGTTAGAAACTAATTAGCTTTTTTGGATTGTTTTGGCAGTACTGGTATTTGAACTCAGGGCCTCATCCTTGCTAGGCAGGTGCTCTACCACTTGAGCCATTCTACCGGCTGGAGAAGCTAATTTTGTTTTTAACTTTTGTGCTAACTGGGATAAGAAGTCGTTCACATGTGGACATGTGTTATGTTATGAGTACATAACATTCTGACAGGGAGATGTTACACGTTAAAGATTTTTAATAATTCAACCCTAGGTTTCAGTTTGTGAGGGCAGGGAAAGATCCCAGCAGCTCCATTTTCAAAAAGTATTCCAGATGGTTCTCACAGGCCCACAACCCAGGCTTTGAGAAGCAGCAAGCAGTGGCATCCTCTCCATTTAACTGTCCTGTAACCTTACCCCCCACCTTTTTTTTTTTTGCAGTACTGGGGTTTGAACTCAGAGCCTACACCTTGAGCCACTCCACCAGCCCTTTGTTGTGAAGGGCTTTTTCAAGATAGGATCTCATGAACTATTTGCCTGGGATGGCTTTGAACTGTGATCTTCCTGAGCTCTGCCTCCTGAGTAGCTATTATTACAGGTGTGAGCCACCAGTGCCCAGCTGCCTCTTGATTCTTGAAGAAGCCAGGCCTTTCTTAAAATTGGAACATTAAAATAGATAAGTAGAAAGTATATTTAAAATAAAAATAAGCTCTCTGGCAGTTTCCCAGTAGCCACAAAGTCAAAGTTTCATTTTCTCCTGCCATTGCCTCTCCCCACAATTGCTCTGCTTAGTAGAGAAAAAGCAAGTTGAGAGATGTCAGTGGGGCTTTTGGACCAGATCTTTCTAGCTGTTCTTGGACTGTCTCTGAAATGTGCCTGACCTTTGTGTCTGGACTGGAACCACTTAATGGGTTGTTTCTACCAAAAGCCCATTCAACTTTCAGGAAATCATTTTAGCTTATGAAGATCTGGATCACTAACCATAACGTCCCTAAATGGAGAATTTGCATCCTTAAAGGCCCAGAACAGTGGCTCCTGGTGACTGGAAACTGAGATCCAGCATTCCCTGATTTTCGTTCAATTCAAGAAGGATGGCTAGCCCAAGCGAATCCAAAAGCATTTGTTTCCACCATTATAAAACATGCTTGAGACCAGGCTGGGTCAGAGACAGCAGATTCCCACTGACGTTTTCAGTAAGGCCGACCTTTTGACCCTATGAAATGAAAGGCCCGTTTATTAGGGTCAGGTGGGAAAATGGGCAGATTGTTTATTGCTTTGGATAATAATTCAAGTAAAATGTGACCTTGCTGACAAAATGCCATCGCTCTTCCTGTGATCTTCACCAGGACAACCCAGAAAGTAAGACTTATGATCTCACCCACTATGGTTCTCTCAGATTCAAAAGAAAGTGGCCATCTTTATTGTGAACAAGACATCAAACATTTAAAAATTCAACTTAATGTTAGTGTTCTTGTTTGCTCATACACTCTTTTAGTTCTTACTAGCTTTTTCAGTACATCCACACTTCTTTTTTATGGGATATAACTCTCCACATAAAAAAATGCTCAAAAACCCCAGCACCACCAAAAAAAAAAAAAAAATGCTCAAGTGAAGTTATTCATGATGTCGCCTTCTTTATAAGCCACAAGCTAACATTAGAAACACCAAGTTGTGAAAAGGTAGTAGTTTGAGAGGGAATAGATGGTATATCAACAGAACAATAGATTTTCAAGAGCCAGGGGTGTGCAGAAAGTATTCCCTGGTGTAGACTTCTAAGACCTCCAAATGGTGTAATTACCACTGAATAACCTTAGGTTTCTATTATTCAATTCTTCTCATCGACTCTCTTACTCATAACTGCTTCCCATGTTACTGTTTTAAAAATTCTGCCTCAAATGAAAACCATTATCTTTTCTTATCATTCAGGTAGCAGTTATTCAGTAACTATATGTAAGAGCAAGGAAGTAATAAAAGCTTAATGCGGGTGTGAGAAAATAAGTGGACTAAATATTTAAAGCTTTTTATCTGTTCCCAGAGGCACTGGCATTCCCTTCTTAAAATCTTCTCCTCTCAGACAGCAGCAGGATATACCCAAGCATGTCAGATAACGGTTTCCTACCTGGATTAAGTCAAGATTTTTGAGAAGCACTTTGAAAACATCAGTTTGGGAGATGTACTTCCAGAATCTCAGGGTAGGTGCCTCAAAAACCCCTCCTCCATAAAAGCAATGAGAAAACTGGCAAAAATGACCACAACAACTTTTCAGGACTGTGCCAATTAACAAAAGGCTCGTGACAATCCAAGGAGAGTTTATTTAAGGAATGGACTGAATCTCAAAGGGCATTGAGTGTTGCCCTAGTCTCACCCTTCTTCCCTTCACCCTGCAGGTTAGTGGTGTATCTGTGGAAAGTGTGCAAACCAGCATGCACCTAGCAGCCAGACAAGGTACAGAATGAGCCTGAAGCTCTTGCAGAGCCACCCCAGACAGTTGTCTGGCTGCTCCCGCAAAGCTTGATTCTTGGGGGTTCTGTGGGAACAGCTGTGTCCTTAGGGCATTTCAGGTACAAGCATTGACAATTATTTAAGTGGCAACTTCTTGAGGTGATGATATCAATTGAGTCTCACAAGAGGCTGTCCAAAAAAAGGTAACACGAAATACTGGGGAATGAGATGTCCACACAAGGCTTTGTAAAGTATGACATACTTCAGACAACTAGGAAGGCCACACACATGGCAGAGTTATGTGTAGACCCACCAAGGGCTCACAAGGGTTTCATCTTTCACCACTGGCTGACCTTGAGGCTCTGCGCAAGCAGGAGTTAAAGGTAAGGCAGGGATGTGAGCATAGCGCAGACAGCGCCTAGCAAAGGTGGGAGGACTTGCTAGTTCAGTGCTTTTAAGGAAATCTCTCTCCTGTCACTAGGTAGCCACTAACACAGAGCAGAAGCTCTGTAAATGACAAAGAATGCAGACTTAAAGAATTTGTCCAGGAAAGTCACTAAGCAAGCAAATAGCACTGAAGATGACAGATCCAAGTGACCCTGAAGAGTTAATATTCAAAATATCCAGGCTTATGTGTCAAAATATGAGTCACATAAAGATGAAAACATGGTCTATACAGAGGAAATAAAGCAGTCAGTAGAAACTGTCCATGGGAGCTTGGATGTTAGACTTTCCTCAAGGGACTTGAAGACAGTTACTACAGGATGCTAAGTCACTAAAGGAGACCATGTCCAGAATTAAACCATGTCTAGTTGAAACTAAGTATGTAATGGAGTTGGGGCCACACATACACACACACACACACACACAACATACACCATACACACAACACATACCACACACACACACACACACACACACACCACACACACACACATACCACACACACACACACCACACACAACACACGCCACACTCCCCCCCACACCACATACCACACCACCTGGACACACATCACACCCACACACACCACACACAACACACACCACACTCCCCCCACACACCACACTCCTCGCACACACATCACACACACACAACACACACCACATACCACACACACACAAACCACACACCACATCCCCCTATGCACCACACACACACACCACACAATACACACAACACACACAAAAGTTAAGAATGCAACAGTGACTCATCAGAGGACATTAGTAATGAGATTATACACACACATACGTATATATGTGTATCCTGTATATCCTAATAGAAATTCTGGAGTTGAAAAGTATGTATTGAAAGGAAATTTTTACTTGAGTAGATCACAGCAGATGTGAATTAGCAGAGGAGAGATACAGATAATTTGTGGATTATTTACTCTGGTGCATAAAAAGAAAAAAGGAACATTCAGTGTGGCACATACACATAATGGCAGTTCCAAAAGGAGACTGTGTCAGGAAGACTATGTGAAGAACTAATGGCTTAAAACTTTTGAAATTTTATTTAATACAATCAACACATTTATTTATTTAATCTATTTATTTATTTCATTGATTTATTTAATCAATCAACACATTGAGCTCAGTAAGCTCCCTATGGGATAAACTCAAAGTGATTTCTATATAGATGGGTCATAACTAAATTGTTGGAAGACAACAAGAAAATTATGAGAACAGCAAGCAAAAAGTCACTTATCACACTCCCGACAATCTCTATCAGATCTTCAGCTGACTTTTCACTAGAAGCCATGGGAGCCAGAAGGTAGTGGAACGATACATTCACAATGCTGAAAAAAATTATCAACTAACAATTTCATAGCCAGCAAAGCTATTCTTCAAAATCATATAAGGAATTTATTCAATTAAATAAAAAATGAGAAAAATTATCACTGGCAGACATGCTGTACAAGAAATACTAAAAAGGACTCATTCATAGTGAAATGAAAGCACATTAGTAGCAACTTGATTCTATAAAGAGCACAGGTAAAAAACACAGAGGTAAATATAAAAGACAGTATAAATATGTTTTTATTTATTACTAGTTTCCTCTGCACTCTGATTTAAAAGACAACAGCATAAAACAATAATTATAAAACTACATTGTGGTCTTACAACATATAAAGATACATTGTGTGGTAATAGTGGAAGAAAGGAGGCAAATGAAGCTAAAACGGAGCAAAGTTTTGTACACTATTGAAATTAAGTATTAATCCAAACTAGAATGTGCTATGATGTTAACAGTAGTCACTAGGGCAAACACCACGAAAATACCTTGAAAAACAGTTGAGTTAAAAGAAACAAGAGAATTAAAATGTTTATGGTAAAGAACACAAAAGAATGCAACAATGGAGGAACAGAGAAACAGACATAAAAACATAGAGAAATGGAAGATAGAAATCCTACCTTGTTAGTGAATACATTAAATGTAAGTGAACAAAACCTTCAACCAAAAGGCAGAGAGATTGGCAAGATGAATAAAAAACAAAACCTAAAAACTATGGCCCAACTATAAGCTGTTTGCTATAGCCACCCTTTAAAGTCCTAAAAGATAAACTACTTAGATCCATTATATCTAGGAGATGTGAGACAGAGCATACAGATAAAAAGTTAGATGAAGGCGAATCTCTAATTTGGCCCAAGGCAGCTTAATCAAGCTGGAGGAATGGATCATTCTATAGCTTTGGAGTCACAGTGTAGGCTTGGAAAGGGATGTGGTTGGCATTTGAAAGGACTAATGCCATCATTTTATGACTTTTCAGAGGACTGATGCTACTTGCTGGCCCTTGATACAGGCCTTCCCTGAAAACTAGAAGTCTCTATCAAGTGATTCCTTCAGGAGTCATTACATTCTTTTCCTCTCAGTATTCAGATGCAAGTGGCTTCTTGATAGACTGGGTAGACAGCCTAAAGTCCTTGAGCAGCTTACAGAAAGAAGATTCAGTGCATTTCAAATATTAAGAATGCTGCCTGGTGGAATGGTTCAAGTGGTAGAGCTCCTGCCTAGCAAGTGTGAGGCCCTGAGTTCAAACCCAAGTATCACCAAAAAAAAAAAAAATTAAGAATGAGTAGAATATTGCTAAAGGACACAGGCCCTAGTAACTCCTGCTGTATCAAAGTTAGGCAGACCAGTGCCAGTGGGCACTTCTGTAGGAGCAAACCAGAACTTGCAGGCTCACTGACTTTTCAATTGATGACTGTCAGTTTCCTGGGAGTCCTAAAACCATGTAACTGCAGGAACAGTTTCCACCTACCCATCCTCATCTGGAAGATGAGCAGGTATGATCAGAGAAGAGGAACGTACTGGCCAGACAGCCTACTAGCAAGGTGTTGGTTGGGACAGAAGGTCAAAAGAATGCAAGAAAGAGCTCATGGCTTCAATCCCCATGGAAGCATATGCTTTCCGAGTGGGTGAAGCTTGGTCCTTATCATGGTCTAATGGGAGAGCTGGCCATCTCTGGAACCTGGGGCCACTATACAAACAGCACAGTTTCCAGTGCTAAGCCAGGTGTTTTGGACAAAGGCACTGCCTTTTAATAGAGCCCACCTGCCTCACTACCAGAACCAAAGGAGGCAAGTTCATCTCTAATTCTGAGATCTACTGCTGTTTGAGGTAAGAAAAATTGTGAGACTTAAAAATCACTGCTTTGATTTAATTGTCTAGTCACATTAGAGCACCTCATTTAGTGTTAGGAGATTCAGGTTCAGTCTCAGTCACTTGCCTTCTCAGACCAACCTGTTCCCTTCAGCTAACCCAATCAGACCCTTGTGATGTCCTGTCTGGGTCTCCCTCTTTTCCCTAGAATACTTTAGGGGCTCCTGATGGGCCCCCCTCTCTGTTCATGCTTTGACACACCCTCCCCACTGGGCCCTATGCCCTTCTGCTGGCCATTCTATGAGAAGTCGATCCAAATTGCTCCCCATCTCCTACACCTGCACAGACCACCTGTCTCTGCTCTGCCAATGCTGGCTTTTCTGTTCCTCACATTGCAACACACTGCCATCTCTAGGCTTTCACATCTGCCAGCAACTGTCCAGGAACTCGTTCCTTCTTATCCTTCAGGTCCCACAGTAACAAGCCTGTCCTTCCCCACAAAAGACAGCTTCCTGATGTGAATCACAGTTGTTTGTCTACTTGCTTATTTTATGTTTCAATTCCTAGACTGTAAGGTGCACCAGAGTGAGGTGGAACTTCTGTGTTTGGTTTACAAAAGCCCTAGTGACATGATCAAATTTCATATATTTCATTTTGAAGCATCTCCCATCTAAGGCTGGGGATGTGGCTCAGTGGTAGAGAACTTGCCTAGAATGTGTGAGGTCCTGGGTTCCATCCCAGTATAGTATACACACACACACACATACACACACACATGTGTGTGTGTGTGTATGTGTGTGTGTGTGTGTGTATAATCTGCTGCTGGGTGGAGTGATTTATAGGGGTGAAGTGAGGACACGGGGACATCGGTTTGGTGGGGAGTCCAGGCAAGAAGTGATGGTGGTGTTAGCTAGCATAACAATGGTGGATGGAGAGAAACAGAGTGGACAGAAGTCATGTTGTGACCAGGGAAGGAGCTGGCAAGGTCAAGGCTCACACGGTGAGACCACTGGTGGTGCGGGGTGAGATGACAGGACAACATGTTGAGTTGAGGTGTTCACAGAACATCCAGGAAGAGAAGCAAGCACACAGTTAGACACACTGAGATGTGGAGTGAAGATAAACGTGGACACTCCATCGTTATTGAATACTGTTCACAAAAGCCTTGCACATGCAGGTCCTGGCAAGAGCAGGGTGACACAGCCACCATGGATGAGTTTTAATGAACAGCAGATGCAAGTCCATAGGGTATGATTAAGTAGAACAGGAAATCCCATTCATGTCCTAAGAATTCATTTGTCACATTTAGAAGAAAAAAATTAGGATGTTCAGTGCTGTGGTCTGCATGTCTCTTCAGACTGGTGTGTTGAAACTTAACTGCCAGTGTGATGAGGCTCTTATGAGGTGATCTATTTGGGAGGGTAGAGCCCTCAGGAATGGGATTGTGACCTTATGAAAGGGCTTGAGGAGGGAGTTTGCACTTCCACCATGTTTGTCCCCTTTGAGAAAGCAGCAATAAGGTACCACCTTGGAAGCAGAGCTCAGGCCCTCATCAGACACCACCCCTTGATCCTGGGCTTCCTAACCTCCAGAACTACAGGAAATGAATTTCATTTCTTTACAAGCTACCCAGTCTGTAGTACTTTGTTATAGCAGTACAAATGGACCAAGTCACTCAGTTAAATCTGAATTCTAGGTAAACAGTAAATACTTTCTTAAATACATCTCAAATACAGCATGCATTGTATTATACACTAAAAATTATTTGACTTTCTAATGCCTTGTGGTTATTTCTAAAAGGCACATTTACATTATACAAATTCTACTGCCATGCTAACTAAAATGAGTGCCCTATCTCTGAGGGACTTTATAATAATGTTTATCATACCAAAAACCTAACAGCTTTAGAACAAGGAGACCTGTCTTTGAGTCTGGACTCTTCTACTTACTAAATACACAACAGGCAAACCCTTTGAGTGGCCCTCAGAGTCCAGGGCAGTGAAAAGAAAAACACAAAAGCACAGTCAAGTCTCTGTACTCTTAGGTTCCTCATCCTTGGATTCAACTAACCATGCATTGAAAATATTCAAATGGAAAAAGTATTGCGTCTGCACTGAATGCATACAGACATTCTACTTATCATCATTCTCTAAACAATACAGTGTAACAGCTCTTTCCATAGCATTAACACTGTATTAGGTGTGAAAAAGTTATCTAGGGATTACTTAAAGTGTACAGGAGGATGCAGGCACCATTTTACTGAAGTGACTTGAGCATCCATGGGTTTTGGTATTTGAGGAGGTCCTGTTACCAATCTCCCAACGATGCTATAAAACAACTGTATTTTCACCTGCCTTTCTTGCCACACTGAGCTGTCCTGACAATCAAGTCTGTAATACATGCGGGAGTTCAATGCCATTGTGAATATGTCTGCCCATGTAATCACCTGTTACCATAAAACTGCACACTGACTCAGAACTAGGAACTGGTAAACATATGGGTACAAGGCATTCAAAACCACATGAAATGTGGATAAAGTGAGAGAAACAAGGTAGGTGTTAGGGAAACCTCACATGCATACTTCAGTTCCTTCTTCCCTGTGGTGTGCCACAGACCCACAGAGGGCTGACACACCTGTAAAAGGGCCCATGTGAGCTGGGCCTTTGCAAAGTTATCCAGTGATATTTCCTTCCTTCATCAGTATTTGTGCAGGTTTTTGTTGGTCAACCCCCAGCCAGAAGCCACTGGTTGTGTCCCTGTCTTCAGACACGTGTTGCTTCCTTCCCACCTTACCTTCCATTACTCTTCTGGGAAGGACAGACACCCAGGGCATTAGTACTTCTGAGCCACCCTCCCAGTATGCTTCCCAGACTGAACACATCATCTGTAAAACGGAATGAATCCTACTTCAAAAATTGTTTTGGGAGTCTGGAAGTGTGGTTCAAATGGTAGAGCATTTGTGAGGCTCTGGGTTCAAATCCTAGTCTCACCAAAAAAAAAAATCATTTTGCGGACAGGGCCACACATTTAACACAGGATAATTCCCTGCATTCCAGGACCATGTCCCAGCCCCAGTCTCCATATGACAGTCTGTCATGGGCTCATGAATTAAGATCACAAGGCCAGAAATGTGAGACCACAGTGCTTTAAGCTAGGTAGTTAGCTCATTGCAAATCAGATGGCCACATTACAAAATGGCTTGTAAGTGTGGCTGGACAAAGGCAGTTCAAGGAGACGTTGGAGAAGACTTGAGCCTACAGGAGCTGGACCCACATGAGTGGCTGAGCAGCCCATCAGGCCAGGAGCTAGCTGCCAGCCCCCAAGGTCCTTATCAAACCCCCATTATTTCCAGCTATGTCACTACCAGCAGCTCCAGTGCTGGGGAAACTCAGTGGCCTTCCAGAATAACAGGCTCCAGAGGAAACTTGACAAGTTGCAGATCAAAGAGCCGGAGGTGTCTGAAGTCTCCCCATGTCCCTGGACAAGCATGCAGGGGACAGAAGATGACAGGCGGGAGCACTTCAACAGTGCCATCTTTACTCCTGGAATGCCTCAGCTGGCCACCGCTAGCAGCCTTTGAGATGACATCTCCTTAAGATCCAAGCTGGGGTTTCCAAAGCCCACAGACCTTCACCTGCCTAGAAGCTAGGAGCCTGCAGGATCTTATGCAGATGGCAATAAAGAAAGCTGTTTTTAAGTTGCTGGATGCTATTCATAGCTAAGGGTCATAATCTGTTTCTCTCAGTGTCCTTGATGAAAATAGATGTGTGCATTTGTCACATGTTATCCTTTGTGAGAAGGGGGACACAGACTGCTCAGCACTTTGCTGTGACAAAGATGCATTGCAGAGTGTACCAGGGGCTGGGAGCAGGGCTGGGAGGATGCCAGGCTCCTGTCTTCACAATCCAAGTCCTGGATTGGCACACATGACATGAGCACCTAGAGTTGGCTGTGCTGCCAGGTTTCCCCTGTGATCTCTTCAGGGAGGGCAGAGGGAAAGCCACTCCAGCTATGCAAAAGACCAGGGCCACCTCAGCCACCATACCAGGGAAAGGGAGCCCAGGACAGCAGCTCCAAACGAGGTCCCACGTGTACCTTTTTGCCTCTATTGAGGACTTAAAGCTAGGATTTTAATCACCTTGGGCTACAGGAAAATCAGCCCAGATTAGAGACTGACCCTCTCTCTTATGCAGTAGACATCATTTTATCCCACGATGGCTACTCCCCCACCTTACTCTATTTTACCTTTGAGGCCACTCACTCTCTGCTTGCTTCATTGGCCATGGCCACTCAGAGTCACCAAGCCCACAGCAACAACCAACCCACTCTTTCTGAAATAAATCCTGCACCCCTTCCCACTAGGTGTCCACCATGAATAGGTCCCCAGAGAATCCAAAACTCCACAGTCTTTCCTCCCCCATTCACCCTGCCTCTCCGATGCTGTTCCCAGCCACTGACCCTGAACACTGGGCTCATTCTTTCTCCTGCTGCACTTCTCTGCTCCCATCTCTGTGCTGCCTTCTCACCAGTCACCATGTCCTACTGACCATGACATTGAACTTGTCTCTTAAAACTGCTGAGGCTCAGAAAGCAATAGACCCAAGTGGGGTGCTATGTGTGCTGAGTGCTTTGAACTGAGGACACTGCAAGGCCTGGGAAGCAAAATCTCCTTCTGACCTTCTCTTGCTCTTCTTTCTCCTGCTCCCTTCTCCCCAAGGCAGAAAACAGAAATTAAAACCTCTCCTCCCAAAAGCCAGACATAAAACCTAGAAGTGTTACTCCAACTGTCCCCTGCCATTTGTGTAGGAGCTGGCTGTAAAGCAACCTTCTGACCCACCTTGTCTGATTGGAGAACACAGACCTTCATTCCAGGGAGTCCTGTCCCAAACTTGGGCAGGTCTCTGCCACTCAGAGACCAAGAAGAATCTGAGCAGACAGGCGTTGCTGGGCCCCCTTGGTCTGTCACCGTTAGATCAGTCTTTTGTCTAATTGCACTTCTATGCAGCTGTCCACACTTCACATAATGTAGCATAAAGATGGACGTTTTTCCCTGGGTCTGTGCATACTTCTTCCTGCATGCTCCTGTGTCATGTGGAACTCTGATTAAATAAATGTTATGTTCCTCTCTTGTTAATCTGCCTTTCATTAGAGGAGTGTCAGCCATGTCTCAGGTGGGGAGGAGAGGGGTCGCCGCACCTCTCTGCCCCTACAAATCCATCCCTTCTTTCACATTTTTAGTGCAGTGCAAGCTGGGGTCCTCACATTTAAGCCAGGACAGGGGCCATCGCCTCCCAGTGGACAGCACTCCCTCTGGGGCCCTCCTGGTTTCCTCATCTCTCACCCAGAAGGCAGAGGAACCATCCCCAACTGGACTCAGAGGACTCAGATGAGTCACCTCCCCATGCTTCAGCTGCCAGACAGGCTATGAACTGTGCAATAGTTAGGACATATGGCTGCAAGTATTTGCTGGTTATATGAAATGCAAATTTAATAGGGAATTCTGTTTTTATTACCAAATCTGACATTGCTAACCCTTGCCTGTTTAACAGAGATCAAACTCGCCATGTGATCATGGCTTTCTGCCAACTACTCCTTACACTCAGCCAGTCTACTCTGAATATTGCCACAAGTCTCCTCTGGCCCAGAGTTTCCCTTGCCATCTCTTCTCTGATGGCTGACCCTCTCTACTGTATTTATTTTTTTTACATATTTATTTATTTTTGCAGTACTGGGGATTGAGCTCAGGACCTCATGCTTGATCTGTCACTGGAGCCACACCCCTGATCTTTAAACTCCCTCTTTCTTAGGAAATCTCTGATCCCTCAGAGTTCTGAAGAGCTCCAGTTTGTTCACCTATGGCTTGGACCTGGTGAAGCAGCAACTCTGCAATATGAACAGTGCCCAGGGCCTCCATCACACTGAAGAGTCTGGATACAAACTCTTCCTAAGGCTGTAAGTCCTGCTCAGTGCAGTGTTGCCTGCCTCCTGTCCCTACAAATGGAGCCGTCTGCATGAAAAGGAAAAAAGGTCAGGCCAAGGGTGTATATATATATATATACCCTTGATATATATATATATCAACATGTATGAACAGTGTGTGAAGGCAGAATCGAGAACCTTCCCTCTGGATCAGGTCCCCCATGCTACCTTCTTTGGCTCAACACCACATGAGCTCCTGCAGCTGTGCCCACAGAGCAGGGCTTCCAGCTTCATGGCTTCTGCAGACAGTTTCAGGTTCATTGAGGTTGATCCTTAAAAAGCATACACAGGGGCTGGGGTGAGACTCAGTGGGACACAACTTGCCTAGCATGCACAAGGCTCTGGGTTCCACTGTCAGCATCAGAAAAGGCACCAACTTGACCCTTAGCTCTACAAGAAGGTCCCCAAGATCCACCAGCCTCCCCTTTTGCATGGCCACAAGGTTGAGTCTGATGTTTATCATCCCAGGCCTCATAATTAGTTTGTGACTCATCAAAGTTCAGCCCTAAATCTCTGTCACATAATTGCCATGCTAGGCTTCCTCTGACCCCTACTCAAATTTCTATAAGGGAAAGAAGTGCCTTCCCATGTTTTAGGTCAGCATTCAACACTGCTTGAAACTCGGCTCTGACAACTGTTCACTTGCTGCATGTTCTCCTTGAAAATCTGACACATGTGCTCTCAGAGCCCTGTGGTATTTCACCAGGGACCTACCAGTGTGCTAGATGGACCCCAAGCAGTTGTCACAAGTTCATCTCCAGCTACAGAACTGGGTAGTAAGTTTCTTCCTTAAGAGACAAAAGAAAACTTCATTTGCTTAACATCTCCTTCACATCTCAAAAGGAAAAGCAGCAGCTCCTGGGCACAAGGGAGGGAGTAAGGTGACAGTTAATGGTCTGTGTCCCTTCCAGGGACAGCCTATCAATTTTTTTTTTTTTTACAAAATTTTTATTAGGAAATATTTGTTATAGGGGGGATTCATTGTGACAATTCCAATTAGACTTATACTGTGCATTAGTTACATCGCCCCCATTGTGACTCCCCCTCAGCCCCCTTCCCACCCTACTTAAAGCAATTGCAAGAGGTTTCTTTGTTCTATTTCATACAGGTATATGAAGTCCATCTACCACATACCATCACCATAAACTCCTTCATTCACCTTCCTCCCTCCCACTAGAACCCCCCCACACACACTGTGCCTATTTTACAGTCCTGTTTTTCATTATTAATATTTAAGTCGATGTTCAAAGGGGTGTCTCAATATATTCCACTATGGGTATACTTTTCTTTGGTCCATTCAACCCCTTCCATTACTCTCCCTTACCCCTTTACCTCCCGTCCCCCAGTTTTAAACAGCTTTCACTACACATCCTTACATCCTTACCTTCATCTGATGTTATGCAGTATTACTGATGCGCTATCATTCTCTTTTCCTTTCCCTCTTTCCCCAAGTGCCGTAGGGTAATTCCACTCTTACAAACATGTTCTACATATGAGTTTGTATATGATCATTCTTGTTTATGTGTATATGTGGATCTATCTTCCACGTATGAGAGAAATATGCAGCCTTTGCCTTTCTGAGCCTGGCTTACTTCACCTAACATGATGTCCTCCAATTGCACTCTATCAATCTTAAAGCAGCCTCCAAGTTATGTCTGCTGCTTGTGGGCACAGCTGCTCCTCTCTGTCTGGGCTCTCAAAAGAAGTAGAACTTCATGCACAAAGGAGGCCCTGCCCCAGCCCCCATGGGTGGTACCTGGGTGCTGGGTGCCTTCCCTCCTTTCAACCCACACCTTACCATGCACTTAAGTGACTCAGCTCCCTTCTCTCCTCCAGTGCGTTGCTAAGTGACAGAAGATAATTAGGACCAGGTTTGGGAGCTCATTACAATTCCCGCCACAGGGCACTCTCTCTCTCTCCTTTTTCTTTTTCCAAAGAGTAGGAGGAAAAATGCTTGCTAAACTATAATCGAGAAAAACCTCACATTTTCAGAACAGGCAGCAGAGGTGGCCAGCATGGCACTATGGCACTTGCAAACTGCCCAAGTGAGTATATGTCACAGAAATCCTGCCTAGCTTTAAGAAAAATGTCCCCAAAGCCCCTGTGCCTGCAGATGGACACTTCACTCAGCGACAGGGGAGACAATAGCCAGGAAGTGACAGTGAAACTTCCTAATTATAAAGTAGCAAAGGAATGGCACTCATGTCTGGCTGAATGCAGCACTGCAAACCAGCCAGCACGGTCCATCTTTCTGTCTGCAAAGTGACTCACTTTGATTTTCCCAGCAACCCTTGCAGGACATATCAGAAGAATGCATTTTTAACCCACTCTGATGAATGCTACAAGATGAGCCCCCGACACCTGTGACATTGCTCTCCGAGCAAGTGGTAGAGGAAGACAGGCCCAGAAACACAAGGAAGACTGAGAATCCTGCCTCTCTAGGGAGACCTTACCCTTCTTCCACCCAGGGGGCTGAAGCCTCGCCACTCTCCTTCCTGGACACTTCCCGCCTTCACAGAGCCACTGTGGCCCATGCCAGGCTGGCCCTCCTTTGACACCTGGCTTATTTGTGACTTGCAGGGCCTGGCTGTCTAACAGGTAGAGCTCAGGCCACTCCTGGGCAAGGCAGGCTGTTGTCCCTATGCCCTTTGTGAGGTGCCCAAAGCTGGCATCACATATGCTACTGCAAGAGAGCTTATACTTGTTACCCAGGGGCTCTCCACTTGTCTACTCAGAGCTGACTGTCCTGCCGTTCACCAATGCTATTCATTAGTTTGAAAGCACATAGAACATGGAGAGAAGACTATTGGTTCTGGCAACCCTAAGAAAAAATTTTCTTTTTTTTTCTCCTGGCAGTACTGGGGTTTGAACTCAGGGCCTTGTGCTTGCTAGGCAGGCACTTGACCACTTGAGCCATGTCCCCAGCCCTTTGTTGTTTTAGCTTTTTTTCAGATAGGGTCTCCAGTTTTTGCTCAGCCTTGACGTTTTCCTTTATTTATGCTTCCCATTTGGCTGGGGTTACCATACATCACCACACCTGGTTTATTGATTGAGACGGGGTCTTGCTAACTTTTGCTCAGGCTGACCTCAAGCCACAATCCTCCTGATCTCTGCTTCCTAAGTAGCTGGGATTAAAGGTGTGAACCACTGTGTCTGGCTCATAAAATGTTTTTTTTAATCAAGCAAATAAAGCTTCACCCTGGAGTGGAAGCTATGGTTTCTAGTCCACCTTCAAAGGCTTGAAACCTTTCCAACTATGAAACATTGACATTTTCAGTCTGAAGCCCAGAAGGCAAACAACAGAAAAAAATTGTAAAACACATGGGTCTCTGAGAAGGTAACTCGTCTGCCCTGGGACCGCTTAGCGGTCTTACTGTATTTATGTAAGAACAATGCACCAACCTTATTAACCTCAGCTATAGTTGAGTACAAGAGTGTCTGCTGCTTGCTGAGTACCGCACAGGCATGGGCAAAACTCTCCAAATGGCTCAGTTACCTCCAGATGAGCTCTTCTCCAGTGCCACCACCCCAACCCACATCATGGCTACTTGTGCCACCACACACCCTTCAGATCACCCTGCACTCAGCACCAGGGATGGATGCAAATCCCACACCTCTGCCTCAGGACCACTGTGTGCTTCTGAGTGGGCAGCTCGCCCCATCTCAATCTCCCAATTCTCACCTGGTGAAGAGATGCTGGTGTGAAGTAAGTAAGTGGCAGGGCCCTGACCATTGTCATAATTGTGGATTCCAAGTCAGGGCATTGAAGAGGAGGAGCTGCTGGTGCAAGTGTCCAAGCTCCAGCCATTTGAGAGCAGCACAGCAGCCATCAGTGACACAGGTAAGCACACAACTTGTGACTCACCCGTCATCCCAGGGAGAGAGGCCCAGAAAACACCAGCATGAGGGAACAAGGTCCAGGCAACTCCCAGGCGCGTTGTTGTGGGCGTGAAAAGCAAGACAGCCTGGGTTCAACCCAGGGGAACAGACAAGAAAAAAGGTGCACATCTGACGAAGAAGCAGACAGAGGCACAAGCTAGAAGCACTGAGGGCAACATCCCTTGTCTTAAATAAGACCGATGTGCACCTTTTTAAACAGTGAGAGTCCCAAGGAGACTTAAGCACCGCACCACTGCTGTGCATTTAAAACAGTCCCATACGTGTGACAGCTACTTTTCGCACATGCACAGACATCCAAGGGCTAGGTCAAAAGCACTGGAGGGAGTGCTCAGGGGTACAGAGAAGACCCAACAGTGTGGAGATAAAGTGGGAAAAAGAAAGTAAATTAAAATAAAACAAGACAAAGCCCTCATACAGACTTCTGGTGAACGCTGTAGAATTCATCCAACCCTTCCTCTACGTCCAAAAAAAAAAAAAAACGGCGGTTTCTATTGTGTGGTTTGCCTCTATTTTCTTGAAGCATGTCTAATTACTGTGCTCATTTATCCAATAGCAGGGACAAAATGGAATTCTTGGAGTAATGGCTAATGTTTTAACTCATTTTATATTCCTAATTCTTAGTGCAGCACCTAAGCATACCACAGGCATGAAGAATGAATGAAACAAAGCACGCAGGACTCTTCTTCCTATACATCCTTGAGGTTGGCAGAGCCCTGGGACCAAATGAAGGAAGCACTGAGCTCTTACTGGGAGGCAAGGACTGTAGGACACGAGGAGGAAAGAAAAGGGATGTTGGAGCTGGGTTTCCAGTCTTCGGGAAGATTGGATGAGTCTTTGGAAACACAGCAAAAGGCAGCACTGACAGGGCTTTCGGGGCCTTGTGGACCCTAGAGCACTTTGAGACTTCTAGGGTAAGATGCACAGCATGTCATGTGATGTAACTGATACTCTGTGACATCAAGGTCACAGGCCAAATCCCAGATCTAATTGCAAATCTAAGGGGAAACTGCCTTCCCAAATGATATATAGCATGTCAAGGCTAATGGATTCCAGAGTCCAGCTGGGCTGGACTACAAGTCCCTGATCCTATCCGAATTTCCCTCCCTAGCCTAGATGAACTTTGGGACTAATAGGCTTTGGGATTTAGATTTGTGTTTTAATTAAGAAACCCAAGAAGCTAGTTCTTCAGAATTCTCAGTCCAGTGTCTCAATTCTTCTTCAGTTTGGTGGCATTGAAATTTTAATATGAAATCCCTCATTTCTGTTTTGAGATACTGGCTTTTCAAAAACCACAACTCAGTCTCCAAGCAAGGAAAGCTGTGGGATCTTAAATGGAAAGTTCCAGAACCTCCCAAGAGATGCTGCCCTACTGGAGAGGCAGGCTGACGCTGACGTGGGGATATACTGTAGCATGTGAGTGTCCCCAGGGAGCACTGTCCTTGTGGTGGGGAAGCTGTAGATCAAAGGTGCAAGACTTCAGCTGCAAAAGGGGTCTAAGTCTGGGGAGCTCATGGACAGGCTTAGTAACATGTGTTGTATACTGCTTATTTGCCAAGATAGAAGATTTTAGATTCTCTTACCACAAAAAGAAAGGAAGGAAGGGAGGGAGGGAGGGAGGAAAGAAGAAAAGGAAGAAAAAGGAAATTGCAGCTGTCCCCTGGTCTTCAAGGGAAACTGATTCCAGGACACCCTTCATCCCACCCCATAGGCACCAAAGTCTGAGGATGCCCAAGTCCCTGATATAAAATGGTACAGGATCTGCATAGAACCCACGTACATTCCCACAGATGTTAAATCATCTCTATGTGACTTACAATGCCTTATGCCTTGTGAATGCTGTATAAATACTTGTTGTTCTGTGCTGTATAGGGAATAATGACAAGGAAAAGTCATATGCTCAGTACAGATGGTTCTCCCAACTCGGGGGGCATGGATGTTTAACCTGACTCGAGCAATGACATCATTAAGTATATGCATATCAAGACACGTGTATAAAATATAACATCACACACCTAAATACATCATTTTTAAAAAAAGATAAAGAAGAATTAGGGCCCAGGAAAAAACTGGACAGCACACCTGGCAGAAGGGCTCCTCCTCGAGCCTGTGGGAGATCTCCAGCATCAGCACACCACATGGCTAGCTTCTCTCAGTCAGAATGGTCAGTAGGAGCTCCTACACAAAACTATCACAGAGCTATCGGCAACCAGATGGGCAAGGGGGTGCATCAACCTGAAAGGTCTGAATAAGCAGTCTCCACCTGCTCTTCCTCTTGGGCCTCTCCATGTGCTGCACATTCTGAAGCCAAGTGAGCTTCTCAGAGACCAACGTGGATAATGTCACCCTTCCCTGAAGCTCCTTCAATGCTTCTCAGAGCTCTTAGTACACAGATTAAGCCCACCTGTGGTACAAGGTGTCTCTCTACAACCTTCAGTCTACTGTAGGCACACTGGCTTTCTATACTCCATGTTGCCTCATACCATGGGGCCTTTGCACTTGTGGTTCTTGCTGCCTCAGCTGTTCTCTGTCCCATCTTCCTCTGCCTTCAACTCATCCTCCAGTTTTCAGGAATCCCTCCCTGATTCTCTGGTTAGATTAGATCCAGTGATAAGCTGACAGACCCCACATCTTCCTTTCCTTGTCACTGTCATTTTATACTTATTGGGGGATGATTTTGTTGTCTCGCTTTCTCATCAGACAGCCAAGAAAATCTTGCAAAGTGTATCCATGGTACCCAGAACAGTAAGAAACGATACAGGGTATGTTTATTTCCTCATTGCATGAATAAGTAAGTCATAATGGAATAAGCAAACCAGGCTGAGGTCCATCGCACCTGGATGGCAGATCAGGAGGAGGTGGGCAGCTGCCTGGGCTCTGTTGGGCAACCCACCTCAAGATGGTGGCTGTGTAGAATGAGGTGACAGCTACTTCCTGCACACGTCATTGTTTGGCTCTGTGTGGAGGCCTGGACATGTCATTTCTAAAGGTTCAGAGAGCAGATCTGAAGGCACACTGACTGCCCTACTTTGGATCCGGAATGTCCCAAAGGTCCACATGTTAAGGCCTGGTCCCCAGCCTGGGGTGCTACTGGGAGGTGGTGGGACCTTTGGGAGGTGGGGCCTAGTGGGAGTGAGGCAGAATAGGGAACTACAGGTTCGTCAAGAAGGGGTGGAGCTGACCAGATAAAATGTCATGAAAAGTCTCAGCTAGGATATGCCCCCTTTATGAAACATCTAGTTAGAAACTCCCTTAGAACAAGATTAAAGCAAATGTTTGTACAGAAGAGAAAGGCCCGGAATTAGCACGTGCACAGGAGGACGTGGACCTTGTCTTTAGGTTACCTGATCGTTAGCATACAATTAGCATTGTGATTTTTAACCCCCCACCTCCCAGGCTTTTCTGTTGCATTCTGGGAAGGAGTATTGCAGTATATGACAAGTTATATAACACCTCCTGTCAATCAAAGCTGTTGAACATAAGAGGGACACCCCTCACAGCCTCCCCATGTCCCCAGATTCAGCCTTAACTTGTAACTCAAACAGGAGCATCTTCATTTATCCCAGTCCTATTCTCTGTGGGAGCGTACTTCTGTTTTCAATAAATCTATGTTACTTCTGTGCATTTATTCAATTCTTTGTTCAATTCACCAAGAATCTGGACTGCTCACACCCAGTTGGTGCCAAGCTCACCGAGACAGAAACAGGAGGAAAACAGCTTTCTGTGGGAGGGCCCATTCTTCCCCTTTTTGCTTCTGGGCCTCCAGGAGGTTATGTGCCTTGCCATGTGCTCCCACTGTGATGCACTTGTTGTCACAAACCCAAACTTCTGAAAGCATTAACCAAAATTAATCTTTCTCTCTTAAAACTGATTGTCTCAAGTATTTCGTCACAGCGACAGATAGCTGGGTTTGAAGCCACACACTAAAAGTGCAACTTTTAGTAGATTTCTGAAGTGTCCACACATCTGGTGGCCTTCGTTTGTTGTTTTTTTTTTTTTTTTTGCAATATAGGGGTTTGAACTCAGGGCCTACCCCTTGAATCACTTCTTGTGATGGGTTTTTTTGAGATAGGGTCTTATGAACTATTTCATTTGGGCTGGCTTCAAACAGTGATCCTCCTGATCTCTGCCTCTTGACTAGCTAGGATTACACACACCCAGCCAACCGCTGCCTCGTTTATAAAGTGGGGTGATCACAGTGTCTACTTCAGGTGGTTAACTGGAAGACTGATGGAGGCCACACCTCTACAGTCCTTGCAGCAGCATCTGGCACTGAGTAACCACTGAAAATGTTGTAGATTATATTATTGCCCCATTTCAAATATCCAAAACTGGGATTCAGAAATACAATAAATTTGTTTCAAGTTCCACAGCAAAAAAATGGCCGAGTCAGAACTAGAGCCTCTCAAGGCCTGCCTGAGCCACTAGATGGAGGCCTCTGGTATTTGCAGAGGAGCTGCCCTGGGATGGCTGTGGAGAGGTCACAAGGGCAGGTGGACAAGCAGGCTGCTGCACAGAGTTGTCACTCAGGTGTCCAAGTCTCAGGGAGCTCAAAAGAGCAGGCAAGGAGTGCTGGAGGCAGGGAATTCTGTAAGAACTCACGGTGCAGTGGCACACCAGAACTGTCCCCAAAGCTGTAGCTTAGTGCCCACTAACCACTTTCCCTATCCCTCCCTGCCTCTGCTCTTCCTGCCTCCCTGGTAACTGCCATTCTACTCTCAACTTCTGTGAGATTGACGTTTTTAGATGCCACAGATAAGTGACATCACATAGTATTCCTACGTCTGTGCCTTGCTTCACTTAAGGATATCCAGTTCTATGGAATTGGAGAACATCATTCTAAGTGAGGTTAGCCTGGCCCAAAAGACCAAAAATCGTATGTTCTCCCTCATATGCGGACATTAGATCAAGGGCAAACACAACAAGGGGATTGGACTATGAGCACATGATAAAAGCGAGAGCACACAAGAGAGGGGTGAGGATAGGTAAGACACCTAAAAAATTAGCTAGCATTTGTTGCCCTTAACGCAGAGAAACTAAAGCAGATACCTTAAAAGCAACTGAGGCCAATAGGAAAAGGGGAACAGGAACTAGAGAAAAGGTTAGATCAAGAAGAATTAACCTAGAAGGTAACACACACGCACAGGAAATTAATGTGAGTCAACCCCCTGTATAGCTATCCTTATCTCAACCAGCAAAAACCCTTGTTCCTTCCTATTACGGCTTATACTCTCTCTACAACAAAATTAGAAATAAGGGCAAAATAGTTTCTGCTGGGTATTAAGGGGGTAGGGGGGGAGAGGGAGGGGGCAGAGTCGGTGGTAAGGGAGGGGGTGGGGGCAGGGGGAGAAATGACCCAAGCCTTGTATGCACATATGAATTAAAAAAAAAAAAAGGATATCCAGTTCTATCCAAACGACAGGATGTCATCCTTTTCAATTGCTGAATAGTATTCCATCATGTATGCGTACTACACTTCTTTATTCACTCATCAGTTGATGGACACTTGGGTTGTGTCCATTTTGGAGCTATTGTGGATAGTTCTGCAGTGAACATGGGAGTGTAGATGTCTCTTCAACATGCTGCTTTCATTCCCAGGTTCTCGGATTCCGCTGCATAAGAGGGTGGCCATACATAATGATAATATCTATTTATTTCAAGACAGCTACAAGAAAGGATTCTTGATGTTTCACCACAAATGTTTGAGGAGATAAGATATACATATCCTAATTTGAGCATTCTACAATGTGTACGTGTATGAAAACATCACATAAAACTCTATAAATAGGTATAATTTTATATGTCAATTTAAAAACCAAAATTCACAGTGACCAGGACTGGTGTGTGGAATTAGTGTGGGGATACCACATGGCTGGCAACAGTAGGTCCAGCCTCGGTGGTCCTCAGATCAGGGTTGAGATTGTTCCTGAAGCCTGCATGGGTTGGGGCCTTACAGGGGGTTTGTGGGGCCAGTCAAGGAAGTAGAGTTGTGGGGCTTGGAGCAGACTGGTCCTCACAACAGTGCTGAGACTCCAAGCCAGCAGCAGGAGAATGTCATCCTGATCACAGACATTGGAGCTGGCCATGTACTTTTCCATAGAAATGTGACTGCATGTGGTGTTGGGGTCTCTACTGTCCTGTCTAACATATTACAATACAGTGGATGCTGCATTTCCCTGTACAGATCCAACTTTCACGTTCAGTTCTTCTGTGTCAGTAAGAACATGTATACTCAAAAAACTGTGGATCCCAGCTTTGAGTTCAGAGAATAGGGCCCTGAAACTATAGCTCAGCTTTACTGTGAATTAAACCAGCTCTTGTGGCCTAGAAATGGGATTCTAGTCTACATTTCTATTTCCTGTGGGAAAATTCATTCCAAGTTCCAAAGAACTCTTGGAATGAAACCCATTCATAGGTTGGGTGCTGCCTACACAGTAGAAAATATATTTGCTTTTATTAAGTTCAACTGTGGTGACAGAGGGATCATCCCTGCCATTATGCTACTTTCTCTTAATCTATAAGCAAGGGCATTTTAACAAATACCAGTAATCGCTGTAAAACTGCTTGACAAGGACCCCTTGTCAAGGGTCCCCTGGATCGAAGAGAAGGAGCTAGCAATTTTCAGCTGAAAGCTAAAACATGGGGCCAAGGAGGCAACGACACTACCAGGAGGACCTGGCTTTAACCTCATTCCTAGGTCTGCTTGCTCTGCCTTCTTCCCAGGACAGATTAAGTGTGACATTGCTATGCCTCCAAACTTTTGTCTTCATGTGGACAAAAGCCTTTCTGTCCTCTCCCCTCCTCTCATGGTGGTCCATGCCTATAATCCCAGCACTCTGGAGGCTAAGGCAGGAAGGTCTCAAGTTTAAGCCTAGCCAAGGCTACATAGCAAGACCCTGTTAAAAAAAAGAAAGCATTACTTCATTTTCTGCACGGATATTATTGAAGGAAGAATAGAGAACCAAGACAAAAGATGCATAAATTCTCCCACCTTTGGAACACCAATTTTCTTATTCTGTGCCCTCTACCAGTGCCCAGTTGTAGGCAGCTTCACCACTGGTTTACTGAGTCATCCAGTGGGCTTGCCTGTCACTCACTGATGGAGCACCAGGCACACACTGTGACCTGGAGCACACAAAAAATTATTCTTTTCTCATGAGGACGTCCATCTGTAAAGGTCATAAGCATCACTGCAGCTCATCCACTTCTAAATTACAGAGCTGTTTCTCAGCAGCTCTAGTCTCTGTCCATAACTTAGGCCTTGGACCCTGCCACCTCCTCAAGCATCTGAGAAACAGGATGGCTTCAGTGCATCGGGGGACAGACTCTGAACATCTTCCAGTGGGATTCCTGAGCAGAGCAGCCTCTAACATCCCAATTCCTGACAGACCTGGGTACTATTTTTCAACCCCACTTGTTCACAGTTTTGTCATTTGTGGCATGTCATAAATGAAGACAATGCATATAACACTATGTTTCTGCTGTTTTACTCCATATCCTCTAAGATCCCTACAGCCAACAGTGCACATCAATGGTGCTAATCATCTCAATGAATTTCAAGGTCAGACTTTTTTCTGTTTTACAGGTGGGAAAAACATGTTTCTACGTGAGAGAAAAAGAAAATAGTCAGATTACTTGGGCCACAACATCTTAAAGACCTTGCTAAATACAGAGGGTCTTATAGAAAACAGTATTTTCTATCACATTATTTCCTAGTTTTATGTATTTTTTCCTATTCTAGACTATTTTTAGTCCTAAGTCTACAGAAATTCTTTCTTCTACAGAAACTTCTCTTCTACAGGGAAGTATCAGTCAAAATGAGCTAGCAAGGTAGCAGATGACAGTCAGGCCCTTACTCTCTTCTCCACCACAAGTGGCCCTGGAAGCGACCACTGTCTCCATGTCCAGCACACAGAAGGAGTTCTTCCTGCCCAGGTCCTCTTGGCACTTGATTTGAAGGTCAAAGTGAAAAATTGTCATTCACTTTAATTAACTCAGCTGAAATTACAACTTTCATGTTTCTTTCAACTAAACACTGAACTTTTACAAAACTAGATAATCCACTTCATCCTAACTTTTCCATTCCATAAAGTAGAAACACCACCATCATCATAGCTAATATAACCAGCAAAGCCTAGAAGGTGCTCATTACAGAAAGAGGACAGTGTACAGCCATGCCACCTTGAACGTGCTGGATCTCATCTGATCTCAGAAGCTAAGTAGGATTGGGCCTGGTTAGTACGTTCATGGGAGAAAAAGAGGACACTTTAGCAGTTCTAATTACTCCTTGAGCTTATTTGAAACATTGGCCCTAGGGAAAGATTTTTTTCTCCTTTAGGATTTGCTTTATTTTTAGTTTTATTGTTGTAAAACCCTGAGTTACCCAGACTTCTTCGTTTAGGTATTCATTCATTATTTCAGCAAACAAACATTAACTGAGTGCTTACTGTTTGTTGAGCAAGATCCAGTCACCAGGGACTCAGAGTATAAAATAACACAGGTCTGTGTCTTTACCAAGGCTGGTTACAAGCAAGAGGCAAACTAATGTAAAAATGGAAGGGAATAATATACAGACAGATAAAACGGCTGCTGTGATAAAGAGTAACTGGGTGGTCAAGAAAGGCCTTTATAAAGAAAGACATCACACGAAGGCAGAACGCCATGCCTGGCAGCAGGTGACTTGTTAAACAACAACCACCAAAACCAAAGGAGAATATTCAATGGCAGCAGAGTGGTGTGTTCTGACCAGAGAGGCAGACAGGACATTTAGGTTCAAGTGACCAGGAGCAAGTCCCCTCACCTCCCCGGGCATTTTGCAACCCTTTTCCACTTTATTGTGCAATATGGATAGTGGTTCCTAACTTGTAGGAATTGGCACAGGGTTTAAAGAAGCTCACATAGGTTAGAGTGGAGCCTGGGACATAGTAAGTACTATAAAATCAATAGTCATTAGATTCCCAGTACCAAGTACAAACGCCCATGTCCACAGCTGCATTAGTCACCACGGCCAGACACGGAAGCAATCTGTAAGTCTGTCAATGGACAAATAAGCAAAGAAATGCAAAGATTATTATTCAGTCTGAAAAAGAAGGCAATCCTGGCCCATGCTGCAGCATGGATGAACTTTGAGGCTATTATGCTGAATGATACACACCCATTATAAAAGCACAAATGCTGCGTGATTGCACTCATGGGTACCTACAGCAGTCAAACTCATGGAAGCAGAAAGCACTTCCCTCATGCTTTACTCAAGGTTCTCAATGCAAGCAGCAGAAATTGACAGGAGGCAAGTTTATTGAAAGGATACCAGAGAGGCTTATGAACTAAGGCTCAAGGCCAGGCTTTCCAATACCATGCTGCAGTGTGGGCTTGCTGGGAAAGCCATAGCATTGGTGTCACCAGTGTCACATATATGATCAGAAACTGCCACCTCCAAGAGATGCCAGCCTTGGCTGCCCTCCCACTAGCAAGGATAATAAACACCACCAGCCCCTTCCCGTTTCCAGTTTCCAACTTATCTATGGAAATTCCACACAGGTGAACTGCACTGGGAGAGTGTTAAGCTACCTGCCTGGGCCTTAGTTGTAAAGAAGCTCAGAGAGTGGCTTTCTGCATTTCTATCTTGGGGTGTAAGGTTCATAAATGTTTAGGTAGCAGGATGAAAAGAGCAGAGTACCTGGCACCTTGACAAGAGCCCACCATAGTCCACCTCTTGGCCCTCCATATCCACATACAGTTGTCCCCGTTACCCATGGGAGATGTGTTCCAAGACCTCTAGTGGATGTCTGAAACCAGAGATATTACCAAAACCCATGTGTTTCCTATGACAAAGTTTGATTTAGAAATTAAGGCCAGTAAGAGGTTAATAACAATATCTGACAACAAAGTACAATTATAAGAATATACTGTAATAAAAGTTATGTAAATGAGGTCTCTCTTTCAAAATATCTTATCTCACTGGACTTAATTTTCTAGTGATGATGTGAGGTCATATAAAGCCTGTCTGAAGGGATGAACTGAGGCAAAGGACAGGTCATCACGACACAGCATTGTGCTACTGTGTGCTGTTTGAAAACAAGTGATTGTGGTACTGCAGCACTTGATCCAATAACCCACTTGCCTGGGTAGTGTACATAGCACAAATCCACTGGACAAAGGGATGACTCGTGTGACGGAGTGGTGTGGACAGCACAACGTTTCACACATTGCTAAGAATGGTGTGCAGTGTCATTTGCACTCCAATTTTATTTATTTCTGGGATTTTCTATTTAATATTTTCAAAGTGCAGTTGACCATGAGTAAGTACACACTTCTATACTTCAGCATAACAACCATGACCTCACCTAGAAAAATGACAAGACCTCTTTGCCATTGTCTCAGATAGAAAACTTGGTATTATAAAAACATCAGTGAACCTTAAGCAAAGCTACAAATCCAGGGAGACAACATCTAATGGGTTCAGTGTTAGGCTCAGTTTGAGCAACTCAGATCTAGGGCTCGGAAGTTGAAGTGTGTAGGTATGTGGGTCAAGGAGTCACTTGTACATTGGGTTTGGAGTTACTGTGCTGGCCAAGGATGGACCCTGTCAACACTGAAGGAGGTGGTGGAAGGAAAGGAGCCAGCAGCAGATAGAGGAGGGAGGGCCAGGAGGATTCCAATGCAAGAGGAAGAGGTTCCAATTGGTACACAGGTGCAGGGTGCTGAGGTTGGGAAAGAAGACCGACTCACGTTTGGCCAGAAGGTCCTAGTGATTTTCAGAACATGGCTTCTGTTGAGTCACAGGAATGGAAGTGGGATTTTGGGGGGTGGGGGATGAAGGCAGCAGTCTAAGCAACCCTGGTATGATGTTCATCTCTAAAGGGAAAGGGAGGGGTAATTTAGTTTGCGTCTGTTGCTAATAACACAATACCACAGACTGGAAGGTTAAAAGAAAGACATTTATTTTGGCTCACAATTCTGGTCCAAGGTCAAAGGGCTGTGTCTACTAATGGCCTTCTTGGTGGCAGAGTGCCAAGATGGCACAAGTCATTACATTCATGGAACAATTTCAATAAAGAATAGTTTTGCAAATGAGTAAAGACAGACAACAGTTTGGACAATGATTTGGGGGCTTCTAAAAGTAAATTTGGAGCTACAGTTTGGTTCAGTGGTGGAGTATTTGCCTAGCATGTGTGAGGCCCTGCATTCAATCCTCAGCATCGGAAAGATAAAAATAAATAAACTCACGGCAGCCATTTGGATGTTTTTGTTTTGCTTTTTCTATGGTTACTTACAGCCATTTTTTATGATTCTAAGAAAACATCTATTCTGTGACAGAGAACAACTTTTTTTCCCACATACTTATATGTTCAATTTTGTATTTTCTCCAACCAACTCCTCCTGGTGTCCCTGATTGGACATGTGGGCTTCTTTTGTTTACTACAAAAACTGAGGAGCTGCAGAGGAACTGAATCACCGATACAGAGAGTACACGTTGCATTGTTTAACTATGCCAGCAGAACCAGCGATAACGTGCCACGACGAACTGCAAATCCTCGTTTCTTTAAGTCTGATGGCTCCTGGAGTATCAGGATCAGCTGTCTTAGAGTACATGTGGAGGGAATTCCCTTACTCAGAAAGTCTTCAAAGTTTTGTAGTAGTGACCATTTCCCAACAATCTTGCTATCACAATAGCACGTGCCATTTGGTCATAGGATATGACCAAAGTTTAGAAAGAATTTGTTTTTTGCTTTGCTTGTTTGGAGTAACACAAAAGGCACATGATTCCTGCAACCCCAGTCTCTGCATCACTCAGACTCACTTCATGGTGCCTGGAGGACTGAACTCAACAATGCAGGTAGCAGGCTCACTCTGATGCCCTGCCCTAACAAGAGGGGTGTCGGGATCCTCCATGGTGGTCCACGTCCTGAGGTTTATCTGCAGACTGAGCTCTGACTAGCTTCTGCATCCATCCTTACAGCATGTGGCTTCCTGCGCTTCAGTCTGATGCCCTTCATTACAGCGTGTCCTGGAATTTACTGAGATGCAGACCTCCCCTCTACAAAGGAATGGTACCCTCATGGTCAAGTAGTTTAGTACTGGACTGAGCCATTTGTTCTCTAAGCACCTCTCCTCTTTACATGGTATAATGCCCTTCTCTGCACCATCTGTGTAATAGTCAGTGTTCTTCAGAGAAACAGAACCAATAAGATGTGAGTGGATAGACAGATAGATAACAGATGATCAATAGGTTGATACTGAGATAGACAGACAGAGATAAGAAACGCTCATGTGATTATGGAGGCTGGCAAGTCCCAAAATCCACAGGTGAGCTGACAAGCTGGAGACCCAGGGGAGTTCATGGGTTTGTTCCAGTCTGAGTCTGAAGGCCTGAGAATAAGGAGAGCAGGTTTAAGACCCAGGAAGACTGATGTTTCAGTCTGACTAGAGACAGGAAAAAACCAGATGTCCCAGTTTGAATGCCATCAGACCAGAGTCTCCTCTCTTACTTGCAGAGTTGGGGGTGGGGTATCAGCCTTATTGCTGCATTCAGGCCTTCTATGGATTGGATGAGGTTCATTCACATCAGCTTTACTCATCAACAGATTAAAAATGTTAATGCCATCCAAAATATCCACATAGAAACACACAGAAGAATGTTTGACCAAGTATCTGGGCACCCCATGGCCCAGTGAAGTTAACCACCTTTACGTGCCTGTGGTCCCAAGGCTCAGGCCTAACTAGCCAGTAAACTTCCACCGCGTCAGGGAAGAGACATGTCCAGCCACCGGCAGAACGGACCAGAGAAGTGATCTGTTGTGGATTTCTCAAAAAGAAACCTGCCCTTGCTTTCAATAGGATGCCTAGTATGGCTGCAGTCATTCTCTGTCCCCCCAGATGAGGAAGGAGGAGAGAATCCCAGAGAAATGCTGCAGCCTAATCAGACCATCTAGAAAGACTTTTAGTTGCCTGCACAGATCCACCACCTTTACCAGGCAAACTGGTAAAGTTTGGCTGGGTTGCTGTGACTTGCAACATGGAGCCTCACTGGTCTACCGGGAAAGGAAGCCTGTTCTTATCAGTGACCTGCCCCTGCTCTGTCTCTGTACAAGCAGTCAGTGCTTGGGCCACTGATGTTCTTGGAGCAGCCCAGTCTTAACTTTGGTCAGGAGTTACTTGCCAGAATTTCCTTTATGTGTCTCAAGCACATAGGAAAGCTGTTCCACGGTGAATGTTTGGAATGTTCCTTTGGCCACTGACATTTGAACTGTTGGTCATCTTGGGGGTCAGGCCTTCAACCCTGCCCATTTCCCAACATTCTTGCTATAACAATAGCCGGTGCCATTTGGTCATAGGATATGACAAAACTTGGTTTGTTTTTTGTTTTATTTTGAGATAGGGTCTCACTATATAGCCCAGGCTAGCCTTGAATTCATGATCCCCCTGCCTCAGCCTCCCCAGTCCTGAGATTACAGGTATGCACAACCACACCAGACTTGAAAGAATTGTTGGATTGGCAATATTATAGGATAAGAAAGTAAATGATTAAATAGAGAAGAGTTGTTATTAGCAAGAATAACTGATACAATATTGAAACAAAAATTGGTCAACTCAGCCCCTCACTCTGTCCCAAGATAGAGGAACAAAACAGAGGTGAAACAACAAAGGTTCCTTCCATACTATTAATTTTTAAAGAAATGTTAACCTAATTTTCACATGATAATAAGATTTTATTTCAGATTTTTTTACAGATCTGTATCTGTGAATTTATTCTACCCACTTCCTCAATCTGCATACACTTTTGGCTGTGCAAAGGTTCAGGCCTGCACTGCAGTGGAAAAGTAGCTCATATGTTTTGCCTTACTGGGCCATCCAGTTGAATTTTTTTCAAGAGTAGAGAAAGATTTATTACCTGCACCAGGTAAGTTGAGCAAGTATGTTATTTACAAAGCAGTGCCCTCCATGAACAAAGGAAACATGGGGGCTTTATTCTGGAGTCTGTACATATTTGTAGGGAAAGCATTTAGGGCAGGCACATTTCTAAGCATGCCCAGTTAAGGTCATTATTTAAGAAGGAAAGATGGAGGACATATTTTGGAGCTTGCTTAGTTTAAAGCCACCCAGTTTTGATGCTAAGTTGAATGAAAACATTCCTGTTAACACAATCATAATGCCCCTGACTTACTGCCTATGCCTGTGCTTCTAGCCTGAATATTAGACTCTGGCTGCTGCAGAAGATGACATCGGCTGGACTTGAAGGTTGACAGCACAGGTGGCACTGTCAACCTAATCTTAAGAGAACTGGGTCTCCCTGGCTGCTGCTTGGTTTTAAGTTGTGGTGTGCCAGCTTTCAGGGCTCCATTTTCAGGAACAAGAAAGGGATCAGAGGCAGAGAGGGGGCAGTTCAGGCTGCTGCTCGCAGAGGCCTTTGTGTGCACAGAGGCGCCTACCATCACCCTCCATTCGGGAAGCCCTCTGCCTTTAAGAAGTCTCTCTATTTTGACAGTAGCTTAAAGGCCAATATGACAGACAGCCTGTTTGGCAGCTCACTTCTCATGGCATGAGTCCTGGAACTGGAGAAACAAAAGTTCAAGCTTTGGAAGTCCTGCCTTCTGGCTGTATGACTTTGGGAAAATAACTTAAACTCAGAGACAACTTCCACAGCTGCAAAACTGGGAAAAGACGGCCCGTTTGAAAGAGTTGTAATTAGGCTGGACTTGGTGGTGCATGACTATAAACTCAGCCCTTGGGAGGATGACACTACCTCAAAATAAACAAAACAAACAAATGAGTTATGATGAGCATCACATGAGAAAATGGACATGCATGTGCATGTATACACCTGGACAAGATGAACCTCTGGTAGGGCTGAGGGAGGGGGACAGATGGATTTCCCTACCTTGTCCCATCGTTCTGGTTACAGACTAACTAAGTCAACTAACAATGACCTGGCTCCACTTGCAACTTAGAGGGACATTATAGGCGCCTGCCTTTAGCGTTATAGATTACATGTGTTTCACACACGCTACTACTCAGCCCCAGGCAGTGCTTCATGTGGATTATCTCATTTAGTCTTTCCTGTAACCCCCAAGAAGACCACATCAATCTCGGGTTTACTTATGACAAATTTAGGCTCAGAATGCTTAAATGATTCAGGACCATCCAGGTTGTATGTGCCAGAGTTGAGATTCAAACCCAAGAATTTTGAGACAAAGCCCAAGCTTGAGAATGTAGAAATATAATTTAAAAATTAGTTAAGTATGACAAAATCTATCATGCTATTGAAAGAAGTGGGTAAGATTGACCAAAATATTAGCTTTACCATAAACGTGTATGAGAAACTATAATACCATGTGGTTCTGGTGTTAGTCCTGCCTGCTCATCACCAAAAAGTTGCTGATATGTCTAGGTGGGGGTGGTTAGAGAAATCTCTGCTGCGGTGTGAATGTGTCCCCGAGAAGTTTATGTGTTGACCCTTAATCTCCAAGGCCATAAGTAGTGGTATCTGGGGGGCCTTTTGGAGGTAATCAGAGTTAGATGAGGTCATGAGAGGGGGCTCAAAGAGGGGCCTTTGTAAGAAGAGGAGGAGGTCTGGAGCCGGCAGGCCTGCTCTGTCTCAACATGCTAAGAGGCAGTAGGAAGACTTTCACCAGGTGCCAGCGCCATGTTTTTGGACTTCCCAGCTCCAGCATCATGAGCCAAATATACTCCTATTCTTCGTACGTTGCTTACTCTCAGGTGTTTTGTTACAGCAACAGAAAATAGACTGGGAAATATATGTTATCAAATAACCCCTTGGCATGTACAGCATCCTAGCATTTTACTACTAAATGCTATGCTACAGAACGCAACAAAGTTACATGATATAAATGTAAGGTCTAGGTCCTGTCATGAGAGGACTTATGAGCGCTAGAAGCAGGCTATTCTTTAGATTGCTGTAGTCTGCAGCTGGAATGGTCCCCAAAGGCCTGTGTGTTAAAGGATTAGCCCCCAACTTGGTACCATTGGAAGGCAGTGGAACCTTTAAGAGGTGGGGTCCACCCATCCCTCGATTATTGGAAGTGTGTTTGAGAAGGAGACTGTTGGACTTAGGTCTCTCACTCTTTCTTTTTTTCTGCTTGTAGCCATGAGACAAGCAGCTTTGCTCCACTATGTGCTCTCCACTATGATGTGCTGCCTCACCACAGGCCCAAACACAACAGGGCCAATGGATCATGACAGAAACATCCAAAACTGAGCCAAAATCAACCTTTTCTCTTTACAAGTTGATTATATCAGGCATTTTGTTACAGTAGTGGGAAGCACATGAATATAATATATTAATATGCTAAGGCTCAGGTTTTCATCTTTATGCTCCTCTGGTACCCCATCAGAACACTATTCTATTACAGAATGTCTTCTTTACTAGACTGTGACCTTCAAGATGTGAAGGACATGTTGTGTTCATCACTCTCTTCAGAATTTCACACAACACCTGTGGAGTAGATAGTCACTACAATTGTATGTATATATGTATGGATGGATGTATGGATGGATGATGGATGGATGATGGATGGATGGATGGATGGATGGATGATGGATGGATGGATAATGGATGGATGATGGATGGATGGATGGATGGATGATGGATGGATGGATGATGGATGGATGGATAATGGATGGATGATGGATGGATAGATGGATGGATGGATGATGGATGATGGTGGGTAGATGGATTCTTCTGGTCATTCTTGGCCTCCCTGAATGTCCAACCAGAGTGGTTTTAATTCCTTCTGCAGCTTTTCTCCTGTGGTCCTGTATGATACTTGAGGTAAGAAATATGCAGTTGGGGGAGCCCTCTACCCTGATATAAATGACTGACTTGATACAAAGAGACACAGCAGATGGTGGTCATTTTTAAGAATAAATATTTTAGTTGGGTAACAGTGGCTCACACCTGTAATCTTAGCTACTAAGGAGGCAGAGATCAAGAGGATAGTGGTTTGAAGTCAGCCAGGGCAAATAGTTTGCAAGACCCTATCTCGGAAATACCCAACACAAAACAGGGCTGGTGGAGTGGCTCAAGTGGTTAAGAGGGCCTGCTTAGCAAGCATGGGGTCCTGAGTTCAAACCCCAGTGCCGCAAAAAAAAAAAAAAAACCCTTTATTTTGCACCTTGTCAGTTTTCCCTGTTGCTAATACTTCATTGTGATGATGCTTTTGTCACAGCTATGAAATCAGGCCTGGCACACTGCCATTAACTGGACCTGAGTTTATATGAATGTGGTCACTGGACTTTCCATGGTTTTCATGAATTTTGAGAAGTACTAGTTAAATATTTCACCCAGTTGGAATTTGATATTTTTCTCATGATTGCAACAGGTTTGGGCTTTTTTTTTTTTTTTTTAATATCCCAGGAGGGAAGTACTTTTCTGGTCACATCACATAATGGGCCACAAAAGCCTCACGACCTTGTTGGTAATACTGACTTTCATCATCGATTGTGGCCATGTCCACCAGTGTGTCAGTTTTTCGGGCTGTTAGCACAAAATACCATAGATTCATGGTTTATAGCTGAAAGAAATTTATTTCCCACAGTGCTGGAGGCCGTGGAGTCCAAGACCAAGGTGCCTGTAGATGTGGCATCTGGTGAGAGCTACTTCCGACTCACAGCCAGCTTCCCACTGTGTCCTCACATAGCGGAAGGGGCAAGGGACTTGCTGGAGTCCCTTTTGTTAGGACTCTAATCCCATGAGCAAGGGGTCCACCCTCAAAACCTAATCAACTCACAAAGGTCCCTCTTCCTAGCAACCTTGGGGGTTAGAATTTCACCATAGGAATTCTGAGAGGACAGGAGCATTCAATCCATTTCAGCCAATGACATTTCTATGGACCCCTTGATTTCACTGATCCCAATGTAATCCCGCCCCTCATTCATGACGGGTTGGGGTGGGGGGGTGCATGGCAGAATCATGGGACATTAGCCGTTTTCAGCAGTTTTTGTTGCATGTCACCATGCTTGTGCACCCCACCTGTGATGGGGGGCTCATCTGCAGGGAGACTCCAGGGCAGAGCAGCTATCATGCATGGCAAGCTCCAGTGCAGCCATCAGAGCCAGTGAAGGTCACACAGGTGGAGAGAAGGCCTTAGAAAGGAGGCAGCATACAGGTGAGACCCGAGGTTGCTGAAGACAGCATTGTGTGATGATTCTGAGGGCTGGGTGCCCAAGTCTTTGCACACAAGGTAGGTGATAGGGATACCATCAGGACAGGAACAAGGGGACAACACATACAGTACACAGCAGGTTCTTATTCATTCCTATTATTTATAAAGGGTGAAACAAAAGAGGACTGCGAACCCTCTTCATGAGCCTTGCTTCAGAGGATGTGGGAGAAGGAGATGGCTGCATGGCCACGGGCACCAGGAGGGCAGAGGCCTTGGGTGGTGGCCAGGTGTTGGCTCAGGAGAGGAGGTGGAGTGACACTTAGTGACAGTGGAGGGAAGTCTGTTTTTCCTGCAACAAGAGCTCCAGAGCATGTGGCAGAAGGTCTTGGGGAAGACAGGCAACTGAGGAACCCAGGCCAGGGGAGAGGAAGTGCAAAGGACAGGAGTGTGGTGGTCCCAGGGGGTTGTACCTGGGCACAAGTACAGAAAGCAGAGATCAGGGGATCGTGGCTCAAAGCTAGCTGGGACAAGTAGTTTGTAAGATCCTATCTCAAAAAAACCACCACAAAACAGGCCTAGGGGAGTGACTCAAGGTGTAGGCCCTAAGTTTACATTTAAAAGGAAATAGTTGATAAGTATTTGAAGGAATGCATGTTCTATTAATTAGCTCCATTCGGCCATAGTAGGTATACATATTTCAAGAGAACATGCTGTACATGATAAATATATACAATTTTATTTGTCAATTTAAAAAAGGCTAAAGGGTTACATTCATTCGATCATTCCTCCTATGAACATTTAAAATGCTTTTCCTGTGCCAGGGGGTGATATGGTGATATGGCAATGAGGGCGCAGATGTGAACAGAGCGAAGCTGCTGTCTGGGCAGTGACTTCTATGGATAAATGTCATGAGGGAGAACTAGCAGAACAGACAGAGGCTGGGTCTGCTACCTTAGGGAGAATGGCCCGAGAAGCCAGTCTGAAGGCTCATGTCTGAGCAGAGGACGGCACGGAGTGGCAGGAGGAGTGGGGGCGCTTCCTGCAGAGGCCAGGCAGGCTGCTGTCAATCAGAACTGAGCTGCATACCCCAATGCCCGTGGTGGGAGTGGAGGAGGGAGGCAAGAAGAAGAGAAGCCCACAGCAGAGTCCTGCAGGCCCCAGATGAGTCTCTGGTCTCATTCTGAGTGCAATGAGAGGTCAATAGTGCAGAGTGCAGAAGTGTCAAGGTCCGAAGGTCCATGATAGACCTGCGTGTGGTGTGCTTGGTTGGCTTGGCACTGCCTGCAGCGTTCATTCCATCTGTACCCAGGGCAAGTGTTCTCAGCTCTCTCAGAGGCAGCTGCTCTGTCAGGAGTGGCTGTTTTCATGGGTGAGTCAGCAAGAGTAGCTAGCTGTGGACTTTGACTCCCACGATTCACAAAATGTTGGAACCAGAAATGACTTCTGGGCAAGGACTGCGGTCTCAGGAATAGGCAGCCGTAGCCTAGATGACTTCTCCATACCAGGTACCCACTATCCGTGGGCAGGGAGACCCTGCCTCCCCCGTACCCCAGGAAGGGGCTCATAGGGCCCGCGTGGCAGACTGTGGAGTCTGGATTGGCTTTTCTGGCTGTGGGGAAAGGAAGTGGGGGAAGTGTGTCCCTCGGTCCTGCCCTGTCCTGAACACCAGGTCTGCAGGGCACCATGGGCACAGCTAACCAGGTGGGCCTGGCACTGTTATGGCAGGACTTTGACTGTGGTCAGAACAGTGATACAGCAATGGAGTAGCCACTTCCAGGGTGATTTCCTGGCAAGCCCATCCAAAATCAAAGTTTAGAGATGCTGATTGTTCTTTTAGTCCTAAAGAACCGTGAAGAATGAATGTTGACAAGTGCAGGAGCAAATCCAGAGCATGTGTGTGTACATACACACACACACACACAGGCACATGTGGCCTCTTGTGCAGGACAGATACTGTCATGACGACACTACACCAAGTACCCTGCACCCATTTTGGCCTAAAAGGGGGCCGATGTCTCCAAGAATGTTAAAAACTGGAGTTGGATAGAAGTGCTTTCATTATTCTCTGTTTAGCAAATAACAAAAGAGAGGTGGGGAGGGAGGCGCTGAGGTTCTCAGACTCCTGGGAGCAGGAGAGCCTCTGGACACAGAGCCCTCGGCAACCCCCCAGTCCTCTACCCCTCAAACCATCAGCACAAGAATTACGTCCAGATGTCCTGCCCTTTGGTTCTCCACAGGCTTGACCCCCTCGGCCTTTCCTTAAAAGACCCCAGCTTCTCCCAGATCCACACAATTTGAGCTTCTGTGAGACCATAAATGGCAATGGCACTGAGAGGCCAACAACTCTTCACAGAATAGCATCCAAAACAGGAAGCCACAATGAGCCTGAAGTCACGGTAAAGCAGTCCTCAAGGTAATCAAACCTGTTAGAATTTGTACACACAAGTCAGTGTATCCGCATTCAAGACGCTCTGATTGGTGGGTTATGTCTCCATCAGTTTCACGGGTCACAACCTCTCTGACCTCCTCTTCAAGACAGCAATAGCAGCTGGGCACTGGTGGCTGATGCCTGCAATCCTGGCTACTCAGGAGGCAGAGATCAGGAGGATCGCAGTTCAAAGCCAACTGGACAAATAGTTCACAAGACCCTATCTCAAAAAAACCATCACAAAAAACAGCTGGCAGAGTGGCTCAAAATGTAGGCCCTGAGTTCAAACTCCAGTACTGCCAAAAAAAAAAAAAAAAAGGCAATAGCAATGGAAAGCCGGCTCTTATTTTTTGTTTCTGGAGCTGGGGCTTGAACCCAGGGCGTCACACCTGCTGAGTACATACTTTTACTAAGCCATGCCCCAGGCCATGAATTTAACAGGGCCGGAGTCAAAGCACCTAAGTAAAATCTTAGTTCTGAAAGTTGCTGGCTGGCTGTGTGACTTTGGGTGAGTTTCTTGTACTCTTTGAACTCCAGGTTCTTCCCCTTTGCAAAATGGAAATAACAAGTCTCAATTTACAGAACAATGGATTAAGCGAGATGATGGAAATGTGAGTGCCCATCTGTGGCGAAAGACAGAAGCTGGCTTGAAGTGTCTTCTGTCTTCCTCCTTGGAGGATTTCTCCTCAGACACACAGCATTAATTGAAACAGCTGAGTGGTGCCAAATCCTTACCTTGTGAAAGTGCTCAGCACACACACACTCAGGTGTGTGGGTTTCAGCGTGATAAAGTCATCCTGCAATCCAGTGACCAGCACACGGAGCAGTCACTATGTTAGCAATGGATGACTTTCTGCACAGATCAAAGACAGGCTTTCCTTTCACCCCTCATGTTCCAAGGACTGTGCCATGGTTACAAAAGACCATGGTGCCCAGACCATGGCTCTTGTCCTAGAGAGCTCACAGGCTGACAACCACCACAGTGGTGTCATTACTGGAATAAACAAATGCACAACTAAACTATCCAAGAAGGACAGTGTGAGTCCTTGAGTTCAATCCCCAGTACCATCAAACAAACAAACAAAAAACTGCACTTGAGGCCAGGCACTGTGGCTCATGCCTGTAATCCTAGCTACTAGGGAGGCAGAGATCCAGAGAATTGGTTACAAGGCCAGTCTGGGCAAAAAGTTAGTGAGACCCCCCATCTTAAAAAACCTGCCAGGTGTGGTGGTGCATGCCAGCTATGTGGGAGGCACAGGTAGAAGGATCAAGGTCTAAGGCCATCCTGGTCAAAAGTGTGAGACTCTTAAGATAAATAACTAAAGCAAAAAGTGCTGGTGGAGTGGCTCAAGTGGTAGAACACCTGCCTAGCAAGTGCAAGGCTCTGAGTTCAAACACTAGTACTTCCAAAAAAGAAATCTGCTAAACTCTAAGTTAACCAATGAACATATAGACCCCAGGATACATCGTCAAAGAGAACAATGAGACAGTTTTCCCAAATAATTAGCTGTTCTTCACTGATCTGTCATGTTTTATCAAATTTAAAAATAAGCAATAAATAAGAGATTTGGATTTTATAATTCTGCAGGCATTTTCTAAACCATGAGCTTAAAACCAAGGAAGTTGTTCATTGGTCATTTCTTCTGCTAACATCTCTAATTGAGGCATCAATTGCTTTAACATGTAACCCCGTGGTGTAAAGTCAAAGCATACATTGCGAGCTTTCTTCCAAGAAAGGAAGGAGGTTCCAGTCCCTTCTGTGCTGTCTGCATTTCCTCAGTTGTAAAATGGAGACATCAGAATCAACTATTGAGAGGACTGAGAAGATGAAGAGAGCTGCTCTCCGCTGCTCCTCAACCTAGGAGAGAGTCAGGTCAAGCTACACTAACTGAAAAATGCATTGAAGCTTCCTGACCTCACCAGCATCTCAGATCATCTAGCCCAAAAGCTGTTTTACACTAAAGTACAGAGGATCTCATGTAACTTATGAATACTTGTGTTCAAAAACCCCTGGAAGCCCACACACTGAAGTGTTGGGGTCTCCCCTCAAGATCAAGAGGCTGACTGGGAGCTGTGGTCTTTGCTGCTGCCTGGCACCTTGAGAGGACTGGACCACACCAGGGAAAAGACCCCAATTCAAAAGTCTAAGTCTGGTTTCTACTGAATGTCATCATTTTGCACCTGTAAATCTGAAATACCCAAACTGAACCATGTTCAGCTAGAGACCATCTGCAGTGAGTAACTTTGCTGTTACCATTGTTATTCTGACACCCAGACAATAACAACAGGTGAAGGTCAGTGGCCCACAGTTTTCTATACTGGAATCCAGTCTAAGCCCTTATGATTAAAAGGTTCATCCTAGCTAGGTGCCGGTGGCTCATACCTGTAATCCTAGCTACTCAGGAGGCTGAGATCAGGAGGATCATGGTTCAAAGCCAGCCTGGGCAAATAGTTTGCAAGACTCTACCTTGAAAAAAAGCCATCACAAAAAAAAGGGCTGGTAGAGTGGCTCAAGGTATAGGCACTGAATTCAAGCCCCAGTACTGTAAAAAAAAAAAGCTTCATCCTAAAAAAGCTTTCTGGGATTGTCTTTGTAGCCAGCAATAATGAATCTATGTAGCACCATAATTATGCAAAGAAAAAGAAATATGAAGACCACCCTCCAATGTGACATCAGGTTTGGTGTTATCAGGCCATAGCAGGGTGCAGTGGGACTTTGTCTTGGGTGGGGTGTATGAAGCTTTAATGTCACAAGTTTAAATTTGACATTGAACATCTGCATTCTTCATTCTAGAGACCTTTGCCACAGTATCTATGGAGTGAAGATTCAATTGTGGGGTTTTGAGGGTCACACTGTGTGCTGAGATCAAAAGCAAAAAGAAGAGGAGCATCTGGTGTGGACCTCAGTCTGACTCAGTAGTTCTCCCTAAACCTCCAAGGGGAGTCCTGGCCTCTGATCCTTCTTCCCAACTTGACTGCAGGCTTGGTTTACAGTCACAGTAATCAGAGGCAGGGAAGAACACAATGACACATATGCATGATGTGGAAGTACATTCGACGTCAGAACAGCAGGACAGGAGAGCACAGAAGTAGTTTATGCCCTGTTGTGATCTGAATATAAAATGACCTCACAGGCAGATGGGATGGTTTTGGCCCCAGCTTGTGGCACTATTTTGGGAGGGTTTGGAAACTTTGGAGGTGGGGCCTAGTTGGAGGAAGTGGGTCACTTGGGAATATGACTTTGAAGGCTGTACCTGGTCTCCGATCTCTTCCTTTTGCTCTGTTTCCTGTCTCTCGCAGCCATGATATTTTGCCTCACCATGGGCCCAGAATCAGTGGGGCCAAGCACTATGGACTGAAATCTTTGAAACTGTGAGCCCAATACACAGTCCTTCCCTTAAGGTGTCTCTCTCAGGTATTTGGTCACAGCAGTGAAAAACCCTGACTCATATAGAAAACTGGCACCAGAGAAATGGGGTTGTCACTATGACTATGTGACAATGTGGTTCTTAAGCCTCTAGAACTGGTTTTTAAAGGTTCAAGCAGAATGGGTGATTCTGGTGGGAACTCAGAAGACCAGAGTGCTGATAGGAAGGTGGATAATCAAGACTGCGGTGAAAACTGGTTCTCTATTGGGGATTTGTGTTATATTCTGATGAAGAGTTTGTCTACATTTTGCTGATGTCCTGAGACTTCGAATAAAGCTAAACTTAAAAGTAATGGACTAGGGGTCAGGTGTGGTGGCACATACCAATAATTCAAGAGGTGGAAATAAGAGATCACAGTTTGAGGCCAGCCTGGGAAAAAATTATCTAGATATTATCTCTAAAAAACAAGCCTGGCATGGTGGTACACACCTGTAATCCCAACTACATAGGAGGTTTTGATAAGGAGGATCATGGGCCAAGGCCAGCTCAGGACAAAATCGGGAGATCCTACTTGAATAAGAAACTAAAGCAAAAAGGCTGGAGGTGTGGCTCAAGAAGTGTAAGAGCCTGAGTTCAAACTCCAGTACTGTAAACAAAACAAACTGCTAAGGGACTGTGCGGCCGGGTGTGGTGGTATATGCCTGCAATCCCAGTTACTCAGGAGGCATAGGTAGGAGGATTGAGGTTTAAGGCTGGTCAGGGCAAAGTTAATGCAAGACCCTGTCTGAAAAACAAAAAACAAAACAAAACAGATTGGGGGTGTGGCTCAAGTGGTAAAAGGCAAGCATTCAGTCCAATCCTCGGTACCACAAAAAAAAAAAAAAAAAGAAAGAAAACTAAGGGATGGAACCAGGTGTTGTGTGGCACATCTGTAATCTCATGGATCATGGGTGTGAGGTCAACCTGGGCTACATCCTGAGTTCCCTATGGGTTACACAGGAACACCCTGTCTCAAACAACTTCAAAAATAAAAAAACAGTAAGAAATAACAAGAAAACTAAGGTACTGTTTTGGTGTGTCCTATAATTCTTACATGCATCTCCAAATGACGAGAACATGAACTCAAACATGGCTCTCTCTCACCTCATGGGCGGGTCACACAAGCTCCCCCAGGCCTCTGAGACCTCCGCCCCGCAGCTGAGCTCCTGGGACACCCAATGGCCACAGAGAGAAGTGCCCTCCTGAGCTCCCTCCACTCTGACTCCATGTCACACCTGCAGCAAGGTAAGTCTAGAAGGGTACTCAGGTATTGGGGCTCCTCACCCTTCTCATTTCCTGGTAAGAAATTTGGAACCTGGGGTAAGAACGGCTTGTCCAGTTTCACAGCTGTAATTAGCGCTTATTCTCATGGGTCACTGCCACCTGAATATTAATATGCTCCAGCCAATCATACGTGCAGAGACTGGTAAGGACAGGAAGTTTCCAAGCTCTGGCGTATGCTAGGTGTTTACATCACATGCAGTGAGATTCCAAACTCTAGCGTTTACTCTTTATCCATCACAGCTCTGAGGCAGGACTCTCATTTTGAAACTCTGTGCAAACATATCTCCTATGAGAGAGACCTTTTGCTGAATCTCATGCCCAAAGAGCAGTAGGAAAAGACAGAATTCAAGGGAATTAGGAATCGGTGCTGTTATGCAAGATAGAGAGGAAAAAAATATGGAAAGCCAAGGTTCTTGGTCCCAAAATATCCTTCCAGGAAGCTCAGTGGAAAGTTTTCCATGGAAAACAAGAGATGTGTCTCATAAATAATGAGCTGGCCAGGGCTGTGGGCAAGACAAGGAGCCCATGGAGAGAGGCAGAGGCTGCACGGTGCTGCAGCCTGCCCTGGCCAGAGGCATGTGTCATCGGGTGCAAGGGTGAGGCACTGACAATTTATCTTCTGCTATACCTTCTATAGAGGACTATCGAGAACTCCACCATATCATCCCTTTACACTTCCCACCTCCTTGTTATCAGGCCAGTGTCCAGGGAGAGTGGTTTTTGTGTGGAAATGTCCCCATCTCTCCTCCAGAGAGAGATGCTCTAGTAGGGAGTCCTAGCCAGCTGAGTGGGACATTTATGTGTCACATGATGGATTAAAAAGATAGCAAGTATATATATGAGTATGTGCACTGCCTACAGTTAAGCACGAGTCATTCAAAACTTACACATGGGATTGATTCTTAAGGACAATCAAAAAGTAAATCTTAAGACCAAATGGGGCCCCTGAGACCTCAAGACCCTTCAGAATGACAGGTGCCAGTGGCTCATGCCTGTAATCCTAGCTACTCAGGAGGCAGAAACCAGGAGGATCATGGTTTGAAGCCAGCCTGGGCAAATAGTTCTCAAGACCCTACCTCAAAAAAACCCATCGCAAAAAAGGGCTGGTAGAGTGGTTCAAGGTGTAGGCCCTGAGTTCAAGTCCTGTACTGAAAAAAAAAAAACAAACAAACCTTCAGACCCATGCTCTTCCTCCCCCATTCTTCCCCATTCTTCAGTTTGGAATTGTATTAAGCAATCCCAAAAGGCCAGGATACCCAGGAAGGATGAGTGGGTAGAAAAAGCCCAACTCTCCCTAAGCCATGCCAACTCATTCACAGCTAGGAGGGTTTCCATTCCCACGGAGGCTGAGGAAGAGCAGGTGGGCTGTATGAACCTATCTGAGGAGGTAGTAGGTCAGAGCAGTAGGGTTAAGCCAGGAGGTAAGGAAGAGGAACAGGCATTGGGGAACTCCTGGGACCCCCAGCCACCTCTGCCCCCTCTGTCCCCTCCTCCCCCTTCCTTTTCCCTCCTGGTTCTGGCAGTTCCTTCCCTCGGGCCTTGATGTTACTACTGCCTTTAATGTTTGCCCACCTGTCATCTGCCTCTCCCCAAACCACCTGCCCCTTAAGATTTACTCATTTGACCTCCTCCCTGAAGTCTTCTGAGCCCCTACCCCGTCCTCTATCCAGGACCATCGTCTCTATGGGCTGCACCAGAGTGCAGGGAGTGGACAGGAGGAAGTGTACGGCTGGAATGGGAGAGGCAGGGGACACGAGGCAGTCCAGAAGGGGGCTGAGAAGGGCCCAGCTCCAACCCTGGGCATGAGGTCATTTACCTAAAATACAACACAAAGATAGGGAGTCCTGAAGGCAGAAGGGGCCACCTCCACACCGTGATTTGATGTTGCTCTCAGCAGTGCACATCCTGGCAGGTCAGGCCAAGCCCGCAGCCAGGTGTATGAAGTGTGGAGAGAGAGGAAAGACAGCAGGGTGTCTGCAGTCTCAGAAGGTTGGCCCCAGCAGCATTCCTTTAGAGTTCACGGTCTTGGTTGGGGAAGGCCAGAGACAAGAGGAGGCTTTCCCAAGGACATGGACAGGTTTCATGGACAATGCGTGGAGAGGAGGGGTATCTAGAACCAAACTTAACTGGTGGCACACTCATCTGTAAGAGTGTGCTGGAAAAAACCTGCGAGAAATACGACATGCCTTACACAAAAGTTGGTGAGTAGCAGATTTGGGGGAAGAAGGCAGGCCTCTTGAGACACAAAGAAGCCTGCTCTCCCATTCATTAGTGGCCAAGTGTGGTAAATTGCCACAGCTCCCTAACCAGTCGGCGCTCCGCTTTTGCCCAGGGACACCTGCCAGCGCAGACACAGCCCAGTAAGGCACAGCTGCCATTGTCCTCATTTAAGGCTGAAAAGGAAACTTGCAGATAACCTTCAGAGAGGACCCGAACATGCTTGCACTTCACCTGCTGGCAGGGACACAGCTCAGAAAATGACTTCACTTTTCTGGATTCTCACCCAAGGCCAAGACCTGGCAGCTGCACACTGTGTTTTGGTTGCATCCTGGCTGGACACCAGCTGGACTTGCTCCTCTTCTTCTGGCTGCTGGCCTGACTCAGCGACGGTGGCCCTGAGTGATGGCTTCCCCATCTGATCCAGCCTGGAATCCTATACAGCGTTAGGCACCCCAACTCTGCATGCCTTCTGTTCTGTTCTGGTATCTTTTTTTAAAATAATTTTTATTAGGACATATTCATTACTGACATCTCTCTCTGTTAACAGGGATGCCTGATTTCCTGGGAGGACTCACCACAGAGGTAAATTTGCTCAGGAAACAGACCACTCAGCATTCTCAGATTTCAAGGAACAAGAGTGCCAAAGATGGTAGCCTTCTGTTGCCAACTGAAGGCCAGTCTTTGGTTTTCTAGTACCATCTCTATTTAACATTTTACCAGTTCCTCAAAAAATCATGGTTGATATCAATCCTATAATTTGCACAGATGACCCAGAAGAAGTCTGAAAATCTGTGCAAGTGGGAGCAGTCAGATTTGCCTTTTCCTGGCTGTATGGGCTGGTGCAGGTACAGGACGTTGGCTGCACGGGAAAGTGGCTGTCAGTACTTTCTTCAGAAGAATTGCACAGACAAAGACCTTAATGATAACCAGGGCTCCACCCTCCTCTAACAGGCTGTGCTTTTCATGCCTGTAGTGTTCTCAAGTCAGCACCACAGCCATGTGCAGTACAGGTGGTGTCCACGGTGTCGGCATCTTTAAGTTCAACCAATTACAGGTTGAAAATATTAAAAACATTTTGTCTGGGGCTGGTGGAGTGGCTCAAGTGGTGGAGTACCTGCCTAGCAAGCATGAGGCCCTAAGTTCAAACCCCACCACTGCCAAAAAGAAAAAAAAAAAAAAGATTTGTCTGTATGGAAACACGTGTACACTTTTTCCTTATCACTATTGCCTGAACAATACAGAATAACCACATGGCATTTGCACTGTACTAGGTGTCATGCAGGTCCTGCAGATGCTTTAAAGTATACAAGGGAATGCCAGGGTATTATGTCATCATTGCTGCTGTGGACATTTCACATCGAAGGAAACTAAGGAACCAAAGAGTCAATGCGCCCATTTCTTAACCCTTAATCCTAAATTTGCGTAACCTGTCCACTTCATTATTACCAGCTCCAACCTTAGTTAATTTCCTTTTCTCAGGTCCTTTGTTTTGTTTTCTTACAATATCTTAAGATAAGGACCAGGAATGTGGCCTGAGTGGTAGAGTGCTACCTAGCAAATGCAAGGCCCTGTGTTCAAACCCTAGCACCGAAAACACACATCAATAAGCAGTTTCTTAAGATGAAGTCTAACTTGTATTTTTTAAACGTCCTCTCTAAGAAAGACAGTTATTTAAAGTTATTTCCCCTAAATGTAAGGGTTTTCTCTCCCTCTTCCTCCTCCTTCCCCTCTCCCTCTCCCTCCCCCTCTCCCTTCCCCTCCTCCACCTCCTTCTCCTCCTCCTCCTCTTCCTCCTTCTTCTCACAGTACTGAGGTTTGAATTCTGGGCCTCATGCTTGCTAAGCAAGTGCTCTACCACTTGAGCCACTCCATCAGCTCTGAAACAACTTTCCTAGACATTGTAGGTTTGCTATTGGGTCTCCCAGTTTTAATTGCTTGTTAAATAACTTGTAATTTCAGCCTCTACTTTCTCTTTGCTCTAGGGACATTCTATGAGAATGTGCCCCATTTTTCTAAGTATTGAAGCTATGGTCTCTATATAATTTCTAGACTTTTTTAGGGATTTTGATCAGAGGCTGATGACTCTAAAATCCACTTTCTTAAACTATTTAAAATATCCTTGATACCATGTTCCTAATTAAATCTGATAAACTTCAAAGCACACAACATACGGTAAAATTACATATCCTCTATTTGCAGGATGCAAATTTCATATGTATTTTTGCACAAGATTAAGAGTGTGCTAAGATTACTATTTATCTTTGGTTAGTGTACTAATCTGCTGAATTCTTAAATAAGAATATTTAAAATCATTCATTATATGTCTGCTTTATTGAGTTCTGTGTTTTAAATGCTTTGGTTCATGTTGTCTTGTATATGAAGGTCTCTTAAGTGATCTCAACAATACAATGTAATTTAAAAATGCAACAGAGCCACTAGTCATCTGGGAAATGCAAATTAAAAACATAATGAGAGGTTACTACCCAGCCACATCATGTGTGACAGTGAATGTATGTGTCAAGTAAACTGGGCTAAGGGGACCCAGGTAGCAGGTAAAACATTATTTCTGGTGTGTCTGTGAGGGTTTTGCAGTAGTGCTTACCATTTGAATCAGTGAATGAGCAGAGGATATCCTCGCTCCCTAGTGTGGGTGGACACCATGTTGAGGGCCTGAATAGAACCAAAAAGGCACCAGGCAAAATGACTTCGGCTGAAAAAACAGAAAGAGCAAGAGGCTGGAAGAAGGGCAAACAGCTGAGGCATTCTTCTCCTCGTGCCCTTGGACATTAGTGCTGCTGTTCTTGGGCTTTTGGACTTGAACCACATCTTATCCCATCAGCTCCCCTGGTTCTCAGGCCTTCAGGTTTAGACTGGAATTACATCTAATTCCTGGTTCTCCAGGTTAAAGACAGCAGATGCCAGGACTTCTCAGCCTCCATAATGGTGTGAGCCAATCTCTCATAAAAATTTTCTTTATTTCTATTATCTATTTATCTATCATTTATTTCTCTATCAATTTATCTATAGATATGTCTATCTGTATCTATCTATGTCTATCTATCTATCTGGCATCTATCTATCTCTTTATCTATCAATGTCTTTATCATATCTATCTATCTACCTCTTTGCCTATCTGTCTCTCTGACTCTTTTTTGGCAGCACTGAGGTTTGAACTCACGACCTCAGGCTTGCTAGGCAAGTGCTCTACTACGTGAGCCACTCCCAGCCCTATCTATCTCATTATCATACATATCTACGTCTATCTTTCTCTCTCTCTATCCATCTACCTACCTATCTATCCACCTGTCTATCATCCATCTAACCCATTGGTCCCGTTCTTCTGGAGAATCCTGATTAAACAACTGAGAACGCCAAAATACAAAAGAGGAACCCTACCAAGTGCTGGTGAGGATGGGGAGGGGCTCCCATGCTGTATTGGGAGTATAAATTGGCACAACCACTTTGGAAAGCTGTTAGGATTTACTAAACCTTCAAGTCCATAATTACATCCTTAGCATATAGCCTAAGTCCATGTCCAGTGCATACACACTGCTCCAATGAAACATACAAGACTGTTCACAGCAGGGCTGGCAGAGTGGCTCAAGAGCACATGCCTAGCAAGCAAGGCCTTGAGTTCAAATCCCAGTCCCCAAAGAAAAAGAATATTCATAACACTGTGACACATAACCTCCTCAAACTAGAAATGCAAACTTTTGGTGAGGCCAGAACTAATCCATTCTGTGTTGTACAACTGACATCTGTGCAGCGTAAGAATGAAGAAACTATTGCTTTACACACACATGGATGCCTTTGGCACACATGAGTGAAAGTCACTGTGTGACTACATGTTTACAGAATGCAAAAACAGGCAAAGCCACGTATGGTGTGGAGGTGAGGAGTGGCCGCTCTCCCTGGGCGGGGCAATGAGAGCGGGGCTGGAAGGAAGTTTCTGGAAGCTGCTTCCTAACGCAGGTGCTGATGTTCACTTTGAAACTCCAAGGAGCTGCCTGCTGATGACTGGTGAAGCCTTCTGTGTGTGTCATACAATCCAGCTAAAGTTTTCTTTCTTGGAAGATTTAATATGGCCTACACAGAATTTATTACGAGACAGAAATGTAACACTTGACATGTTTTACAAGGTAGATGCAAATTTCAAGGAAAACTGTGCCAGGCACTGTGCAAATTCCTTCTGACAAATCACTTTGTGTAAGTGTCCATACTGCTCAGTCAAGTGGGTTCTTTGATCCCATTTTCCAGATGAAGAAAATGAGGCTGAGAATGGAGTCAGTTTGTCCACACATCTGCTAAGTGGCAGATTGCTCTGGCCTGACACTGATGGTCTGGAGAAGGTGAGGCCAGCAGCCTTGTGAGGAGGACAATTGCACATGGGGTGCCCTGGCTAGCAGGCAGGCCTGAGAGCCTGGGCCCTGTAAAGTACAAAAATGATCTCCCCCCAAGCCACTGTAAATGAACTGCTTGGAGTCTTCAAAACTAACACTAAGTGCTAGCCTTTTTCCAGAAAACTTGTGAACTTCCTTGCACACAGCTTTGATTTCACTGCCCTGGGTCCTATAAGCCCAGTACTGCTTACAGCATCGTTTTAGACACTGGTTTCTTCCATAACAACATTTACTCTACAGCATTTGAAATAATAAAACACAACTTGTATTATGTGATCCACCCGATTTAATTTAATAATCTTACAGCTTTGTTTAGCACATTTACTTCATAGCTAATTAAAATCAGATTTTAAAAAAAGTTTATTCAAAATGTCCATTTTCAAAAGGCTTTAGTTCATGACAGAAAGTGCATATAGAATAAAGCTGACGTACACAATTTAAAACCTCACAGAGAGAAGAAACTTGTAAAGAATAACACAAAGGTCAAGGTTGAATACTAAATTTAGCTCTGCACTTTTCGGAAGACAAGAAATCCATCAATCTCCTTGTCTGATAAAAAGAAATAGGTCCCTTATTCAAAGAAGACAAGTTTCCAGACACAAATTTCCAAGAGGCATGCCAAAGAAACTTACACAACTTCACTCAAAGGTGAGCGATATGTAGAATGAAGTCAGCAATCACTTTAACATGAAAATCTTACAGACTTGATAGTCTTGGGTTTTATTTTTAGAGAATAAGGCTAAGGAAAAACCAAAGAAAAAAAGAAGAAAGACATTTTGGACTTACTTTTTGTTTATTTATCTTTGTAATACTGGGTTTGAACTCAGGGCCTTATGCTTAGCTAGGCAGGTGCTTCATCACTTGAGCCACACCCCCAGCCCTTTTTGCTTTAGTTACTTTTTGGAGAGGTCTCATGCCTGGACCACAATCCTCCTATTTTGCCTCTCATGTAGCTAGCATGAGAGGCAAGCACCACCATGTCCAGCTTTTTGTTGTTGTTGAAATTAGCTCTTGCTAACTTTTTGCCCTGGCTGGCCAAGAACAGGATCTTGCTGATCTCTGCCTCCTGAGTAGCTGGGATTACAGGTGTGAGTCACCACACCCAGACTGAAATTCTGGATTTAAAAAGAGGACCAGGCAAAGAGGTGGGACAGCAGGTCAGCCCTTAGGGCCCTGGCTCAGGTGGCCACTCAAGTCAAAGGGCCCAGGCAAGCCATCCATCTTCTGTGTCTTAGTGTCCTCACCAGGGAAAAGCAGAAGTTACAAGGCTCTCCCTGCTTGCCTCCCTGTGAAATGCAAAATGCTATTTCAATGTAAATCCATCATCTTCTCAATAACATGCCATCAAAATGGCAAAAACGAAACATAAAAAGCCCTCGTGTCCCCAAGGCTCAGCTGCTGCTAACCTTTGCCATTCAAGGTCCTTGACTTGATTTAATTTCTTCCACTTACTGTCCTTTCCAATTTTGTCAGGGAAGGGTATTTGTTAGAAAAATCTCAGTGTGATGAATCACCGCAGAATTACAAAACCGTGCTGCAAAAATGTGATCTTTCACTATGAGCTGCATTTGCCCAATATTCTGCCCTTTCCCTGTGAAAAGACTGTAAACAACAAAAACTCCTCCTCATTAAACTTTCGAGAGACATGAAACTTAGGGGCAAGTTCAATGAGGTCTTTATCTTTCAGAAAAGCATGCTCTTTCCCTGCACGCTGACAGTCATGGACTCATGACTGTGTGAGACATGGACGCATGGAACTGCGTGTGCTGTGTGGAATGTGAAGCAATTGAGGGCTGGAGATCCTGAGCTCTCTTTTCCCTAAGTGGCTCTGTGGTCACCAAAAATGATTTCCTAAATCTCCCAGGCTGCAGTGACCCCTGCTGCTGAGATGAGAGAAGTCTATTGATGTTTGAGCACAAAAAGACAGCACCTGTGTTTGTTAGCAAACACCCGAGATAATCAACTTACAAAGAGAAAAGGTTTCTTTTGCCTTGCACTCTGGGAGATCTCAGTCTTAGACCAACTAGTTGCTTTGGGCCTGTGGCCGCACAGCATGTCTGGAGTGCATGGAAGAGCAACGCATCCACTTCGTGGCTGGGTATGAAAAGGAGCCGGGAAGAGTCTGGTTTCCCACGCCACGATCCCTTTGAGAGCACTCCCACAATGACCTAAAACCTCCCTGTAGGTGTCATCTCTTAAAGGTTGCCACCACCTCAAGGCAGGGCCACAGCTAGAGACCATGCCTTAATCCATGGGCCTTTTGGGACACATTCCAGATTCAAATGACAGCAGCAACCGTCATATAAGCACTGTCCTCCTGTGTCCCACCTGCTTGCACAATGTTCTGCACATGTGCCATCACCAAAGCCAAGGTACTTGATGAGGCAGCTAGGGCAGAGGAGTAATATGCCACGGAGTGAAGAACAGGGACATGGAGGAAGACCAGAGAGGCCACTGACATTTCTCTATGTCACATAAGCAGGCAGAGGGAAAGGACCATGCCAACACCAAGACCAGACACTTGAATTGATGAGTTTGTGTTGGCTCCATTCATCTGAGCTGCTATGCCATTATCAACCAAGACACAATGCCGAAGGCTTCATCATCAACTCAGGTCAGGGAGATATGTCCACAGAGACACGGTCATTTGGCATCTGCATCATTCTATTAACTGTCAAACCATTGTTGAGGCTTTGAACATGTCATCTAAACAAACAGGAGATTTCTGAAGAACTATGTTTTTTGTTTTGTTTTGGTGCTGGGGATCAAACCTAGACCTTTGACCATGCTAAGCATGGGTTCTACCACTAAGCTACCTACACCCCTAGCCTGAAGAATTCTTTTTTTCCCACCATTCTAAATACTCTGGTTTTATTTTTTAATTTATTAACATATTATAGTTGTACCAAGGGTACATTATGACATTTACAAAAGTGCTTACAATGTATCTTACTTAGATTCACCCCCTCCATCATTCTCCTTTATTCCCCCTCTCCTCTCTCTTAGGACAGTTTTTTTTTTTTTTTTTTTTTTTTTTTGGTGCTGGGGACCGAACTCAGGACCTTGCACTTGCCAGGCAAGCGCTATTCCACTGAGCTAAATCCTCAGCCCCTTAGGACAGTTTTAACAGGTCTCATTTTTCCATTACATACATGGGTACATAGTGCTTCCATCATATTTACCCTCCTTCACCCTTTCCTTATGTCCTCCTACTGGTACCAACCCTAGCACAGGACTTGTTTTACCTTCCTGTCCTTCATTTTTTAAAGACATTTTTGTTTGTTTATGATGGTTATACAGGGATTTCATTGTGACATTTCCATATATATATATTATATATTATATATATAATATATAATATATATAATATATAATATATATATATATATTATACCTGAATTGGTTCATCCTCAAAGAATTCTTTTTTTAATGTAAGTTCCAGGCAGTGTTTCTGTATGTGTGGTTCTCACACCATGTGGGTCAGTGAATTTGAAAGGCCTGGCAAAGGTAAATTTTGAGGCTCCCTATTGACCAGCTGAGACAGACTCTCTGAAGTACATATTTAGGAATTTCCATTTTGATGGAGCTTCTTGGAGTATACCTATATACAGCACATTTTGAGTTCTGCCCTTAGAGTTAATTTAGTAAGGTTTACCACCTGGTGACTAATACACCAGACAACTTCTTCTTTTTCTACTTCTTTTTTTTTTTTTTTTTTACATTTTTAAGTTCTTATTTTGTGAGATGGCTTGAGAAAAGCTGGCATCCAAGTTTCCTGTGGGATCAGACATTTCTCATTATTTTTCAGTTTATTGCTCCCCAGTTAGCGTTCAGCTTAACAAACACATAGCAAGCTCTAATCACAAGTGAAGAAAAATAATGAAGGTACATGACAACACAACACACTGGAGACACTCATTCAGATATTTCCTCCAAGATGGTCCATTTCACTGATTTTGATTTCATGGCAAGTTAGGCACGTATGTGAACGTGCACTTGTGTCTGATCTAAGTGATCTGTGAGAATCAGGATCAACCTTCATCCAGCAACCTGGTTTGCTTTGGATACTGAAGCACCATGAACACGCAGCACTGAAGAACACAGCTTATAGATCTTCCCTCAAAGGCTAGAACTCAAAGGTTAGTATGGTCCTTACCATTTGCACTTTTTAATTCTGTTACTTTCCCCTTCACCTCCTGTTCAGCTACAACTTAAAATTCCCACTGAAACCAATGGAGCTTACCCAAAAACCTTCAGGATAAATACTCTGTTCCTAAAATTCAGAAACAGCACAAGAAGTCACAGAGCTATCTTCTGAAAGCTGCGCTCTCTCGTGATTTACACAGAGCCACCACAGCTTACACACCTGGTACACAATGAGCATCCAGTAACTGTGCTGAGGGACAACTTGTCCCAGTTCCGAGAATGGGTTCTCCATCCTCAAATGCAGCACACACAGCTGTCCCTATTTCCACACAGGATCCAACAGCAAGAGATTTCCCCACTACATTTTCTGAACAGGCTTTGTTCAAACAGTATGATGAAAACATGCAAACTGTGTGTCATACATCAGGACTGGCCTTTCAGCTTTCTGATTCCAGTTGGCCTTTGTGAAGCTGCCCCTGGTCACCAGGGCTTGAAAACTGCCCACCTTGACCCTCTCCCCACTTCTCTTCTCTCGAGGTGCTGTGTAAAAGTGATCTTCTCCTTGATTGAGTGGGAAGGACTGGACACCCTGATCCACCCTGTGTCCTGACAATGGCCTATCACCGAATTCCCTTCTCTATGCTTCTTACAGATTTTCCCTCCAAATTTGGAAACATGACAACATGAGGGAGAACAAAAAGGATAAAACCAGATTATTTTCTTAACACTATCACAATTTCTATCCAACTCCATGTTTGTCCAAATTTTTATTATACCAGAGCTAGTTACATGTGCAATTCTCATTCTGAGCCATTTAACCTGGACACAGGTGAGCGTAGGTAGGAGCTAGGCCTACTCTGCTCAAATTTATCAACTGGGAAAAACAGAGAGAGAGAAAAGACAAGACAACAACAACCTTTTATCTTCAAAATTCACATTGAAACCCCCTTATTTTAAAAATAGGTACCCTCTTTATTGTAGAATAGGTTACATGAGTAGCCTATGTAATACTGATTTGCCAGGAGAATCTATAAGAGAACATGCTACTTTTATTAAGAAAAACAAACTTTTTGAATTTTCTGGCATGGTTTTGAGGAATCTGCCAGCATGGTTTTTGGGTTGAACCAAGCTAAGTGGGAAGACATGAACCCTTTCAGTCCCAGCCATGCTGTCTCCATAGATGAAAGTACAGGTCTGTGTGCATATTTTGCTATTTTTGTTATTTTGAAGCAAAGCTGCTGTCTTGCTTGTGTTCACATGTGCCTTTAAATGATCTGTTAACCCCGCATCCCCTGCCTCTGTAGGATACAGCCCTGATGTACACGCCGTCCAATTTAGCAGCACCTATAGACACTAGCCATGAGTGTGACCATTTAGCCACCCAGCCCATTCTGTTGAATGGCTTTTAACCAAAGTTTAAGAGAATTGCTGCTCAAAGTACTCATCTGAAAAAGGTTAATCTAACTTGAAGATGCTCGGGACTGGCTGCACAATGTATCTTCAGTGTTCTTGCTTTAAGGCAGTGACAGAGGCTCCATCCATCAGAAACACTTTTGCCATACTTTAACACAGGAGCCAGTGGCCCAAAAAGAAAGGTCAGAGCTCAGCCTCTCTTGGTGGTGCTGGAGGTGACTAGAAGGATGATTTCCTCAGACAACAGTGGTGTCAATGAGGAGAGGATTAATAGTTGTCTTAAAACTAATTTCTGGTGCGCAAGACACGGGACCAAAGCCAGCTCTAGGAACCACCCCCCCCCAGTCTCAATCACATACCATCCAGGAGAACATGTTCCCACCACCCCCAGTTCCAATCATGTATGCAACCAGGAGCACAAATGGTAACTTACCAGAGGCAAGAAGAAGAGCACACACCTCTCCAGTAACAGAATAGCAAGGGACAAAGGAAGGACCAAAACAAAGACAGAATTAATTGCTTGCGGACTGAGACTGCTACTGAGAATAAGAAAAGTGCCCACTGATGAAACCAGACAATAAAAGGCAATTAATTAAGCCAAGGACTTGCACTAAGTTTTAAATTCTGATTTAAGTTGAACTACCTAAACCCCTTCTGACTTTGGGTGATTAAACGTGTATGAGGTTGAGTTTGCTTCCACTACCTGTGCTCTCCTGAATGACACCACTGAGTTTCTCCCTGCTATCCCCCCACTGCCCCCATCACCACCACCAGCTTCCATGGGCCAGGCAGTCAGCTGGGGGAACTGTCAACACAGTTTGCTAAGTGAGAACTCTGGTGACTCCACCTACCGTCAAACTTTGATTCACTGCCTGCCAAGGACAGAGAAAGAAAGGGTCCCTCATTACAGTGTGATAGGCAGAGAGACAGCCTGAATTTCGGAGCAGAAGGCTGCCTTCCAAACTTTTTAATCACAGTTTCTCACAGGATGCATGAGAACTGAAGAGTGATCACAAAACTCACGCTGCTGCCCTGACTGCATCATGGGCCATCTGTCTGGGCGGTTACCCGGAATGAGCAGGTTCTTTTGATTATGGATGATCACCTTTTCACTAAGATTAGAATTTCATGCATGGGGGACATAAAGAGATGCTGAGGTCCCACCCAGCATGTCAGTGCTGTGCTTCCTGATGACAACTGGGGATTCTGAGGCCCCAGAGAGTGTGCATTACAAACCCTGCCCACAGTGGAATGCAGTCCCTGCCTGTGTTTGTAAACAGAGCTGTCCTTACACACAGCCATGCCTCTTTTCACCTGTCATCTGTGGCTGCATCTATATAACAATGGAAGAGCCGAGTAGCTGCAGCTGACCGGAAGGCCTGACATCTCCCACCCATGCTTTGCAGAACAAGTGTGCTGACCCTGAGTCAACACTAAGGGGGTCAGCTCCTTACAGTGCCCTGCGGTGCCTCTTCCTTTCCCAGTCCCCCTTTTGGAAATGAATGAAACTATGGGAGGCTGAAAGTGATTGACTCTCACAGCTCACTGAAGAGTTAAAGGCCCCCTCGTGATCAAGGGGCTACAGAGGAGGTGCGGTCACTGCCGCTGCCCAGTGCCTCTGCAGACGATTGGCTGCACAGCACTAGCCTAGGAAAAGATCCAAATTCAAAATTCCAGTAGCTTCTCCCGAGTGAGTGTCACTTTTGTACCATCGTTGTCGAAAAGTGCTAAGTTGAACCATCTTAAATTAGGTCTCCACTGGCACAGCCGAGGAGGGATGTGCTGTTAGTCCAGAGGACTGGAGTGTCTAATGGCCTTTCCTAGTCTCATTGGGGCAGATCTTAGATCTAAAACCCCCTAAGGCCTGGAGATGTGGCTCAGTAATAGAGCACTTGTCTAGCATGCACAGGCCCTGGCATCTCCCCCCGAAAAAAAAATCAGAGTGTTATCTGTCAAGAACCTGCCTTAGTTGTTATTAATCATTATGGGAGTGTGAGTGATAATGTAAATAACATAGTCACTGACATCCACTATTTCATTTATAATTTCTGGGGGGAACAGACTGCCAAAATTAATCTGTGAACCCCAGATTAAGAATTTTGATTATTGACCAAGCAAGGTGGCTCATGCCTGTAATCCTAGCCATTCAGGAGGCAAAGATCAGAGGATGGAGAATCAAAGATAGCCCATGCAAAAAGTTAAGAGAGACCTCATTTCAATCATGTTGTGTGTGGTGGTGCACATTTTTGGTCCTAGCTACGTGGGAAGCCATAGGCAGGAAGATCAAGGTCCAGACCCAGGCAAAAATTTGAGACCCTATCTGAAAAATAAGGCAAAAAAGGGCTAGCAGAGTGGCTCAATTGATAGAGCACCTACTAGCATGCAAGTAGGCCTTGAGTTCAAACCCCAGTACTGCCAGAAAACAAAACAAAAAGTTTGCTTGTTTTGCCTCTTGTGAGAAAAGAACCCATTTTCAGTTAGCTTAATTAACAATTAGCAAGCACTTATTTGGCAATTAATTCAAATTTGCCAGCTTCTACCAAGTGCCAAATACGGATCTGAGAAATGAAAGAGAGATTCTTGTTTAGGAAAGTGAGAGAACCCTTTGCAGAAGAAATGTGGTTTGTCATCCCAAAGAACAGCAAGGTTGTGGACAAACAGAAAGGAGTGGGCAGGCCTGGGCCTCAGAGGACTGAAAGCCTTCGCAGGTTTGGGTTCTCGCCTGTGAGCCTGAGGTAGGGGAGAACTTAAAACACCACTAAAACTCCATCACCAAAAAAATGTCCAGATGTTTGTTTCAGATTCCCCACTGTAACTAAGCTTTAAGAGACTCCACTTCAGGACCTGGGATGTGGTTCAAGTGGTAAAGTGCTTACCGTGCAAGCATGAGACCTTGAATTCAATTCCCCAAAACCACCAAAACAAACAAACAAAAACTCCACTTGAGGCCAGACACTGTGGCTCACACCTATAATTCCAACTACTCAGGGGGTGGAGATTCAGAGAATTGAGTTACAAGGCCAGTCTGGGCAAAAAGTTAGCCAGACCCCATCTCAAAAAACAAGCTAGGTATGGTGGTGCATGCCAGCTACATGAGAGGCACAGGTAGGAGGATCAAGGTCTAAGGCCATCCTGATCAAAAGTGTGAGACTCTGTATGAAAAATAACTAAAGCAAAAAGGGATGTGGGCATAGCTCACGTGATAGAGACTGGCTTAGAAAGTATGAGGCCCTGAGTTCAAACCCAAGTACTGCTAAAAAGAGAAACTCAAGCAAAGTCACCATTAACTAAAAACCTGATTAAATACTCCTTTTCCCACAACAGGCTCAGATTAAAAATGAGAGCAAACAGGAGAATCCACCTGTCTCCCATTAAGCCTGACACCAAAGAGACCCACCAAACTCCAAAACAGTGCCATTCTTCTCACTCAATTTTTCAGCTTTGGAAAATACATTTTTATAAAAATATGTAATTTATGTAATGGGTTTATTATTGTGCTTTTAAGAGGAATTATTTATCACATTAAATATTAGTAGATGTAGCCCATTACAAACAGAAGCTCCTTAGATCCTCAGCTTTTAAGACCATGAGAGCTCAGACACCACTACCTTCTAGAAACTAAATAGAAGCCGGTGACATGCCTCCCATTAGTCAGGTCTCTCTGGCCTGGTTTTCCCAAGTTTCTTGCAGCACCTCAAAAGACTGGCCTGTCCTCCTAGCTTTGGGGCTCCTAACATTCTGTTCCATGGTATCACAGCCATGGCTGCGCCAGATGGTTTATGAACCCATGGCTCAAGTGAAGAGTGCTTGCCTAGCCAGTGCAAGGCCCTGAGTTCAAACCCCAGTACCTCTTCCCCCCAGAAGACACCACACAGGATTAACAATTCCAAAAAAAAAAAAAAAAGCGTAGAGGGATAGCCACATGGCTCAAGTGGTAGAGCACCTGCCTAGCAATCCTCAAGTCCTGAGTTCAAACCCCAGCACTGAGACTGAAAGTTAGGAGACAGAAAATGGTCAGGCAGGACACAGACAAGATAAACAGGTGTGGGGAGTCTGGGAAATTGAAACTACTGAGGCATATGAAAGGTAGTGGGCCATCCCTGATAGGATGCCTGGCCCGTATGCTAGGATTTCAGGGCCATTGGGAAGGAAAAGAGGGCATGCACAATGTCCCCATGGAATACACTGTCTGGTGATGACATACATCCCCTACATGGACCAGAAGGACAGAGACGCAGCCAGCTTCCCTTCAACCAGGAAACAAAATCCTTATAAAAACTATTAGACAAAGAGCCCGAGGTCTGAGACAACTTCCATGTATATGGGAGCTATTCTACTACTTTTCCTCTCTGCTTAAATGAGACTCTGCTCTTGTGCTCACCCTGTCATCCGTGACTTTCATTCCTCAATCTCACAAGACAAAGTTCCCAGCAAACTACTGCAGCACACCTGAGACTAGGCCACCCCAACAGTACCACCCCCCAAAAAAATTTTAGGAAATACTAATTCCCAATAAAGAAAAGCATACAAGGTGGTTGTCTTACAATTTGCTTATGAGTGTGGCATGTGGCATCTGCTGAGGTACACATTGATGATATGAAAGTCACAGAAAGTATGTTCACTTCAATAGCCCTTTAGGAGACCCAGGCTTTATTTATTGACAAGAGATTTGATGGAAAAAAGGGCCATGACTTCTTTCTACTTCTCACTGAGGAGAACTGGTCTCCCACATCTGAATCTAGTGTGGCCCTGGGACTGCTGAGCACAGGATTACAGCGGAAGTGGGCTGTGTCCATCTAGGCTGGGCCTTTCAGTGGCTACCAGGCATCTTTTGCACTGCCCTCAGGAAGCACTACCTCTTGGCACTCTTTCAGGCCCTACTACGATAAAGGTCCCAGCCCATATACAGTTGCTATGGTCACCCTCAGCCAAGCTGCTCCCACTGATGGCCTGCCGGTGACCATCTTGGGCCCTTCACAATAAGCCTGCAGATGACTGTGGCCCCAGGTGATGTCACAGGACTACAACTGCCCAGGAGACCAGGGCCAATATATGGAACTCAGGGCAATAATTGAAGTTACTTTAAAATCTTAATTTAGCTACCTGAATCACTTTATCTAGATTGATATACAAATATAAAACATCAGCTTCATTTAAAAAAAATACTTAACTCAGGGACCTGAACCAAATCCTTGGTGAGGTAACAGGCGTAAGTCCCCAGTTGCTATTGGCTAAAAGTGAGTGCCACAGACTCTGCAGTGAGCACGCAGCATTAATGACTAGACCCAAACAATCTGATGGGAATTTGGTCTCCTGCATCATGATCAGCCCTTCTTATCTGACAGCTATGCATCCTCAGATTCAACCAACCACAATTAAAACCCTGAAAAAAAAATCACATCTGTACTGAACACACACAGGCTTTTTCCATCATGATTTCTGAGCCACACAGGATGGCAAGCATGTCCATGTGGTTACCTTGTGGGGGGTACTGTCAGTCATCTAGAGAGGGTTTAAAGTATGTGGAGGCCACTGTAGGCTCTATGCAAATATTTGTGTCTTGAGCATCTGTGGGTTCTAGTCTATCTGAGGGTCCTGGAACAGACCCTCAAGGGTACCAGGGGACAAGTGCATATTTGATCCAGAGCACAGGAGCCACAACTTTCTTTCCCTCTCTTCCCTTGCACTTGGCCATAGTTGGGGAAGAATGGATCCGTTCGAAATTTCCATTGTTGGTTTTCCCACCCTTGCGTTCCTTTCTTGCTCAAGACCCTAATTCCAAGAAATCCCCAGCATCATTCTAGGATTCTACTCAGCAGCTGCTGAGTGTGGGTGGGCTGGCTCAGGATTCCTACAGGAATTGTCCTGTGGGTGGTGGAGCTACCAACTAGGGCTCTGAATCAAATGTTGACACCTCATCACAGCAGTGAGGAAGCGTGGGACCTTCAAACACACAGTCTTCTCTTCCATGAAGAAGGTCTCTCACCGTAGCCAGCATCCTGTCACCTCCTTTTTTCTATGCACTGAGGACTTTTCTCCATTGAGGAAAGCTGCATATGGGGTGCTCTGATAACCAGGCAGTGGCCAGAGGCTCCTCACTTCCCATTCACTCCTTTCTCCTGCCACTGACTTTGAAGCTTATCACACAAGCTGAACTTAGGATGCACCTGACACCCAATGCACAGAAATGCAGCCAGGATGCTGGTGGCCTCTATTGTCACCCTAAGCAATATCCTACACATAGACTGGCTTCCCTCCACATGAGTCCAGGAGACCCCCGGCACCTGCACAGCACAGGGTCCCCCAAACAGCATGGGAAAGGGAGCTGGAGCCTTGTAGAACTCCAGAAGGCAAAGCCTGAGACAGCGGCTGCAGAGTGCTGCATTCTTCTTTCCCCCTTCCACGTTGGAGTGAATGGGAACAGTCAACTCACCAGTCTGGCTTGAAACCAGGTTAGCAGAACACTGTGGTTCTGGGTGACAGGGCAGGAGCTCTGAATGCTGCCACAAATCAAATCAGCGTAATTATAATGGAAATGAAGAGCTTGTCTCTGATAGTATGAGGCTTGCTATCAACAATACTGGTCTCTGGTAGACTTGGTAGTTCCCAGCCTCTTGACATCACTGCTTTTTTTTTCTTTTTTTTTCAATCTGACTATTTTGACTTTCATTTTTATTAAATTTTCAAAATTATGTGTTCTGAGTGGTTTTGTCCAATTTGGTTTTCTCAGACAGTTAGGTGAGTGGTCATACTCTCAAATGACAGTCAAACCTGTAAGTCCCAGGGACTTCCAGCTATTACCTAATACAGCTGTTACCTAATCTTGGTGCACGATCCCTGAGCTTTTAAAAATTAAATGGTTATATCATGTGTCTAGAAAAACATTGAACTTTTTCTCTCTCTCCCTTAAAAGAACTGTATATGTAAACCTTTCCAAACTGAGCTAAACAAGTAAGTGAGTCAAACATTCCCTGGCTAGGACTGTATCAAATGATCAGATATTGACCTAGAAAACAAAAATCAGGTCTTTTAAGACCCTCTTACTGCACTAACCTACACCACCAGCATGAGAAGCAGACGCTGAGCCGCAGGGAGCCTCGGGCAGGGCCACCCTGCTGCAGTAGTGCGTGCACACGTATGCACGCGTAATGTTTGCTGGCATTTTGGGGTGAACTGAAACCCTCAAGTAGAACATTATTTTGAAGTGATTCTGCTCAAGGATTTTCTCATGCTCCTGAAACTCTAATGGCCTCTTATTTATTTACCATTTTGTTTTGGGAATGGGACCCAGGGCCTCAGCTGTGTAACTGAGCTCCATCCCTATTCCCTCACACCTTATTTTAACCCAAAGCCTCCATCTCCTCCATTACTATAGAAAGTCAAAGGCAAACAGCCACCCCTGTGAACCAGCGTAAAAGGGACCCCTAGACATTTCTAAGGAGTACCCATGAAATCTCCACAGATGCAGAGCTGGGCTCACTCCAGAAACACCCCACTTGCTGCTCACACCATGGGAGGAACTGTTAAGAAACAGCAGAACACAGAGGGCTACTGTGCTGAACTTTCTGAGAATGGACAGACATGACTCAGACAAGCAGTCACCCACAGAGAGCACTGGCGATGCCTGCCAAACCCAGACCCTCAGACCCGGGATGCACACAGGACAGAGGGTTTTCTGTGCTTCTTGACATGGTAGGTCATTGTCACTCATCTTCACTTGTACATCCGGTGCCTGATTTGGTAACGGGGACCTGGCAGAGGCTCCGTAAGATCACTGCTTGCTCTATTCTGTGGTACAATCGTGGCAGCTTCAAACATGCATTTCATCACATTTCTTATAGACAAAGCCTTTTGTTATGTGAGGTGGGGACTGGGATTAGAACTCAGGGCTTTGCATTTCCAAAGCGAGTGCTCTAATGCTTGAACCACACCTCCAGCCCTTCATTTCCTCGAGTCACTTCATTTTCCTTTTTTGATTTTAAATCCAACTTTATCAATCATGTCTGGTCGCAATGTGTTCCCTGGTGTCTTGATCTCCAAAGGCCTGGAAGACTGGTGGTGATTTTGATTCTGATGAGTGGAACTACCTGTCACTGTAACCGACACAGTAAAGCGAGGCTGCAGTAGGGCCGTTGGCATGGCCTGCCGTGGTGGGCTGCAGTGAGACCAGGAAACTGTAAGAGTTTTCAAAGCAGTGAAGCTAGTGATGGGACCTTAGCCTGTGCTGCCACAGTCACAGACTAAGACTTAGGCCCTGCCTAAGCCACCGGCCATCCCCATACTGGTGTCAGTGCCATCCATCAAAGAAGGGTGGCAGTTCTAACTGTGACATGAATAAATAAGTAAATACAAATTGTAACTAACAAGATGCATTTACACTTTAAAACCTTTTATTACTTTTTTTTTTTTTTGGTGGTACTGGGGCTTGAACTCAGGGCCTCACACTTACCAGGCAGGCGCCCTATCACTTGAGTCACCCCACCAGTCCTTTTTCATGATGGGTTTTTTGAGATAGGGTCTCTTGATTTGCCTCAGGCTGGCTCTGAATCACAATCCTCAGATCTCTCCCTTCTGAGTAGCTGGGATTACGGGCGTGAGCCACCTGCGCCCGGCTCCTTTTATTACTTTGAATGTTAAAAGTTCTTGAGAAATAAATGGGGACACAGCAAACTGGGTGAAAACAGTTTTTGGAGATTAGAACAACCATGATTAAATTTTATTGTTACATTGTATGCTTAAGCAAATTTACGTCATTTTCTCTGTGACACTGAGATGATATCCAGGTCTTGGGTCTCCCATTGTTGGCAATATGGCTAATTAGAGATCTGAAAAGTCCTCCCTGTACAGAATACCCAAAGTTATTAGAGTCAGTTTTTAAGAGACAGCGCTTCACTCTGTTGCCCAGGCTGGCCTTGGACTCCTCCTTGGTTCAAGTGATCAAATTTAGCTATTCATATTATATTTTTTATGGCAACCCTACTCCTGAGAATCTGTGGCCATTAACCAACCTGGCATGGAGTTAGGTCCTGAATTCACACTATCAGCCTGAAAAATGTAAGCTATATAAGCTATAGTGTTTGTATTAAGTAGATCCAAATTGTACTGGCTCCTTGAACCTGGTAAAATTCAATAAAAATTCTTTCTGTAAAAATGCATCTTTGCCCCATGTCTCATGGAATTTCCTCAAGTAGATTTCAAAACAAATGTAAGCTAATGATGAAAAAATGCAAGAAAACAGAAAGCCACAGAAAAAAATAATGACCTGGGCTCTCCAAGATTTTAGAGATTGGAATTAAAATATACATATACACATACATATATGTACATTTATGTAACATACGTGTATGTATGAGTGTATGTATTACCTATAATATATAATTATTTATTATATACAATATAATAAAATGATTACATTTAAAGAGACAGAGGATATTGAAACCATTAAAAAGGAGACTTTTTAAATGACCAGAAACATTAAAAATGAGCTTTTAAAATAGAAATGAAAACTCAGAGCAACTGTTAAATAGCAGGGTATCAGAGCTCAGTGAAGGATCAACAACCCAGTCCAAGGCAAAGAAAGAAGTGACAGAAAATGTAGAGAGACACTGATGCTTCAAGAACGAGAAGAAGCTTGCTCTTCCACACCAAGAAGGTCGGGTGAACAAGAGAGAGGCAATTAGAATTTCCCAGAACTGACCACAGGTATTGACCCTCAGAATTAGCAAGCATAAGAGATGCCAGGCAAGATCCTGCCATATACATTACAAGGGTTTGAACTCAGCCTTATGTTTGCTAAGCAAGTACTCTATCAATTGAGCTGCACCCCTCAGCCCAATATTTAGTTTTATAAGCAAAAAATATCAACCAAACAAGAAAAAGTCAAATAATTCTATATCACATAAACCCAATCAAGTAATAGAAAAAGAGAGAAGACCATGTACATGAGGCAAGTAAATAATATTGAAACCAGATGTGGGGCAAATGAAGGAATCTCTATTTTTGCCTCCTGTCTTCATCCCTGGACCACAAGAAACAAACAATAATTCATAATAAATGTGAAGAATACAGAATGCAAATCTTTAAGCTTGAGAGAAAATACAGGAGGATATCTATGTGATTTGCAGATAAGAAAGGATTTCTTAACTTATAAGAAGTACTAGTCACAAAAGGAAAAAAGAATTCTCACATCAAGAACATCTGTTCATGGGAGCAGTGAAAAGTCAGGTCACACACTGAGAAAGATATTTGCAACCTATATGGCCCACAAAGACATAGCATCCAGAATAAATGAACAAGCAATCTAATTAAACAACGGTCTAACACCATCACCAGGCACTTTATAGACAAAAAGTGTGAACAGCTAACAATTACACAAAAAGCTGCCCAACACCATTAGAAGTCACACAAAGAACAACAAGAACCATTTCATATTCAACAAATTGGGGGAACTTTGAAAATCAAGAATACCAAAATCGCTACGTATTTAGAGCAAAAGAGGTTATATATACCACCAATTTTAAGTAGGAATTGACACAACTACTTTGGAAAACAACATAGGACTATTTTTAAAAACTGAACATAGAATCCCACTATGATTCAGAAATTCTCAAGTACATGTCCTAAAGACATTTGGTCATGGGCACAGGAGACTTAAAGAATGTTCACAGGGAGTGTTCTGCATCACTTAAGAATAGAAAATGATGTTCATCCACAGAGAATATTGTGGCCACCAGGTCACTGCACTGTTGGGAGATGGGGGAACATTTAGGAGGTGGAGCCTAGTAATAGGAAGTCAGGTCATTGGGGGCGTGGCCTAAGGGGGATGTGGGAATCCCAGCCCCTCCCTGTCTCTCTTTGCTTCCTGGCTGCCATGAGATGAAGAGACTTCCTCTGCCATGTGGACCCACCATGATGTTCTGCCTGGCCACAGGCCCAGAGGCTTCAGGGCCAAGTGACTGTGAGCTGAAAATTCTGAAACCACGAGTCAAAATAAAGTTGTCCTCTTTTAAGTTGTTTATCTCAGGTACTTTATCACAATCATGGAAGACTGTTTAACACAGAGAGTAGACTTACGTATATAAGCACACTGGTATTATATAAGTACAATGAAATAATTTAGAGCAGTGAAAATGAATAAAAAATGACCTCAAGCATCAGTGTGGTAAATTTAAAAAGCAACCTCAAGGAGAATGTGTACATTGTGATACCATCTTAGTGAATATTTTTTGGCAGTACTAGAGTTTGAACTGAAGACCTTGGGCTTGCTACTCAGATGCTCTACTTGAGTCATGCCAGTTTTGTTTATTATTTATCAAATCAGGTCTCATGTTTATGCTTCATCTGGCTTGGACCATGATTCTCCTATTTACACTTTTGATGTTGCTGGGATGACAGGTGCAGCACCATACCCATCTTTTATGGTTAAGATGGGGATCTAATAGACTTTTTGCCAAGGCTGTCCTTTAACTGTGATGCCCCTCAACAGCTAGGATTACAGGTATAAACTGTTTTTTATTTTGTTTTTATTTTTATTTTTTAATTTCTGTTTTATTCATATGTGCATACAATGTTTGGGTCATTTCTCCAATCTTCCCCTACCCCCTCCCTTACCCCCTGCCCCCTCTCTCTCCCCCCCACCCCCTTGCTACCCAGCAGACACTATTTTGCCCTTATCTCTAATTTTGTTGAAGAGAGACTATAAGCAATAATAGGAAGGACCAAGGGTTTTTGCTAGTTGAGCTAAGGATAGCTATATAGGGAGTTGACTCACTTTGATTTCCTGTGCATGTGTGTTACCTTCTAAGTTAATTCTTCTTAACCTAACCTTTTCTCTAGTTCCTGGTTCCCCTCTCCTATTGGCCTCAGTTGCTTTAAGGTATATGCTTTAGTTTCTCTGCGTTAAGGGCAACAAATGCTATCTAGTTTTTTAGGTGTCTTACCTATCCTCACACCACCCTGTGTGCTCTCGATTTTATCATGTGCTCAAAGTTCAATCCCCTTGTTGTGTTTGCCCTTGATCTAATGTCCACATATGAGGGAGAACATATGATTTTTGGTCTTTTGGGCCAGGCTAACCTCACTCAGAATGATGTTCTCCAATTTCATCCATTTACCAGCAAATGATAACATTTCATTCTTCTTCATGGCTGCATAAAATACCATTGTGTATAAATACCACATTTTCTTCATCCATTCATCAGTAGTGGGACATCTTGGCTGTTTCCATAACTTGGCTATTGTGAATAGTGCTGCAATAAACATGGGTGTGCAGGTGCCTCTGGAGTAACCTGTGTCACGGTCTTTTGGGTATATCCCTAAGAGTGGTATTGCTGGATCAAATGGTAGATCAATGTTTAGCTTTTTAAGTAGCCTCCAAATTTTTTTCCAGAGTGGTTGTACTAGTTTACATTCCCACCAACAATGTAAGAGGGTTCCTTTTTCCCTGTATCCTCACCAACACCTGTTGTTGGTGGTGTTGCTAATGATGGCTATTCTAACAGGGGTGAGGTGGAATCTTAGTGTGGTTTTAATTTGCATTTCCTTTATTGCTAGAGATGGTGAGCATTTTTTCATGTGTTTTTTGGCCATTTGAATTTCTTCTTTTGAGAAAGTTCTGTTTAGTTCACTTGCCCATTTCTTTATTGGTTCATTAATTTTGGGAGAATTTAGTTTTTTCAGTTCCCTATATATTCTGGTTATCAGTCCTTTGTCTGATGTGTAGCTGGCAAATATTTTCTCCCGCTCTCTGGGTGTTCTCTTCAGTTTAGAGACCATTTCTTTTGTTGAGCAGAAGCTTTTTATTTCTATGAAGTCCCATTTATCTATCCTATCTCTTAGTTGCTGTGCTGCTGGGTTTCCATTGAGAAAGTTCTTGCCTATACCTATTAATTCAGAGTATTTCCTACTCTTTCCTATACCAACTTTAGAGTTTCAGGTCTGATATTAAGGTCCTTGATCCTCTTTGAGTTAATATTGGTATAGGGTGATAAACATGGATCTAGTTTCAGTTTTTTGCAGACTACTAACCAGTTTTCCCAGCAGTTTTTGTTGAAGAGGCTGTCTTTTCTCCATCGTATATTTTTAGCACCTTTGTCAAAGACAAGTTGGTTATAGTTGTGTGGCTTCATATCTGGGTCCTCTATTCTGTTCCACTGGTCTTCATGTCTGTTTTTGTGCCAGTACCATGCTGTTTTTATTGTTATTGCTTTGTAATATAGTTTGAAGTTGGTATCATGATACCACCACCATTGTTCTTTTAACTGAGTATTGCCTTGGCTATTCGTGGCCTCTTGTGTTTCCATATAAATTTAACAGTAGATGTTTTGATCTATTTAATGAATGTCATTGGAATTTTGATGGGAATTGCATTAAACATGTAGATTACTTCTGGGAGTATAGACATTTTCACTATTTTGATTCTACCAATCCATGAGCATGGGAGATCTCTCCACTTTCTATAGTCTTCCTCAATCTCTTTCTTTAGAAGTTTATAGTTTTCCTTGTGGACGTTGTTCATACCCTTTGTTAGGTTTACACCTAGTTATTTGATTTTTTTTGAGGCTATTGTAAATGGAATTGTTTTCATACATTCTTTCTCAGTTTGTTCATTATTAGTGTATAGAAATGCTAATGATTTTTCTATGTTGATTTTATATCCTGCTACCTTGCTGTAGCTATTGATGGTGTCTAGGAGCTTCTGAGTTTTTTGGGTCTTTAAGGTATAGGATCATGTCGTCTGCAAATAGGGATATTTTGACAGTTTCTTTACCTATTTGTATTCCTTTTATTCCTTCTTCTTGCCTAATTTCTCTGGCTAGGAATTCCAGTACTATGTTGAATAGGAGTGGAGATAGTGGGCATCCTTGTCTAGTTCCTGATTTTAGAGGGAATGGTTTCAGTTTTTCTCTGTTAAGTATAATGCTGGCTGTAGGTTTGTCACATATAGCTTTTATGATGTTGAGGTACTTTCCTTCTATTCCTAGTTTTCTTAGCATTTTTATCATGAAATGGTGTTGGATCTTATCAAAGGCTTTTTCTGCATCTATTGAGATATCAAGTGGTTTTTGTCTTTGCTTCTGTTAATGTGGTTTATTATGTTTATTGATTTTCCTATGTTCAACCACCCCTGCATTCCTGGGATGAAGCCTACTTGGTCGTGGTGAATGATCTTTTTGATGTGTTGTTGAATTTGGTTTGCCATTTTTTTTATTGAGGATTTTTGCATCAATGTTCATTTAGGATATTGGCCTATAGTTCTCCTTTTTGGAGGTGTCTTTGCCTGGTTTTGGGATAAGTATAATACTGACTTCATAAAATGTGTTAGGCCCTCATATGTGGACATTAGATCAAGGGCAAACACAACAATGGGATTAGACTATGAGCACATGATAAAAGCGAGAGCACACAAGGGAGGGGTGAGGATAGGTAAGACACCTAAAAAATTAGCTAGCATTTGTTGCCCTTAATGCAGAGAAACTAAAGCAGATACCTTAAATGCAACTGAGGCCAATAGGAAAAGGGGAACAGGTACTAGAGAAAAGGTGAGATCAAAAAGAATTAACCTAGAAGGTAACACCCACGCACAGGAAATCAATGTGAGTCAATACACTGTATAGCTATCCTTATCTCAACCAGCAAAAACCCTTGTCCCTTCCTGTTATTGCTTATACTCTCTCTACAACAAAATTAGAAATAAGGGCAAAATAGTTTCTGCTGGGTATTGAGGGGGTGGGGGGGAGAGGGAGGGGGTGGAATGGGTGGTAAGGGAGGGGGTGGGGGTAGGGAGGACAAATGAATCAAGCCTTGTATGCACATATGAATAATAAAAGAGAAAAAAATAAATAAAATTCAAAAAAAATAAAATAAAATGTGTTAGGCAGTTTTCCTTCCCTTTCTATTTCGTGGAACAGTTTAAGGAGGGTTGGTATCAGTTCTTCTTTAAAGGTCTGATAGAATTAAGCAGAGAATCCATCCAGTCCTGGACTTTTCTTTTTGGGGAGACTCTTTATTGCTGCTTCAATTTCATTTTGTGTTATAGATCTATTCAGGTGATTAATTTCCTCTTGGTTCAGTTTTGGATGACCATATGTATCTAGAAATCTGTCCATTTCTTTAAGATTTTCGAATTTATTTGAATATAGGTTCTCGAAGTAGTCTCTGATGCTTCCTGGACTTCCATGGTGTTTGTTGTTATCTCCACTTTGGCATTCCTGATTCTACTAATTTGGGTTTTTTCTCTCCTCACTTTAATCAGGTTTGCCAGGGATCTGTCAATCTTGTTTAATTTTTCAAAGAACCAACTTTTTGTTTCATTAATTCTTTGTACGGTTTTTTTAGTTTCTATTTTATTGAGTTCAGCTCTTATTTTTTATTATTTCTCTCCTTCTATTTGTTTTGGGATTTTCTTGTTCTTGTTTTTCTAGGAATTTGAGATGTATCATTAGGTCATTGGTTTAGTATCTTCCAGTCTTTTTAATATATGCACTCATGGCTATAAAGTTTCCTCTCAGGACTGCCTTTGCTGTGTCCCATAGGTTACGGTAGGTTGTGTTTTCATTTTCATTGACTTCCAGGAACTTTTTAATTTCCTCTTTTATTTCATCAATGACCCATTGTTCATTAAGCAATGAGTTATTCAGTTTCCAGCTGTTTGCATGTTTTTTGTCTTTATTTTTGTGGTTGACTTCTAGTTTTATTGCATTGTGATCAGATAGAATGCATGGGATTATTTCTATTTTCTTATATTTGCTGAGGCTTGCTTTGTGTCCTAGGATGTGATCTATTTTGGAGAAGGTTCCATGGCCGCTCAGAAAAATGTATATTGTGTAGAAGTTAGAAGAAATGTTCTGTAGACATCAAGTAGGTCCATTTGATCTATTGTATATTTAAGATCTAGGATTTCTTTATTGATTTTTTTATTTGGATGACCTATCTATTCATGATAATGGGGTGTTAAGGTCTCCCATGACCACTGTGTTGGAGTTAATAAATGCTTTTAGGTCCTTCAGGGTATGTTTGATGAAATTGGGTGTGTTGACATTGGGTGCATATAGGTTGATAATTGTTATTTCCTTTTGGTCTATTTCCCCTTTTATTAGTATGGAATGTCCTTCTTTATCTCATTCGATCAATGTAGGTTTGTAGTCTACTTTGTCAGAGATAAGTATTGCTACTCCTGCTTGTTTTCAGGGGCCATTGGCTTGGTAAATCTTCTTCCAGCCTTTCATCCTAAGCCTATGCTTATTTCTGTCAGGGAGATGGGTCTCCTGTAAGCAACAAATTGTTGGATCTTCCTTTTTAATCCAGTTTGTCAAATGGTGCCTTTTGATGTGTGAATTAAGCATTAACATTAAGTGTTAGCATCAAACAGATTATTCACCATGACCAAGTAGGCTTCATCCCAGGGATGCAGGGGTGGTTCAACATATGAAAATTAATAAACAAAATAAACCACATTAACAGAAGCAAAGACAAAAACCATTTGATCATCTCAATAGATGCAGAAAAAGCTTTTGATAAGATCCAACACCATTTCATGATAAAAATGCTAAGAAAACTAGGAATAGAAGGAAAATACCTCAACATTATAAAGCTATATGTGACAAATCTACAGCCAGCATTATACTTAACAGAGAAAAACTAAAACCATTCCCTCTAAAATCAGGAACCAGACAAGGATGCCCACTATCTCCACTCCTATTCAACATAGTACTGGAATTCCTAGCCAGAGAAATTAGGCAAGAGGAAGGAATAAAAGGAATACAAATAGGTAAAGAAACTGTCAAAATATCCCTGTTTGCAGACAACATGATCCTATACCTTAAAGACCCAAAAAACTCAACTCAGAAGCTTCTAGACATTATCAATAGCTACAGCAAGGTAGCAGGATATAAAATCAACATAGAAAAATCATTAGCATTTCTATACACTAACAATAAGAAAACTGAAAAAGAATGTATGAAAACAATTCCATTTACAATAGCCTCAAAAAAAATCAAATAACTAGGTGTAAACCTAACAAAAGATGTGAATGACCTCTACAAGGAAAACTATAAACTTCTGAAGAAAGAGACTGAGGAAGACTATAGAAAGTGGAGAGATCTCCCATGCTCATGGATTGGTAGAATCAACATAGTAAAAATGTCTATACTCCCAAAAGTAATCTACATGTTTAATACAATTCCCATCAAAATTCCAATGACATTCATTAAAGACATCAAAAAAATCTACTGTTAAATTTATATGGAAACAGAAGAGGCCACGAATAGCCAAGGCAATACTGTCAAAAGAACAACGCTGGAGGAATCACGATACCTGACTTCAAACTATATTACAAAGCAATAATGATAAAAACAGCATGTACTGGCACAAAAACAGACATGAAGACCAGTGGAACAGAATAGAGGACCCAGATATGAAGCCACACAACTATAACCAACTTGTCTTTGACAAAGGTGCTAAAAATAAACGATGGAGAAATAGCAGCCTCTTCAACAAAAACTGCTGGGAAAACTGGTTAGCAGTCTGCAAAAAACTGAAACTAGATCCATGTTTATCACCCTATACCAATATTAACTCAAAATGGATCAAGGATCTTAATGTCAGACCACAAACTCTAAAGTTGATACAGGAAAGAGTAGGAAATACTCTGGAGAATTGGAGAACATCATTCTGAGTGAGTTTAGCCTGGCCCAAAAGACCAAAAATCGTATGTTCTCTCTCATATGTGGACATTAGATCAAGGGCAAACACAACAAGGGGATTGGGCTTTGAGCACATGATAAAAGCGAGAGCACACAAGGGAGGGGTGAGGATAGGTAAGACACCTAAAAAATTAGCTAGCATTTGTTGCCCTTAACGCAGAGAAACTAAAGCAGGTACCTTAAAAGCAACTGAGGCCAATAGGAAAAGGAACCAGGAACTAGAGAAAAGGTGAGATCAAAAAGAATTAACCTAGAAGGTAACACACATGCACAGGAAATTAATGTGAGTCAACTCCCTGTATAGCTATCCTTATCTCAACCAGGAACACTTGTTCCTTCCTATTATTGCCTATACTCTCTCTTCAACAAAATTAGAGATAAGGGCTAAATTGCTTATGCTGGGTATTGAGGGGGTTGGGGGGAGAGTGAGGGGGTGGAGGGGGTGGTAATGAGGGGGTTGGGGCAGGGGGAGAAATGACCCAAGCCTTGTATGCACATATGAATAATAAAACAATAAAAAAACATTAATTGTTAGTACTGATAGGTATGTGGTGATTCCTGTCATTTAGTCGTCTTAGTTGTTTGAAGGTTTGATTGTGTGTGCCTAAGTTGAGGTTACTCTCTACTTTCTTGCTTTTTCTTTTCCAGTAGTTTGGTGCTGCCTGTCCTTTCATGGTTATGTTGGGTTTCACTTTCTATGTGCAGAATCCCTTGAAGAATCTTTTGTGTGGTGGCTTTGTGGTCACATATTGTTTTAGTTTCTGCTTATCATGGAAGACTTTTATTGTTCCATCTATTTTGAATGATAGTTTTGCTGGGTAGAGTATCCTAGGGTTGAAGTTATTTTCATTCAGTGCCTGGAAGATCTCATCCCAAGCTCTTCTTGTTTTAATGTTTCTGTTGAGAAGTCTGCTGTGATTTTGATGGGTTTACCTTTGTATGTTATTTGTTTTTTCTCTCTTATAGCCTTCAATATTCTTTCTCAGGTCCCTGTATTTGTTGTTTTAATGATAATATGCCATGGGGTAGATCTATTTTGGTCTGGTCTGTTTGGTGTTCTGGAGGCCTCTTGCATCTGTATGGGAATAGATTTTTCTAGATTTGGGAAATTTTTGTTATTATTTTGTTGAATATATTACACATTCTCTTTGCTTGCACCTCTTCTCCTTCTTCAGTGCCCATGATTCTCAGGTTTGGTCTTTTAATGGATTCAGTGAGTTCTTGCATTTTCTTTTCACAGGTCTTGAGTTGTTTAACTAATAGTTCTTCAGTTTTTCCTTTAATGACCATTTCATCTTCAAGTTCTGAGATTCTGTCTTCTGTTTGTTCTATTCTGCTGGATTGGTCTTCCATTTTGTTTTGCAATTCTGTTTCATTTTTTTTGTGAGGTTTTCCATATCTTGAGTCATTTCCTCTTTAATGTTGTCTATTTTTGTCCTGAGTTCACTTATCTCTTTATTAATTGTGTTCTTTGTTTCACTTTGGTGTTTATACAGTGCTTCTATGGTTTCTTTTATTTCTTCTTTTGCTTTTTCAAATTAGCTATTTTTGTTTTCTTGGAATTTCTTGAGTGTCTCCTGTACATTTTGGTTGACCATATCCAGTATCATCTCTATAAAATTCTCATTGATTACCTATAGTATTTCTTGTTTTAGATTATTCTTGTGGGCTTCATTGGGTTCTTTGGCATAGTTTATCTTCATTTTGTTGGAGTCTGGATCTGAGTATCTGTTTTCTTCATTTCCCCCTCGTTCCTGTACTAATTTTTTGCTGTGGGGAAACTGGTTTCCCTGTTTTTTCTGTCTTCCCATCATTGCCCTTGGTGTTGTTATTGTCCCTGTACTGTGTGCAATTAAGTATTTTCTTGCTTGTAATAATAACAATGGTGATATTTAGAATGGAAGGGTGAGAGGAGAGGGAAAGCAAAGAAGTTAAAGAAAGAAGGAAAAACAAATAAACAAGTAAAAAAAAAACAAAGTTTCAAAGATATAAACAGGGAGAGATAGTGTACTAATCAACACTAAGCTGAACAAGCATTAGAGAGAAAGAGAGAAGATTGAGGAAAAAATTAAATTAAAAAAAGATAATAAAATATAAAAAAATCTCCAAGTTCAAATGCAATAAAGTTTCAGTCTTAATAATTTTGGTGTTAGTCCCTCAGCCTCCAATCCTGGAGATGGTGTCTCAGAAGTAGTTCTGTTGTCTCATCAAAGGGGAAAAAGACCAAATAAAACAAACCAAACCAAAACAAAACAAAACAAAAAACACACCACAAAGTGTCCCAAGTTCAAATGCAATACAGTTTCAGTAAGTTTTTCAGCATGCAGGTGTAGTTCAGTTGTTATCTCATCAAAGGAAGAGAAAAAAAAGTCTGGAGACAGTTCTGAGAATGGTATCTATGGCTGTGGCTTGCCTGCCCGCTGCTGTCAACCTACTGTTTCTGGAGGCGTTATTTATGCAGATCTCTGGGGTGAGCTTAGCACTCACCTGGCCCTGCAGGCTTTGTTTACTTAGAGTTCTCCTGTGCGCCAGTGGCTGCTACAAACTTTCCCCTTTCCAAGCACACTGGGGGAGGTGACACTGCACCTGCTTTCTCAGGCTGGTGTGTTTATTTACAGTTCATGTGGGAAGTGGGTCTTCACCCCTCTCCTGTGGAGTTTTCCCTCCCACTGCCACTTTTACAAGCTTTCCTGCTCCTGATTGCTGGGTGTGTGCCGCCACTCCTGCCTTCTCAGGCCAGCTTGTTTATTTACAGTTCCGTGAGGGATTTCCCCTCCCCCTTCTTCGGCACTCAGGGTGCCCCGCCCTCTTTGCTACGTGTCTTTTTTGTTGTTATTGCTTATTATTCAGGTTTTTTTTTCTTTTTTCCCTGGGTGGGGGTTGGTCTGTCCAGGGGACTATGCTGATCTGGCCCAGGGTTGTCTGTGGGAGTACTGCGTACTGCTTAGCTCACCTTGTGGTCTACGTCTTCCCAAGCCTAAATTTTTTTTTAAATCATAACAAATAAAAATAAAAATTTTATTGCTTAGGGTTATATACATTTATAGTGAACCAATTAAAAAAGAGCTAGAGGATTAAAGATAATATTCAGAATAATGGTCAGTTCTGGAGAGGGCAGAGGTATGTAGTCATGGAGCAAAAGTCCAGGGAACTTCATATTTTTGCAATGTTCTATTTCTTAAGATAGATGGGTGGCAGTCCAGATGTGCTCTACAACACACATCTGTATAAGTATATAAAGCCACCTGTACATCTATCTCATATCTTTTGTCTTATCAAATGTTTATGAAAATGCTTCAGGAGAACTGACTGTGTGGTGCCCAGTTAGCATTCAGTGCATGGCGACCCTGGTGGTGCCACTTCTCTGTAGTCCTTTTTTCTGGGCCACATAGCCTCTAGAAGGCTCCCAAGCCATGGTTCTCCAGGTCGGACGCTCTTCCTACATGAGGCTGGTCTTGTCACTGGACAGCCCCAGTCAAGGAAGAGAAGTCTCTGGCCAGCAGCCTGGTTCCTCTTCACCCTTCATTCTCCTCATCCATCCTTTCATGCTGTAAGAATTCTGGTACCAAGGTATGACACTCTCCCACCCCACCTTTCATGCAAGGTCCAGCAGTTCTAAGGATCTCAGCACACACGTAGCAAATGGTAGCAAGTCACAGATGGCTAGATGTGTCAGATTCACAGTGTTTCTGATCACTCCCCTTAGACTGGATTACTCCTTAGCTGGACTGCTCTCGATGGGAACTCAGCTTCCACGGTGTAAGACTGACAAGCCATGCCAGCTCTCTGGCATCCAGTTCTGGTCATAAGGCTCATAGCTCACAACCACACAGTCCTATGGCACTGTGAACTGACTGATAGTAGAGGGTCTGTGTGTGTTTGTTTCCTGCATTGATCTAACAAATTGCTCCAAATTTAGTGGGCTGAAACAGCAGGAATTACTGTCTCTCAGTTCCCCAGAAACCCAACAGGGATCTCATAAGATTCACATCAAAATGTCAAGGCTGTATTCCTTTCTGGAAACACCAAAGGAGAACCTGCTTCATTGCCTCCCTAGCCTCGAGAGGCTGCCGTTTTCCTTTGCTCAAGGCCCCTCCTTTCACCTTCACATTCAGCCATGTCAGATCGAGTCCTTCTCACTTCAGGCACTCTGACTTCCTCTCCTGGCCCTTTCTTCCCAGTTCAAGGTTCCCTGTGATCACATTGGTCCCACCACGTAATCTAGAACCATCTCCTTATTTTAGAATCAGCTAATTACCAACCTTAATTTCTCATGTAACCTTTGTTACAATAAGAAAACACCTAAGATAACCAACTTAAAAAGAGGGAAGGTTTATTTGGCTCAGTTTTGGAGGTTCCAGCTCATGGTCAGTGGCCCCATCATTTTTGGGCCTGAGGCAAGGCAGCACATTGTGGCAGGAGTGCATAGCAGAGGAAGCTACTCACTTCGTGGCAGCTGGGAAGTCAAGGAGAGAGAGAGAGCAGGGTCCCACAATCCCCTGTGAGGTCACACCCCCAATTACCTAAGGCCTCTCACTAAGCCCCAACTCTTAAAGGTACCATCACCTTCCAATAACACCAACCTGAGAACCAAGCCTTTAACACATGGTGGATGCTCTAGATCCAAGCCACAGCAGAATGCTTTTTGAGTTTGAGGCCCAAACCTGTAAGAGGAAACCACAAGAAGGAGAGGCTGTGCTTCCTGCTCACACCTGTACATTGCAAGTAAGCATACATCTGGACCTGAACACGGTGGATCATGCCTGTAATCCTAGCTTCTTGGGAGGCTGAGACTATGAGGATCACAGTTGGAGGCTAGTCAGGCAAATAGTTCACAAGACCTCATCTCCAAAAACAACCAGGGCAAAATGGACTGGAAGTGTGACTCAAGCAGTAGCACATCTACTTTGCAAGCATGAAGCCCTGAGTTCAAACCTCAGGCCCACTAAAAACCAAAACAAAACAAAAAACACCATCTGGCCCAATTCTGACACATAACACAGTTAGGGAGAAGTAAACCCCTGGTATTTACACATAATCACAAGGCAGCCAGGTCTACATTTTTTGCCTGATATTCTCTTAAGCACCTCGTGCAACCTATGCTTCAAGCACACCAGATTATCCAGGCATCCCCAAACCTTTTATTGCTACTCAGACTGGGTTCTCTATCACTGTTCTCCCCCCTCTTCACTTGTCAAGCTCCCCATGCTCCTCCAACCCTTCTTGAATGCTGCCCTCTCCCTTCTTCAGTTCCTCGTGCCGTGTCTCTCTGGATACTCCATGAATTTGTTTATTTTTTACAGTTTTTATATAGTGCATTGTATTCTGTAATGCATGTGTATGTAGACACAGATGTGCGTATGTGTTTATGAGTCATTCTAGTGATTTATCTTTACACCCCTCTAAAATAAAACACCTCACAAGAAATAATGCACTTGAAAGTACTCATTGAATTTAACTGCAGTATCTCTTCAATATTTTTTTATAACGTTGTACTGGGGTTTGAACTCAGGGCCTTGCGCTTGCTAGGCAGGTACTCTACACCTTGAGCCACACCCTAGGCCACAAATCTTATTTATCTGCATAAAGTTTGCCTTTGTACGAATAATAACTATATCACTATTAATTACAATGCAAGTTAAATTTTATTGGCCTGATTACGTGAATACTTTACTCCAAGATTTAGTGTTAAAGGTCAAATACCTTCAGTTTAAGCATCAACAGCGCCCTCTCATGGCCTCTAAGGGAAATTGGGTTTGTGAACCCTGAGTGTTACCTACCAGTCAAGCCAGAATTTCATTTATTTTTAGAACTAAATTTGAAGTGGTTCTCAATCAACTTCAGTTTTGAGATTTTAAGTTGATTACCACTCACTGGAAGTTTTATTTTTATGCCGATAATAAACACAAACTGTTATTTAAAAAATTAGGCCAATGGTTTCCATCTCATATGACTTTAAATTTGCTTTAAAAATACCAATATATTTTGGCTGAAGTGTTAATAAAGTGTTTGATTAAGGATAAAATGCAAATAAAGTTTTCAGAAAGTCATATGCACCTTCTCTGTGCATGGAAGAGAAAGTATCTGAGTAGCACAAGCATATATTTGCTTTTTTTATGTGAGTGGTACTGTTGTTTGAACTCAGCGTTCTACACCTTGAGCCACTCCACCAGCCCTTTGTTGTGATGGGTTTTTTTCAAGACAGAGTCTCATGAACTGTTTTCCCAGACTGGCTTTGAACCAGGATACTCCTGATCTCTGCCTCCTGAGTAGCTAGGATTACAGGCGTGAGCCATCAGCACCCAGCTGTTTTTGTTTTTTTATTCATTAAAAATGTCAATGACAGATGAGTTAAAAGTTCAAGCATTAAAAATAGAAAATTAAATGCTCAGAAGTTTTAAGAAGAACAGGTTAAAACAAGAAATGAAGTAAAACAGCAAACCATGAAAAACTGAAAGCACAGATCTCAACAAAGTCTGGATTCCTCAAGGTGCCCCGCCCTGGGGGTGTCTCCTGTCCACAGGAGGTCAAGTTGGGTCTCTGTGCTCCCAGTTGGGCACCTAAGGTGGAAGCTGGAATCTACACATCACACAGAAGGGGCTTAGCGGCAATAAAGGCAAAATGTCTGAACTCTGACCCAGGGACAAAGAGTTCCTTCTGGCCAGCAAACCTCAGCAGAGAGCAGGAGAGCGGGAGAGCAGGGAGTGGGGTGAGAGCCCCGGGCCCAGGGGCCCTGTGGTCTCCTCACTGCTTCCCAGTTGCTAATGTGACCTGGTGAATGCTAGAACTTTGTGTGAGTGCTGCATGCGACCTCTAAGCTGCCTGGGCTCCCAGCAATCACATCCAAGCAACAGAACTTTTTAGAACATTGCTACAAGGCTTTTCTACTATGGTTTTATTATTTTTTTAATAAACACTGATCTCCAAAAAGCATCTGCATTAGTGATAGTTATTCTAACTATAAAGTATGCACAAGTGAAAAAAAAGAGAACACACCAGTAGCATATGTCTAAAGAAAAGTTGGCAAATATTTAGCATTAAAATGTTTTATAATATATGACTAGGTAATAGGTCTCTTAATGATCAATTTACAGACCAGGCATGGTGGTGCATGTCTATAATTCCAGTTCCTTGGGAAGTAGAGGCAGGAGAATAAGAATCCAATTCTGTCCCTTGCAAAGGAATCAAAACCTTGACACAAAAACAAAATGAAAACAAAAGGCCAGGGCATAGTTCAAGTGGTAGAGCACTTGCTTGGCCAGTGCTGAGTCTAGGGTTTGATCCCCAGTACCACACCACAGAAAGCAAAACCAAAAACAACCATGCCACAAGAAGCATGCAAACATTGTAACTAGTTCAACAGAGCAGATTTGGATGCTTATATAGTATGTCAATGCTTATACAGTATGTCATATATATCTTGTAATTCAGGAGCACCTTCTCTCTAGAAACACACTCACAGCCCCTGAATATCACCTGAATTCAAATAGTACTGCAATGCAGCCAGTCAGGTATACCTCAGTATTCTCCATTATTCTAAATTTTTTTAAAGTTTTAAAGCCAACCATGTAAGTTTTTCGTGCTTTGGCATTTCTTTCATCTGGATGCCAAGTGGTTCTGAAATAAGACATACGGACATCTGATTAATAACTGATTCACAGAAAGTGCAAAACCTTGGTACCCAAATGCTATAATGTTTTTTCACAGACAAATACAAATAGTCAAAATCATTTTGTAAAAATGCATCAATTAAGCAAGATATCAGTACAGCCTCCTTCTACAGGTCAGTGGAAAATGGCAAATAGATGTCAATATCGGGGGAAGCCAAAGGTTCACCAAAAGCAAGAGCAATCTGTGTTTGAATTTCAAATGAGGAAGCCAACTGCCTTGCCACCAAACTGTACCTGGCAGCTGGTGGCTATGAAAGGCCAGACCTCTTTGGGTCTCTGAGGTTAAGTGTGCCTTCCAGTTGAATTTCCTAAACTGTTACTGTCTACCTCAGTTAAAGTTACTCATATGCTGTCAGCCACTGTAACTGGAGAGAAGGGAATAAAAGAATATGTCACTTGCTACCTAAATGGCCTCCCTTCGATCCTTTCTTCACGCTCAACAAGTGAAACATCACTATAAATAATGCTAAGACAGAAAGCAAGATCTTTTGAAACATTTCTCTGTTCATCAGAAAAGACATTTTGCCTTTACAGCTGTGAAGTGGACAGTTTCACCTAACAGGACATAAATACAGTCATCCCTCGGTATCCATCTCTAGAAGACTTACATGATGTAGCACAATGCAAACACTATGTGAGGAGGTGCTTACATTATATCACTTAGGAAACTATGAAAAGAAAAACTGTGCACATTTTTAGTATAAACATAATGTTTTTAAGAAATATTTTTGATTCTTGGTTGGTTGAATTTGTGAATGCAGAGACCACAGATTCAGGGGACTGACTGAATACCATATTTATGTACACACATGTACAGGCACACTACTGTGTTAAGCCCAAAGCTTACATGCATCCAACAAAAACAAACCCCCAAATACTCCCCAGCTTTTATCACTATAAAATATCTTTTGTGAGGCTCTCATGTCTGGTTTTCCATTGGTGTGAGGTGACTCATTTTTGTTGGTTTCCCAACAAATGGATGGCCAAAGTAGCAGAGCACTGAGTGATCATTACTGCACATTAATACGATTCATGTGTGACCTAAAATTAGGGTGAGAGGAGGACTAACCTCAAAGGGAAGGTGTCACCCAAAGAGAAAAGATGTCACCCAAACAGGGAAGGTGTCACTCAAACAGATAGGTATCATTCAAAGCCACCTGACAGCAGGTGTGTGGAAAGATGAGGAAGCATGAAGGGTCAGGCTGATAAAACTGATAAGGTAGGACTTATGGAAGGGAAAAGGACAGAGCACATAAAGGTTTCCTACCAGGTTTGGAGCATTGGCTAACCTGGAAGACAAATCCTGGAAAGGAAGAAAAAGATGCACTGTTAGTGTACAGATGTGAGGAAACAGGCTATTTGAAGTTCGATCAGAAGGTTAGAGCTCTGACCTGAAAACTATGTAAAGAGAAGTGTACACACACATCTGTGAGTATATCTCATACACTCTCACACACACGCCTCACACATGGGACATTTGCACAGTATGCAAAAAAATCCCCACTTGACACAGCTGGACCACAAATCAGCCCCCATGATTCAGACTGTGAATGTTGTTAACCACTAGCCCAGGGCTTCAGTGTTTGTTTGTTTGTTTTTGTGGGACTGGAGTTTGAACTTAGGGCTTCACGCTTGTAAAGCAGGTGCTCTACTGCTTGAGTCATACCTTCAGTCCATTTTGCTCAGTTATTTTAGAGATGGAGTCTTTCAACTATTTGCCTGGGCTAGACTTGAACTGCATTTCTCCCAATTTCAGCCTTCCAAGTGGCTAGGATTACAGGTGTGAGCCACGGGGGCCTGGCAAGCCCAGAGTTTCAAATCCACTGGACTCTGGCTGAGCACAGACTATACAAGCTGCTCCAATCCCAGCCCCCACTTCCTTGGTGTGTGACCCAGGGCAAATGACTTAATTGCTTGGTCATTTAACAGAAAATTGTAAGAATTAAATGAGTTATGCATTATTATGGTTTGAATGTGTTCTCCAAAGGTTTGCAACTTGGCAGCTTAATCCACAAATTCTTATGTTGATGGTATGTGGAAGTGAGGCCTTTGGGAGATAAGGTTGGGGGTCATAAGGGTGGGTCCCCTGTGATGGCATTAGTGCTTTGTAAGAAGAGGAGCAGAGAATTTAGCTAGCACGATGCTTTCATTCCCCAGGATGCCCTCTACCATGTTATGATGCAGCAAGAAGACGTCCCCCACCCCAGACAGATGCTGGAACTATCCTCACAGCCTTCCCAGCTCCCAGAGCCAGATGCCACACAAACTTCTATTCTTTACAACTTACCTGAGCCAGCCATGGTAGTGCACGCTTGCAATCTAAGACTTGGAGGGCTGTTAGTTCCAGACCAGTCTGTCTACATCATGAGACCCATTCTCAAAAAATGAAAACATCTTGGGTATTTTGTATCGCAACAGAGAACAGACTAAGACACATATGTGTGGGGCCTGGCACATCGCTCACATTTGTAAATGTTATTTGGGGGACTCCGTTCTCTGTCCTCACTCCTTTAAAGACATTTACTTGACTCTGGGGCCCAGCTTGGCCCCTCCTGAAGGGATTTCTGCTCCCTAGCTCCTAATGACTCACCCCACCAATGGGACACTCACTGCCACCTCTCGTCATGGAAGCACAGCTCTACATCTGCCTTCCATGTCTTTGCTAGGATGCACTCATAATAACCTCCAGATGGGCCCCCATCATTCGCTCTTTCATTCATCAACTTAGCATATATTCATTGAATGCCAGGCATGGGCCTATGCCCATGTAAGAGCAACACTCATGAATTCTCTGTATCCATGAAATTGACGCGGGGGGGGGGGGCGGTTGGAGGGTGGGAGGGTGGAGCGGGGGAAGAGCTGGCCTTGGGGGCAGAACTGCCTTCCCATGGCAGGTCCCAGCCGTATTGTACATTTGCGGCTTTTCTCTGAACAAGGACTGCCTTATTCATTTTCTGCTGCTATAACTGAATATCCAGATTGGGTAACTTACAAAGAATAGAGGTATATTTGCTCATGGTTCTGGAGGATGGGAGGCCAAGGTCAAAGGGCTGCCTCTGTAAGGGTCTTCTTGCTGGCGGAGACTCTCTACAGAGTCCCAAGGTAGCACAGGACATCAGATGGCAAAAGGGCTCTCCAGAGACAAGCAAAGTGGCTTTTTTCCCAAGCCCACTTTTGTGACAGCTAACTCACTCTGTCACTAATCCATCAATTCATAAGTCTGCAGGTGGACCGATTCATTCCTTGGGCAGTATCGTCATGATCTGGTCCCCACCTAAAGGCCTACCTCCAAATACTATTAACCTGGCTTGAAAATTAAGTTTCCAACAAATGATTTAAAGGACAAACACTGAAACCATAGCAAGGACACAATAAATCTTCTGGAAGAAAGAATGGAGAGACACAGCAGCTGATGCAAGGCAAAGGGAGGGAGAGGGCAGCAGATGGAAGATGCCTGCAGCCTCATAGCCAATGCCTGGAACTCTGAGAGACAGATACTGCCTGTCAAGACAGCCAGTGGTACTCAAGTTCTACCCAATGTCCTTGCTTGCTTGTGAACAGGGAAAGCCAAACTTGAGCCTAACATTGTGGATGTAGTGTAGCCAGATGCTGAGGGATGGATGTTCCAAGTTCTAGTCTCACAGGACTTGAGGATAGTTAGAAGCTAGTTAAATAAAACTGGTGGACACCTGGGTGATGTCAGAATTGGAAAAGGGCTAATTTTTGGATCCTGATAAAAATTCACTGCTGGGGAGTAGGGTTGCAGTAAGTGCCTCTCTGGTGACTGAGCTGCCAGTGTGGCAGACACTAACTCCACAGTCACCATGCTGCAGCCGCTTCCCCCCCCTCCCCCCACCGGAGGTGTCGCCCAGGAGCAGAGCAGAGGAATGAGAACTCAGCTACAGACCAAGACTGAGGGCAGAGGGATGGAGGAGTGCCAGAGGACTGTGATGCCCCCAATCCTGCCAGGAGACAAAGGGACCTGGAGTGGGGTGCCTGCCATTTTACCAGCCTGTCCAAATTCCTGGGGTGCTGAGGGGCACCGCTGACATCACAGAGCAGAAGGACATTGGCTGAGTCTTTAAAGGTGGACTGTGAAAGAGAAGAAAACTGTGTCAGTGGCTCTCATTATAAAATCCCACTCAGTGAGGAAAACACCACTGGATTTTAAATTTTCTATAAAAGCAATCAACTTTGGTTTAATGCTTTAGGTTCTGTCATGACAGGGACAAGAAAAGTTTGGGGAAGGAAGGCTCACAGTCCAGGAGGGGTGCTGGGAAAACCCTACAGGAGGAATGGAGCTGGAGGTAGTTTTTTGTTTTTTTGAGGTACTGGAGTTTGAACTCAGGGCCTCACACTTGCTAGGCAGGTGCTCTTACTGCTTGAGCCACTCCACCAGCCCTTTTTTGTGATGGCGTTTGGAGACAGGGTCTCAAGAACTATTTGCCTGGGGCTGGCCTTCGAGTGGTGATCCTCCTGATCTCTGCTTCCTGAGTAGCTAGGATTATAGGCCTGAGGCACTTGTGCCTGGCTTGGAGGTGGGTTTTGTGGCTGCTGTTTCAAGAAGAGTTGGGAGAAGCTTGGTAAATTCATTGTGACCAGAAAAGAAATGTGACCAAAAAGGACAGTAAGAAATGAGGCCAAGAGGAGGCAGTTGCTAAATGGCTCGCTTAGCAGTTTAGAACACATTCAAATAGCTGAGACAGTCTGTGACAGTCATACCTGGGCCTTTGACATATCATCTGCTAATAGAGATTTCAGAGAGAGAAATGGTGTCAAAACCAGGGCTATCCCTGAAGTTTTGTTTTTGTTGAAATGTACTTTGAGAAAGGGTTTTCTTAAAATATATATCCTATCCTGTAACTCTCAGTAAAGATGAATTGATGAGGCTTTAAGTTATGTCCTCTGAATATTGTTGAAAAGAAAAATATGTCTATTTTGGAGTTAGCTCTCCCCTTGACAGATTTTTTTTTTTTTATGACAGGCCTTGTCTTTCCAAGAAAACATCACCATTACTGTAATAAGTTCAGAAAGTGCCCAGTGGGAAACCACACAGGAGTTATGCCAATCCCACGGATACCTTCCCCTGAAAGGGAGACAATATGAGGCTAAAATAGCGCATGTGAACTATGAACCTTAAATGTCCCTCAAAAGCTCATGTGTTGAAGGCGTGGTCCCCAGCCTGAGGTACTACTGGGAAGAAGTGGGGCCTGGTGGAAGGAAGCAGATCACTGGGGCCTGTCCTTAAAAGGGATTTGGGTACCTTCTCCACTTCCTCTCTCCCTGGCTGCCAGGAGGTGAGCAACTTTGCTCTGCCATAATGTTCTGTTCTCTACCGGCCCCAACGCAGTGGGACGAAGCAACTGTGGACTGAAACCTCTGAAACTGTAAGCCAGAATAAAGCTTTCTTCCTTTTAAGCTGTTTATCTCAAGTATTTTGTTACAACAATGGAAAGGTGACTAACATACAACCTCAATTAACCATTAAAGCAAGGATTTCCTCTCATCAGCACCACTAATTCACCCTCTTCCTTTAAGATTTTTGTTGTTGTTTTATGTTTTTGCTCTGCTGGGTATGGAAAGCACTCGTGCTCACTAGGCAAGCACTCTACCATGGAGGTGCCTAGAAGTCACTGTCCTCCTTTTGAAGAAGTTCACCAATAATAAACATTCTGGGGCAGACACACCGATTCTATTAGAAACTGTGGAGCAAAAGAAACAGCTAATAGACTGCCAAAATATTCTTTCACCAAAATAATTGACAAAGAGATTTGTCAGTCATGAGAATACCCAAGAAAGAATTCATTCATTTTAAAAAAAATTCTTTATATGGTTGCATTTTTAAAGTTTGTATCGTGAACACTTCTGATTATACCCAAAAGTAGAGCCCATTGTTGTGTTAAACATAATCATAATCAATTCTTAATTATATCTCTTTAGTCCAAAGATCTGTTTGCTTTAATCCTCAAATCTACCAACAAGTATTGTTCTTGTTTATAAGTCAGAGTAGATTTCAGAGGTCATTGCTCACAAGAACATCCGCAACTTATATTTCACCTGAAACAGAACAGTTTTCCACTAAAAGTGGTAGAAAGTAATGCTCACTGCATAGAAATGTTTTATAACCAAGAAGAAGAACCTGGGATAGGCCTCTCTGTGAGCACTACACTTATATGCTTTCTCAGGACATGATGCTGTCCCAAGGGAAGGTCAAGAATGATATGGTCACCCTAAAGATTTCCATCCATACACACAGTCCCTTCCAGAGAGTGCTGGGGACCAGCGCTCTCTCACCTTGAGACGTGTTGGAATCACAAAGTCTCATGCAGTACAACAGGGGAAGGCAGTCAGGTGATGTCAATAAGACCTACTTAATGGTTACAGGTTACCTTGTACCCCCTAAAATTCCTATGTTGAAGTCCTAACCCCAGAAATTTAGACTATGATCTTAGTTTGAATAGTGTTGTTGCAGATGTAATTTGTTAATATGAGGCCATGAGGGTGAGCCCTATTCCAATGGGACTGGCATCCTTACACAAAGCGGCCGTGCTCACAGAGATAAGGCCACGTTGTCCAACGGTTCATGAGGAACAGGGTCACTCCCTTTTGCTGCACACTTTACAGCCCAGGACTGAGAGCTGCAGCTGCTGCTTACACACTTCCTGTTTGTTCTTCCTGTTTGTTCAAGTGTTGACGTGAAGTAAACATAACTTTTGTCCTTTCTGAGCATGGCATGTATGCATGGATAACAATACTAAAAAATAACGTCTAGCAAGTCTTACTATGTGTCAAGCACATATATTTCACTTCATCCTCACAATGAACACAAGAGGTAGGTAGTACTAGTCTTCCTAAATTGCTTTCTTTTTTTGGGAGGGAGTGCTAGGGATAAAACCTTGAACATGGTAGGCAAGGGTTCTGCACTGAGCTGCATCCCTGCCCTTTCCTGCTATGTTTAAAATTACAAAGCCCCTAAGCCTTGGTAACTTCCTCCAGGATCACACGCTTGTAGTGATGGGGCAGGATCTTGGACCCACCATTTGGTCACCCCTGGTGTTCCAGCTACTGCCACACCCCTGTCCCTCTCCACTGACAAGGGTTACCCTGAAAGATGCAGAGTAACAGGGTAAGAGCAGGCAGCCCAGGCCATTCTTTCCTTTCACCACACAGGCCTGGACAGAGCCACTCAGCAATGTGTTAAACTCAGCTCTGCTCAGGGTACCTCCCTAGTGCTCAGGGCCACCGGGTCACCAGACATTAGCCCTGAAAGGCCTGACAGTCAGGTGAGACACCCACAGAACCATCTAGAACCTAAGAGGGGCAAATCAGAGCCTGGCAGGAAGACCCATCAGCCAAGGTGTAGAAAGGCTGTACACAAGAGCCAGAACTGGAATAGGGTCTTAGCAGAAAGGTGACCTGGACATGCAAGGATGGAGAGAGAGACTGCTCCAAAGTGACTGACAATGGTGAGAAAGTTGGGCAAGCACTGGGCCTCAGCATCACCTTCTGGAGAGGAGGTTACGTGGTGACCACAGCAAGAGCCTCTTATTCTGTCCAGTGTGTTCACTGTTCTTCGAGTAAGATCTGGGGTCAAGAACCCTCATGGGAGCTGGTAAGGCAGACTGCAACAGTGCTAGAAGCTCGGTCCTGTGTCGCCAAGCCGTATGACAGGATGTGGACCTGGCTGTATGTACTCCAGGGGGTGTAACATGTGCTGGTGCCTCCCACAGTCAGTGCTGGTCATTCATATGACCAGGGCTCCTGGCTGGCTTCTGCCTCACTCTTCTGCTCCACATTGCTCTCTCCAAGCCCCTTCTAGCTTGGGAGCCCATTCTGGCCTTTGGGTCCCTCATTAGTCCCAGTACGGGAAATGGGAGCCTGCTGGGCTGCTCTACCATCTGACAGAAACTGTTGCTCATCTGTATTGCTCTAGGATCTTGCTCTATCATATTTGAAACCTAAGGAAGCCTAACATTTTGCCTCATATTCTGAAGTGTTCCATGAAGGCCCTGTGTATTTATGCACCTGCTAAGAATCCATTGTTTCCATAAAGACTTGAGACTGAACATTCTATATGCCCTGAGAATAGGAAAACTTTCTCTTTTGTTGAAATGGAGTCTCACTATGTTGCCTGGGCTGGTCTCAACTCCAAGTGATCCTCCTGCCTCAGCCTCCCAAGTAGCTGGGACTACAGATGAGTAGTACTATGCCAAACCTGGATAAAATTTGGCCACAAGGAAATAACTCCTGATGAATGTTGACAGTTAAACTTACCTTCCATGTCCTCCAAGATATATTTTAATATGTTCATTATTAATAAATTGCCTGATGATAGAAAGATGGAGGAATAGTCACAGGGCTGCTGTCTTTTCTCTGCAGCAAACTCTGAGCACTGAAGGACTGCTGCAGACCCCTGTGGTCACCTGAAGCTCAACTGTTCTGATCCTGTGTTTCTCAGAGAAATGTCATCTCTCCTAAAATGGGACCCCAAGCAGGTGATTGTGTAGCCAAACGGGTGATCATTGTGCAAGAAACAGTATACTGTCTTTTAGAAGGTCAGCTCTAAAGGTCAAGAGGGTGGAAAGTCTTTATTAAGGAGGAAAAAATGCCAGTAATGCTTCTGTGCTCACAAGCAGGCATCCACTCCTCCATCGGCAAAAATGTCTACACTGCTGCTCACCCGGCCTTGGGTCCAATTTGTAAAGCTTGTTAACAAATCTAAAAGAATGTGCATTCCTCAGGAAATGGCCCTGTCTGTTTTGTGTGACTTCAGATCACTTCATAAGACATTCATCAGCTGTTCTTCATTATGCTGATTATTCAAAGGACAGTTTTGTGAGCAAAAATCTTTCCCATCCCTCTCCCATGGCCCTGTTCCCTCACCAAGAGCAGGTGAAACTCGTGAACACATTCCTTCACCAAATGAAAAAGTTTCTCAGCTGCACCTTTCAGCAGCTATCCCATATGCCCCCATGCATCTCTGAAATTAGTGTTTTCATTTTATATCTGCACACGCCATCTCTCTCATACTTAAATATGAGCTCCTGGCCTGGACCTACCCTGTGAGGCTCCAGCTGAACACTCTATGAGTGAGCTGCTTCCAGTCCATCAAATAGCACCAGTTGTTGCCTATAAACATATGTGTATCTTTTAGGAACATGGGTTCATCCACCCATCCATCCATCCATTCATCCATTTATCTACCCACCCATCCATCCACCCACCCAACCACCAATCCATCCATCCAGTAGACTGTAAAAATAACAGAAAAGCCAAAGAGTTGAACTTTATATTTTCACTGCAAATCTTATTCTAACCTGGGGCTCTGTAGGTGGCTGGCATTTTGCTATCTGTTTGGTGTTTTTCTGTGACACTCACCCCAAAAGTTTTGGATTTTGGAGCATTTCACCTTTCAGGTGTTTGGATGAGGGACGCTCAGCCTGTAATGAAAATGCCTAGTGTATGATGTCAAAGTAAATATTTTGTGTTAGCACACTGAAAGCTGTTGAATAAGAAGGTGGGCAGGGCAACAGAGAAAGATAAGTATTGGGTAGGTTAATCTGATTAAAGTACCATATATTCATGTGTGAAATACCATGGGGAAAACCACTTTGAACAATATATACTTAAAAAATGATGAACAGGAAGGTCAAACAGATCCTGTCTGTGGGTGGGTACCAGTGGAAGGGTAAACGGAGACAAGGAGGGTGAAGATGGTGAATGTACTTTGTACACATGCTTGAAAATAGAACAATGAAACCTACTGAAACTGTTCTAAGAAGGAGGGGGAGAGGGATGAGGGAGAATGACAGACGGAGTGAATCTAACTAAGGTACATTGTAAGCACATATGTAAATGTCACAATGAAACCCCCCATAAAACTAATATATGCTAACAAAAATGTAAAAAATATTTTGCATTTACAAAAAATGGACCACCTTTGTGCAGTTATATTGCCATAATACTCGGCCTCAATAAAAATCGCCTGCAGTGCACTCTATGCAACTATCCCTTAACTACTGACAAGAGTATGGAATTGCTGGTCCTATCAGGAAGATTCTAGTCTACACTCTATCATCTCTTTACTCCTAAGTTTCTCAAATGCTCCTCGTGATCCTCAAAGCCCCTTCTGCTTCCCAAGAAAAACCTCACGCTCCTTAGATAGTAGCACAGCAGCGAACTGAACTCAGACTCCTGGTGAAGTTTCTCAGCACTGTCTTTCCTGTGTGTGCCCATTCTGTATTTGAACAGCCCATCTTCTCTTGTAAACATGGTCATCTTAAGGCTCGTAAGGAAGTTGTTTTGAGGGTCAGAGAAGCTGTGCTTAGTTGGGGATTTCTATTACTAAGATATCAAAGTGACTTAATTCATAACTTCCTTGAATTATTTGGTGTAGGCACTCTCCTCTCTGTTCATAGAAAGACATCTATGCATACATATGGTACATGCATACACACACACCAAATGCACACACACACATGCTCTCCTCACACATCTGTATTTATAGAAAAGTGTGGGAAAACGCTACAAACACAATGATCTGAAAACCAGACAAATGGGATCTGGAATGACTGTGCAGATGTTGCAGTTTTGGAGAGCATCAGAACACTGAATCTACCCACACAGCTTGGCCTGAGTTCATAGGGAGAATCAGTAGAAAGAAATGAACAGTGCTCTGTTGACTCCCACATCCACAGAAAGAAGTGTTTAGCTGAACCACTTCTGGGAATGTCAGAAGCAAAGGTTCATGAGGGTCTGCTGTGGCATCCCTCAAGGGTCCACTGTGGATGAAGGCTTGGTCGGCAAGGGTGGCGCTCTTGGGAGGTGGCAGAACCTTTGTGGGAAGGACCTAGCAGGAGGTCCTTGGGTAGCTGGGGGTGCGCCCTCGGAAGGTAGTGCTCCTGGGAGCCCTGGGAAAGTAGTCCCCCGAGAGGCACTCCTGTCCTCTCTGAGCCTGGGTAGAACTGTGATCACTTGTTGGCTCCTACACATGCTCTGCCGTCACCATCTGCAAAAGGTCAGGCAGCCCAAGGGGCTCTCCCCACAAAACCTGTGCTGCACCCTTTAGGCTTGGACTTCCTAAACTGGGAGTTTCATAATCCTCTCTTTCTTCATCAGGTATTTCACAACAGCGATGAAAAGCTGGCAATACAGGACCCCATTCCCACTGGACTAATCCAGTAACAATGCTGTCTCCAGCCACATCCTGGGCAGGCAGGGCTTCCCGGAGACTTGGTGGAGCAGGGGAGGACTGCAGGGGGGCCTCAAGAAGCAGGAGACCACTTCCACGGGACAGTTCAGCCACCCCTGCTACGGGATGGATCCAGGTGTTCCCCGCTCTTCCCTCCTCCAGCAGGGGGCAGTCTTGATTCAGGGAGTCTGGGAATTGGCAGGGCTCTTTGCTGCTTCTCATCCCTATAATTTCAATTCTACAGGGAGGGAGGAGATATGGCAAACAGCAATTCACCACCCCATCTGCCCCATGCCTCCAGCCACGTAGGCCCATCTGGGGTTTCCCAAGTCCAGAATGCTCTCCAACAAAACCCACCACGAGCTCCCAACCTTCCCCAAGTATGTTATTCTCTCCGCTGTCTATGGATTGCAGTTCTGCTGTTATTCAGCTCCTGGTGGAATCCGTTCCTTACTCTGCAGTGCTGCTCGTAGCTCTAACACTCTGAGAAGTGAAGATCATTGTTAATCCACATCTATGTCTGCTTGCCTAACGTAGACTTTGATGAGTACTTGTCATTCGGGATATCCCTCAGCATACGTTTGAAAGCCTTTTTAATCACAGCACAGCTCTCGAGTGGATGGATGGGTAGATAACTGACATGAGTACAGTGACATATGTTACAACAACCTCATGTGACAGAGGAAGAACGTTGTGACTGCTGGTTTGAAGCTTGTGCCTCTGACGTACACCTGACCCTATCTTTGCCACAGCACTTAGCTAATCCCTGGTCCTCCCTCTCAGCACACGGCCCACAAGCCATGTCCACCCCTGGCCCCACCATCACCTTGGATGACATCACTGACCATATGAATAACAGTTCTGGCCACTCAGTGTCCTGTCTCCTTACTTCCCACAGTCACACCAGGCTCCCCTAATAAACCTCGGAGGCCTGTCCCCCCAGCCTGCTTGTTCAGGCTCCACTGTTGCTCTGCAACCCCCCCCCATTACTGACTCTTTTACTGTCTGCAGTCCCCATCTTTTCCATTCCTCATTTCCCATTATCCATGGGCACCCCTTAATCTTCCCAACATCCACTTGGATGAATCCCACTCTGCCTTGCTTACTGCGGGCTTCCCTGCAAACATCCCCAGCAGAGTGGAAGAGACATTCATGGCCCTCAGTCTCAACCGGGACATCATCCCACCTGTTTTCTGTAGCCACGACACAATACCACAGACTGGGTAATTTATAAAGAAAATAAGTTTAGCCAGGTGTTGGTGGCTCACACCTGTAATCCCAGCAACTCAGAAGACAGAGATCAGGAAGATCGTGTTTCAGAGCCAGTCTGGGCAAATAGTTCGCAAGACCCTATCTTGAAGTCCCCCAAGAGGCACTCCTGTCCTCTCTGCACCTGGGTAGAGCTGTGATCACTTGTTGGCTGCTGCACATGCTCTGCTGTCACCAGTCAAAAAATGGCTGGTGGAGTGGCCCAAGTGGTAGAGTGCCTACCTAGCAAGCATGAGGCCCTGAGTTCAAACCCCAGCACCATCAAAAAAAAAAAAAGAAAAGATATTTATTTGACTCGCAGTTCTGTAAACTGGGGAGCCCAAGGGCCATGGCAACTGTCCACCAGGTGGAAAAGCAGAAGGGTGAGCACATGTGAAGAGGCTGAGTGTGAGGGTGTGAGGGTACCTGCTTGCGAACAAGTAACCGACTCACTCATGAGATAGCAACATTAATCTATTCAGGAGGATGCCCCCTAGCCCCAATGGTCCAAACACCTCCCACTAGGTCCCATCTCCCAGCTCCTGCTGCACTGGACATCAAGCTTCCAACACATGAATTTGGGAACCCATTCAGACCATAGCAGACATCAACCTGCCCTGTAATCCTACTGTGTCTCTCTCATTTTCTTTTCTTGGGAGACACTGGGATTTGAACTCATGTCTTAGCGCTTGCTACACAGATGATCTATAGCCACGCCTCTGGCCTTTATTGCTCTGGTTATTTTTAGAGATAGGGTCTCACTTTATGAGCAGGCTGGCCTGGACTGTGATCCTCCTATTTATGCTTCCCACCCTCACTGGGATGACAAGTGTGCACCACTGTTCCCGCCAGGGAATCTTGTGGGCTCCCTGCCTGGGCTGACCTGGAACCACCATCCTTCCAATCTCAGCCTCCAAAGTAGCAAGGATTACAGGCATGAGCCACCTGTGCCCGGCTCTCCCATTTTCTATGTTGACTACATCACACTTTCTCCACTTTCCTCAAAATTCCAACCACCCTGACATCCCAACCCTCCCCTTCCCTTACTCACCTCCTACTTCTCAGAGAAATTAAGTGTCATCAACAGAAACTCCATGGAAGTCATAACCACACCTGTGTACCTGTTTATGTCTACATGTGTCCTCTCACCTTCATCTGCTGTTAGAGCCTCCCCTCTCCACGTCAAAGATTTTCATGCCCTCCTGTCCTTCCATCTCCTCAGCAACCATGCATGGTTCTTTTCCTCTTTGCTCTTGTATAGTGGATGTCTTTCTCTCAGTTCTCACTTTCTCATCAGCATGTATACAGACTAGAATCTCTCCTCCTCAAGTGCCTCTCTGGTTACCTGATGCCCCCATTTCTTTCCTGAAGAGACACAAAGCCTACCACCATTTCTTCCCTCTTCCTCCTCCTCCTTCAGCCAGGTTTGTCTCACAAACAGCCCACAAAGTGCTCTGATGATGGCTGTCCTGAAAAATGCAGTGAGCACAGCTTGCCCTTCCTGACCCCTCCTTTGTACTCTGGAACACTGTGCTCAGTTTGTTCTCCTCCTTGACCTTGCCCATCTCCATCCTTTGCCTTTCTCTTCATCCTTCAGGCTTCTCTCCTCCACTTGGTCTTTACAGTTATGATCTGATGTGGATCTTCAAAGCCTGGCCCTGGAGCCTCTTCTCACTCTCATGCTCTCCCTAGTTGACCTCACCCAGGTTCGTGGCTGCATTCACCATCTTCAACAGGTTGAATCATGCCTCCAAAAGCTGTACTCCTCAGGGCCTGTCAATGTGACCTTTGGAAAGCGGGTATTTGCTGATGATAAATGTAAGATTAGGTGGTTCAGGTGGGCCATAATGTAGTATGACTGTGTCCTTATAAAGAAAGGAAGATCGGGGCAGAGAGCCAGACACACGGAGGGATTGATGAGGGAGACATGGATAGGAGAGTTGTCTATAAGCCAAGAACAGCCAAGGCTCCCTGAAGCTGACAAAGGCCCAGAAAAGATGCTTCCTCATAGCCTCCAAGGCCCACTGACGTCTTGCCCTCAGACAAGCTTCCCGAGCTGCAAACAGTGAGTTTGGTCCTTTCAGCCGCTCAGCTTGTGGCACTGCATTACAGCAGCCAAAGGAAAGTGAGGAGCCACTGAGTCCCAGGCTTACGCCTCTGACCCAGAGCTCTCTGATAAAGCAAATCATGGTAACTGATTACTTGACACCTTCAAAGGACGCCAAAAAGACACACTTCAAACCCAACATTTCTCAAATCTGTCACTCAAACCTGGCCACCAAATTTGACATGACAAGACAAAAGAGGCCCGGTTGTGTGTGTGTGTGTGTGTTTTAGACCTCAAGGAATCATATTCTCATATGCCAGAAATACAGTGACAATTCATAAAATCTGACTGTTCCCAGCACTACCCCCACCCCCATAGCCTAGCTAAGTTCAAGTCCTTAGAACTTCCTCCTGAGACATCTGCTATTGGCTAGCTGTCCTGACAACTGCATGGAAGAAAGGTGCTATTTCCTGCCAGGAAAAGAGCGACAAGTACCCCATGGAGGAGACACCCGAGAGTGCAGTCACGATCCAGCCTGCACCATTCCAGTGTTGCCCCGTCACTCTCCCTGTCTCTCCCCGTGGCTCAGCCACACTGGACTGTCGTTTCTTTGTTAAATGCACTAAGTTCTTTTCTACCACAGGGCCTCGGCATATCTTGTGGCCTCATCTAGAATCTTCTTGGGTGTACTTCCCAACTACTGACCACAGAGTCTGCGGACAGCTTTGTTGATTAAGGTTCTCAGCTTAAACGAACCTTCGGGAACGTGCCTCCTGACCCATGCAACCGGTCTTGCTCCCTCCCAGGCAGCTGACTCTCTCAACCTCTTTTTTCATACATCTGACCACATTGGCACACATCTCAGGTAGCTGCTGTGTACTCAGTGTGTGACCTGTCTCCCCCCTGGGACATAGGTTTTGAGAAGGCAAGGCTGCTTCACCTTGCCCATCACCCACTGTGAGGGTCCGCCTGCCCCTACATGCCCCAAAGCCTCATCTGCTCTTGGGTTCAGTTCTGCACATCTTCTACCCTCTCCATCATGGGACTTTGGCACACGCTGGTCCCCTAGATTCAAATCCTCTGTTTTATCTCCATATTCACACAGTTAAACTCCTACTCATGCCTCAAATACCCAACCAAGGCCTGCCATGTTCTGCAGCCCCAGACCAGCTCAGGCCCCCTCTTGTACCTCCTCACAATGTGATGTCTTTTCCTTTCTAGAATGCCTGAGCTGAGATTTTGTGTTTAATTTCATGGTCATTTGATCAGTGTGAACTGTCCTGCTAGACTATCAGCCCTTAAGGTGAGAATCACATCCTGTGGTCACCCTTGGCGTCAAGTGCCTCGCATAGGCACTGGCTTGTGGCTGACTCAAAAAATATTTGTTTGATGAAGAAATGAAGAGATTTGCCCAAAGCTACAAAGCTTCCTAGAGACCAGCCTAGGACCAGAACCCAGGTTTCCTCACAGTGCCTCACAGTGGTGTGTGTGTGTAAAATATATCACACATTGAAAATGTGCAAAATATATATGATACCTTTAAGGAAAAACACTAAAAATGTGCATGTCTGTCATGTCATATAATAAATATCACTGCTACCTAGAAGCCTCTCCAGTGCTCCCCAACCCCATCAAAACTTCTGTATTAACTATGGTCTTGTATTGTGTTAGACGTGTGTATCTCAACAATGTTTGGCATTACTGACTCAGGCATGCTCAGCCACATTGCCTGTGCTCCTCTGTCCACTGTTGGTCATGAACACTGTGCCTTTGGCATTCATTCATACAGATGCCTGCAGCTACAGGTTGTTTTCACCAGACAGAGATATCTCATTTTATGACTATGCCATGATTTTTCTTTGCCCTTGTGTGCTTGTAGGCTTAGGAGTGTTTCCAATTCAAGGCCATCACAACAACAGGGCCACGCACTTCTCTATCCCTATCTCCTGGTGCATGTGGTATTTCTCTGGGGTATAAACAGAGGAGAATTTCTAGGACTGATCAAAGGTACACACATTTGTTGGTGCATCAGAAGCCTCTCTTAGAACCACTCAGATCTTCTCAGCTCACCTGTCTCCAGGGAACTGGATCACCTGCTCTGCCCATCCCTGGACCTGTGGACTCTTAGGGTTTCACTCAGTTGCTACCAGCAAGGCCAGCATTATGGATTTTCTGAAATGTCATGACGCTGGCATAGAATCTGCCTCCCAGCTGTTGGATGGGCCAGGCATAACCTGAAAGTCCAGGGCAGTCCCAATGGGGCAAGCATGGCCAAGGCAGCTTCTCTCCAAAAGGCAGCACGCTCACCTCCTTCTTTCTCTTTCATTCCTGCTTAAGGGACTGGCTCTCCACTGAAGTGTGAGCTACCAGTTTTGCATGGGGCCTCTTTTCTAAAGAAAGCTTTCTGAGGCTGTGGTTTTGCAATTTTCAACTTTCACCAGCCATGAATGAAAGTTCACCTAGTCTGTATCCTCTTCCACACTCAGTGTTATCCAGCTCACATCTGCTAACCCAGGACATGTGAAATGCCATATTTTTGTGGTTTTAATTTTTCATTTTGATGATTACTAATGAGGGCAAGTGTCACTTTAGGATTCATAGACTTACTCATTGTTGAATCTATCCTATTACACTCTCTTGCCTGTCTTTGAAACCTGGCAAACTGCCTGTTTAGTATCGTGACAAGTCAGCTATTTGACCTAGGAATGTGAACAACAGCAGAGCTTCTCTGGACTTGCTTTGTATAAACACCTTTGCTATTAAAAGCAAAGAAAAAAAGGGGGGCGCGGTTCTGATTCGGAAAAAAATGGAGTAACAAGAACCAGATTACTCACACACACACACACACAAAAGCAACCCACCCCCAAACCCCAAGACAACAACTGCCAAAAAAAACCTCTAAACCTAAAACCAACTCAAACATCAGCTAGTAGACAAAGCTGGCATGGCCCTGAAAGACCGGAAAGGGAGGTGAGCACTTCTGTTGCCCCCAGTTATTGCCTGCAGGGGCTTCTGGCTGCCCAAGGAAGAAGAGTGCAGTGTGCGTCCGGGAGCTCCTGGCGTGAGACACATGGGGAGTCTGGAGAGCAGGTCGTCCATTTAAAACCAAACACCACTGAGATAGACTGACGCGAGGAATATGCAGCCCTGTGCTTGGTGAACCACAAGATTGAATGCTGTCAAAACTACGTCAAATCTCCCCACAAGGGTCTATGTATTCTACACAATAGCAATCTCAATCCTGACAGGCTTGGTTTTGGTAGGAAATCATCATCTCTTTCAAAAACACATGAAATGCAAAGTGTCTAAACTATGCCCTCCCCCAAAAAACATAAAAAAATTGGAGCATCTGATTTTGAAACTTATGGAGCTTGGTTACTAAGACAGTCTGGCATTGGTGAAAAGATGGAAAATTGAACATGGAACAGAATAGAGTCTACAGATCAACTCAGAAGCAAATGATTTTCAACAACAGTGCAAAGGCAATCCCTGGAAAAGTATTTTTTTTCAACAAAAGGTGCTGGAACGGATGGATGTTCTTATGCAAAAGAAAATTAATCACAATCCACATCTGACACCACATATAAAACTAACTCAAACTGAATCATAGACCACAATGTAAAACCCAGACATAGAAGACTTCTGTAAGAATACCCATGTGACCTTAGGCTAGGAAAAGATCTCATGAATACAACAAAATACACAGTCTATTAAAAAAACTGATACATTGGTCTTCATCAAAATTAACAAGTTCTGTTCTCGAAAATATACTGTTAAGAAAATGAAAAGAGAAACCAGGGCCTAAGAGAAAACATTTGCAAATAGCATATCTGAATCCTGCACAGTGGCTCAACCCTTTAATCTAAGTTACACAGTAGGTGGAGAACAAGAGGATCATGGTTCAAAGCCAGCCTAGGCAAAAAGTTATTAAGACTCCATCTCAACCAATAGATGGGTATGGAAGCACGTGCCTGTCATCCCAGCTATGTGGAAAGCATAAATAGGACAGTGGAACAGACCACCTGGGCAAAAAGCGAGGACCCATCTCAAAAATAATCAATGCAAGAAGGCTGGAGGTGTGGCTCAAGTGTAGAGTGAGTGCAAAGCCCTGAGTTCAAACCCCAGTACTGCAACATACACAAAAAAAAGCTGAACATCTCGACCATGTTACCCAGTCATTCTGTAAGTAGGTATCATTGCAGGAGAAGAAAGTGTGTGGCAGAATCTGGCATCGAGCACTCACTGACATCTGTGAAATAATATCAGAGCCTTTTTGATAGGTGCATATTTTCCTCCTATGTGCAGACAAGCCTTATCCCCAAAGATGTCTGATTCTATGCTTAACAGCAATTGCATTTTAACACCACTTATGTCTATCACAGACTAGTTGGTAGAGAATCAACTAAAAAAAGTAGTGAAAATGTAGTCACCCACATGAGCTGGACCACTGCCTGGGACTGCAAATACAGCTGGCTATGCTCTGCCCTTCTATATGAGGGATCAAGGATGAGGATCAGGATGCCGAGCTGCTGCTGAAGCCCAAGCTTGGAGGACCCTCTGTTCCTGGCCCTTTGCCACAGCCAGTTTGTTGCTCTCTGGAGCTCAACTCTGATCATTGACTCTTTTAAACCCCATCTTCTCTGATGCTTCCATTCTTTTCTGAGAGCTTAGGGGCCCAGTCCTGCTCTGGCATGTGTGTGTTACAGTTCTCAGAGCACATCAATTAGAATGTAACAAGTAGTTGCTGTCAGCACACAGATGGTCTCAGTGGGAATTCTCATGTGGCCTGTAAACAGAGTAAGAGTAGTTGACAGCTTTCTACCTTTTGCCACATATCAGGCCCTGTGGGAAGCACTGTGCACTCCTGTGGCTGTGACAGCTAGTGGACTTCTGACTCAGGCACTCTGTAGCCAAGCATAGCAGCATCCCTGAGGTCCAGCCGATGGAACATGGTCTAAGGGGGTGAGCGGGCTATGAAGCTATGGACTCTCAGACCACAGGACCTGCCACTGTAAGGCTTCCCTAAAGTAATACCATCTCAGGTCACCCCTAAGATGCACCTCAACTTACAATGGGGTGATGCATTTTCCATAAATTGAAAATACTGTAAATCAAAAATGCATTGAATACACCTAACCTACTGAATATCCTAGCTTAATCCTGGACTACCTAAACATGCTCAGAACCTTTACCTGCCATTACTTACAGTTGGGAAAAACCTACAATTGGGCAAAACCATCTGACATGAAGCTTATTTTACAACACAGCCTTGATTATCTCATGTCATTTATTGAATACTTGTATCCCCAAAACACCAGCAACACAACTCACTCTGAGTTGATCTTCCCTCAACAGCACAAGGCTGATTGGGAGCTGTGGTCACTGCCTTACCTAGCATCCTGACAGACAACCAGACCACAAGATCCAAATTTAAAATCCCAAGTACTGTGTCTATTGAATGCCTATCGTCTTCACACCATTGTAAAGTTGAAAAATCCTAAGCTAAACAAGTTGGTATTAGGGTTTGAACTTGGGGTCTTGTGCTAGGCAGGTGCTATACTGTTTGAGCCATGCCCTTTTCGCTTTACTTATTTTTTGAATAGGGTCTCAAGTTTTTACCTGGCCTAGATCTTAAGTCTTCCTAGTTACACTGCCTGTGTAGCTTGGATGACAAATGTGTTCCACCACACTCAGTTTTTATTGGTTGCAATGGGGTTTCATGAACTTTTTTGCCTGGGCTGCCCTTAAACTGCCATCCTTCCAATCTCCACTGCCTCTTGATTAGCTAGGATTACAGGTGTGAGTCATGGCACCTGACGGGGATCATCTGTGTTCTTAGAAAGCAGTCCCAAACTGCATTCTCTTTGGACTGTCCCATACCTGAACCTCCTGCAGACACTCTTTCCTGGTTTGTGGGTGGGATGGCAAGGTCCGAAGTGCCCTGGAAATCACATGTGGAAATGCAAAGCCTAGATCTAACCTGACTTTCTACACACAGAGGTCACTGTGGGGTGAATATTCCATTCTCTTGGTGCTATGGACTGAAAAGCTTTTCTACTTCTGGAATATTTTTTCTCAAAGAACACTGCCTTTGATCACACAAACAATATGTGTTGTTCTGGAAATTCTTATTGGCCTTGCCATGAAAACCAGTTGCATGGACATATGGAGGAGAAGATGGAGTAATACCACAAAGACAGCAAGTTGTCAGGAGGCTGGATCTCACTAACTTTGCAGTGTGAGTCCCAGTGGGGAAGAAGTTTCTTATGATACATTTCTTGTACATTTCCAAGGAGAATAAAGAAGCCCAGGGAAATCATCTGAGTCTCTCTCTCTCTCTCTTTCCTGAATGAACTGGAATTTGAACTCAGGGCTTCATGCTTGCTTAAGCCACACCTCCAGCCCTTTTTGTGTTAGCTATTTTTCAGAGAGGGTCTCAGACTTTTTGACTGGGCAGCGTTGGACCAAGATCTTCCTACCACTTCCTCCCAAGTATCTGGGATTACAGGCATGAAGCACTGCACCTGACCTGAGAGTCTTAAACTCAACATCCATTTGGTTACTGTAGACAGAGCCCACTGAAACATGGCACTGTATTGGAATGCCATTTGTCCTTTCCAAATTCCTGGATGTCATCTGGCAGTCTAGGAAGATGGGACCTTCCACAGGCAATTGGGTCATGAGGGCTCTGCCTTCACAACTGGATTAATCCATACATGAATTAGCAGATTAACGAGTTACTGCAGGAAAGCCTTCATTATAAAAGTGCGCTCTCTCTGACACAATTGCTGTCTCACCACGTGGTCCTCTGCCATGTTGTGATGCGGTTTCGGGCCCTCACCAACTGCTAAGTAGAACTTGGTGCCATACTCTTAAACTTCCCAGCCTTCAGAAATATGAGCCAATGAACCATTATTCTTTATAGATCACCAGGTCCCAGGAATTTTGTTGTAGCAATAGAACAGAGACTAAGACATGAGATCCAAGTCCCACATCAATGACTATATTTTGCAAACACAGGATTTCTTTCCCTGGTTCACCCTCAAACCATGTTTACATCTCAGAGAGAGAGATGTGAATGCATTATGCAGAAAAAAAATGGGCTGTCCTTGAAGTTGTTTATTTAAAAACTATCACTTCCTCACCAACCCCAGCCAGGATCTCTGGCCCAAGTTTGTAAGCCTTGCTGCCCTTGGTGAGCTCCTGGCCAGTCTGAACTTTGCCAAGACAAGTAGCAGGTGGCCATTGCTTCCTCTGTCGGGTCCGTGCCACTACCAAACCTTCTTTCAGTGTCTCACAAGGCTAGCTGGCTACAGCCAACTTAGCCTTGCCTTTTTATTAGGTGCCACAATTTGCAGGGGTGGCACTGAGGGTCTCATCCTGGGACTTTCAATATGTGAAATTCCCATAGCCCCTCACATGTGGATCACCCAGTTCCCAGACGCATTCCCCTTCATCCGCCAGTCATCTTTCAACAGTCACTCATCAAGAGATGTATAGGTGCTGGAGCAGCTGTGGGAAACAATACGGATGGTCCTGGGCCTGTGGAGACTATCATTTTATAAGGAATTGGGTGTTATAGTGCTAGGGGGGATAGTGTAAGATAAGGGATGTGTAAGGTCCTAGGAGAAGCAATCCACACAAACTTTTCAAGACTTGCTGGAGGAAGAGTAGGAATTGTCCAGGTGACAGGGTCGGGGGAGTGGAATGGAAAGAACACTCTAGAAAGAAGGGCAAATCCAAAGGTCCTGAAACAAGAACACGCATCTTGAGTTTATAGAACTACAAGTTCAGTGTGAGAAGAGCAGAGTAGGAAGGAGGGTCAGTGAGGGAAGAGACTGAGGCGAGCGGGGAGCGCTGCCTTGGAGCCATGTCCAGGAGTGTGAGTTTTCCTAAGTGCAATGGAGGGCCATCACAGGGTTTTAACCAGAAATGCAAAGATCCGATTTGTATTTTATAAGCAGCTCCTGACAACAGATAGAGAACTACTGGATGGGGACAAGTCTGGAGGGAAAGGACCAGCTGATGTGTCTGCAGTAATCCACAGAATGCTCAATAGGGGGCTGCAACAGGTGCAGGTGGCACCACACTGGAAGAGTGGCTAGCGGATAAAGCTAGTGGGTGTTTGCCTAATCCTGTGTGCCCCACTGTAGCAGAATATCACAGAATGGGTGCCTTCTACACAACAGAGACTGGTTCCTCCCATTTGTAGAGGTAGGAAATCTAAGATCAAGGTGTCAGCAGATTCAATGTCTGGTGAGCACCCTCTTTCTGGTTCCCAGGTGTCCTCACATGGTAGAAGGGGCAAGGCAGCTCTCTAAGGCTTCTTTTAGAAGGGCACTAATATCATTCCTGAGGACTCCCCTCATGATCTAATCACCTCCCAGAGGCCCCACTTCCTAATACATCATCTTGGGGGCTGGGTTTCAACATAAGCTAGGAGGACACAAAAATGCAGATCACTGCCATGATGTACTAGCTATGGAAGACAGTGGGCATGTTCTTGGAAAAATCCAAAGAGCAAATCCAGGAGCTGAGAAGTTGCTGTGTGGGTCAAGGAAATAAGCTCATGGGGCATGCTGAATTTGAAATTCCCAGTTTGTAGCTGTATGGGCTTAGCAAAATGAAATTCAATGATAGGCTATTTTTCATTCTTTTCTCGATTTATATGAGTTATTATCTTGGATATATAAACTGAACTTGTAAAAGACAACTTGAGTAAATCTTAAATAACATTAAAACACCCTGTGAGAATAGAAAAGTTTGATCACATTCTCACAAATGTGAGAATATTGCTAGTGTGAATTTCAGCAAGGCCTCCTGCAGGATCAGATAGGCTCTTAATAAAATGTACTGTCACCAAGCCAGCATTTGATCAATGGTGTTGAAAAGTGGGTTTCACTGTTCTCAGACAAAGCTCCTGTTTCACTGCTAAGCTCCAAAAGACTCCCACAGGCTGTGTAAAGGACGCTAAACAAAAGCTAATTTTTCAACAACAGCCACTGTAAAGAAGAGAGAGGAAAAACCCAACAGCCCAATTGAGACTTGAACAGAGGAAATTAACAGATAGTTGGGTACAGTAAAAAAAAAAACACAATGGCCTCCCAAAACAATCAGAGTTCATCCAAAACAAGAGGAAGATAAACAAAACCAGACTGAAACACCATTTTCCACCATAAGATGAACAAAGATGAAGTGATTTGTTCACACACGTGTGGGTGCCGGGGAGGAAAACGGTTGTCTCTACACAAGACAAGCTCATTGGTACAGTTTCCATATGGGGGAATTGAGCAACACCCCTGAATTTAATATACCCAAATGCTTTTATTCTAGAAAATTCATATCAAGAAATTTGACCTACACATACACTTGCACATGTGTGAAGTGGTTTAAGTTCCCAATTATTCACTGAAGCATGGAAAACACCTGAAAGCCCCTGAGCAGGGAAATGGTTTGCATGATCTGTTACAAACATAGAATAGAGTCCCATGCTGCCATCACAAAGAGTGAACAAGATGGAAACAACAGATGAAAGGATAAACAAAATGTGGTTTATACACACAATGAAGTATTATCTGACCATGAAAAGGAAATGAAATTTTCAAATACTGAAACCTGGATGAATCTTAATCACATTATGATAAATTAAATAACCCAGAGACAAAAGGACATATGAGGTATCTAGAGTAGTCACCTTCATAGAGACAGAAAGTGGAGTGGTGGTTTCCAGGGGCTGGGGGAGGGGAATAGTATTAATAACTATTGCGTTCCATCTGTCTATCTGCGCAAGGTGAGTGGAGTTCTGGAGGTGGAGATGGTGATGGTTGCACAACGACACAAATGCTTTAGTGCCACTGAACTGTGCCTTCAAAATGGTAATAAGGCCCCAAGCTTTCCATATCCAGGGCTTTTACCTGATTAACATATAATTGTAAAACCAAAGTGTTACTGGGCAAATCATGTCTTTTTAGAGGGGGTTAAAAAAAAGCCTAATTCAGTGGCCGACTTCCTCCATTCACCATAAACACTGTTGGAAGAATGATTTGTTTGGGCAGATTCCCAGAACCAACAGTTATGAATACAGCATTTAACTTTAAAAGTGATTAAACTTTCTCCAAAGAATAGATCCCAGAATCGGGGGCCATTGTTCCAACTATCTTTCACCCCACTAAACACTGCATATCTTCCAAGTAGAGAGGTTCTTATTTCCAAGTGATAGACATGTTCTAAGAGACAGACACAACAATATTTTCTAAAACACCACACCTGCTACCTACAGACACACCCTTCAAGGAAATCTGATAAATTAGATCCAATGATTATATTTCTATAAACTAAGGAATCCACTTTCATTACAAATGAGTAGGTCATTTACTTTGATTCTTCAGCTCATTTCCAATACAAATCCAAAATGCCAAAATTCAAAACTTGTCAGGATTTCATGTGCAATGTAAAATGACAGTGTGTCACTTTGTATGTACTGTAATTCACTGCCCATGGAAGTGCCTCTGTCTCCAATCAAAGGAAACTGCAGGCATTTGGGTGTGTGGCAGTGAGAGGTGGGGGCTGGGCCTAAGAGTCTACTTAAGGATGAATTCTGACATTGTGGAAAAACAGAGGCTTGAAGGCCTATGCTTACTGGCATTCACTCGTGACAGTGGTTTATACACATGTAGAGGTAGGATTTCTTGAGCAACCCATACTGATTTGGAGTAAGATGCTCAGTTGAAAAGCAGAAAAGAGACCTGGGTGTGTGGCTCAGTTGCATTGCACTTGCCTAGTATGCACAAGTCCCTGGGGTCAATCCACAGCACCTGAAAAATACTGGAAAAGAGCCTGGTTTGGGGGTTTGGTAAGGAGAAATGGCAAGAGATAAATATCCTGGCAAGAAGCCCTAGAGCTACACATGGTATCACATGCCTATAGTTCCAGCCCTCAGGAGACTGAGGCTAGAGGATTGAGATTTCGAGGTTAGCCTGGGTTATCTAGCAATGCTCTGCCCAAAGAAAAGAAGAAAAGAAAAAAGGGAGGAAGGAAGGGAAAGAAGGAAAGAAGAGAGGGAGGGAGAAAAGGAATCAAGGGAAGAAAAGAAGGTGAAAGGGAGGAAAGGAGCAACGAAGGGAGGGAGAAAGGAAGGGACGGAGGGAGGAAGGGAGGAGCATCAGAGGGAAGGGAGATATGGTTTTCTGGCCTGGAGCCCATGAGCCATTGTTCTTGGTGGCTTGGTATGTCTAAGAACATGCACACAACACAGTCTCTCATTGTGCTTTTGTATGCTTATGTCCCCTTACCATGAACTAGGCTGGACAGTACTCTGGGAGAAAGACCATCACCTATTGTCTCATGTCCCTGTCTGCACAGAGAACATACTTGGGAACTTCCAAGCCACTTCAGTGTCATTACCTTCTTCAGAAGCATAGAGGAATGAAAGATATGTTACTCTGCCAGAATCGGAGGAGAACATCAACAGCCAGGGACAGTATTTTTCCTCACTCTACACCTGTGCATTTGGTACTTCTGGTCCTTCATTCGAGGTGAGTATTTAATTACAAGGTGCTATGGAAGCATCACCTGAACTGATCAACCCCTACCTCCTAAAACTGTGCCAGCCCATGTGCACAAGTACGCAGGTATGGTAAACATCTGGCTCAAAGCAGGAGGAGGAATCTGGTTCTACCCATCAGGAACTTACTCTATCTTTCAAACTGACTTTTCAGACTCCAGTTACTGGCACCAATCCCCACACTAATTAGGTATGCATTGCTCTGAGAAATCAGCATTCTTTTTTGGCTAGGATAACAATAGCGATTCTACACAGAACCTGCTTCTGAAACCACCCATCAAGGAAAGCTGCTGGATTGTCTCCAAAGAGCACATTTTGAAAGCTTTTGGTTTTCCTTGACAAAGTTCCACCAAGTATATAGCACAGACATTCTTCAGCAGGGATATTCCAGGATAGTCTGGGGCCTCTTGTTTAAAACTGAATAGGACGGTCATTGAAGGGGAATGACTCAGGGAAAGGCAATGAAAACATATGTGACAGGTCCATGGTTCAAGATGTGCAGCGCAAGATTTGTGGCATTGTAACAGAAATGGATTCCTGAAACACATTCTTTAAACAATGGACAGTTTTGATTCAACTTGCAAAAAAAAAATAGGGCCAAGAAGCGACATATTAAAGTTCTTTTTCACAAAAATGGCAAGATATTAAATAAGAGAAGACAACTATACTACTATACTCCATCTTTTCTGAAGGCAGAATATGAATTAATGAAGGAAGTTAAGGGGAAAATAGCAAGTACTTTGAATTTTTATGTGTGTCTTGGAATGGGGTTTGAACTCAGGGCTTCACACTTGCAAAGCAGGCACTCTACTGCTTGAGCCAGTGAGAACCTCCAGTTCTCACAAGTACTTTGAGAATCTAGTGATGATGAATAGTGAAATTTATTGCAGAAGATTCTGGAACCTTCTTTGGCCATGTGAAAGTCTAGTATTGCTTCCTCCTTTTTTCCAAGCAGGTTTTGCGTAGTTCCACCAAGGGCAAGGAACTGTCCCCAAGACTTGTAGGCTTCTCTTTAAACCCTGATATTTTATGACTACAGATTTTAATAATTTGAAGTCTTTGTAATGCATTTCATTACAATATTGTTAGTTACTCAATGCCTCAAAGAAAGCCTTCAAATCCTTTGGCTACTTTTTACCATAGTCTGAAATACTATGCTAACACATCTTATTAAAAATGAGCATGGAAATAGTAGGGAAAATGTGGCCCTGGCCTATCTTCAGGGCTATGATGCTTATAAATTCTGTACCTCACAGAACACTTGCCACTGCCATTTCATTCTTATCAGACGTATCATGTCACACACAGTGACTGTGGCTCAAATCACTCCACAGGTTGAGAAAGGCAGAGATGGTTCAAACCTAACTGGAAATGGGCTCATCATTCAGCTTCATCTGCCCTTGTCAAAACTTCCCAAGGTCTGAAGCTGATCTACAGAGGTCAGAGTGAAAATTACATACAAAGGAAGCTAAATACAGAATTCACTTCTGCATATCTTAAAAAAAGATATCCAATGGAATACACTGATGAGGAAAAAGGGACCCCATTTGTTCAACTATTTCTTTGTGCACTCAGAGACTACTAATGGAAATAAAAAACAGGCCATCGGGTCTTGTCTGCAAAGTCATGGGCCAGTATCATCTCTGTTATTCTTAAAATGTATAAGCTGCAACCTTAACCCCAGGACTTCAGAATGGGACTGTTTTGGGGGTCAGGGCCTTTCCAGAGGTAATGAAAGCAAAGTGAGGCCATTAGGGTGGGTCCTAATCCAAGATGAGTGGTATCCTTATAAGAAGAAGAAATTAGGATACAGACAACACGAATAGGACAATCATGTGAGGACACGGAGAAGGTGACCATCACAAGCCAACCAACAAGAGAGGCCTTGGAAGAAACAACCACACGGCCACGATCTTAGAGCCCGGCTCCAGAACAATGAGACAGCAAATGTCAGTTGTTTATGCTCCCTTGTCTGTGGCCCTTTGCCGGAGCACCCCAGCTGACTAGTAAGCCATCATTCTTCTGGCTGCCTTTTACGGGCCTGTCTCTTGAGCACTGGTTCCTAGTTTATCAATTTCCCTCCACTTTCTTTTCTCCCTGGAGCCCCTCTCCAATTCTTCCCTTCTCTGGCCCAGCCTCATTCTGTCCTTGTCTTTCAAAAGAGTTTCCCTCTCCTCCCCAGAGACGGAGCCTTGGGAAGGTGCAGGAATCTTGCACCCAGCACCTCAGGTCCATCCTCCCACAGCTCCCGAGTGCACCTGGTTTATACAGGGACAATGCAAAGTCATCTGACATCAGATGTGCCTCTCTCTTTCTGGGGGACCTGACCAACTCACTCAGGTTCTCTCAGCTTCTGTTTCCTCATACATTTTATTTCCAATGGCAAAAGTTCTTACTTGGTTGTTGCAAAAGTAACTAAGACAATGCAATGGAAAACATTTTGTATTCTAATCACCTTAGTTCAGTTTTCCCCTGGAACTACCTAGCATTTTCCAGTATGATATTCCAAAAAAAATAATCAGCAAATAAATGGAACTTGTATAGTTCTGTAGCATATATTAAAGACATTTCTATTCTAAATTTCCTTTAGGTCTTCCTGCCAGTCAGTATTGTTATACTTAGTATTAAGAAGAGAATTCTGAAAACAAAAGAAAGCCCTTGCCTTCAGGGATCCTGTAATTATTTGAAAAAATAAAAGTTTAACAGTGAAAAGACTTAGAAAATTGTTCACAGTGGTTTTCAGAGCCAAATGGGTGGACTAAGCCAAGTCAGTAGCCAGGTATCTCTGAACTTTCTACAACTTTCCAGACAGCAGTGCCCACTGTCACCTCTAAAGTCACTGCAAGTGGAAGCTAAGAGAGCTGACTGAAAGCCAAGAGAGGTAATGAAAACTCAAATGGTAACAAGTAGCATATTGTGCTGTAAACAGAGCTAACCCCATAGCAATGTAAAAACAGAGTACTTTGAAACACAAACACCTCTAGATGTTCTTGAGGCATAATCTGAAAAATGAAACTGCAATTTTCTCATTAACTCCTCAGGAACCCACAGAAAAAAAGATTATTGACAGTCAATGGCAACACTGTAGTAAGAAAAACTATATTCTTTAGAATTGGGGTTGATATTTTCCTTTAGAAATATATGACTTTAGAAAAATTTCAACCATAAACAAAACTGTGTAATTTTAAAAAAAAAAGGAATTCTCATATTCCATTAAAATGATCAAAATATGTTCATCTATCTGGTCAGTGAGCACAGGAATCAAAGAGTGCAATGCGATTGGATTTTGATTCCAGTGTCAACCTCTCACTAAGAACCAAGTCAAATAACTCGCTTCTCTGAGCATGGGTTCCCTCTGTGTTAAATGGGCAGAGCCTCCAAATGGCTAGTTGCCATTGGTAGGTCTCTCCAGGCTAGGGACAGAAGTTGGTTAGTGACATATCTAACAAGGAGTATAGGAAGGGGTTATAAGCACTTCCTAAGCTTCCTCTCCCTGAGTATTTTTCTGACTCAACTTTCTACTGTCTTCTCACCATTTATCCCTCCTCTCCAATGTCCACCACTATACACAGCACATAGCAGAGCCTTGATGTATGTTTGACGAATGACTATATGAATAAATGCATAATACATACATAAAAACAGAGTCAGAAAAAGAAACTATGGTAAAGAAACACAACTTGAAGGCTGATAACATATCGTGTCTTTGGCAAACACAAACTCTGGAAAAGCAAATGAAACACAATCAAGGCCAGCTTTTATTATAAGAAGATAAAAAGAAAAATAGGAAAAAAGTGATACGGTGGCTGTCAACCTCTGCTCTGGAAAGATGTCAATGTCTTTGGCATTTTTTTCCTCATAGTTTATGGCTAAAACGAATAGTCTCTAAGCTAAAAAGCCAAAATTATTTGGCACATTTACACGTGAGAAAATCCCCAGTGAGGTCTAATGAACCTAGTTTTCCTCCAGGCTGTGTGAAACTCACATCTAAGACACAGTAAGATGCACCAGGACAATGATCTGAGTTCTGAATACTGTGCCTGCTATCTGCACTTTTCTCTTGCAAAGATTTTGTGAATATGTTTGAAAGACTGAAAGCCAATTCCTTTTCATGGATACAAACTGGGTTCATTTTTACTTTTTAAAAATGGTAGTAATTAAGGATTCTTGTCAACAGATGCTATCTTGGAAAGAAGGAAGCAGAATGCCTTTTTCTTTTACTCTAGAAAGGATCGTCTTTTTCATGTCCTCCATCAATCCACGGCCCAAATTATTTTCAAAAGCGGGGAGTTTTATGGCATTAAGTAGGTGGCAGCCTAGACTCTAACCATGGGACAAGTGGCCGCCAACAGATGTGAATGAACACAGAGAGACCGAGGTCGAACACAGCCTTTCCTTGTTGGCTCATCCCGCTCAGGAAGGGGCTGGAGACGCGTCCCGCACCCTCCCCCAAGCTAGTGATCTTTCCCCGGTCGCCTGGCAACCGGGACGCCGCGGCCCGGCCCCGCCTCCGCTGCCATGGCAACGCCGCCACTGCGCCGCCAGGCACCTGCTGGGCCGCGCAACTTTTCAAACCTCGGCGCTCGACCGGTCGGCCGGGCCCGAACCTCGAGTCGCCGCTCCAACAGAGAAAACCGAGTCCGCGACACGGAACTGTGGCCACGTGCTGCTCGGTCCCCTGTCCACCGCGCGGTAGGCTGACCAGCGGCCGACTGCTTACCTCGCTCGGTGAACCCTCAAGTGGAAGAGGTCCCGGGGGGCCGACCGTCCGCGCCGAGACCCGAGGGGGACGAGAGTCACCGCCGCAGACTCCGTCCCCGGGACGTTGTCGGGGTGAGGGACTTAGTCGCCCCGCGCCGCGCGAGCGGCCGCCCCGACCCTGGCCGGGCTCAGGTTTGTGGAGCGCCGCCCCGCGCCGCTCGGCTCGGGTTCCTGTCCGGATCGGCTCAGGCTCCGCCCCCTTGTCGAATATTCATGAGAGGGCGGGGTCGCCGCCCATCCCCTGCAACGCGGAATTTGTTGAGTTGGAAGGAAAGCTCAGAGGAGAAGAGTGTGGGAATGAGCTAGACAACATAAATACAGGATCTAGTCACGATTTCTCCTCCCACCCCAGGCCACCTACACACACACGCACACACGCCGCTTCATTTTTAAACATCTCAGTGTATAATTTGAATTATGATATTTTATTCCTTCTTCAGCTTTTGACCCTGTGGGACATTTCAATTTTTAACTATTATGAATAATGTTGCACTGGACATTTGTAAAAGTCTTTGTGTGAGCTCGCTTTCGGGTTCCATGAGCAAATTAGCCAGGAGTTGAATTGTTGGACCCTGTATTAACTCCATGTTACATGTGAGAGTATGCTGATAGTTCAGGGAGTCCTCCTTTGTATTTCAGGCATGTATATATGGTGCTTTAATCACATTAACTCCTTCTGTCTATTACTTGCTCTTTATCGCCCTGATCCCCTATTATTCAACAGTTTACAGTGCATTGTGTTACAGTCTCTTCATACACACATGCAATATTTTAATATATTTCACTCTCTAACATTCTTTTTTTTCCTACTGGGGTTTGAACTCGGGGCCTGCACCAGCCCTTGTTTTGTGAAGCGTTTTTTGTCTTGTTTCTTGAAATAGGGTCTCTTGAATCATTTAACTGGGCTGGCTTCGAACTGCGATCCTCCTGATCTCTGCCTCCTGAGTAGCTAGGATTACAGGCATGAGCCACCAACGCTCAGCTATCTCTAACATTCTCTTTCCCTGTCCTGGCTCCTGTAGTCCCCTCAGAGAGACACATTAATATAATCATGTGAGACAGAGATCTTATATACATATATGCATATAAGATTATATGTGTATTTATGTGTACATTTATCTTTTAGCTCCACATATGAGGAAAACATTTGACCTTTGTCCTTCTGAGCCTGGGTTATTTCACTTAATATTATTATCTCCAGTTTCATCCATTCATTTTTCTTTATGGCTGAGTAATACTCCATTAAACACACCACTTCTTAATACCCGAACTGAGCAAATGAAATTTCAAGAATGTCTTGACTAAACCCTTTGGTCCTAATTATGGTATGAATCTTAAATTGGAGGATGGGGGGGCACCACATATGTTAATCGTGATTTGAACTATCAGCTCCTCATACATGTGCAGGCCTCACTCATTGCATTGATTCGAATGAATTTCATCATAGTGGATTGTCCTCTGCTTTTTAGTGTGATGCAACCTTCCACCTTCCAAAACAACCCAGCATTCTGATCTATAAACAGTCACATTGCTACTGAAAACATATTTTCAGAAAATAAAAGGAAACCATATGAGATAGGACAGGCCTAAGGTTGTTCACACGGGTTCAGGGATAGTGCTTAAGAGGCACCAAAGTCACTGAGCTGTCTTCCTACGTCAGGCCAGCTAGTCCTCCAGAAATTTCCACCACAAGCAAAATCATGAAATCCCATCTAAGGGAGTTCACCCAGCCTACCACCTCCAGTCCATAAGTGGTGATCCAAGAAGGATGATTTCAAGGGGCTAAAAATCTTTTTACTAAAATACTATATAAACAACTTGCTAGGGTGCTCTGCCCACCAATCCACTGCTTGTTAAAGTCCTCCAGAAAAGTCCTTGTCAATATACAAATTTTTTACTGGAAGAGGAGATCCATATTCGACACTTGCAGACAGATTTATGGACTAAAGAAATCCACAGAGCTCGCAGGTGCCCATGTCAGACGTGTAGGTGCTAGAAGACAATCAATATGGCCTTGCCCCAGGGGGTTCCCTTCCAGTAGGGGAAAGACTGTGACACATAAGCAAACGTCAAGTAACATTTGTTGTCATAAAAAACAGAGTCACTTAGAAAGGTAGGTGGTTGAAGCTCAGAATGTGCAGGGGAGCGGTGACATCTTTGATGCAACTAAGTTCAGACTGCCTGATTGGGTCCAAATCTGTAGTCACAGCCTGACCTTCGGTACAAGGATGCCCTTCTGGGTTTCTGTTTCCTCATCCAACAAACAAAGAAACTGAGATCTGTTTTTATGTAGTTTTTGAAGTATACAGTATAAGAAGGCTTTCAGGGTCCCATAAGATTCCCCAGTGGTCCAAGTCTGGGTGCTGATGTCAGCTCAGGCTCCAAATGTATTAGTTGGATGTCTTTGCCCATTTTCTGTTGCTAATAACACAATACCACAGTCTGGATACTTTATAAAGAAAAAGGTTTATTGGAACTCATGATTCTGGTCCAAGGTGGAAAGGTGTCATCTGGCGATAACCTTCTTGCTGGCAGAGTCCTGAGGTAGCAGGGGACATCATACGATGAGAAACAGATGTGAAAGACCTACCCCAAACTGGCTTTTATGGAAGACCTGTCAGAAGATAACCTGTATTTACATGAATGGATTGATCTGTTCATGGTACAGAACCCATGAATCATGAATCATCTCTTGAAGATCTTAGCTGGTCCCACCTCTTAATAACTCCTACTGGGATTAAATGTTAATGTGAGCTTCAGAGGGGATAAACTCAGGGTGGTGTCCTCTGAAAGGGCTGGTTGTAGAATTATGGGCACTGCCATTGCTTTCAAATCTGTACCATTCACGCACAATTTTTCCCTGCAAAGGGACACAGAAGACATGCAAGGAAAGGCACTATCCACCGAGGGCTGGGCCATCCTCTGAGCTTCTGCTAGAGCCCTTACAGGTCCATAAGGCAGCTCTGGAGGTCAGTTTCCCCACCCACACCACATGGTGCTAACATGTAGAACACAGACTCGAACGCCTCTCCCAGTGCCCTGCTGACTCTCATGCCCAGCTCCTTCAGGGTTTTTGCTGCTTTGGGCAGCAACAAACCACCCTGAAGCCCATGGAAAGGTGCTGTCCTGTGCTGACTCTTTGATACTAGGCTAGCGTGAAGTGCATTATCCTTTTCTTATACAAAAATAAGAGGGAGGCTCCTCAGCTCCAGTCCAGGGTTACAGTAGTGACCTCTCAGTCACTGAGAGGTCAAGAGCTGCACAGAGCTGCCTACAGCCACGAGAGAGACACCCCAAGGAGAGCTGATCCCTATGACCCTCTGGACATTGGGGAGGAGAGGGAGGAGAAACTGCCCTCCCTCCCCCTGGCAAACTGCCTTCCAGCTCTTCACCACAGCGTATCCACACATAGCAACCACAGTTCTTTGCCCATTTCTCCAGTGCAGCAACAGGGAACACAGACAGATGTATACCAAACATTGTCGGCTTCCAGTGCCTAGAAATAGGTCTCTCTGGATACAAATCATATAGCCTGTGTTTCCAAGAGCAGTTCTTAGAGCAATCCTAGAAGTGCATGGCAGTAGCTGGCTAGCAGATACTTCGGGGGACTTAGAAAAATGAAAAGGTAGGGCATTGAAATGACAGGTGAGGCTCAGTTTGGAGGATGAAATTGCCCAGGGTGAGGGTTGGGCTTAAATGAATGTGTGCAGACCTAAGAACAAGCCCCTGTGCCTACAGACTGAGCCACCTCCTCTACATCAGATGCCACATCTGGGTCTCAATTCTCTAAGGATCCACACCGAAATCTATAAGAAGATGTTATTTAAAGTGTGTGATTTTTCTCATACACACATTAGACTCCACTTTTGCTTTAAGTTTTTGGAAATGCTAATGCAAGTCGTCAGAATATCCTTAATATGTGTATTGTTATACTTAAATCACACTTTTAGATGGCATATGTAAATACATCTAATCCAATAACCAGAAAGAGAATTAAAAACAGGCAGATGAGGGGAGTAAGACTCAGGGGAAGTGAGAATAAAGCACGTCCATGGACATTCATGTTCTTTTTCCATGACACAGTAAGAGCCGACTCTGAAAGTGGGTTTATAAAAATCTTTAGAAGATGTTTACTTACATTTTAAAGGAGGATCGATTTGAGAAATATAAAAATATGACAAAGCACTTCTTAGGCCACTTCACACCGTAAGATAAGCAGCAATGCCCTCCATATTTTTGCAAGTGTGAGCATTCAGTTATTCTGAAGGCAGTCACACAAAAGGATCACTTATGAAAAGACAAACTGCTTTCATAAAAAACAGGTCAAAAGTGAAACCCAGACATACGTGTCATGAGGAGTAGTACCTGGGTTCATCCCAGCTCTGAAGCTAACATTTGAGGGGATCTGTTTTGCTTTTAAATTTAGTGGAACTGATGTTTGACCTCAGGGCTTCGTGCTTGCTAGCCAGGTGTTCTACCTCTTGAGTCACTCCACCAGTCCTTTTTGTTTTAGTTATCTTTTGGGTATGGTCTCATGGTTTTGGCCAGGCTGGCCTTGGTTCTCAATCCTATCTATGCCTCTCACATAGCTGGGATGACAGGTGACGCCACCACACTCACCCTATAATGGTTTGATGAGATGAGTCAAAAACCCTCATGGGCCACCACCTAATGTGCAGTTGCATAAAAAGCCAAGATTTCAAGAAATTTTATCTTTTTAAACTGCACATGACAGCTCTTCCTTGATTGTGAAAGTCTCAACGTTTTTGTGTGTGTTTGCAGTATGTGCACATAAAGTCAACGTTGTGAAAATGTATAATTGTGGAATCAAATTTGTAAAAAAAAAAAAAAAAAAAGCATGACATGAATTAGAACTCTAAAGTCTCACATGATTTATGCCTCCAGAATTGGAAATGGTACAGAGTTGAAATCCATAGCATGGTGAGTCGTAAAAAATTAATGCTGACATGTTAACACTAGGGTAATCTGCATATTTTCAAAAACTGAGCCAAGCTCATTGATTAAATGTATTGGAGAGTCTCTGAGATGAAGGCTATGGATAAAAGGAAATAAAGGGCAGAAGTGTTCTGTTTGTCCTTCATGGAGACTGCAATCCAGAGGAGAGAGGAAAAGGTCAGGTTAGCATGGTCAGAAAATACATCAGCACAATATGTCATGAACACCAGAAAGAAGAATTTCAGGTTGTAAAAGCATGGTAAAACAGAACTGAACCACAGCGTCACATTCTGTTAGTAAAATGTTTTCATAACTTTTTAGCTATTCCATTTTCTTCAGCTCTTCTAACTTCGGTTAATTGTCATCTGTGTACATAGAGGTAGAAAATAGCCATTTGAGTCTGTAAAATCACTTAGAAAGTTTATTTATTTATTATGGCAGGTACTAGGGTTTGAACTCAGGGCTTCACGCTTGTGAAGCAGGGCTCTACCACGTGAGCTACCCCGCCAGCCCTGGAAAGTATGCTTGAACTGACTTTTTTTGCTGAGGTTTTATCTTTCTGATGATGTGTAAAATAAAATTTATTTTGGTGCCTATCCAATTATTCTAGTGCCTATCAGAATCCCAAAAAATATAACCTCAAATATATTTGTTAGTGATTTCTTTGTGGCTGGAACAGAATCCCTGCTTAACTTGCAAGGAGAAAGTTTTATTTTAACTCACCATTTCAGAGATTTCAATCCATCAAGGCAGCTCCACTGTTTCTGGACCCAGGACATCATGACAGCCAGCCAGAACATGTGGAGGAAGAGACTTTCTCACCTTAAGGCTGACTGGAAACACAGAAAGGGAAAACAGGAAGGGCTGAAAGCAAGACACAGCCCCCTAGGACAGACCCTTTACACCTACTTCCTCCAGGTAGGCCTCACCTCCTGAAGTTTCCACCATATTCCAAAATAGCACCACCCCGTTATCCTGTGGGGGATGATTCAGACTCAAACCATAACAATGTCTGTTGCAGTTTAGGGGATTTCAGCTTGCAGGATTTCACCACTGGAGACCTTGATCTTTTAGGACTGCATTTTTCCGAACTTAGCACTTGAGGAATTTGAACTTTCAGGAGGTCTATACCTGAGGTCATAGGTCAGGACCATGTCCTGTGGTAAAGACTGGCACTGGGCTCTCATGAATAATTTCTGGCTGCCTGTTTCCCCATCTCCACTCAGGATCCACTTTGGAGTATTGGGCATGATTCTGACTTTGGCCACCCTTTTGTCCATGAATGGCGCAGTTAGACGGAGCTTCTGGATTTGACATTGACCTTTACACAAAGAGGAAGAGGCTGATATGGAAAAAGAGGCAAGTGTGGGGAGTGCCTGCCTGCCGTGAACTGACAGCACTGTGGCACAGCCCAAACACAGGAACACTTGGAATGCCATGGATGATGATGGCACATGGGTCCTCACACCCAATGTGTCAGCTGCCTCTCAGCCACTACCTCACAAAGGGTGGCTGGACACTGATGATGCCGCTTGGTACATGCAGCAAACACAGCCATCCCTCAGTATCCATAAGGGGGTTGATTCCAGGACCGCTGCAGATTCTAAAATCCACAAATGCTCCAAGTTCCTTATATAAATTGCATGGAACCTACACAACCCTCCCGTGTATGTGAAATCACTTACAATACCTAACAATATAAATGCAACGTCAAAAAGTACTGTAATGTTCAGGAAATAATGAGGAAGAAAAAGCCTGTATGTATTAAGTATGGATGCAATTTTCTCCACAATATTTTCAACCCATGTTTGATTGAACCTGCAGATGTGGAACAGCTGCCAGCAGATATGAAAAGCCAATTGTATACTAAAAATATTTGACCACTGGCTCAAAGTCTTCTTATGACTGGTCATGGTGTTGCATACCTGTAACCCTAGCAATCAGGAGGTGGATACAGGAAGATTGAGAGTTTGAGGCCAGCCTGGGGTACATAGGGAGACCATGTCTCAAGGGAAAAAAGAAAAGATTCTTGATATGGATATACTACTTTATTAGATATTGCTGTTGTTAAATTTTAACTCAGTTATCATTCAAATTAGCTCTTTTCCTGAGTCTGTGTGCTTATGAATGGTCAACTAATTAAGATAAAAATATGTCCTGCATTTGAAAGGCAAGGATACATGGTATTTCCTTTCTGGGTCTCAAGTTAATCCACAAAGAAAATTAGGCTGATTATGTTGGAAGATCTTTTTTTCTAATCTGTACAAGCAGAAAATCTTTCCAAATTTCCAAATGTAACACCATCCCCGTGAATTTGTCTTGTGCATTACTGGGCCTTGGGTTAAATGAAAAGAAATGAAAGTGGTGGTAGTGGAGGCTTGCTCAAGTCTTCTGCACTGATTTCTTCTAAGCATCAAACCCTAATTAAAGTCACTTTCTATCACCTTCATTGCATGCCCCAGAGAAATAGGCACATAAACCAAGCTGACAAGATCTGACAGTGCTATTAACTCTCAACGTCAAACTTGATAATCCTTACACAGAATCCACTTATGCTACATTGCTACATCCAGACCTCCTGACCCCTGCTCTACCAGGCAGCTGTGGAGAGGAGGAATGAGATTGAATTGAGGTTCTTAGTAAACTTGCCCCTTAGGAAACCCTTCAGAAGTGTTAGTCAGATTTCCCTCCAAAGCATTAATTGTGGCTTCCTGTACACACTGCTTGCTCTATTGCTGTTTTCTCATTGTGATTCTTGTTCAACAACTATTTATTGAATAACTATGTATGAGGCAAGATGTTAGACACCTGAAGAGTTAGAAGAAAGAAAGAAAAGGAACTAAGAGAGGGAGGGATGGAGGAAGGATAGAAGAAAGGAGGGAGGAAGGAGGAAGCATGAAGGAAGGAGGGAGGGAGGGAGGGAGGGAGGGAGGGAGGAAAGAGGAAAGGAAGAGAGTATGAGAGAGAGGGAAAAATTGCTGGCATGGTGGAGCATGCCTGTAATCTCTGGTACTCAAGAGACAAAGGCAGAAGGATTAAGAGTTCTAGGCAAAGGTAGCACTAAGACCCTATCTCAAAAAAATAAAAAAAAGAAGGATAGAGCCAGGTACCAGTGGTTTACACCTGTAATCCTAGCTACTTAGAAGACTAAGATAAGGAGGATCATGGTTCCAGGTCACCTGGGCAAAAGTTTCCTGAGACCAAATCTCAACCAATAGCTGGACACAGTGCACAAGCCTGTCATCCCAAGCTACATGGGAGGCTGAGATCAGGAAGGTCAAGGTTTCAGGGCAGCCAGGGCAAAAAGTGAGAACCTGCCTCCAAAATAACCAGAGCAAAAAGAGCTGGAGGTGTGGCTCAAGCAGTAGAGCACCTGTCTAGCAAAAGCAAAGACCTGAGTTCAAACCCCAGTACCACCCCCATCCCAACCCCCCTCAGCCCCCCCCCAAAAAAAACCCATGAAAGTAAAAACAGAAAGTCTAGAGGCATAGCTCAAGTAGTAGGGCACTTGTTTAGAATGTACAAGGCTTAGAATGTGTAAGGCCCTGTGTTCAATCCCCAATACACAACAACAAAAAAATGACATTAAAATATAATGGGAAGATGCAAAGTTAATTCCTGTAAATGTAACTATTGCCTAAATGTAGCAATAGTAGCTTGAAAAGACACAGTTTGATGAATACTGTAGCAGATTCACAATGTAAAATGCTCAATTGTACTGTAGCTATCTTCCCTTAATTTGTAAACTGGAATTTGGGTTTGAGGAACACAGCCCTCAGCTGAGAGGGGCTAAGGAATGGTGGGTTTCTCTCTGACACTCCTAAAAGGTGTGGGTGGCAGAAGGATGCTGGAGATGCAGGCCACACCGCGTGGAGAAGTAGTGATGGCACCGTTAGGGAGCATCTCTAATGTAAGGCAGAGAAGTTACCTCAAACACCTTTTAATGACCAAGCAAGAAGGAGCTGGGGCTCCTGGCAGGCAGGGGCAGGGTTTCTGCAAATTCATGGAGGTGGAGATGAATCATTTCAGGCTCAGTAGGAAACCAAGGTGAGAAAATGGTGTATAAGCACACTCCAGTGTCTGTCTCTGTGTGCTCTGACTGTCCCAATGCATTCATCCTTCGAGGATTACACAGGCAAACATCCTGAACAAGCAGGGCGTCTGAGAGAGCAACTGCTCTCCAGTGGGAAGCACTGCCCTCCAGAGAAGCATCTTCCCCAAGTGACCCAGGACTGTTTGCCCCTGGACCACAGAGGAAGGGGAAAGACTCTTAGAAAGTGCCATCTACATACCTGACACGACCACCTTTGTTCAGCTGTCAGGATGCAGAGCTGAGTAACATGAGTCACCTGTTCCATTCCTAGTTTCCTTCACCTGATCCACTCCTCAGGTCATCCATGCTTATTGAAATCCTTTTGCTTGGCCTCTGGGGAATGAGGAGTGCCACCTGCTTTAACTGTTGCTCAGGCAGCACGTTTTGATCGCTGTGCTGGGACAGTCACACAGGGAACTCCTTTCCCCTGTGCTCTTAGCCTGTTTTCCTTCATTCTGTCACTCATTTGCTCAACAACCAATGTTTCAGCACAAACCATGTACTGGGCTCTGTGTCAGAATCAAGAGATGCAAATCAGTGTCCTTCCTGTCCTCAGGGAATTCTCCATCAGGTGGTGGCAACAGACTAGGAGAAGTCTATCCACAACTGGGACTCAGGGAAAAGTCGGAGCAAGGGGCTCTGAAGCACCAAAGAGAAATGCCAAGTAAGGAATGTGGCGTGAGTGGTTGCTTGTCACCTCTACTGAGTAGCTCCACAGATGGTGTAGAATTCGACAGCCTCCTGCCCAGCCTCACTTTTCCTAATTAAACAGTCTTTTTTTATCCAGCCTTTATGGAAGCCTCCTGAGAACTTTGCTGTTAAAAGTTTAAGATTTGTTTGGTCTTTGTTGATGTTTGACTTAAACTTGAGTCTTTCCATCCTGTATACATTATGCAAAGATAAGATTATGCCCCAGGGCTATTTTGTTGTGGCCCTGAAACACAATTGGAGCTACAGTTCAGCAACATAACTCTCTAGAGTGGATCTTTTTTTGTTTGTTTTGAACATACTTTAATTGTTAATGTTAGAAGCCTCCCATTCTGGAAGAGGTTGTCCCCTCGTGAAGTGAGACAAGTCCTGGGTTTACCTGTAGCGGGGTGGTATCCAAAGCTGGTGGATTTGGACTTCAACTTGGGGATTATATCCAACCCTTGGGAAGTTGGCAATGCCACTTTGTGTCTGCCTTACTGGGAGAAAGCACTCCAAAGCTTTCACTTGAGTGCTTTTACAATTACCAGGAGCGTCCTGCTCAGGAGGTGAAAGCCCAGGAGCCTTTCCTGCTGCTGCCAGCTCACTTTTGTTCTCACTGTCCTGTCCCCCCTCACCCAGGTGGTCCTGTGGAAGGAGCCTGTGTTTAGGTGAGCAGAAGAGTCCTACTTGCCAGTTTGACTTGGGGTGTGCCTGAAGCTTTTGCATCTGTTCTGCTTTTCTAAAATAGATGCCACACATTATAACTATCTTAAGGATGTCTTCCATTAAAGTGAGGAAGCAAACTGCAGAAGTGACCAAAGCGATATCCAGAGATCAGAAGACCAGAGCAGCCCAGCAAAGGTATCTAAGGCAGTGAAAGAGGGTGCGGGACAACAACTGGCCCAAGGCAGGAATGAGGCCCCAGGTACCTCAGAGCCAGGATGGGTCGGGCTCTTGTGGTCCTGTGTCTCTGCAGAATGAACTAGGGAAGGAGACAAGTCCCTGAGGAGGGATCCCCAAGAAAACTGGATCCGCTGAGCTATAGGACAGAGGAAAATTAGGAACTGATTTATAAATGAAAATAAAAGGAGATAATCACAGTGCACTCAATAGCCAACTGTGAACAACATTTGCCTAAGCAGAGTAAAGAGAACAAGCAACATGGCTCTGCAAAAAGAGAAGAAAAGACAGAGACTAGAGTGGTGGATAAGGATAGGAAGTTGATGAATCAGGTTTAATTTATAAGCAAAATGAAGGCGATATACATGCACTGGGTAGAAGTATGGTCAGGGTTAAGTGGCAGAGAAAAAAGAACGGGAAGAGTTGAAAGAAGTCACCTCTGTGAGAGCAGGGATGGGGACAGGAAGAGGTGGGCGGGTAACTGATGATTTGTCTGGAACCTTCCATACTTGTATTCTTAAGGTGTGCTATGTGCATATTTTACTTGGATAAAATACAAGCCTAGGTGACTAAGAGATTGGAGAAGTGCTTAGCTCAGGGACTGGCACCGAAGGACTCTCTGTAATGGTGATGGTGGTTATTACTGCTGATGCTTAAGTCACCTCACCAGTGGTTCAAGAAATAATATCAGTAGAGAACAAGTACTGGTGCTTGCCTTATGCTGTGCACCATTCTGAGTTCTTTATGTGTTGTGAAAGAAGTTTGTAGTGTCCTTGTCATTCCTTGATTGAATGTTTCTGTTTAAATGCTACCTTTTTATTAGATAAAAATAGTCTCCCCTTATCCATAACTTTGCTTTTGGGACTTTAGTTACCTGTGGTTAAGCATGGTCAAAAATACTAAATGGAAAATTCCAGAAATAAACAATTCATAAGTTCTTAGTAACCCACAGCATATTGCTGTAATTGTTCTGTTATTATTAATTACTGTTGTTTATCTCCTACTTTGCTTCATGTATAAATTGAACTTTATCACAGGTGAAGATGTATGTGAAAAAGCATACCAGTACTGCCTGCAGTTTCAGGTATGCACTAGTTATTGGAATAGCTCCCCTATGCCTAAGGGAGGACTGTTCAAATGTCAGAAAAGTTGAGAGTTTATAATCACATATTCCTTGGCAGAACTCAGATCACTGTAAAGCAAGGTCAATGGGAGTTTTGAGCCTGAGTGTATTTTCCAGCAAGCCCAGACTTTTCATAAGATTTGAATGGGGTCATGCAATCTGAAAGTTTCTTTAAGGGAGTATAATATATTGACATTACTTTTAATAAGTTTTGAGTGATGCAAAACTAAAAACTCCCAGAATTTCACCCTGTAAAATTACTGAGGTAAGCTAAAGTAGGGAAAGCTTGGGGCTCTTGAAGCATATATTATATTAATATTATATTTCAGATTGAATATTTTTCTCCTTCTCTCTGAGCCTTCTCTCAATTGCACATATATGCAGATTTTTCACACCCTAGCCTAGGGACCAACCAAACCCCTTCCCACTCATCAATTATTGGTGATCAGGTTTTTCCCCTTCCATAGTTTACCACAGGTTTTAAAAACACCAGGACACAGGGAGAGCTCTCTCTGCTTCCACTTCGTACCTGGCCCATAACGGCTGTTTGTAACTTTCCGCCGAACCTTTCATAAACTTTTGTTATTATGCTTGCTATGTCTACATATCCTGCCTGGGCATCCACGTGGGACATCAGAATCTGGATTTTCTGTTTATCAGCCACTGCAATCATATGGCTAGTACAGAGGGGGGTGAGGTGAAGCAGAAGAGGGGGCAGGCTGAGAACACGTCACAGACCACGCACAGAGCGAGCCTGGGGTTGCGGGCTCTCTGTAGCTGTGGGAGGTGGTGGAACTCTGTGTGTTTGAAAAGGAACTGCCTGGCAGCCTGTGGAGGGAGTCAGAGCACTGGTGAGTAGCACTGAGCAAGTTTTCAAAACAGTCCAGGAAAAAGAAAACTCCATCCCCGCCTTCTGCTCAGCCCCACGCAAAGAGGAGGCACCAGATTCTAAGAAAGCAACTTCCTGAGAGGGCACAGTGTGGCTCTTTGTGTGAGGAGAGCACCCAGCGCAGGGCTGTACCCTTAGAAGATTAAGAAAACACAGTGCATGTGACGCCATGGCACACTGAGCCACCCAGCACCCGTCCAGTCCATCGCTCCCCAGGGCTCGCTGGCTTCTGTGCAGCAGCGCAGACTCTGACTTTCAGGAGGTTAGCCGAGTTCGGCCAAGTTCACGTGACTAGTTAAAATCGGGCTGTCCACTTCCAAACACATCCATTTTCCACCACCTCTCCACAGGTTGATAATGGTAAGTAACGCAAAAATTTCCCTCAGAGGAGAAGTTTGCTCTTCCCAGTTCATTTTCTAACACTTTTGAAATTCCCTGATAAGCCTAAGGTGAACTGAAGTAATCAACTTTTTTAAATTGAGGTATGTTTTGATAAACTTAGGAAAACCTACACACCCATGTAATTGCCACCTTAACACAGAACAAGCCTCCCACCTTAGAAAGTTCCCTTGCATCCATTCCCGGTCTCCCTGTCCCGCTGCCTAGAGGATCCATTATTTTGGCTTCATCCTCAGATTCCTGTTGAGTTATATGGGAGAAGTGGAGTCCAGCGTGTCCTCCATGATCAGGTTTCTTCCACTGGGCATAAGGTTTTGGAGATCCCTCCCCGTGGCTGTACAATAGGAGTCTGCTCAGTCTTCTTCAAATGGCTGGTGTATTTTAGCAGGCTTCGCCATGTCATCATCCACATCCCAGTGGAGAGAATATTCACATTGTAAAATGTACATACTTACACTTGCTGGGATCTGATTCCTTTTACACAGCAAGGGGCATAGACATAGACTTCCTCCCAGTCACACGTTAATTTATTAGTGACATCCTAGGCCACAATTGCTAGGACTAATTGATGGGGTTTATGCCCCAATGTTGATAAATAAGACCATCTGCTACAAATTGTCCCCTTGGCGTGAAATGAAGTCTCAACAACAAGATAAATCTACTGTAAGCTGATGGACTTCATATGCCTATATGAAATAGGACTAAGAAACCTCTTGCAATTGCTTTGAATGGGGTGGGGAGGGAGTTGAGGGGGAGAGACAATGGGGGCAATGTAACTAATTACAATATGTTTAATCAGAATTGTCACAATGAATCCCCCCTGTACAGCGAATATATCCTAATAAAAATTTTACAAATGTAAAGGAGACTGGGGGAATGAAGAAGTGATTGGTGAGGAAATTGTAAATGATAACTACTACACACTGAAGAAAACTGAAGCATTTTGACCTAAAAAAAAAAAAGTTAAAAAGAAAGAAATGTGTTTTCTGGAAATAAATAGATGCAGCTATTTAAAAGGGCATTATGAAATCACATCACACTGCCAAAACCCTAACCAACACACAGAACCTTAGAAAGGTAAAAGCTAAGATGATTGAGGGCATAGACGATCCAGAGGGGTTGGGGTGGGGGGCAGAGAGAGCTGTGACAAGAAAAGTGGTGCCCACCGTCTGTCACCACTATGGATGGGGCGGAAAGTGAGCTATCTGCCCTTCCTTGCTACATGGCAATGAACTTGTGACAGATAGTCACTGAGTTTGTTGAAAGTGTGTAGCACTATTAGTCCCTGCTAAGAGTGAGTGGCAAGGGCTGCAGTGGCTAGTGGGTGTCCTCCACAAGCCCAGGCATGGAATCCTGCTCTCTGAGATACACATGACTGTGCAACTTTTTTGAATTTCATAAGAACCTCGCAGAAAGTATAAAGTAACAAATGACTTACTGAAAGACTTCAAAATAGAAAAATAGAAAACAAAAGTGATACAGTCAGCCTAATGTAAGATATTTGACATCAATAAATGTGAGTGGGTTAACTCATTTTTAGATGATAAAACAAATCCCAACTTTATACTGTCTACAATAGACCTTCCTGAAAAGTGTGATTTAGAAAGGTTAAAGGCAGAGGAATTGGCACCGACATGACAAGCAGATAGAAAAGAGAGTCGCAAACTGAAGAGCAGATGTGATGGGCTCCGCTGAGCAGTATACACAAGAATGAAAAGGAAACTGATAATACTGAGTGCAGCTTAGACACAAAGCCATGAACACCCAGGCACCCATGGCAGTAAGCTGAAAGTACTGGCCCTCGTGAGAAGAAAGGAAAAACATAGTGGGAGGAGCTAGCCGACTTTAATTCACTTCCTTCAGTGTGTGATGTAGACAAAATAAAAGCATCCAGAATATTTCTGTAAACTCTGACATAAGATAATCTTTCTTTGAATGATCATGAAACATTAATAAAAGGAACACTTATTAGACCACAAGAAAACCTCAATGAACTCTAAGAAGTAGAAAAATGGATTTTCTGATCACAATATCAGTAAAACAGTAAGGAATAGCAAATGAAAAAAACTGAAAAATAACCTTCCAACTGGAATTATTTTTGTAGGACAGAGGATCAAACCCAGGGCCTTGCTCATGCTAGGCAAGTGCTCTGCCACTAAGGTGCTCCCCCGCCCCTAGAAATGTCTTAAATGCTCTTAAATAACTCTTCATTAAAGAAGAAAATAGAAGCTGCAATTGCAGAATCTTGAGAAATGAGGATGGTGCATTTTAAGAGTCCATGAAACTGAACTACAGTGGAGCCTGGAGTAAAATTCATAACTTTCAATATTTACATGAATTTAAACGAGAAAGAATGAAAGCATGCAAAATTTAAAAAAAGAAAGAAAGAAAAGGCAGGCAAGACAACCCCTGAGGATTAAAAACAGAAACAAATGAGTGTAAGAGCAGAAAAATAGTAGAAGTAATAATAAATAAATCCAGAGGTGAATTTTTTAAAGAAGAAACTGCCAGCTAATCTAACAACAGAAACAAATAGGAAAGGGGAAATAAATAAACAAGACAAAAGAAAATATTGCACAAAAGAAAAAAGTGTGCACATAAATCTCTTTTATAAAAGTCGACTTTAACTTTTTCAGTAAGAATCTAGAAGAAAGCCTAGTGTCGTGTAACAAGAGGGACATAACACAAATGATTGGGGTTTATCAGCATGGGTAAGGATGACTCAGCAGTGGAAATATTTTAACATAATTCATTAAGCATAACATTACCTTCATGAACTCTGGAAATGCTTTCAAAATAATCAGCATTTCTTACTTTAAAATAAAACATAGTAAATACAAATTCCCTAACATGACAGAATAAGACAAAAGTGCCACCACATACTACTTCCCTTAGTACTGGGAATCATGCCCAGTGCATTTCAACAAGAGAAAGAAATAGAAGTGTAAAAGTGTAAAGATGGTGTCTGCTGTTCCAGAATCCCCAGACTGGCTAGCTTATAAACAACAGAGATTTATTTTTTGTGATTGTGGAGGCTGGGCAACCCATAGTGGAGGGGCTGCAACGGGCAAGGGCCTTCTTCAGGAGCCATGCCATGGTGGAAATAGAGTGAGGGAGAGCAAGAGGGGCAAAACTCACTCATCCTGTTCCAAGGAACCTGCTCCTGCAGTGACGGACCGCTCCCATGGCAATGGCCCTGGTCAACTTCCAAGGGCAGTGGCCTCCTGACCCACACAGCTTCCATCAGCATTCCCCTCCCACACCACGCATTGGGAATCAAGTTCTAAACACATGAACTTTGGGGCACACACACAGTCCACAGCAGGTGGTAAAGTGTCATTATTTGAAGGAATACCCAAGAGGATCAGTTATCAAACTGTTACAAACAGTAAAGGGAATTTAGAAAACAACGATGTGTGACATTAATACACAGATTTGGGGGTGAGGTCTTGAAGAGAATGACAATATTTTTCCAAAGACAATAACAAAAACTGAACAAAATTACTAAAAAGCAATCATTTGTAAGCACTGAAAAGTGACCAAAGGCAGGCACAGCTCTGAGAATGGAAGGCCACTGTGTGGGATCAGCAGCAGAATGTGGGTGACAGAGTTCACATGTGAGCTTGGAGAAATAGAAATTATTCAGTTGAAAAGTACAGACTAAAAATTGGAAGAATGAATAGTCAAGAGATCTGTGGAACAATTGTCTGACAGAAGTATCAGAATTTCAGAGAGAGGAGCTTGAGAGAATGGCAAACAGGGAGACAGACAGACAGGGGTGAGGAGTAGGCTTGAAGAAATAATAGCAAGAGTGAATAAAACCCAAGTAAGATAAGCATAAGCATAAATAGGCACACATGCACACATCAGAGCCAAACTACCAATAGTCAAATATAAAGAGAAAAGGTGAAAGCAGCAAACTAAAATTGACAAGTTACAAGAGTAGAGAGACAGAATGGCAGACTTCCCATCCTAAACCCTGGATGTCAGAAGACATTGGAGTTTTATTCAAATCACTGAAAGTAAAAGCAGGTGAAACAAGAATTCTGTATTCTGTAAGAATATACTTCAAAAATAATGGCAAGTCAGAGATTTTCAGACAAATGCAAACTGAGAAAATCTGGAATTGAGATTTGCTCCATAAAAATTCTAAAGGAAATCCTTCAGGCTAAAGGGAAATGACACCGGGTGGTAACCAGAAGTGTAAGAAAAATGCATGTGGAAGGAGTGCAGGTAAATGCACAGGACTTCACATGCACACACACCATTGCCCATGCACACACACACATATGCATACACACTCACATACCCCCACACATCGAGACACATGCACACAGCCAATACAGTTTTGTTCTTTTAATTGGATTTGTAATCATATAACTGTAGAGTATAAATTGGAACCTCACGTGGTTGGATTTGTAAGACACAGAAGTAATACATAAGACAACCCCACAGAGGACTGGGAGGAAGTAGAGCTAAATCATGGCAGGATGGCTATGTATTAAATAGAGCACAGCAAACTGAAGATCCTAGAACAGCCATTTAAAAAGCTAATGAAAAGAAATTAGTTAAAAAGCCAATGGGTCAACAGTATATTAAAATATTTGTTTAACACATAAAAGGCATGGGGAGAGCAACTACAGAGATTTAAAAAACAGATGTGACATAATTAGTAAAATGGCACACTTATAAGCAATGACATAGATAATTAAATGTAAATTGAAGCCAGGCCCTGGTGGTTCACACCTGTAATCCTAGTTACTTGGGAGGCTGAGATCAGGAGGATCATGGTTCAAGACCAACCTGGGAACTAGCTTATGAGATGCCATCTCCAAAATAACCAGAGCAAAATGGGCAGGAGGTAAGGTTCAAGTTGTAGATCACCTGCTTTGTAAGCACCCAAGCCCTGAGTTCAAATCCCAGTCCCAAAAACAACAAAAAAAAGACCAAAAAAATTGAAAAAGTAAATTGACTAGATGCTCCACTTAAAAGATGGAGACTAGCAGACTGAATACAAAACAAGACGTGCTTTTTTATGTGCCACCTCCTGCGTGCTGCCAACTCAAAGATGCAAGTGGGTTGAAAGTAACAGAAGGGGAAAAGACTTGCTATGGAAACAGCAGGCCTGAGAAGGCTAGAGCAGTGATGCTGCTATTACAGATATGTGTACTTTAAGGAAGAAGCAACACTGGAGATAAGTGGGAATGTTATAGTGTCTTAGTCCATTTTGTGTGGCTATCACAAAATACCTGAGTCCCAGTGCTTTATAAGCAAAAGAGGTTTATTTAGCTCACAGTTCTGGGGGCTGGAGTGTCCAAACAGCATAGTGTGAGCATTCTGGGGAGGACTATGTCACCGCATGTGGGGTGGGAAGGCAAGTGGCCATGTGCAGAAGGGCCCAGGTGTGCAGGATGTCCTCTCTTCTTACCAACTTGCTCCCATGGTATTAGTAATTCCACCACAGCCAGAACCCCATGAGACAGCATTTCTACATTCGGGGAGGTGGAGCCCTACCTCAGCCCCATCCCACGGACCAACCCTCCAACACACAAACCTTTGGGTGACAAACTATATCTTAATATTGCAAGAAGGAAAGAAATGAGAAAGACAACAGGGGAAATCAATGAAACAGAAAAGGGACAAACGAGAGAAAGTCAATAAAATCAAAAACTTGTTCTTTGGAAATATCTATAAAATTGACAGACCTCTATTAAACCAGTCAAGAAAAAATGCAAGGGTGGGGACGGTGGTGCATGCCTGTGATCCCAGTTACCAGGGAGGTGGAGATCAAGGAGGACTGTGGTTTGAGGCCAGCATGAGCAAAAGTAAGCAGTGCATGACGGAATGTGCCTGTAATCCAAGCTCTGCGGGAGGCAGAGGTAAGAGGACCTTGGTCCCAGGCTGGCCCAGGCAAAAATGTGACACTCTATCTGAAAAATAACTAAAAAGCAAAAAAGGGTTAGGGTGTGACTCAAGTGGTAGAGCTCCTGCCTAGCAATGAGAGGACCTGAGTTCAAACCCAGTACCACCAAAAATAAATGCATAAATTACCACTATCTGAAGTGAAAGAGGACTGTTACTACAGATCCTACAGTCATGAAAAGAATATTAAGGGAACATTGTGAACATTAAGCCAAAAATATCCAATGAATTACGAGACAAATTTCTTGAAAGACAAATTCAGACTTGAGCTGCTGTAAAACAAAGATTTTTTACTTTATAAAGCAATTAATTATGTTACTATGCTTTCCTGACGGTGATGACTCTGTAGCTCTGCTCTAAGATTCCATTAATCTTGCCCTGCTCTTTTTACCTTGCCAATGTCTCTCAACAATTCTGAATTCCAAAGCATCTGAAAGATTAGTCAAATATGTATGTGCCAATCTTTTAAAATTTTGGCAAAATACTTAACAGTTTTATCCTTCACTCATTTCCAGCAGCCTAAGTAGCTTAAGAGTGGTGGGATGTCACTAACAAACCATGCCACCTGCTGCTGCTATGAAGGGCTCTTTGACAACTATCAGTGCTTCTTCAGGTTGATTTTTAACTAAAGACCCTCCAACAGAGAAAACCCTACACCCAGACAAGTTCCTGTGACTCAGTCTAAGGAACAGAGAATACCAATCTCTCACAAACTCCAGGCAAGGAGAAGGGAAGACTTCTCCATCCACTTTGTGGGGCTTGACTCATCTGATTTAACATGTGATATAACAAAAAAGCCATGGACCAAAGTCCTTCCTGCACACACATGTAAAAAGCTGAAAGAAAACGTGAAGAAACTGAATCTAGTCATATCTTAAACAGTGAACGGATTGTCGTCAAATTGGCTTTGCCCAAAAAATGTATTGGTTTAATATATAAAAATCAATTAATGTGTTTACCTTGGGAATAAGGGAGAAAAAGCTTACAATCATCCTAACAGATGCACAAAGTATCCGACAAAGTTCTGCACCTATTCACAGAAAGGCTGGCAAACTCATCTCAGAACGACGCTTCCCCAGCCTGAAGAGGACATCACAAAAACCTGAGATGGACCCTTGTACTGAATCGTGAAAAGCTAAAGGCTTTCCACCTGTGGCACCAGCAAGACAAAGATGTCCATTCTCACCACTTGCATTCAGCATAGTTCGGGAGGACCCAGGCAGCTCAGCAAGGCAAGAAAAGATGAGCTAAAAAGCAGAGTGCTTGCAAAGGAAGAAGCAAAATTGTCTACCTACAGTCAGCATGTGGTAGCTATAAAAAATCCTAAGGGAATATAGCATACAAGATCTACTGGAATAATAAGTGATTTTGTCAAATCACACGATAAAAGGTCAATATGGAAAAAGTCATTTCATTTCTATAATTAACAGCAAAAGACTGCAAGTGACAGTTAAAATATAAACACATTTGTTTTTTTATGTTTTTATTTTTATTTTCTTATTATTCATATCTGCAGGGGGTCATTTCTCCCCCCTGCCCCCACCCCCTCCCTTACCACCCACTCCGCCCCCTCCCTCTCCCCCACCCCCTCAATACCCAGCAGAAACTATTTTGCCCTTATTTCTAATTTTGTTGTAGAGAGAGTATAAGCAATAATAGGAAGGAACAAGGGTTTTTGCTGGTTGAGATAAGGATAGCTATACAGGGAGCTGACTCACATTAATTTCCTGTGCATGTGTGTCACCTTCTAGCTTAATTCTTTTTGATCTCACCTTTTCTCTAGTTCCTGGTCCCCTTCTCCTATTGGCCTCAGTTGCTTTTAAGGTATCTGCTTTAGTTTCTCTGCGTTGAGGGCAACAAATGCTTGCTAATTTTTTAGATGTCTTACCTATCCTCATATCTCCCTGTGTGCACTCGCTTTTATCTTGTGATCAAAGTTCAACCTCCTTGTTGAGTAACAAACACATTTATAATAGCAAAATCTTTAGGATTATTTAACAAAAGGTGTGAAAGATCTTACTAATACAAAGAACTGTTAAAATAGATTAAAGAAGATGTAAATAAGCTAGGTGCCGGTGGCTCACGCCTGTAATCCTAGCTACTCAAGAGGCAGAGATCAGGAGGATCAAGGTTCAAAGCCAGCCTGGACAAACAGTTCGTAAGACCCTATCTCCAAAACTCCCATCACAAAAAAGGGCTCAAGAAGTAGGCCCTGAGTTCAAATCCCAGAACTATGAGAGAGAGAGAGAGAGAGAGAGAGAGAGAAAGGACAACTACATCAATCAATGGAGCAATATGCCATGCTCATGAATGGAAGATCTGGTACTGTTAAGATGGCAGTTTCTGTCAACCAACAGATTCAGCACAGTCTTAAAACCAGGGCAAGATTTTTCTTTTAGAAATTGACAAATGGATTCTAAAATTGATATGGAAACAAAGAGGATATAAAATAACTAAATAATATTTAAAGCAAAGAGAAGAGTTGGAGGATTTAAATTAGCTGAAATGAAGACTTGCCATAGAAGTGACGTGAAGATAGTGTGGTGTGGGTGTAAGGGAAGGCGCACCCATGTGGGGACAGAGTAGAGTCTCCTTCCTCTCAACCATTCATGCCTGGGTGTGGGAATGAGGGACCCAGCTCTGCTGTTACTATCCCAAATCCACTACTCCGTCCCCCTAAATTTTCCTATACCTCGATTACAGTTTCGTAAATACCACCTCCGTCTCCTCAAGTTATCCAATTTAAGCTGAGCCATTCGTCCTCTGTTGGAACCCGTCCTGATACAAACTTCACGTGCAATTGCAACCTCAGAACCTCCACTGGCCTGAATGAAGAGCATGCAGAAGGTCTCTAAAGAGCTTGACAAGATCAGCATAAGACTCAAACAAGGAGAAGGAAATCCTTGTACTGGGACCAGAACCTTCGCCATCACGAAAGGCAGTTCTTCCTCAGTTAATGTATAAATTAAATGCCAAAGGTTTTTATTGCCTTATTTGCTAATATTGTTATTGTTTCATTTTTAAATTAAACAAACTGGCACTAACATTCAAGTTGAAAACCAAGTATAGCTAGGAAAATACTGAAAGAAAAAGCAAATATTAAAACAAGGTTGCTATCATAGAGATTACCTATGTAATCAAACAAAAATATACACAATAGGAAAGCAATAAGAATTTACAATAAAATCAGTGGAAGAATTATTCAGGCTATTTGGGTGGAAGAGAGGATGATGAGTGAATACAATAGAAGTACATGATATATGTGTGTGAAAACAGAATAATGGAACCCACTAAAAGCTTAAAAAGTAAGCGGGAGGTAACGGGATAGTAGAAAGAGTCATAGAGGAGTGAATTTGATTAAATATGTAATATGCATGATGTAACTATCACAATAAGCGCCTTTGTACAATAAATTTATGCTAATAAATTTTTTTAAAGAATTATTCAGACTATTTACTAAATGGTTTTGGCACAACAAACATTCTGAAACTAAATATGCAGTTGAATCCATGCCTTACGATATACAGCAGGATAAGCTCAAAATGCATCAAAGATTTAAATGAAAAAATAGAATCTAAAGAGCTGGTGGGGTGGCTCAAGTGGTAGAGCATGTGCCTAGCAAGTGTGAGACCCTGAGTTCAAATCCCAGTCCTGTCAAAAGAAATAAAATAAAAATAGAATCACAAAAGCGTTAGGGACTAGAGGTGCAGCACAATGCTTAGAGCACCTGCCTAGCACTGCCAATAAAATGTATTAGAAGTAAACACAAGAGAACCTGGCATAATACTGGGGTGTTGATGGGTTTCTAGTAATAAGTCATGAAAAAGGGTTTAGAAGCCTACAGAACAAAAGATGAACTGAGCATAATATAATTTTTACAAATCCATAAGCAAAAGACCAACAATTCAATAGAAAAATGACCAGAAGAACAGACAGACGACAGGAAAGGAAATACAAAGGACTTTTAAACCTAAGGAAAGGTGCTCAACATCTCTCAGGTTAGCATGACACTGAGAAATCATTATTTACTTGTCAGGAAGGAAAACGTAAAGATGACAAAGAATTCCTGGTGAAGTTGAGGGAAAACAGGTCCTAACACACAGGCTGGTACCAGCCCTAAGGAAGGCTGTGGACAGCAGCTATTGGAATTCCAGATGCATTCGCTTTTTGATCAAGCTCTTCTATTCCTGGATATTTACTCTGCAAATAGTTTTGCACCATTGTAAAATTATGCCTATGCAAACTTTGTATTGCAGTATCATTACTAATAGGAAAACAAAAACAAAAACAATAAACCAGAAATAACCCAAATATTCAACAGTAAGAGCTGGTGCCATAGATTATGTTATAACTATACAATACAATATTTTGTAATCTAAACAAATGCTGAGGAAATATTAAAAAGCAAGCTTTTGAATAGGGTTACAGTGTGCTACTGTTTGTAAACAAAAAAGAGAGAGGAAAACAAGAATGTGCATTTACAGTTGCCTGTAAGTCATTCAGAAAACTCAAGGCCTAGGCAAGATACTAGTGACTGTGTGATGGTTAATCTTGGTTGTTAACTTGATTGGATTGAGAGAACCCAGGAGATTAGGAAAGCCCTCCTCTGGTGTGTTTGTGAGGCCTTTCCAGAGGTGATCATACGATGAGAGTTCTGATCTAATTCAACCATCAGTAGTTGAATCCACTGATGGATTCAAAGTTTGAATATTCTTGGGAGGTGGTAGAACTGTACCAGACGGGACCTAGTTGGAAGAGGGTCTCTTGAGTTGTAACTTTGAGGGGAATCTCTTGGCCCAGGTGCACTTATCTTCCTCCTCTCTGCTTCCTGGCTTCCATGAGACAAATAACTGGGCTCCACCACACCCTTCTTTCCACCAATGCTCTGCCTCACCACAGGACCAGAAACGATGCAGCCAGGCGACCATGGACTATGACCACTGAAACGCTGAGCCAAAATAAGTCCTCCTCCCTTCAATTGTTTGTCTTAGGAATTTGTCACATAAACAAAAATTGTAACTGGTTATGTGGGGAACAGCTGGGTAGACGAGGATCAGAGGTAGGAGACACCAATTATCTTCTTATATTTGGGGGTTGTTGAGCTCTGAGACTATAAACCCCCTTCAAAAATCTCAAAATATAAAAATACATTAAAAGCAAGTAAAAATACATCTTAATAGCAAAAGCCCAAGTGATGGATATTCATGTGTCATCTAAGAAATACTCACTAACAGAATAGGTTCTTCACCCCACTGTCGCTGCAATGTAAGCTTCACCTAGCCAGAAGGACCTACAGCAGGCCCTGGCCTTGGTCCCCAGGCCATTAATGAGATGTGATGAGACGATGAGACGTACTTCTGCCTTAGCTCCTAGCTCTGACAATGACAACTGTCCTAAGCACAACCTACTCTATAGAGAGCCTTGCACTCGAATGTCCACAGATGATGACCTGCATAGTCGCAAAGTGTTCTCTACTGTGACATGTACAGCCCCACCATCAGGCTCAACCCACTGCCAACAGTAACACACCAGTGTCTTAGCCTGGCTGCTCTTGTTTGGTCTGTGTGTCTGTCTGTCTGTCTCTCTCTCTTCCTCTTTCAGCATAAGAACTGATGAACTGAAACAAATCTGGCCTTCACTACCTTCCATAAGTGAATAAGTTTGGCTCAAAGTGGCCTCCAAATATAGCGAATTATAACCTAACCTGGTGTAAGCAGTTTGTGACCTAAGCCAAGCATTTAACCTTCCAAGGAGCCAATCACAGCCACTGATTCCTCAGTCAATCCCAAACTGAAGGGTGGAAATTATGCCCACATATGGCAACCACCTAGCCAGCCACACTAATCAGGCTATCACCAAGCATCTTTTCCTCTCTTTCTCCATGGAAGAATAGCTCACCCCAATGTAAGTGGGTCATTCCCAACCATCTTCAGTCTGTAGTCCTGCCTGGTTCTAGAATCTCTTTATCTTTTAAATAAACTTTTTTTTTTTGAGACAAGGTCTGTCTGTGTAGTCTGGCCTCCAACTTGTGGTCCTCCTGCCTCCAAAATTCTGGGATTGTAGGCCTGAACCACCACACCCAGCTCCTTAAGTAAAATTCCTTAAAGTGGTCTGCTTTGTTCTGCCTACTTTATTTTGCCTTATTTATGCATTGGACTACCTTAAATTTTATTGAAAGCAAAAACCACAGCTAGACTAGTAATCCTGCAGATTACAGGCTCTCAACCAAATAGATAATCTGTCCAAATTGATAATTGGTGTAAATCATGAAATGAAAAGGAAACTTCACAAAAGAGGAGGGAGGGGTAAGAGTCAGACACATAATTTTGTTTCCCTTTTAGTTTTAAAAATGGCTACTGAGAGCTATGATTGATCCATACACAGTGTGGACTCAGAGGAGTGCATCTCTTTGTTACTTCAGTGGTCTTCCCTATGGACAAAATTCTCACACACAAGTCATTATAGTTTGCCAACTGCAGTTAAGGTTTTCTATCAGCCATATGCAATGGACAGAGCAGTTGTCCAGTGGAAATGATCTTTCAGTGTTGGGTGTAGCCTTATTTCAAGTGCCTGTCACTGGGCACAGGATTGCATCCTCAACTCGCAGAGAAATCTGAAGGTGAAGTAACAAATTAAAACTTCAGGTCTCAAAGAAGTCCAGGATCTTGGTGAGACCACAGTGGTGCTATTCCACTCAGATGACTATTCCACAAGCAGCATCCGTGGGTAATGGAAACAACACTTGTTTTTCTCTGTTCCTGTCCATCTACACGTTGGAATGGTTTTACTCTGCTACCTGTCTTTGAAAGAGCAGTTTGCATTTGTTAATGAGGCAGACGATTCCTCACAGTTTTCAGTAATCACACCTTTCTTAGCACTTGCCTTTACAAGGGTGCACTCTTGAAATGATGTGCGTCCAAAAAGATACATATCAACTTAATCCTTAAACTTTTTAATGCATGTTGTATTAGTGAGGACCACTATTGGAATTATAGCTTTATAAATTCTTTATAATCTGCACAGACCCTCCTAAGTGACCTTGTAGGACTGGATATTCTGGGAAAGGATTTTTTTATTTTTTTTATTTTTATTATTCATATATGAATACAAGGCTTGGGTCATTTCTCTCCCCTGCCCCCACCCCCTCCCTTACCACCCACTCCACCCCCTCCCTCTCTCCCCCACCCCCTCAATACCCAGCAGAAACTATTTTGCCCTTATTTCTAATTTTGTTGTATTCAATTCTGCCATCGATTGTTTAGACACATAGCTGCATTAGGTCCCAAGATTAAAGATGTGTACTTATGAATATAAAACTCATACTTGTCATATGAATACCATTTTGATCTTTTAAGAATATTATTAACACTATTATGTTTATTATGCTTTATATAGTTTTATATTTATATATAATTCTATTATGATATAAGTATATTTATTATATTAGAATGCTAGTATATATTATAAACTTAGTTATGGTATAAGCTAATATAAAGTAGAAAATAGGATATGTAATAATGTATATCAAATAGCAACATAACTTATAAAAACACACATAAAACATTTTAATGAAGTAGGAGAAACAATTTTCCATTTGATTTATTTTTTCCTAGTCATTTCTCTCTCTTCTCTTAGCTATGATTGTTGTGTCTCTCAATACATTTTAAATATAAAAATCATTTTTTTCATCAAGAATTTCAGGCCTGCACATACGAAAGTTTATTTTTAACATTCACAAATAAAATATGACAAAATAGCCATTATAAAATCAGCAACATTTTAAAAACATAACATAATTATTAATTTTAAATTGTATTTGTTTTTAAATCAAAGATAAACACCGAGTTAAAAAAATCTAATTGACTAGAGGGAATCACTTTTAACTGCTTATTTTTCATTTCTGGCTTCCTCTAGTAACAATAAGTTATTTCTTGGTTTATCAATTTTCCAACACAGCAGTCCACTTCCTGCTAGGATAGAAGGAGACAGCCTTCTCCCCCCATCTCTGCCCCCAGGAGGGTTGATCACTCACCACTTCAGTCTCATCACTGGGAAGCCCCTCATGGAGCATCCTCAGGGACAGCACTTGTCGCCTGTCCTCCTGGAACTCCATCGGTGGGTGATGGGAAATGATTAGGTCCAAGGGAACACAACCCGGTGGTGGTGGCGGTGTGAGCAGCTGCCTTGGGGAGAGGCCTGAAGCTCAGTCAAATGTGATCAAGGCACAGGACTCCACTGCAGCTGACATTTGCCAGTTGACATGTAACCAGAGCTGTCAAGTTCAGTGAATTCTAAAACATTCGAAGGGCAGAAGCTACCACAGAAAAAGTGACCTCTCCACTCCCAAATCAAATGCCCACTGAGATTCTGATACAAATTCGTAAAATCACCCATTCTCAGGTCTGCCCAAATAACATGTGGACACAAAGCAACTGGGTAGGCCAGTATGGTGGTGCACGTGTACAATTCCAGCACTCAGGTGTTGGGGAGGCAAGAGGACCAAACATTCATGGCCAGCCTGGGGAACAAAGTGAAACCCCGTCTCAAAAAAAAAAAAAAAACTCCCTCCAGGATGTATGCAAACCCATGTAGGGTCTACTCCCGCAGTTAAAGCCATTGTGATGAGTAATTTTCATCGTAACACCTCATGGCAGCCACGTTGGTATGCACAATGACATTATATGATTCCACTACACGGTACCAAAGAAGTCTCATGAATGCGGGAGCTGTTGCCAGGGGCTGCAGGGGTGGGGACCTGTGTTTTGGGTACCGTTCAGGGATGACTCAGGGATGACTCAGGGATGACAGTTGCAAGGCAGTGTGAATGAACTTGTTGCCTTGAGCTGTGCCCTTGAAAACAATGAAAATGGTAAGTTTTATGTTACATGTATCTTACCACGATTTTTTAAACAAAATAATTTTTTTAAGTAATGAGCTTTCTGTCCCTTTGTGTTCCTCACCAGCCTGATGAGTTATTATTGGGGTCTGCAGAGATGGGGGTAAGTCAGTCCTGGAAAACTGGGTGTGTGTCATTACCTCTCAGAGACTGACTGTGTGTCATTGACTCCTCCCACAAGTGCAGTGGGAGATCCAGGGGCTGCAGGTCAGCAAGACCCTGCTGGGTGCCACCAGCTTTTCTGTTAATGTCAGTAGTCCAGGATGTGATTCCTTATCAGTGTTCAAGCCACGGTTCTCAGCCATCAGGTGTCTGAACTCCCCGCTTGGCCCCATCAATCATGACCTTTGTCCTCAGCCTCCAAGTGCTGGGGTTGCATGCATGCACCACCACACCCAGTTGATGGGCAGCATTTTAGGGAGGAGGCTGCACAGCTTTTGAGCCTGACATTTTCTTGCAAAAGGCCAGGACTGCATGCATCACAATGGGAAGGGTGTGTGCTGTGTAATGATCTTCCATGAGCTGGGGTGCTGGAAATCTGGGGCCTCTCTAGGTGATTTGAGAGACAAAGTATGGCTCCCCAGGATCTGCCACCTACACAGGTGACAGTAATGCATCTGCCACCTGAATTACCCAGAGACACCTCACAAGAAGGGAGTTAGGTGGCCAGAAGCTCATCGTTGTGTCTTTGCCTCTCTGCATTCATTTTTGTGACCTCCATTTTGGATTTTCCATGCCTCGTTTCTCTCTCCAAATACAAACACCACTCCTCACTTCAGCTTCCTCATTGCAGGCGTGAGTGAAATTCTGTGTCAGGACTATTTTGTTCTCAGTAAGCACGGCCAAGCCATTTTAGAAATCATACCCCTTCTGGATACACAAAGAATGAACTTGGAAGAGGGACAGAGTTAGTTATCAACCATGCTCTGGCCAGTTTGAATGTGTGACTGAATTTTAATCAGGTCTAGGGATCCGTCAATGAGAAAACTCTGGGGCAACTTCACAGGTTCACAATTTGCTTGGGGTCTCTCCATGGCTGTGCAAATCGAGGTTCATGACAGAAGAAGGTTCCAGCATTCGGGAGGGCCAAACACTGGGAATAACACTAACTGAACAACTGTAGGATCAGTGGGTTTTGTTTTTTTCATGCAAAGACTGTTTCTGTGCATTAAGGATTTTTTTGACTATGATTTAAAATAAAGAGTTCCATTTCTTTAAAAAAAAACACTTTTATCTTTTTGAAGTACGTACTAAAGTAGTTAGAAATGAAAATCCATGATGTGTGGGTTTGTTTTACAAGAGTCTTCTAGAGGGGGAGAGGCCCATATGTGTGAAAATTAACAAAGCAGCAAGAAGGACTGAAACTGGGACATGGGGTTTATCATCTCTTTTCTCTATTTTTATATTTTTAAATTTTTCCATGACAAAAATATATTTTAATGTAGCTATTTGTGAAAGAATATTCTCAAAAATAGCCTTTTATCGGTACTCTCTTAATATATTATACTTTTTTTTTAAACTGCATTCATCCCTTGTGTTATCCGTTCATGTTCCTCCTCTGCTCAGAACGGACTCTCAACCTCTCTGCCATGGCTATTTGAGGCCAGGTCACTGCTTGCTGTGGGAGGCACATTTAGTGGCATTGTTGAAGGTCTCACGGTGAGAGGAGGGCACAGGGACTCATCCATGTGTGAGCCCCTGAAGGGGTGTCTTCAAAGTTGTGCTCCTGGTAACTAAAACAAGAGCTGGTACATAGTAAGTGATAAATAAAATTTGGTGGCTGACTAGGTAAAGCAAATTTCAAAGGAAAACAAACTTATAGTGAAAGTAGAGCAGGGCTGGGAACTATGGCTCACACCTATAATCCTAGCAACTTGAGAGGTAGAGATCTGAAGGATCCAAGACCCCCATCTTCACCAATGGCTGGGTGTGGTGGTGCACACAAATACGAAGATGGTGGTACAGGTCAGCTTGGCGTAAATTGAGAGCTTATCTCAAAAATAACCAACACCAAAAGGTCTGGGAGTGTGGCACAAATGGTAGAGCACTTGCCTCGCACGTAAAAAACCCTGAATTTAAATCCAACGTAGCAAAATAAAACAATAGTAGGTAATAACTCAATCTGATGACAGCAGCATATCTAATTGCAATTTTTTGTTATAATCAGTTTATTAATTGAATTTATAAACTATAATTTTAAATTTTAATATCAAATATTGATTTATGTAAGTCAGTATTTCATATAAAATGTGTGCTATTGTATTTGGCTCAAATCTTACTGCTCTCAATTATTCAAACTCAAATTAAGTCCAACCTACCTGATCGGTGATATGTTAACATACCAGAATGTGTATTTACCTCGAAATCTCACCTCTCTTGTTCCTTTGCTGCCATAATAAAATGCCACTAACTGGGTAGCTTATACACAAAGAAGTTTCTTTCTCACCAGTTTGGAGGCTGAGAAGTCCGAGATCAAGGAGCTGGCACATTCTATATCTGGGGGATTGGCTTTTTTGTTCATACATGGCCATCTCTTCACTGTCCTCACATGGCAGCAAGGGACTCATTTATGAAGAGAACACTGATTCTAGTAAAGGAACTACTGTCACAACTGGGAACCCTCTGAAGGCTCCACCTCCTAACACCAACACTTTGGTTTAGAATCAGCAGACAAGGCCTCTAGGCAATCAGAATTAGAAATACAAAGGCCGTCACTCAGAAACAGTCACTATAGCTGGGGTGTGGCTCAGTGGTACAGGCCTGCCCAGCAAGCACCAAGCCCTGGGTTGCATCCCCAGCACTGCACACACAAAAAATTAAAAGCCAAGTTACTCTTACTTTATATAAATTTAACACTTTAATCTCTAAGAAAAAAGAGGGAGAGAGAGAAAGAAAGAGAAGGTGAGGAGAAGCAGAAGTTGGACACAAAACCACAAGAATACTTTTTTTAGTCAAATAGCAAGAAACAGGAGAAAAGCTACTTACATGATCAACAAAAATAAAAGAGGGGCCACCGTAACAGCCAGGGTCCGTGTAGTTAAGAAACACATCTTCATATCTCACTAATCAATGCTTATCACTTCATCAACCAGATGGAGAACAGAGGCACGTGCAAGTGTCCATGGAATAAATGACAACTCTGAGTCAAATAATTATTTCCAGTGTGTTATGATTAAAAGGACCTAAAAACAAGGTAAACAATTTAGAAATATTCCCCCAACACTCCCAACACGCACGACACACCCAAGTTTCAAAGAAGGTTTTGTTCGTGGGTGATGACAGCCTGCATTTATGTCCTGTGAGCTGAAGCGTTGCTGGCTTCACTCCAGAACGCAAAGTTACTTTAAAACCAATCAATATAACTACACTACCAATTGAATAAGGACAAAAGCCACATGATAATTTAGATAGTGTCAAAAAAGCATTTCATAAAGTAAAAAAAGCAGAACCTCAGTAACTGAGAAACAATGTATATTTGCAGAAAATCTTGAAGAACGTCACAGCTGAGGGAGAAATGTTGACACTTTCCTTTTTAGGTGGGGAACAAGGAAACAGTTTCATTATCACCATTTCTATTCAACTTTGTACTGGAAAACCTGGCCAGTATCATAAGACACTACAAAGAAATTAAGGTATAAAGATAGAAGAGCAAAGCAAAGCTGTCATAACTCATGGGTGACATGTGTGAAACAAATGTGAAAACTATCAGAATCAACATGGAGTCATTTGTGTCAGTCCTACCCCCGACCTAGACCCTCCCCTTCAAAAAAAGCAAATAAAACCAGGAGGCTGTGAAGGGCGGGTTCTTACCAAAGTACATGTCACACAGGCTTGCATAGTGGCCACCACTTCTGAGAAAGTACTTCTACAAGGACACGGGGCCAGCAGCTGTGCAGCACCAGGCAGAGGCCACTCTTACTACTCATCAGGACCAAGGACCATTGCTTCAAAATATCTGGCATTTTGTCTTGAGAAGCTTCCTTCCCCACACCTCCCCGAAGGTGGCCGTGGCTTCCATGGCCCAAGCAGTCTCAAGGCCATGCTCCCAATCTCCCTCGGACTGGTTTTTATGTAGGTGATTGCATATGCAGGAAAGCAAAACCACATATAAATAAACAGGTAAGGTTCATCTCACAGGTCCCAGAGTTCAAGGTCAAGATATGAAAATGCAATTGTGCTTCTATATACTCACTCTTTTTTTTCCTCCAGGAGAGCTTTTATTTGATAAAATAGTTTTAAAATACAAAATAAAGTAGATTTATCTCTATTATTATTTACATCTGGTCCAAATATTACATATTTTAAACACTTAAACATTTAATGAAGCTATGTTAGAAAAACAATATGAAAAATTTTTTAACTCCATAAAAGCTGAGCACCAGTGGCTCGGACCTGTCATCCCACGCTACGTGGGACCCTACAATCAGAAGGCCACAGGAATTCACAAGACCCCACCTCAACAAAAAAGCAGGGCTCGATGGCCTGTGCCTGTCATCCCAGTGACAGAAGGAGAAGGCAGTCCAGCCAGCCTGGGTAAAAAGCAAGACCTTATCCACAAAATAACTGGAGTGTGGCTGACGTGGTAGAGGCCCTGAGTTCAAACCTCTGTACTACCAAATAAATAAACAAATAAAAGTAAAACCTCCTTAAAAGAATCACACATCAGACAAAGGCTGTGAGGAACGAACAGAAAGGGTGGTCATCAGCTGGCAGAGTGGCTCAAGTGGCAGAGAACCTGCCTCTCGAGTGTGAGGTCCTGAGTTCAAACCCCAGTACTAACAAAAAAAAGAAAGAGGAAAGAGAGAGCGAGAGAGAGAGAGAGACAGACAGAAAGAAAGAAAGAAAGAGGTTCCTGTGAACTGTCAGTCCGATGGCAATGCTGGTGAGGACCAGAACGTCCTAAGCTTCAGGAAACACACCCTGAAATTCCAAGGACACTGGAGGTTGGAGCCATGGCCAGGCACTGTGGACAGCCCACAAAGGTGGCATTCCCAGGCTGTTGACATTCCCTCATGCTAAAGTGATTGAAGACCCACAAGGGGAAACTGAACACAGGCAAAAATGGCAGCCTTTATGTACTGCCGAGGTGAGAACATATTTGAACAGAAAATCATAAGCCAATCCCAATAAATCACGTTGGAAAATTGCCCAGTAGTTCCTTAAGACATTAAGCCTATGCCTCTCATAAGATCCAGCCATTCCACTCTCAGATGGTTACCCAAAAGGAAAGAAACCAGATGTCTACAAAGACTCAGCAAACATTAGTAGCAGCTGTAGCTGTAATACCCCCAAACTGGAAACAATCAAAAGGCTAACCAAACTGAGATACAGTCACACAACAGAACTCTACTGAGCAATAAAAAGAAACTCAAAGTTACTAGGCTGAGTAAAAGAACCCAGATCACAAAAAGAGGGCATAAAAACTCCAGAGTCTCACAGACAAATTGGTAGGGTTTGGGAGTAAACCATCCCCCACAGGCTCATGGGTGAAAGCTTGGTTCTGGCTGGTGGTGCTTGACAGGTAATGTGATCACAAAGGCACAGGCGTCATCAGTACATGACCCACTGGTGACTTCATAGCTGGATGGGCTATTAGGACTGAGGCCTGGCTGGAGCAAGACGGTCATTGGGAGTGTGCCTTTGAAGGGGACATCTGGTCTGTCCACCCTTCTTCTGTCTCTCTGCTTCCCGTCTGCCATGAGGTTAGCAGCTTTTGCCACCACATCCTTCCACCATGATGCTCCACCTTGCCACAGGCCCAAAAGCAATGGGACCTGACTGTGGACTGAAACTTCTAGAACTGTGAGCCAAAACAAACCTTTCCTCCTGTAGGTTGATCTACTTAGGTATTTTGTCACGGCAATGGAAAAGTGATACATAATCTATAGTGGGAGAAAATAGCTCAGTGATTGCTGAAGGGTGAGAAGGTTAGGACAGGCAGAGAGAAGTGACACTGGGGCAGAAAAAAACTCCTGAAGAGAGATATATATGTTCACAATCTTAATTGTGATGTTTTCAAAGTGCATACATATGTCAAAACTTACCAAATTGGCCAGATGTGGTGACTTGTGCCTATAATCCCACCTATTCAGGAGGTGGAGACAGGGAGCATCACAGTTTGAGGCAAGCCTGGGCAAAAAGTTACCAAGACCTCATCTCAACAAAAAAGCTGGGCATGGTGGTGCATGGCTGGATTCCCAGCTCTACAGTTCTTCCCCCCAAAAGCAAGACTCTATCTGAAACATTATTAAAAGCAAACAAAACCCCACTTATTTAGATACCAGTTATAACATGTCAAAAAGCTCTTTAATTTTTTAATAAAGAAAAAATTAATGGGTTGTGGGAAAAAGCACTTCCAATAGTATTAAACACCCCAATCAAGAAAAATGAACCCTCATACATTGTTAGTGGGAATGTAAATTTGTGCAACCACTATGGAAAACAGTACAGAGATTCCTCAAAAAAAAAAAAACTGAAAGTACAACAACATATGATCATGTTATATGCCACTTGTGGACTTGAGGGAAATGCTGTCGAATATGACAGAGACCCCTGCACCCATGTTCCCTGAAGCTGTATCCTCAGCAGCCATGCTATGGATCAGCCTAGGTGTCTGTGGTAGATGAGTGAATACAGAATAGGTGGTATACATACAACAGTGGAGTGTGCTATCCATGCACAGCCAGCCAAAAAGAAGAAAGAAGTCATGTCACATGCAGGAAGATGGATGGAACCAGAAATCATCACAATAAGTGAAATAAACCAGACACAGAGGACAAGCACTGCCTGTTTTCTCTCAAATGTGGAAGATAGAATTGCAAAAGAAAGAAAGAAAAAGAAAAAGGAAGGAGGGAGAGAAAAAGAAAGAGAGAGAGAGAGAGAGAAAAAGAAAGAGAGAAAGCAAGAAAAGGACAAAAAAGAAAAGACAACCTAAAAGTCCTAGAACAGCTAGGGAAGAGTAAGACAGAATCAAAACAGTGGATGCATACATGGAAATGTCACAGTGAAATGAGTAACATTAATTTAAATCAATACACATGAACAGTTATGAGGAAAACAAAAAATAAATAAATAAAATTCTTAGGGTTAAAAAAAAAAACACCAAGGACTGGGGCCATAGCTCGGTGTGTGAGGTGCTGGGCTCAATTCCCAGCATTGAGAGGGAAAAGACCCCACTGACGATCTAGGAAAAAATTCTCACAACAGAGGTGCAAGACAGCTGCATTGGAGCCCAAAGCACTGTGGGGGATGGGGGAGCATTTCCTGTTCCCACGCAAGAAATGGGAGCAGAGACTCAGAATGGTGGTTCAATGTCTGTGGTCTCATCCAGTCCTGAGATGGGAGAATCTGTGTCACCAGAAGTACGAAATTGTACAGGATCTGATAAAAGAGGAGAGGCCATACTTCTGACCTGTAAACCACTGTGGCAAAATGCAGTCATTTTTGAATTTTGCTACTGATTCAGTGAAATCCCTAATAAACTCCCAACAATTTCTTTTTAATTGACAGACAGAATCTAAAATTTATATGAAAACTGGTAGAACCTAAAACAACCAAAACAATCTTGAGAAAGAAAAGAGTTGGAGAACTCATCATGCAAGCTACCCAGGCCTTCTGCAAAGCTACGGTAGTGATTTGATTCAGATTGTAGTTGTGATCATAATTAGGACTATGCCCTAATAGTCCTAATAGATCGAACAGAGCAGTGAACAAGTGACAGTGCCCAGAACAGATATGTATGTGTGAGGCCACTTGATTTAAGAGAACAGGGGAACAGGCTTTTCACTAAAGTATGCCAGGAACTGGTGATGTGTGGTGATGTATGACTGCCGCACAGCATACAGAAAAAGGTAAGATGAAATATATCACTGACCTAAAAGTGTAAAGTAAGACAATAAAGTTCTAGAAAAAACCTGGAATATTTTCAAGACAATGCCATAATTGGAAAAACTGATACGTTGGTCATCACTTTCATTAAGAAATTTCGGGCTAGGGATGTCACGCAGTGGTACAGCCTCTGTGTGGCATGCATGAGACCCCTGGTTCCATCCCCAAAATTGTCAAAAGAAAAAACAATAAAGAACTTTTGCTCAACATTGAAAATAAAAAGGCAAGCTACAGACTGGTAAGAGACCCTTGCCAGACCATGTATACATTTGACAAAAGATTCATTCCAAAACGTTCAAAGAACTCTTAAAGAACAACAGCGAAACTCAACCACATTTGAATTTCTTTTTGTTTTCTTACTAAATGAGGAAAAGACTTGAAAAGGCAGTTAACAAATGTGAATATCTGAATAGCCAACAAGTAAGAAGATGCTGAGCTGGGCACCGGTGGCTCACGTCTGTAATCCTACCTACTCAGGACGATCCTAGCAGAGATCAGGACGATCGCGGTTCAAAGCCAACCCAGGCAAATTGTTCACAAGACCCTATCTCAAAATATCCTTCATAAAAAGGGCTGGTAGAGCGGGCTCAAGGTGTAGACCCTGAAGTACCGCAAAAAAACAAAAGAAGCTGCTGAACACCACTGGTTACCAGTGCAGCACAAATGTCATCAGCCCACCAGAACGGCTGACATCAAAAGACCAGCAATCCCAAGTGATGGTGAACACAGGAAGCAGTGAGCTTGCCTATGTCACCAGTGCACTGCGTTTCGTGTTCTACAAAGTTGAAGAGACATACACCCTATGCTTCCACTCAACTAAGAAATGCCTCTGCAGATCCACAGAAAGATAGGACGAGATTCCCCATCCTCTGAAATTGGGAAATCCAAATGTCTGTCTCCTGCAGAGCAGAATGGAGTACCACACTGCAATGAGACCATCCTGAGTGCAGCCCCCTCCCACAGACATTGTGACAAGCAAAGGAAATGAGAGCTGACCAGCCACGTGCCATTTAATCCACAGATCAAGATCGGGCAGCAGGAATCCTGTGACAAAAAAGAGCAAGAGCTTAGCTTAGCTTTGGCAGGGGTCGGGGTGAAGGCGATTGGCAGGAAACAGGCATGCAGACACCTTCTGGGGACTGACAACTTTCCACGTGTTTATGTGGGTGATTGTAACTGAGGCTGTTGTGTGTAAAAGCTCACCAGCATGTCCTCTTAAGATGCATGCACTGTATTGTTTTAAGCTCTGTCAGAGGATAAAATCACAACCATTGAGCCTAACCATCTGACTTGGCTTTGTTTTTGGTTCTAGAAGAAAAAAATGGAATCTTTTTCCATCAGCATAAAATAGAGTAAGTGTTCTGACGAACTGAGCAGAGGCGATTGGTGTGCTAGATGAGAGAGCATGAAGGAGGCAGAAACAGAGACGAAAAGTGAATTGGGTGTTTCAGAGTCACTCCTTGTAAGGTAGGGACAAGAGACAGAAGAATGGGAAATGGCTGGTTGACACTGATCACTTCAGGTCACCTCTTTTGTGTAAGGATGAAGGCAGAGGGAACTGCATTGTTACTAAAATTGGGAATATGCCAGGCTTTGGGGAAATTTGGCTGTTATCCCTCCTCTCAATCAGACGAATGGCTTGGGTTTGACGTGGTGATGTGGAACTTTAGCATGAGTGACTCCATTGATTTTAAATCAGGTCTGTTGGGGTCTAGTGCAAGAGCTTAGTCCAAAACAATGGCCTCTTAAAATTTTTTCATTTAAATTTACCTTATCCATATAAATTTTTAAAAATTAAAGGAAAAGGAGGAGGGGGAAGAGGAATGGCTGAAGCAGTACCAGCCCAGCCAGTTGCTGAAGGACGTTCCTGCCCTGGTGTCAGAGCAGTATTGAACCAGCTCAGGAAGTGAGCGTCAGTCACTGTGCAGAGCACTAACTCATTGCCCCATGTGTGACAATACACTGCTAGCCAGGCTGAGCGAGGGAGAGGGAAGGAAACATGTGAGTTTGGGTTCTCCTTGTCCTATAGCGAGTGTTTTTACTCTTGACATCTGTGTTTTGCTTCTGACTCAGTTAATTTGCTTTAATTGGAAATACCAGAAAAATCCAATTCAGACTGCCTTAAACAGGCAAGAGATTGACGCCCCCTGGCACTGCTCGTCTCCACCCTCGTTGGTACTGTCATCACCTTGCTGTCCTGCTGTTGTGGTGACACATTTGCAGTAAGTGCGATGTCTTTCATCATTTCTGAGGGGGGACTGCTACTCTACCTTCCAAGAGAGTGAGGAAGAATGTGGTCAGTACTTCCAGAAACCACTTCTTGTGTCTTCGTGTTTCAAACTTTGTCCCAGTTCTGTGAAAGGTGTCACTGCTGTGAGATTACACAGCTGCTTTCGTCTAACCAGGGCTGGTCCTAGGACTGATGAGGGGAGAATAAAATCAGGGGTCTGTTCAGAAAGAGGAAAGAGGGGTCAGAAAACTTGACGCTGGATTGGCAACCAATGTTGATTTCCTCAACAAGACTCTCAACCTCTGGATGGCAGGGACTGGGCTCTAGAAGCCTCTGTTATCTCCACAGCATGGTACTGTATGGGGACTGTGAAAGATGGATGAAGTTGGAGGCTCCTGCCAAGGAAATGTGTAGGACTCTAGAGTTGCATGTGGCAGAAGAAGAGTGGCTGATGCCACCGGGTGGCTGACAGCCCAAAGATAGTGCTAAGGCTCTCAAGAGCCCTAAACATTTAGAAAGCTTTGAAAGAAATGAGCTCATATATAGGAGACCTTTTCGTGGCCACTACCTGTCCATACTAAGCCAGTATATGGAGCATGCTAGAACAAAAGTCACAGCCAATCAAGGAGCGCTTTGGAACCTGCTATGCACAGTCAGGTGAGAAGGCAGCCATCTTTTTCTCTCCCTTCTCTCTGTCTTCACTGCACAGGGCAGAGGGAGAGAACATAGTTTAGTGATGGGATGGGAAAAGGGCGTGAAAGAAACATGAGACTGAAGCTTAGAAATGAACAATTTGGTCAATCACATAGGGGCGTACATTTTTACAATAGTTTTATAGTACTGAGAAATAATTCACGTAACCATAAACTTCACCTTTTTTAATGAAAATAATTCAAAAATCTTTAATGCATTCCAAGAGTCATATAACCATCATCACTATCTGATTGCAGAACATTTCTATCACTCCAAAAAGAAATCCCATGCCAGGAGTGGAGGCTCATTCTTGTAATCCTAGCTACTCAGGAGTCAGAAATTGAAGAATCACAGTTTAAGACCAACCAGCGTAAAAAGTTCAAGAGACCTGATCTCAACCAATAAAAGCTGGGTAGGATGGTGTGCCACCCAGCTATATGTGAAGCATAAAAAGGAGGATAGCAATCCAGGACAGCCCAGGCGTAAATGCGAATCCCTATGCGGAAAATAACAAAAGGGCTGGGGGTGTGGCTCAAGTGGTAGAGTGCCTGCCTGGCACATGCAAGGTCCTGAGTTCAAACCCCAGTACTGCCAAAAGCAAAAAAAAGACATCCCACACTCATTAGAACCCTCTCCTTACTCCTTCTCCAGCCCCTGGTCACCACTAACCTACTTTCTGTCTCCATGGATTTACCTATTTGGAACAGTTCACATAAAGGAACCATGCCATATGTGACCTCTCAAGACTGGCTTCTTTCACTTAGCATACTGTTTTCAAGGCAGACGCATGCCATAGTGTGAACCAGCACTTCAGTCCTCTAGAGCGCTTGTGACATTCAGTTGTAAGGGTAGGCCATACTTGTGATCCTCCATCAGGTGACGGACACTCTGGTTATCTCCAGCTTTGATTAAGTGACATTTATGTACAGGTTAGTGCATGGATATATGCTTTCAGCTCTTTAAAAGTAGAATGGATGGGTCACATGTTGGCTATAGTTTTTTGAGGAACTGTCACATTGCTTTCCAAATGGCTGCACCATTTGAAGTTCTCACCAGAGCCATGAGTCCTCCAGTTTCTCCACTGCCCGCCACTCATTACTGCCCACACTTTTTATTTTAGTTACCTGGATGTGTGAAGACACAGGCTTCTGCATGATTCTGACATGCTTTCCTTAATGATCCAATGCCTTTGAGCATTATCTCGTGCTTACTGCCAGTTTGCGTATCTTTTTAAGAGAGATGTCCGTTCAAATCTTTATTGTTAAGTTAAAGCCTTCTTTATCTATTCCGGACACAAGGCTCCTATCAGATATAATTTGCAAATATTTTCTCCCATTCTATGGGTTTTCTTTTATCTTTTTTATGGTGTTCTTTGAAGCATAAAATTTTTTCATCTAATCAAGCCCAATTTATCTGTTTTTCCTTTTTGTTGCTTATACTGTTTGTATTTTATCTAAGAAACCATTGTCTAATAAAAGGTAATGGTGAATTACTCCTGAATTTTCCTCATAGTTTCAGTTCTTATAGGTAGTTCTTGGATCCCTTTTTTAGTTGCTTTTTGTATATAATGTAAAGTATGGGTCAAAATTCATTTTCTTTTTTTTTTTTTTAGGTCCTGGGGTTTGAACTCAGGGCCTCATGCTTGCTAGACAGGCACTCTACCACTTGAACCGCCCTTGTTTTGTGTTGGGTATTTTCTAGATAGGATCTTGTGCCCTGACTGGCTTCAAACCCTGGTCCTCCTGATCTCTGCTTTCTAGGTAGCTAGGTTTGCAGGTGTGAGTAAACTTTGTGGTAGATATCCAGTTGTTCCACCACCATTTGTTGAAAAGACTGTTCTCTACTCATTGATCATCTTTCAACCCTTGTCAAAAATCAATTGACCACAAATACAAGGCTTTATTTGTGGACTCTCAATCCAACCCACTGATCTGTCTGACTGTCTTTATGCAAGTCCTATACTGACTTGACTAAGAGAACATTAAAGTAAGCTTTGAAATCACGAGTTGAATCTTCCAAATTTACTCTTTTTAGAGATTTTTTGTGGCTACTCTGAGTCCTGTGACTTTCCATATGAATTTTAGGATCAACTTGTCGATTTCTGTCAGAGATGCAACTGGGATTTTTATGTTCAACCTGTATGCAGCACACACTGGGACACATCACCATCTTAATAGTCTTCAAATCCATGAAAATGGATGTTTTTCCTTTTATGGACATCTATTTTAAATTCTTTCAACAAATTTTTGTAGTTTTTAGTATGTAAGATTTTTAAAAATTTATTTTCAATCTTTTACTGTTTTGATGCTATTGTGAATGAAATACTTTTTGTGTATGTGTGGTACCATGTTTTGAACTCAGGGTTGTGTGCTTAGTAAAGCAGGCCCCTACCATTTGAGCCATAATTCCAGTCCTTTAATACTTTGGTTGTTTATCAGGTAGGGTCTTGTGTTTTTCCCTGGGCTGGCCTCAGGCTTCAATCCTCCTTCCTACAGCCTCCCAAGTGGCTTGGCTCATAATCAACAACCACTAGGCCAAGCTTATTGATTGAGATGGGGTCTTGCTAACTTTTTTTTCTCCTTGGCTAGCCTTGATTTTGATCCTCCAGATCTCTACTTCCCAAGTTGCTGAGATTACAGGCATGACATACTATGGCAGGTGAATTGTTTTCTTAGTTCCATTTGCAGGTTCTTAGTTGCTAGTATACAGAAATTCAGTTGGTTTTTGTATATTTATCTCATATCCTATAGAGGTATACACATTTGTTGAAATGTATTGAGTATTACTTTTAAGAAACATTTAAATGCATACAAAGTTTACCTCAGTAAAAAAAAATTTAATGTGGAGTTAAAAAACTTAACAGGATTGCTTACTTTTAGAATGAGAATGTTATAATAAAACTGAAAACTCTAAAGGTTTATCAGGACCAATATGTCATTGAACAAGGTCCCTCTTGGGGAGAGAGGAAAGATGTCCAATGGATACCAGTAGGAAAAGAAAGCCACGCCATGCTGATTTTCTGAAGCTAGACACCTCACTAACTTGGTAACCATGGCGATGGAGGAGGTGTAGCTATCACTGGATTACACTGGCGTTTACTTTGTCAGAGCAATCTTGCAAATGAAAAGACACTTGTCTCTCTCTCTCTTTCTCTCTCTCTCTCTCTCTCTCTCTTTTAAATACTGCATCTTTGTCAAATGCTTATTGAATTTGCACCCATCAAAATCACTGAGCACCCAATCTTGGGTCCTCTCTGTCACTCACATCTGGAGGCCCCGACATCTGTGCTGTCACATTCCAGTGCTGAGGCTGCTGTGTGACAGTTAGCAAGCCGTTCAGCACAAAGCAAGGCTGTTTGTGCAGAGCCTCTCGTGGCAATGTAGAAGCCACTAGCAGGTTTTCCTGACTCCTGAGACAGGCAGGCCACCCTCTGCATGCCTGGTCTTTGGAGCGCTCAGGCCATGGGAAGCCTAAGGACACTTACTGCATACCTGCCACTGCTCCCTGTCACTTCCAGAGTTCCTAAGGACAGGCATGAGGCCAATGCCTTCTGAAGACGCTGGTCTTTGAACTTTTGTACCTGAAATTAAAGGGAAACAGACCAGGAAAGATAAATGAGCTACACGGGTCATTGTCTCTCTGACAGGATGATTCCCTTTGAAAAGCCTTAGGGTCATCAGACCCTAGTCTAAAAACGCCCTGAGTGAGAGCAGCCAGTATTCATCTAAGTCACCTGCTTGTCATTAGTCCCTTCAAGTGAGCCACTATCATGGAATTAATCCAGATTTCCCCAAGATGATGACGAAAACACCTTAACATTTGCTGCGTGACTGTTCCCAGGCACTGTTCCGCCTTCAGACACACTGCTCAGCTTCGTGAGATAAAGAGTTACTCCTAAAAAGTATAAACTCGCCTTCAGAACAACAAGCAAGCCATTATTCACACTTTTTGTTATTTTGAGAGTTCCCTTTCCAAAATGACCAGCAAGCCATCAAAACCACCATCCCTGCCTGCCCCTCCGAAGGATGAGAGAAAAAAGTCCGTCTGTCATCTAGAATCTATTAGTAGCTACTTTGACTAAGCCTTGGGAGGAAGCTGCCCATGCCAATGACACAGCGCTGAGCTGACATTCGTCTCTGCCAGCAGCCATGCACACAGCTTCGGGGAAATGCTTTTCTGGATGTGGTTGCAGAAAATACAATATTGACTTTGTAGGGAGCTGGGACTCAGGAAGCCAGTGCTGAAAGCTAAGTGCTGGCAGTAAGGACTTGGGCTGAGGGGGTCGGAGGAAGTCCCTAGCTGACCTGTCTGAAAGGACCAAAACAAACAGAATGACTTCTCTTCTGGCAGAATCGAGCAGAAGTAATGGGGGAGATGGTGAGAAATCGTTACCTTTTCCTTATACCTCCAGAACAAGAAATACTGAAATATTAAAATTCAAAGAGCCCCAAGAAGCCATGTTTTCCAACAATTATTTTATAGACAGGGAAACTGAGGAAAGGTGGACTGACTTTGGTCCAGGCTTCTGAGCCCTTCTTCTCTGCCTGCCATTTACAGTGACATCCACCCAGGGAGATTTTATATTTTTTGCAGTAGTGGGGTTTGAATCTAGGGCCTTGTGCTTTCTAGGCAGCACTCTCCCACTGAGCCACACACTCAGCCCTTCTTGCTTTATTTTCAAGTAGGGTATTGTGTTTATGCCCAGGCAGCCTGGATGGAGAACCTCCTATTTATACCTCCCTTGTAGCTGGGACGACAGACATGAGACACCATGCCCGATTTTTTATTGGTTGAGATGGGGTCTCACTGACTTTTTGCTCAGGCTGGCCTTGAACCCCTTTCTCCCTGATCTTCACTTCCAGAGTAGCTGGGATTACAGTTGTGAACCGCTATGCCCAGCCATCTAGGGATGTTTTGTTGGTGGGACTGGACTTGGATTCTCTGCAACTGAGTCAAAGTCAACATGAAAATTATTTTGCCAAGATATACAGAGGATCATTGAGGACGAGTGTTTTCCTTTCTCAGAGAGCAGCTGTTCCTTTCTTTCATAGTGACTGAAGTAAATAGCTTTCATCCCACCTGCGACTTCCCTTGCTCAGGACAATCTGCTGACATAGGTGCTTCAGAATTAGATCATCTTTGCCAACTAGGAGCTGATAGACATCACCTAGCTTCCTTTTAAAAATGCCACTCAGTCAGAATACTGAGCTCTAACACAGCCGCCACCTGCAGTCCTAAAATAAAATTAAATTAAGCTCAAAGAACTCTTCTACTATGAGGGAACTGCAATCTGTGTTCATTGCAGCAGAGGCTTATAGCAGGACCTTACCCTACAGACATCTGTACACTGCAGAACCCTGCAGTACTGTAGGATTGGTTCCAGGATCTCCCACGGATGCTCAAGCCCCTTACCATGGCATGGTATCTGCATAGAACCTACACATCCTCCCCTAGACCTCAGCTCCTCTCTAGACGGCTTACAGTACCTACTACGGTCCCTACACATCACCTCATTTGTGTGGGTTCCCTATAGTACGTGGGGTGCAGCAAGTTCAAACTTCTCTTTTGGCTTTACTTTTTTTTTTTTTGGTGGTACTGGGGTTTGAACTCAGGGACTCACACTTGCTAAGCAGGCACTCTACCACTTGAGCCACTTCGCCAGCCAAATTTTGCTTCTGGAACAGCATGGTACTGGCACAAAAACAGACACAAAGACCAACAAGACAGAATTAGAAGTCCCTTAAATAAAACTATACAGCTACAGCCATCTGATCTTCGACAAAGGAGCCACAAGCATACACTAGAGAAAAGCCAGTGTCTTCAACAAATAGTGCTGAGAAAGTGGTTATCTACATGCAAAAAACTGAAACTAGACCCTTATCTCTCAACCTGTACAAAAATGAAATCAAAATGGATCAAAGATCTAAATATGAGATCTGAAACTTTGAAACTGATGTGGCAAAACATTAGCAGATATAAGCACAAGCAGTCATTTCTCAGACAGGACTCCAATCACCCAGGAAATAAAAGCAAGAATTCACAAATGGAACTAAAAATCTGCATATCACAGGAAATAGTTACCAGAATCAAGAGACAACTAGAGAATGGAAGAAAATCTTTGTGAGCAATTCATCAGATAAAGGATTAATATCCAGAATATACAAAGAGCTCAAAAAGTTAAATAGTAAAAGAACAAATAATCCAATTAATAAACAGGCAAATGAATTAAACAGACAGTTGTCAAAAGAAGAACAGATGGCCAATAAATACATAAGAGATGTTCACCAATCTCAGCCATAAAGGAAATGCAAATTAAAGCTACCCTGAGATTCCATCTCACCCCAGAAAGAAAGGTGATCACCAAGGAAACAACAAATGGTGGTGAGGATGCAGAGAAAGGAGCCCTCACACGCCTCATGTGAGAGTGCAACCAGCATAGAAATCAGTATGGAGTTCCTCAAAAACTAAAAGCAGACTACTTATGACCCTGCTGTACCATTCTTGGGCACATATCTGGAGAAGTGTAAGTCAATACACAAGAGAGACAACTGCTCACCCATGCTCATCACAGCACACCATACAATAGTCAAGCTGTGGAATCAATCGAGGTGCCCAACAATTGAAGAATGGATAAAGAATATGCAAAATGGAGTATTATTCAGCCATAAAGAAGAACAAAATTATGTCTTTTGCAGGAAAATGGATAGGATTGAAGAAAGATGGCAGGGTGAGGGAGTGGGATCAGTGGGAGGGAGGAGGGTGATAAGAGAGGGTACCCAGAGGTGAAGAGGCTCAAAATATATCACATGTATACAAATGAAAGTAGCACAATGAAACACACCAAAAACTGTTTGAAAAGTGGGGAGGGAGGGAAAAGGGGTACTGAGGGAATATAACAGAGGGGGTGAACTTGTTCAAAGTATGCTGTACACATTTATGAAATTTGCGCAATGAAACCCCTTGCACTATTATTGAGAAACCAAATTTTGTTTTTCAGAACTTTCTGGATTTTTTGCCCAAATATTTTCAATTTGTGGTTACACAAATCATTAATTCACTATGATGATACATACATTATGATATATTAAATATTACCCATTTAACTATCTTAAATGCACAAGCTTAGAAAAACATTTAAAATTTTTACATTTCTTTGTATAGTAATTAGGTTTGCACTTCAGTCTTTCTATTAACAAGATCATATGCAATCCTACTGGATGATATCCTTAAGCAGTCACTAAAATGACTGCATATAACCCTCCCTTACCTAAGAAAAAGACTGGTGTCCTATCACACACCCCTAAAATACTGACAGCCCCTTCTTACCAAAAATCTGTAGCAAACAGGAGAGACCCCAAATTTCAGTTTTCCAGGTCTTGTAGCAAATAGTAGATGTTATTCCTTATTGAAGCCAAGTATTTTGGCAGCAGAGGCAGAATTTATTTTCCAGGAATTGGGGCAGAAAGCCTGCATTTGAACTACACGCCCCAGGACAAGTGTGTTTTCCCATGTCTCCGTTGTATGTTTCAGTAACATGGGACTAAAGATCATCCCTATATTACTATTTACGTAAAGGGAAGGTTTTTATGGTAGCACAAAGTAACCCAGGTTCCAACAGCAGCAAGGAGCTGCTGGAGACGGTCATGCCCTGCCATGCCTGGGTGACAGTGTCTCACTGCTGCCGTCTTCTGGACACTGCGCGCTTAGCAATATTGATTTGATGACTAAAATTCCCCTGGCTCCAAATAATTAACCTCACTTCCTGCCAAAGTCAAGGTGCTACACTTGTGTTTAGGTGCGACTGGGGAGGCATGGCTTCCCAACGCACACTGAAGTCATAATGGATGCTTATAGGTCGGGAGCGTCATTCTTGCTGTGCCTGCCCCAGAGTGACTACGACAGTTCCTGTCAAAACGCTGCCCGGTCTCCTTCCTGCCTCCAGCGCTTTTATCAGAAACAGGCTCAGAGCCATATAATTCTTTCAGATGCTCAGACCTGCTTCTGCTTGTTTCAAGACCAGTAGCTGAGACAAGTGTCCATCTGCTGATGGAGAATATTCTCAACGCCCTGGGACTCTGGCCAGGAGCAGAGTGACAGTTACAGTGCCAGGTGTCTTCTTGGCACATCTCAGAACGTGAGCTTACTTGACAGGGTCCTGTCATCAAAAAAGTTAAGTAAACCTGTCATGGTGGAGCAATCCTATAATCCCAGCATTCGAGAGGGAGACTGAGGCAGGAGGACCAAGTTCAAGGGCAAACTAAACTACACAGTGAGTTTGAGGCCAGCCTGGGTTCCATAGTGCGACCTGACTCAAACACACACACACACACACACACCCGTCCTCCACCTTGACGTCAAATGCATGCTTCCTTCAATGATACACAAAGGACTTAGTGAATAGGAAACAAAGCATTTTGAACAAGAGAATATTCTGAAACCATTTCTGAAAGTTGACTAGGCTGGGTTAGTAGGCATAGAGACTGAAGAAAGGCCAGGTGGCTGTCTTTTTGTGTCCTTTCCTTTTAACCAGCATCCTGTCCATCTGTTGGAAGTCTTTTCAGTGCCCATGACTTTGCTAGACATTGGGGTACACCAGACTTTGTCCCCACTTTCTGGCTCTGCATTGGCTAAGGAAGGTTTGCAACATGCAGGCTCTTTCTTCCAACAAATGCCCACTGGTTAGAGGTGAAATGATATAAGGGCTTGATGTCTTGAAGCAATTTGGTTTTGAGAAGGGAAAATATGGATTTCGAGGACATTGGGAAGGAAGGGCCTACAGCACTGAGTGCTATGGTTTGTCCCAACATGACGGAGTGGAGGAATGGGGCAGCTTTCAGAATGCATTTGAGTCATGAGGGATCCACCTCCCAGAAAGGATTCATGCCATCTCTGGGGAGGGAGCGCATGCCACTCAGTGAGAGGAGTGTGTCAAAGGACCAAACTGCAACAGTTTGATTGAAAGATCACATTTGGCTTTATTTATAACTCTACAACTAAGCCACACCTCAGCCCATAAAAATAGAACAAGTGTTCCAATGGGCTGAGCAGAAGAGGTCAGTTTTGTAGACAGGGAAGAAAGCAGAAACGAAGCACAAAGGGGCAGGTTGCTTATTTCAAAGCCACTGCCCTTGTAAGGTGGGAACAGAACAAAAGGTTAGTAACTGATTGATTAACCAGGGTGCCTCTTCCTGGCAGGGTTAAGCAAGAGGGAACCCTATTGTCATGCCATTTGAAGCTAGTCTGCTTGAGAAATTTGAGTGTTGTTTCTAATCCTGATATCTTAGAAAGACAGAGAAATAGTAATTTCAGCTCGGTGACATGAAACTTTAGCATGAGCAACTCCATTTTAGTCTGATCTGTTGGGGCCCAAGACAATGACCTCCTGTAATTTTTCTTTAACAATTATTATCCAGCAAGGTCACCCCTTGGGTTTTGTCTCTTACACACACACCCTTCTATTTTTCCCACCGTGAGCAACATTATAACCATTCAGCCACCTAGTCTTGCACTTCCCAGCTTTCAAAAACATTTTGGTTTGGCTTCCCAAGCCAAAATAAACCTACATTCTTTATAAATTACCCAGTCTCAGGTGTTGTGTTATAGCAACACAAAACGCTCACAAAAATGTGAGAAAAAAATGGAATGAACACACATACATGCCTGTGGGATGAGGGGAGGAAAAAAATCTTTTTCTCTTCCACCCTTCATGAGTTCTGAGCTTAGACCTCCTGTAAAAAAGACAATTTAGCAAGAGAAAACAAAACTGAGATTTCGTAATGTTACCTGATGAACACACGAGATAACCAGAGAAAGGAGCAAATCTCTGGTGTAGCTTTCAAAGAAACAGTTTAAACTTGAGCTTAAATACTGTGTTTCTCTGGAGCAGGGAAAGAGGGGTGTGGGAAAGGCCTGGCTCCATTTGTTAGGCAGGCGGGAGGAGTACCTTCCCTGGGACCAGGAATCATTAGTCCCCTGGCATCCTTGACCACCTGGTGCAGACAGGGGCCCCTCACACGCTTCTGAAAGGTGACTCCTTCAGGTTTCCCCTGTGTCTGTCATTTTTAAAAATGAAGTTCCAAATGACCCTTACATCTAAGGGGCATATTCAGGGTGACATATTCTGTTGGAGAACAGTCATATTTTGGGGTGGTGTGTCTTGAGCCCATCACTGTGATACACAACTTAGTGAGGATGCTAGTGGGTTCCCCTTGAAACACCTGGTGTAAAGCACAGGCTGATGTGGAGTACCTGACCAGACAAGGGGGCTGGGCATGGAGTGAAGAGTGAAGGTCAGATGAGAGGCCGGTTTTGGGACCGTCTTTACAGAGGTGAGCTAGAGGTGTGAGAGATGCAGACATTGAAATACTTCAGGATGGAATTTGATGGTGAACATCACGGGTGGACTGTCCCCATGGAAATGGTCCCTTCCTTCTGAGCTGTTGGGTTGAGAGAGGAGGAGATGAGAAGAGAGTTTGGGCACCCCAGGGACGTTGTGGCTGCTGGGCTCTGGCCTTCTCTTCAGTGCCCCAAAGCCTCATCCTCGGCCACCATGAAGGCTGGAGAGCCCCCAAGTAACAAGAATTCTGTGGGGCCACAAAAATAAGCCAGAAACATGTGTGCTGACATCACAGCAGCATTTTTCCTACAAAATCAGGACTTTGGTGAATTTTCCTGTTCCTGCGCCTCTGTTCTGCAGATCTTGCAACCAGGAACCCATCTGCCTGCTGCAGTGCCCAGGCTGCTTTGCAGCATTGTGTCCCTTCCTCCAGAGTGCTGCGTGCAGCTGTCCCCTGTTGCCCCGGGCTGGCTCTCCCGCACTCATTACTGGGTCAGGCTTCACGGGCCATCAGTGCCAGCTGAGTGCCTGAGCAGTCTCAGTGAGCAGGGAGCAGGGCAGCGCCTGGCCTCCATGTGTGACACTGCCTGCTGGTGGAGTCACCAGCCTCACGGTGGCCACTGGAGCAGATTTGGGGAGCAGCTGGGTCTTTGTTCAGTGTCACTGCACTGCTCAGCCTGCTTCCTGCCGTCTCCAAAGCACACGTGGCAGCACACCGCCACCAGCCAGAAGAGGCTTTAACTTGGTGCAGAACTGCACTGAGTCTACCAATCTTAGATGAGAAATAGAGAAAAATGCATCTGTACTGAACACTAGACATTTCTGGGCCATCACTCTGTCAGGGATACAGTGTAGTAGGTAGCAGTCCTGCTGTAGTAGGTGGGGAATGGAAGGGACTTGCAGTCTACCAGGGAATGTGCCAAAGGTCTAAGCAAATAACTGTGGCATCTTGTCACAGGGATCTGAGCCTCCGTAGGCTCTGGTAGTCGAGGGGCCTGGGACCCATCCTGCTCCTTCTCAGAAAGGTTTCCAGTCTCAGTTAAACGCTCTAGGTGAAGTCTCCCGACGGCAGGTGGAACCCTCCCAGGAAGGACTCTCTTCCAATGCATGCTGGTGATGGATGGTGTTTTGGTGACATTTACGAAGTAAAAACATAAAAGCCACAGGTTTATAGGATTGTCTACATCTATCTTTAGAAATCATCAAACAGATATTTTCCTTCCAAGTCATTCAGGAGAAGAAATGGTGCAGGAGAAAGAGGCCCAGACAAGGGCTTCAAGTCCCCAATCTGTCACCAGGGTGGCCTTCCTCGCCTCTGCTTCCCCACTGGAAAATGAGAGGAGGGTTGCTCAGTTCCTCTGAGCTCTATTGTGCTGGGATTTTTTAAGTTGCTACTTTCTTCTGTGATGTGATTTAGCAATTAAGATTCCCTAGCTCTTATTTGCCACTGGATACTAAAGGTGGACATGCGATTTCCCCAGACTGTCGCAGGCTGCCGTGTTTTAGGGAGATGTCAAGGCAGGAAGGGCCCTGCTAGAGCCCTTGCAGACAGTGGCCTCTCTTTTTGCAAAATCGTGGTGCCTGCATGGTCCTGTGGCCTCTTATTTTGCTTTTGTATGAACATTGTTTTTATTTATTAACCTAAAGCCATGTGCTAAATTCCATGGTGGCTTATCCTCATTTCTTTCTTTCTGTGTGTGTGTAGTAGTGGGGTTTGAACTCAGGGCCTACACCTTGACTCACAGTGCCAGCCCACTTTTGTGATGGGTATTTTTGAGATAGGGTCTCATGAACTATTTGCCCTGGTTGGCTTCGAACCATGATCCTTCTGATTTCTGCCTCCTGAGTAGCTAGAGTTACAGGTGTGAGCCACCAGCACCCAGCTATGCTCATTTCTGACTAAGCATTTTTCCCAACAAGTTCATGGAGATTTTGAAAGAGAACATTTAAGAAGAATGAAAAGTCCTACAAGTGAATCCCAGGCCCAGGAAAGGAGGTAAAAGGGGCTGAGCACATACAATTCTCCCAGAACCACCAGGGGTGAGCCTGCTGGGGGTGAGAGGGCTGTCTGGCTATGACAAGTGGCAGCTTGAAAGCCAGGTGTTAGGAGCACTGCACCTGCTGTCCCTTCAAGGACTCCTGCTTCTGGTTCTCAGCCAGGGCAGACATGAAGGGCAACCCAGGGTGTCTGGGCTGGAACTTGGGGACCGTTGGCTTTCAAGTGTGTAAAGCACCCCTCCAGCAGTGAGCTCTTCAGAAAATCTAGCTGTTCACACACTATGTATTTAAAAACCAGAGGAAAGGAAACAAAGACATCCCCTGACGCTCTTGTAATATTTTGCCTCTGAATTCATTCAGCAAATGACTTTGGAAGAAGACAGAGCAACAAAATTTGGCCATCACAGCATAGAAGATGTCCGATCACCTGTGAGGACACCTATACTACCCAGACAGACTCCTGGACTCAGTCCACACACTAGATAGCCATTCTACAGCACAGGCAAAAGCCTGGTATCCCCCAAACCCCCCAAGCTTCCCAAGCTCCCCAAACCCTGAGCTGCTTCTCCTGGGAGCTGATGGGATGAGAGGCCTTTGGCAGCACAGGTCCCCGCCCTCTGAGATGATCCAGAAAGCAGTATGTCCCCAACAGTGCTCTGGGGTGGCACTCAGGGGGCATGTGTGTAGGGAGGGAGGCAGGAGTCAAAAGGCCTGCAAAGCTACCTGCCATCTAAGCATGGGGCCGTCACCTCCCTACATACAATGTGCATCAGTGATGATATCTCAGGACATCAAAGAGGTGGATGGGACCTGAGCTCCTTGGGCAGGAGTTGACAAGGAGGAGGAAGGGAGGCGAGATCCGCAGGACCAAGCAGCCATACCTAGAGTCCGATTCTCCATCAGGGTGGAGGGCTGCAGGAGAAGGGATTGTGATGAAAACCCCGGAGTCCCTGGATTGTGCAGATCATCAGAAAACACCTGGGGGTAAAGACTAAGTGGGCGTTCATCACAGGCCTAAACCTTTGTCCAGCAGACAATGGACAAGGCAGACTTTATTGTAAGTGCTAGGGTCCTGGGCGTCCATGATGATCCACAACCAGGAAGTCTGCCCACAGAAGAGCTGGCATTTTAGGTGAGGTCTTGAAGGATGCGTAGAAGTTCATCAAATGAACAATGACAGGAAAGGCATTCCAGGTAGCAGAAACAGCATGAAGGGCCACGGACAGGTAAAAGAACTGGTGTCTAATGACTGACAGGTTTGATATGATACAACCAGACATGAGGGGAAGAGAAGTGGGAGGGGATATTGAAGAGGTCCAGTATTTAGTAAGAAATTTGGACTTCTTTTTTCCTATAGAAGCTAAAAGTTAACTATGGTTTCTCAAGAAAAGTGCACAAGTGGTTTTGTATTTAGGAAAATTTTTCTAGCACAAAGTGAAGGATGAATTCTAGAGCAGAGATTCAGTGGCCTGGAGTACAACAATCTGTTGGTGACATGGGGTCCACGTGGGACACACAGGCACAAGTGACCTAAGCCAGAACAAGCTGGATGAAGAAGGCAAAAGAAGAAAGAAATGAGCAGTTTTAGTGAGAAGAAAATTGGCTCCATTTTTAACCTGTTAGATGTGAAATGCCTATGGGCCATCGGAATGAACCAACATCAGAATCTGACGGTATCTCCAATTAGACATGGAGCTCCAGATGTTGACTTTGGAGTCACCGGGATCTGATGGCCTTGGGAACCATCTGCTGTGGATCACGTCACTCAGAAGAAGGGGGTGAGAGAAGAGAAGAGCACTCTCCCGAGTGGTAATGAGAAGGAGAGGGATCACGAAGGAATGATGGCCTTAGAGCTCAAGGGGAAAGTCCAGAGAAAAGTCCAGAATAAAAGGAAGACTAAAGGCATGGGGCTGTTTGAAACCAGAGGCGGATGGTGTGAGACCGAGGGAGAGAGAGAGAGAGAGAGAGAGAGAGAGAAGTGTGCAACCCCAGTTGGGGCTGATGGATCCTGAAGGCTGTCTCTTTGGGCAGGTGGCTACTGGAACCCACATGTAATTTAGACACACGCCTGTGTCTTGCTGCACACTTGCAGGGAATGACATCCTCCCTCTCGGGTTGGCTTCTTGCAGCCATGGGGGTGACTGGGAGTCACACCAGAAGACACACAAAGTGCTCTGAATAGAGCCCAGCGTCTTAGAGAGGCAGAAACAACTTTGAAGACCAACTTTGAAGACGATTGATAGGGCGTATAGTGAGGTCTTCCTTTTCTGTGTCAAGGATGTCCTTGCTCTCTGTTGCCGTCGTGCTATTCATTCTTCAAGGAACCTCCAGCGAACAGCGTCCCTCTCCCCAGCCTCCACGGGCCTTATCGTCATGATTCTAATTTGAGCCATATTGCTTGTTGTCCCCTCTGGGGCCTCCTCTTTTGCACGTCTCTGATTCTCCAACTGGAATGTGAGTCCATCCTACATACTCCCTAGCATATGGACTTGGGTAAGCCCAGATGTGTGGTCAACTGAGTGCTTTTCCCAGTCATTTGGACTCCAGCTGCCTCTGGGAGTTTTCCCATTGAAGATGGGGACAGGGTCTTTGTGAATCAGGTAACTGACGTGTGTGTTTGTGACACACAGACCATGCATTCCAGAGCCTCCAGGCTCCCAATGGAATTTCAGACTGAGTGTGACCAAAAGTCACAGAGCTGGGAAAGCAATTCAAGGATGTGTTGTGCTTGGGAAACTGGTACTTGCCTAGAACTCTAAGGGTGTCATTGACTCAGTCATTCTTGATCTACTCCAACCTAATTAATATTCAGATGTGCTGAGTTTTCAGGCAAAGCTGGGAGGTTACATCACCCTCTCAGCTGAGACCAAGTAAAGAAGGTCAAAGAAAGAAAGGGCGGGGAGGGGAGGAGAAACTCCAAGAATAATCCACACTGGTTGCCATTTTGGCCTGAATTCTGGGCTCGTTTTTTGACAAGGGCTGTTTGTTGCTGGGTGTTTTGCAAACAGGAGGGATGCTCAGAACTCAGCCACAGTTCACTGCTTTAATAACAGCAAATAATGATGGAGAACAAATCTGGCCCAGCTAGATCCATTCCTGCTTAATTCCTTTCATTAAAACAGAGGCTTATTTGGAACATTTCAATAGCTCAGTGTGTCTGGCTTCTGTTTCACCTGAGCTCTGGAAAATTTTCAGTAGCAAGAAAGAGAAATTCAATTAATACAGGCAATCTCATTCAAACTGTTGTTCAACAGAGAAAGACTAACAGGACCCCCAAATATTACCTTTGGCACATGAAGCCAATATAGAGAATGTGGCTTATGCTGGTGGAAGAGGTTTGTCTTGAGCCCCAGAAAGACAGAGGCGTGCCCACCCTAGCCAGATAGGGCTGGTCTGCAGGGGCCCCTCTCCTGGGTGGTATGAGGAGCCCTGAGCAAGGTAGAATGTGTCTTTTGACCTTGGAGCCAGGCATTGAGAGAGGAAGACAGAGGGCTAGGCTACTCCTTCCCAGGCCTCCTATTAACCCGCTAGGGGTTGAGTGTCAGCTTCAGGAGTTCCCACGTTGTCACCTCAGGTCCCCAGTGCCACAGTGTCAGAGGCCAGACCTAGAAGACAGTGTTTGTTTAGGTCTTGGGTATGGAGTCCTCATGAATGGACTAATGTGAGTGAATTCTCTGTCTTGCAGGACTGGATTCATTATGGAGAGTAGCTGTCTTTTGTAAAGCAAGGTTGCCCCTCCTGTTCTCCTTCGACACGCTCTCATTTGCCTGATACTTTCACTATGAGTTGACTCTCCAGATGTGACCAGCTGTCTTGGACCCAACCTCCAGAACCATAAACCAAAACAAACATCTTTTCTTTATAAGTGACCTAGTCTTAGGTATTCTGTTAAAGCAACAGAAAACACTGAGAGACAGGAACTGAGTGGATATTGGGCTTTTATTAAGATGCTGCTTCCACAAAAAGCAGGACATGTATCCTTACCTTAACTAGCAAAAACCCCTGGTCCTCCTTATTAAAGTTTATACTCTCTCTTCAACAAAATTAGAGATAAGGGCAAAACAGTTTCTGCTTGGAAGCAAGGGGGTGGGGGCAAGTGGGAGGGGGTGGAGGAAAGGGGGATGGAGGGAAAGGGAGTGGGTGGGGGGGGGAGTAATGACCCAATCATTGTATGCACATATGAATAAAGGAAATTTAAAAATAATAATAATAATAATAATAATAATAATAATAATAATAAAGCAGGACATCACAGTGAGAAGGGATCTCTCCCAAACATAATAATAAATGGGCCAGTGTCATAAGAAAAATGAGTTTCACCTCAGGATCAGTGAGTGTGCATTTAGGTAGCTGTTCTTACTTGTGGGAGATGATGGAGGAGCAGGTGACGGGGCATCAAGTGACAAAGTGCAGGGGCTGTTCTCACAGAGTGTATTTCTGTTATGAATCACTCACCTTTCACATATGAGTTATGAAATCACCTCAATCCTGCTCCCTAAGAAAAGAATAGGATTTGAGTTCCTGACAGGCATCTTAGCCAGGGTGGATGGGGTGGAGACAGGGCAGGAGACTTAGTGAGAGAGAGAGAGAGACAGAGTGGTTTACTGGGAAGGATGCCCAGGCCTGAGGAGCTGCCCTGGCTCCAAACATGGGGGAAAGGGTGGACTGTGAGGGGTCCTGGGAAATTCCCTGAGCCTCTGGAGCCCACGGTTCTCAACTGAGTGGGTTAAAACACAAACTCTTTTGTGGAGATTATGTCACGATGTAAACGTGTATCAACACACTAGAATGTACACCCACTGTGGTCTGAAACTCATTGAAATTTGATTCCCAGTATGATGACTGAGAGGTGGTGAGATGTATAAAAGGTGATTAGGTCATTAAGAGAGATTAGTGCAGTTCTCACAAGACTGGAGTTGTTACCTAAGTGAATGAGTTCCAACAACATCAAGCAGTCCCAAGTCCCCTTGCCTTTCTGCTTTTCAGTCCTCACAAAGCACCAACAGATGGCAGCACCATGCTCTTGGACTTCCAGCCTCCAGAACCAAGAGCCAAAATAAACCTCTATGCTTAATAAATCTCCCAGTCTCTGGTATCCAGTTATAGCAATAGAAAATGGGCCAAGACAACACCTTGCAAATAGGCCATGTTGTCAGTTATACCTCAATAAACATGAAAAGGTAGAGTCAGATTATTTTTTTAAAGCAAATTTCTGAGCTCAATCCCAGAGACACTGATTGTGTGGGTTGGAAGCAGAGCTGAGATCAGCTCACCACATAAATACTCCCTGTGTGACTTGAATGTGAACGCCCTGTGGACCATGACGTTAGGAAAACTGTGCTGTGGTTCCTTTTTACAGTACTTTCCTTCCATGAGTTCCTTCAGGGGCCTATATGGGCAGTACATAAGAGACAATTCTATAAAATCACTTTGTAACTTGAAGATACTACACAACAGCTGTAGAACCTCTGTACTCCCACTGAAGCTGTCTAGAATCTTCACTAGGCGTGTAGAGTTTTTGGGTGGAGGGTCTCTTGCATTTTGTTTGTTTGCTTATTCTGTGGTGTGTGAGGGGAACCCAGGGCCTCACCCATCTTAGGCGTGTGCCTTCTTCACTGAGCCACAAGGCCAGCCCAGGTCTCCTCTGACTCCACATTGCTGCTCTGCAGTCTAGCTTTCACCATCTTCTCGTGTGGTTTTCTCTCCCAGTTTTCCCCAAAGCCCAAGGCCTCCTGTTTCCACTTCCGTGTTTGGCAGTCCATCTCAGTCACACTGCATTTTGCTTAAAACTAATTTTCTTCAAGTCCTAGTGCTGTCAGTCTCGTCATGAAAACCATTGCTCATAGTCACAGAGCTGTCACTAGCAAGGTTTGCGGCAGACTTGGGGCATCACAGCCATCCAGCATGTCTGCTGAGACCGTCCTCAGGCCCCAGTTGCTGCCCGAGCTTGGTCAGTGTCACTTTTCTTCCAGGTCTTTCTGCTCCTGTGTTCAGGGCCTGAGACTGTGACATCCTTCATTAACAGTCTCCCAGCATGCACCAGAGCTGGCCTTCTCAGGGCCCTGGCCCAGGAGCTGGCTGGGGAGTGGGATGTGCACAGATCCCACCCTTCTCCAGCCCCTGACCAAGGCCCACGCATCACCTGGGCCTCCCTGGATCTACATCCTTTTCTCTTTTCTGACACAAATAGCTGTGCTGCCCATCTGCTCAGTCATGTCACCCGCAAACGGCTGAATGAACATGAACCGTGAATACGTAAGTGACAGAAGGAGAGAGTTGTTGGCGTGACAGCTAACTCCTGAGCTGTGGAGGGTGGGGCAGAGTGAGGAAGGGCACCCCCTTCCCGGAGGACATCTGCACCCTAATATTAGTGGCACCAGGAACTACTTACATGGGAACTGGGAAAGACTGTGCAACACTGCCACGTTTCAGTTACCATCATTTTCCCATTCCAAGCATATGCTCATAGATTATTCTACTCTTAGTAGTACAGTTCAGTGATATATGTCTGGAGTGACAGAGAAGCCAGTTACCCTGACCTGATCACTGCACATCATTTGCATGTATTGAACTATTGCTCTGCATCCCATAAATATGTACTATTACCATGTGTCAATTAAAACTAAAAACGGTGTGGACTGGGGTTGTAACTAAGTGTAACGTGCTGGTCTGGCATTTGTAAGGCTCTGGGTTCAGGCCAAAAAAATAGCATAGCAGAGAAAAAAAACCTTAAAAATAATGCAGGTGTTCCTCCATGTCCTCAGGGAGTTGGTCCAGAACCTTGCGGGTGCTCACGCCCCGGTTTTCATAAACCTACACAAGCCTCCCGACTCACCTCCAGATTGCTTAGGAGGCCTGCTGTAAGAAGGAGTTAGGTAAATAGTCATAATACTGTGTTGGTTAGGGAATAATGAGGAAAAAGTCTATGTTCAGCACAGGTGCCATGTTTTTGTTTTGATTTTTAAGACAGGATCTCTCAACATAAGAAGTGAGACATTCTTGTACGTTAATATGTTACATGTGGCTTGGGTGGCTTGGAACGTGGCCAGTGGCTCATGTCCTCTGTTCTCATTAATTGAAGTTTACTCAGTGAGGGTGTGGGGACAAGTCATTCTTGACTTTGTGACATTATTGTCGTGAAAGAAAGGCAGCCAAGTGGATGGCCAAATGCAACATCCTGTAATAGAAGGTTCTGTTTTGTGTGTTTCTTCTGGGAAAATGACTGCTCTCACTCTTGGGGTATTCATAGTTGTCACTAGAACAGGAAACAATTCTGAAAGCTCTACTCACATTAGATACTTTCTAGATCGCGTGTTCTGAGTCATGGAGAACAGAGGAGGCAGAGGGAGCCGAGAATAAGAGCCCAGTGCTGTGTAGGGGCAGGGTCCATCTTCCCCAGGAGCTGTGCCAGTGAGTTGTGAAGTGAGTTGAGTGCTTCACACGCACAGGACCTGGTGCTAAAGAGGACAGAAGAACTCAGAACTTGGTTTGGAACAGAATGGATGGGGGAGCAGTTTCTTAACTTCTAGCTCCTTAAAGCTGGCAAAACCTGGCAGCATCAAGGAGTGCCAGATCTCAGAATTCCCCCCCACCACACACACACCAGGATTCTTAAGATGAGAAACCTGCAGGTCTGGGTGCTCTGCATACAGCAGGCTCAGCAGTGCTGGTCCTGATCTAGAATGCAGATGCAGCCTAGGGTTGCAGGAGAGGGAAGGGGCACAGTGCAAAGAAGCCCAGCTGGTAAAGACGCTGCTCCGGAGGGTGACGGAGAACAAGCACATCTTGTGCTGGGGAAATCTGCTCACTGCTTTTTCTGGGATCTTGTCTTACGGTCTGTTATGTTTTGCATGTGCTTCCCAAAGTTTCATGTTGGAAACTTAATTTCCACAGCCATATGCTGATGGTGTTTGGAGGCGGAGCCTTTGAGAGGTGACTGAGATTAGATGACATCATGGAGGTGGGACTCCAAGTCAGCCGTTAGTGGCTTTATATGATGAGAAAGCTATCCAAGCAAGCATGCTTGCTCTGCTGCTCCATGGATGGCCTCCGCCATGTCACAACACAGCCAAAAGGCTCTCACCGGACGCTGCCCTTTACATTGGATTTCCCAGTCTCCAGAAGAGTGAGCCAAATAAACTTCTATGGTTTAAGTTTTACCTAGACTATGGTGTTCTGTTATAGTAGCATAAAATGGACCAAGACATGATCCAAAATCATCTGGCTTCATAAATCCAACACTTGTACGGTGCCAGACTCTCCCGCAAGTGCTTTACCCTATGGACACATTAGTCCTCACAGTAACCCAAAACATAGAGAATGCTCAGGCATCAAGATAGTGTGACTTCCTCCAGGCTCACACAGCTGACAAGTACCAGGAGAGGACCAGGATAAAGGGAAGGGCCAGATGTGTCCTGGGCTGTCCCTTCCCCCTTCTTCCTGGCCTCCCACCTTTCATTCCGATGTGCAAACTGTTTGTTTCTTCATAAACATTAATTTTTTAAACTTACACAAAAATCTACGTATTTGTCTATGCTCTCTCTAGCCTGCCACTCTCTGAGGTCTTATTTAATATGGTGACTACATTTGTTTACACTCTGCATCCATCACAAAATGACACACTCCCTCACTAGTTTCCTCTTCACTGTGAGCTCCAGGACATGCATGGCCTCCGTTGGTCATCTGTGTCACCTCCTGCCCTGTGCTGCCCCAGGAGAAATCAGCTCAATTGTGGGTGGGTACTTACTATATTGAGTAAAACATAAGGTAGAAGCCAAATCCACAGAGGAGAGGGGTAAGTAGTGTCCAGAGGAATGAACAAGGAGGCCTTTGTAAAGCCACTGTTCGTGGTGATCCAGAGACAAATCCTCACTTAAGAGCAAGCTGTTGGGAAATCCCTGTGCTCTTGGAATCTAATCCGGTAGTTCCAAGTTCCGTGGAAACTTGCCATGCTATATCAAGCAGCTGATTTCTTAATAAGCTAATTCATCTCTTTTTCCAGTGTAGCACGCTCGCGTCTTCATTCACCATCTGTCCTTCTGAGTACGTATTGGTGGATCTTTGCCAAGACTTATTCACAGGCTCTGCAGTGGGACATACATGAGCAAAAGGCTCCATTGCCAGTAGGACTGTTTGGCTCCCCACCCTCCCCAGTGCCAACAGAGACATCTTCCCTGTTCTCTGCTCCTCAGAAGTGCATGCATTTGTGATGCATCAATGCGACACCAACATTGACATGTTAAGGGAATATAGTTGTTCTCTCTTAAAGGACAATATCGATAAAGCTGGTGGCAATGCAGCTCTCTTTTGGAAAGACTGAGGTCTCCAAATATCCCACTTGTCAATTCAATTCTGGAATATGACAATGAAGAAGTAAACATTTTTGGCTACAAGTAGCTAAGTTCAAAAACAAAGCTCCATTTAAAGCAAGTGATTATTTTAGTCCACGTGTGAGAATTATGCAAGTATGTTTTATATTGTTACAACTTTTTTATCTACTAGGAAAATAGTCAAGAGGAAAAATCAGAGTCCCGTGTCATTTGTGGGATGAAGAAAAAGACACTTTCTCTTTTTAACTACTAAGAACTTCGCTGAGCCTGAAAGATAACTGTGGAATTCTGTCATTCCTCTTTGTCCCTCATAGCCATGTATGTGTAACACAGTAGTCCTCCCTTATTTGCAGGGGACACATGCCAAGATCCCCAGTGGATATCTGAACCTGCAGGCAGTACCAAACCTTTATATACTGTGCTTCTTCTTACACTATGATAAAGCTTAATTTACAAATTAGGCACAGTAAGAAATTAACACTAGCATAACAAAGTAGAACAATTATAACAATACACTGTAATAAAACTGACAACATCATCCTCTTGTGCTTTTGCCTCATTACTAAGTAAAATAAGGATTACTTGAACACAGGCACTGTGATAGCAACCAGTGAACGGATAATGAGATGGTTACTAAGTAACTAATGGGAAGGTAGCTTATACAGCATGGATAGATTGCACTAGGAGTGGGATAGTGCTAGTAAGACTGGAGTGCCATTTAAAATATGAATTGTTTATTTCTGGAATTTTCCATAATGTATTGTTAGTCCACTCTTGACAACACTACTGATCTCATATATGTATTGGGCTCAGTGCTAACCAAGGTTTCACTGAGGGTCTTGGAACACATCCTGCATGGATGGGGGCTACAATAATCTTCTCTGTGTCATCCTAAGTGTAAAGGACTTAGTTGTCACCATTCGTGCCTCCATGTGCCTCCATCACCTTGCCTCCTAATTGCTTCCATTCTTACTCCAAGGTGTCTAAAGGATGTGTCAAGAAATTTATGGCTTGCTTTCTTCAGTGACTTTATGGTCCATGGGTACTTTCAGGCCATAACAATGCCAGTGCGAGACTTTTGTTTAATGTCTCATACTTGTTCTTGATGTAAGAATCAGCTTAGGTCAGGTCTTTCTGTCAAAGAATTTAATCAATAATAAGCACCTCACTAACTCACTTCCCCACGCTTGCCTCATGGATGCAGCTTAACATGATACGAGTTTCTACTAAGAACAAAGGGTTGTTTTCCTCAGCTGAGCTGGGGCCAGAATTCCACTAGAAGCCCTGGTTCTGGAGCTGATAACCAAAAGCGGTGATTGCTTCCCTGAACTTTTAAACTTCTTTGCTCCCAAAGCCCCCTCCCAACCTGGCCCCTTTCTAATTAGCCAACCATGTAGGCCAGGAGCCCAAAACCTCCCCAACCCAGGGACAGGAGACATGGCATCACATAAAACCCCTGTGGACTTCCCACCCAGTGTGCGTGCCCCCCAGACTTCCTGGTGTGCATCCTTCCATAGAAGTAAATTTTGCCTTGCCTATTGACTTCTGAGTAGTGTTGTCTCTCTTGTGACACCCCAGTATCTTAAAGATATTTTTATAACAGCATGAGGGCTCATCCTGGATTTTCACATCACCCAGGGGACTGTGGATACCCCCTCCTCAGGGGAGACACATCCCATTGCCTTGTTGCAGCAGCCTCAGGCTGGGGGAATCCACTATCTCTGTGACTGACAGTGAACATGAGATAAAAAGTCACCTGGCAATGCTGGGAAAAGGGGTCAGCCCAAGCAAGCAACGTGCTTGCTTGACTCAGTGCATGGGACCAAGGTAGGAAAGTTGATTACTGCTTTGGTGGTGAGGACATCCTGGACAGAGGCTGTATGGTACTTGTTCCAGACACAAAACAATTGCCAATTCCAGATTCCCAACTCCAGCAGCCCACAAGAGAGATGGTGGAAAGAGGCAGAAGCACTTTGGGTAGAATATAAGAAATCCCCAAAATGAGGGGTTGAATATTTTCCCAGGGATTACTCAGCCAGGATTTTGGGATGGGAAATAAAAAGTCAACTTTAGAAAAGGCCCCCAAGAAACTAGGCTCATCTTCTTCTATCCTCCAGATAGCACTCTTGATCTCATGTTACTATATTGAGAAAAAAACCTAGGACAAAAGATTTTTTTAACTGATTAAATATTGTTCTTTTTCATTTGGACACAGGAACTAATCTTAAGACCGTCTGTTTTCTGGCCAAAATTTGGCTCTGATGAAGACTAGGTTTGCCAAGCACTCAAAGAATATGTAACTGATAAAAGCCCAGAAAGCCAGGAAGAAATAGATTATGCCCTCTGCTGATGGATGGCACCTATGGCTTTGTTCCTGCTTAAAATGCTTAAGACTGAAAACCCTAAATCAGAAGAGAAAGAAAGCAAATAGGAGTCCCTTGATTGCCTTCTTCCCCCTTATGGACTCACAGGCCCTGCCCCTGAACCTTCTCCAGCCAGGAGGCCGGGGAGCCTATAGGCAAATTCATCCCGGGAGGGAAAAGAGGTAGAAAATGGAGTAACAGCTGCCTCGGCCCTTCCCTTACCAGGCACTTCCTTCTCTGGACTGAGAAGGGAACTGGAGCAATGTAAACAGAATATCCAAAACCTTCTTTCCCCCAACCCATGATCCCAGACCCTATAACCTCTCCAAGAAGTTCCCTTGGGAGTGGGGGAATTGGGTTTGTGAATGCCCCTCTCAATATCTTGGAGGTGAGAAATTTAAAAAGAGAACTGAGGTCTGTGCTAGAAGATCCAGAGGGAATTGGAACCAGTTCCTTGGCCCACAGATTTACACATGGGCTGAACTATTATCCATTTTGAGCATCTTGTTCTCCAGGAGGAAAGAGGAATGATAAGGAGGGCAGCCATGATGACTTGGGAATGGGAGCATTCTCCGGGTCCCCGTGTCCTCCTCGCAGATGTAAAGCTTCCCAATCAGGAGCCCCAACTGGATGATAATGATGCTGTTCATTGGGGTTACGTGAGAGATGGCAGAGGTTTAATTATAAAGGAAATAGAAAGCAGTTCCCCTAATCTCAAAATATAGCCAGGGCCTTTGATGTCCAACAAGGCAAAGAGGAAGGCCAGCTGAATTCTTAAATAGGTTAAAAGAGCAGGTGAGAAAATACTCAGAAGTAGGGGGAGGACCCCCCCTAGCTCAGGCCATGTTAAAACCTCATTTTATAGCAAATAGCTGGCCTGACATAGGAAGGAAGTTATAAAAATTAAAAAACTAAAAAGATAAAAATATTTTAAAAGAACTATTAAGGGAAGCCCAAGAGGTTTATACAAGGAGAGATGAAGAAAAACAAAAGCAAAAGGCCAAGATGATGCTGTCCACCACAGAGCAAATGACTCAAGATAAAGCGGACTACGGGCCCAGGGACAGCAAGCTCCCCAAGGAGGCGCCAGGCAGGGCAAAACCCCAAAAGACAGCCAAGGGAAAAAGGGAGACAAATGTGGTAAGGAAGGGCATTTCAAGAGAGAATGCCCAAATTTAAATTATATCTATATCTATATCTATATCTATATATATATAAAAAGGAGGAGCAGATACCGCTCAGGTCATTTGATGAAGAGGCTCTTCTATTTTAAGGGATCCTACCAAGAGCCCTTGATAAATTTAGAGGTAAAATTTAAACTAATTGAAATAACCTTTTAAATTGATTCTGGAGCAGCTCACTCATCTTTAGCACTCCGTCCTCCTTGTATGCAGTTGTCATCTGATAGCTTATTAGTTTCTGGAGTGGAAGGAGAGGGCTCCCATGTCCCTCTATTCAGGAAAGCCCCTGTAAGATATAAAGATAGACAGATAAAAGAAGTCTCTCTCTTTGTTCCTGAAGCAAGAACCAATCTTTTGGACCAAGATTTAATGTGAAAATTGGGAATAGAATTAAACATACATCAAAAACAGATTCAGACATCTCTCAACCTGTTATCTCTGGAGAAAGAACAACAAATTTTCCTGGCGGCCTGGACTAAGGATGGAAACCAATGAGGACCCAGATTCTTCCAATTCACATTGAACTAAAAAGTAAGGGAGAAACTGTCAAGAGAAAACGGTATCTAATTCCCCTAGAAGGAAGGCTGGAATTGCAGCCTATCTTTGAGGGACTGCTCCCCGGGATGGCCTTCTTGAACCCTGCAAGTCCCCTTATCCTTCCAGTTAAGAAACCTTGTGGCTCTTATAGATCAGTCCAGGATCTAAGAGCCATCAATCAAATTGTGCAAAGTGGACACCCAGGGGTCCCAAATTCTTATGCCCTCCTCAGCAAGACACCACATGATCATAAATGGTTTCGTGTAGTAGACTGAAAGGATGCCATTGGGCCTGTCCCTTAGCTGAGGAAAGTAGAGATTTCTTTTCCTTTAAATGGGAAGAACCCCAAGCAGGAAAAACACCAACAATACTGATAGACAATTATGCCTCAGGGACTCAGAGTCCCAAAACCTGTTTGGACAAATCCCTGAACAAGAACTGGAAACTTTCAGCCCCCACCCCCCATACACACATCCACAGATTAAGTTACTCCAATATGTAGATGATTTGTTAATCTCAGGGACAAAAAGAAAGGGATAACAATTGCCTTGCTTAATTTTCTGGGTCATCAGGGAGTGAGAGGGTCAAAGTCCAAAGCACATTTTGTATGAGACATTTTATTAGTGAGGGAAAATGGAGACTAAGCCCAGAGCAATTTCTGGAATCATTAGTATGCCTCTACCAACTACCAAAAGGAGCTAAGGAAATTCCGGGCCTTATTGGATACTATAGATTATGGATAGACTGATACACCCTTGAGACAAAGGGGATTTATCTTAAACTTTTAGATAAAGAATCTGACCTTCTTTTTTGGAAATCGGAGGAATTACAGTCCCTAGACCCCCTAAAGCAGTCCCTTACCACAGCTCCAGTTCTAGCTCTGCCCTCTTTAGAAAAGCCATTTCACCTATTTGTAAGTGTTGATAAGGAAACAGCCTTAGTGGTCCTAACACAGGACCATGGAGGACAAAGACAGCCAGTTGCCTTCCTCTCCAAGATCTTAGATCCAGTCTCAAGGGAGTGGCCAGAATGTATTCAATCCGTTGCAGTCACTGTAATTCTAACAGAGGAGAGCAGAAAATTGACCTTTGGGGGAGACCTGATTATAAGCACGCCTCATCAAGGAGAATGATCCTTAACCAGAAAGTAGGGAGATGGTTAACTGACTCAAGGATTTTTTAAAATGAGGCCATTCTGTTGCAGAAGGAAGATCTGATATTCACCTCAGATGATTGCCTAAACCCAGCTAAATTCCTAATGTGAGGACAATATTCAAGTCCTATTGAACATTGCTGTCTAGACGGGGCAAAATGCTGAACCAAGGTGAGGCCAGACCTACAAGAGACTCCCTTTGAGACTGGTGATAAGTTCTTTGTGGATGGTTCTTCCCCGGTAGTTAAAGGAAAGAGACATAATGGATACTCAGTGATAGATGAAACTCACTTAACTGTAATTAAATCAGGCTGACTACCTAATAATTGGTCATCTCAAACTTGTAAATTATTTACACTTAATTATTCACGCTTAAAAAAGAAAAGGAACCATCTATACAGACTTCAAATATGCATTTGGAGTAGTACACACATTCAGAAAAATTTGGACTGAACGAGGTTTAAGTAACAGTTAAGGAAAAGATATTGCTCACAAGGAACTTACCACTCAGGTCCTAGAAAACTTAATTAAGTCTGAAGAAATAGCAGTAGTTCATACAGCGGGACATCAAAAAGGGCTTAATATGGAGGCCCAAGGAAATAGAAGGGCAGATGAGGCTGCTAATGAGACTGCCTTGCAATCCGAGGCACCCATTTCCATCTCACCCCGGTCATACCTCCCCCTTGCATTACCCCAACATTTTGTCTTCAAAAAGAGGAATGATGCTCAGATCTGGGAGCTTCCAAAACTCCCAAGGGAAAATGGATTTTACCTAATGGTGGAGAAATGCTCACCAAACCAATAATGAGAAAAATAATCTCATCTACATAAAGGAAGTCACTGGGGGAACTTAGGCTATGTGTAATGTAACCTTAAGAAAATATGGTTGTATAGGAATATACATCATACCTAAGCAAGCAACTGAGAGTTGCCTGATCTGTAGAAAGGTCAATAAGCAAGCTTCAAGGAAACAGCTCCTAGGAGGAGGGAGCCCAAGATTAAGACCATTTCAAAGAGTTCAGGTTGATTACACCGAAATGCCCAGGCAGGGCAACTGACTACCTCCTGGTCACAGTAGATCATGTGACTAACTAGGTGGAGGCGATTCCATTGCCCAGTGCCACTGCCCATAATATGACCAGGGTATCCAACGTTGGAATCCATGATTCCAAGTCTTGGATTAATACAAAATACAGACTCAGATAACGAGAGCCATTATCTCAGCCACCATCATCAAAGATCTTACTCAAGCCCTGGAAATGTCTTGTGACTATTACACTCCCTGGCACCCTCCATCCTCTAAAAAAGTAGAAAAAATAAACCAAACCCTAAAGAGACAAATAACCAAACTAATACTGCAGACCACACTTCCATGGACAAAATGCTTTCCTATAGCACTCCTCCGAATTAGAATAGCCCCTAGAAAAGACACTGGCTTGTCTCCATATGAAATGTTATATGGGTCACCCTATTTAGAAAGGTCCTCAGATCTCCCCACTATGGAGACAAAGGACCAATTTCTTAAAAACTACATTCTTGGTCTCTCTTCAACTTTATTTTCTCTCAGGTTACAAGGCCTTTTGGCCCAGACTCCTCCCCTTGAATTCCCAGCTCACTCTTACAGACCTGGAGACTACGTCCTGATGAAAACATGGAAAGAGAGCAAACTCAATCCCATCCGGAAAGGACACGATCAGGTCTTACTTAAAACTGAAACAGCTCTCCAAGCGGCAAAACGAGGTTGGACCCATGCTACCAGAGCCAAGAATTCTCCTGATCCTCACCAAGGATAATGATGGATGGCCACTCCACATGTGGACCCTATACAAAGGCTACGAGAACCTGCCTGGTAATCTTAGATGCTATCTCCTATGCTTGGGCTGCACTCCCTATGCCCTATAAAGATTATAAATGGTTTCTTGCTCTCCAAGATAGGATATACCCTATAAATTTGGTTATAAGTATTATTAAAGTCCCCAACCCTCAGGTTATCTACTTTGATGCTTGTCTAGCCCTACCTTGTGGGGATTTAAATTATCCAAGACAATTACCTCAAGATGATAAATATTTATGTCCAAAAGGGGAGACCTCTACTAATGGGCGAGGCCCTTGTCTGGACTGGGATGATGTTTGGTGGACCACCCAACCTCAGGGATGGACTGCTGACCCCAATGCACCTAGCCCTTTGAAGGCCTAGCTCCTCTAAAACCAAAAGAAGTTTAACGAAAGGTATTTCACCCTCAAATTGCCCATATCTCCAATGTCATCCTCTTCTACTGACAGCCTTAACCCACAGGTTAACCTGTGGGAGAACCCACAGGTTGCGCCCTGCTCTTATGGAATAGGGGTCTCTGGGTTTGACCTCATAGGCAGGCACAAAATCCAAATCAGAGAACCTTCCCAACCCTCCTTTGTATCCGCAAACTACTTTACCACTCCTACTCTAGAGGAAGCTAATGGGGAAAAGCCACTAAACAATCCTAAAACGGTTCATGTAACAGTAGTAACAGACTTCAGACAAACCCTACAGCTAGAGACTGGATATGGAGAGACAAATGCCTGGTTAAAATGGATAAAATGTTCTGTACATGCCTTAAATAGGATCAGTTATTATGCTTGCACTGCAGGTAGACCAAAGACTCAGGTGGTCTCATTCTCACTGGGATTGCCCTCAGACCCTAATGATATGACATGCATGACAACTCTATATCAGGAGGATTCAGACTGGGGAAATAAGTCCTGCAAGACCTCGTCATTACTGTTTCCAGCAGTGAAAGTTCCAAGCCCCCTCGAACCATCAGGCCCTGCCCCCCTAACATCAACTACATCCCATGCCTCTTTAGGTTTGGGGAGCTACTGACATTTATGGGTAACCTGACCGGCTATAACGGAGGTCAATCCTTCAATGAGATAAGCAACCAAAATGCATTTGCCAAAGCCCGAGCAGATGTCTGGTAGACTGCGGAGGGCCTTTGCTTAAGATTCTTCCGGAAAATTGGAGTGGAATTTGGTTTAATTGGCTATCCCTTTCACCCTGGCATTTCAACAACCCAGGCAGTCAAAGAGGGGACTCAAGTCCCCAGATAAGAAAGTAGAAAAGGTATGAATCCAGGGGGGACATTTGACCCACATGGGAGTCCCCTGAGGGGTCCCTGGTGAATTCAAGGCTAAAAATCAAATAGCAATGGGCTTCAAGTCATTCTGGAGGTTCACTCAATAAAAATGCAGACTGGATCAATTTTATCTATTATAACAGAGAGTTGTTAAAAACACTAGAGATGCCATCAAGGGAATAACAGAGCAATTAGATGCCACAAGCCAAATGGCATAAAAAGACAGATTAGCCCTAAACATGATGTTAGCAAAAAAGGGAGGAGTTTGTGTAATGATGGGAGGTCAGTGTTGTACATTCATCCCCAATTTGCAATCCACCATTGCAAAGTCTTTAACTACTCTTGCCGATAAATTTGCAAAACATTCTGGAGTAGATAACCCATTTACCAGCTTGATGGAATGATGGTTTGGAAAATGGAAAGGCATGATGGTATCCATTTTCACTTGCCTGATAATTGTGTTAGGAGTAATGACCACAGTAGGGTGCTGTATCATTCCGTGTGTGACAGGGCTCGTCCAAAGATTGAGACTATACTCACCAGACTCCCGTCTCTTACCCAAACAATCTCCTCTTACTAGACACAGTCGAACAAGAAAGTCAATTAATGCTAGCTACGTTTTTTTTTTAAGGTGTAAATAAAAGAAAAGGGGGAAATTGTAAGAATCAGCTTAGATCAAATCTTTTCTAAAAAGTTTCTACTAAGAACAAAGGGTTGTTATCCTCAGCTGGGCTGGGCAAGAATTCTGCTAGATGCCCTGGTCTGGAGCTGATAACCAAAAGCAGTGATTGCTTCACTGAACTTTTAAACTTCTTTGTTCCCAAAGTCCCCTCCCAACTTGGCCCCTTTCAAATTAACCTGCCCAATCCAGGGACAGGAGAGGGACAGCATGGTGTCCCATAAAACCCTTGTGGACTTCCCACATAGTGTGCATGCCTCCCAGACTTCCTGGTGTGCCCCCTTCTACAGAAGAAAATTTTGCCTTGTTTATTGATTTCTGAGTAGTGTCGTCTCTCTCATGACACCCCCATATCTTAAAGATATTTGTATCACTTGAGCAAGGGTTTCCAACTTTCAAACTACTTCAGTAAGAGAGATAACTTAAAATAAGTTAATTCTTAATCACAATTCTGAATAAATGGCTTGCTTAATATTTGTTAGGAATGCATTGTTCTGTTATTATGCTGCTTTTGTGGTAATTGTCGTCATGGCCGTCATTTCATGCACACACTTGTATGTACTTCATGCACTCCCCTGCATTGTCCTCCTAGGCACTCTGTACAGGGTGCAGTCATCCCCATTTCGTGGGGAATGACACTGAGATGCAATACGATAAAGAAACTTATACAGGACAGATGGTAAATGGCAGTGCTAAGATTTGAACCTGAGCCCTCCCACGAGCTGTCTTTCATGGTGGAACACTGTGATTACAGCAAGGGCTCCCCATTAATTCCCCAGATCCAAAGACTGATTCTGCCATTAATGACCTGGGGAAACTTGGGTCTGTTATTTAACCCCTCTTTGCCCCAGTGTTCTCATCAGTAAAATGGAAATAATTACAGCTATGTTATAGAGCCCTCCTAGGATAAAACAAGAGAAAGCACATAAAGTACACAGACCACCTGGGCAAGCATCAGCTTTCGTGGGGACCTCTGCTCACAACCCGTCACTGCCCGGGTGTTCAGCCTGTAGTAGTGGCTACACCAGATACATGGCTTGGGTCCATATCCAAATGACTATACAGAAGAAAATTCGGCAGTGATCCTGGATATCAATTTCCTGTGCTGCCTTCAAAACGCCACCTGGGCTAGAAGCAGCAGTGGGGTTATCTGGGGTCATCTGTCAATTGTTTCTGGAATCAGCATGTAAATGGAGAGGGCATCCCTTGCTGTTGGATCTTATCTCTCACAAGGCTAGGAAGCTCTGTCTCTCCTGGTATCATCACTAGTCATGGCACAAAGGACAACCGTGGCTTGCGTTTCCATGTTAGTCTTCCCACAAAAAAATATTTCAATCTGATAAGGCAGAATGCTAACATATTTCGAAGCTCCTGTTACATAATTCAAAGAGTTTAGTAGAAGCTTTTTAAAATCTCTGTTACATAATACTAACATAAATCTTTTTTTCACTTTAATTCACATATATTGATTATACAGGAGGGACTCATTGTGACAATTCCAAATTCCAAGTAGCCTTACATTGTATATTGGTTAGATCGTCCCCACCATTTCCCCCTCAATCTTTTCCCCTCCCCACTTGAAAAAGTTGCAAGAAGTTTCATTGTTCTATTTCATACATGTGCACTAAACCCATCAACCATACTCCCTCACCTTCACCTCCTCCATTCACCTGCTCCCCACCACAAGCGTGTACCCCCACCCCATACCTATTTTACAGTCCTGTCTTTCATTTTTACTTCCAAATCCAGTCATAACATAAGTCTCTAAAATCTCTTCTCTAGTAGTCAGAGGAGAATGCCGATGGAAAGTCCTGGGTGCATGACTGACAGAGGCTCCAATGCTGACACCGGCGGGGAGGGGGCGTGGCCTCCCGCAGAGCCTGAAAGGACTGCATTCTGTGTGCTCTACTTTCTGGAACTAGGAAGGTTTTCCTTTGGGGATCAAGGGTTTGCCAAATGAGATTAATTTTTTTTCAAATGCTGTTCTCAAGGAAAAGCCTTTAATGAAACGCGAGCAAAGATGTGAAGAAGTGGAAATGTCCTCTGTGGCAAGTGAGAATACTCTCACTAGCAAACGCCAGGGTGCTACCAGCCAGACGCTAGTGCAGCTGGCACTCCTTCCGAAAGGAGACGATTCATTACCATGGTTACGGGTGCCAGAAATATTACCTTCTGCAATCAGCATGCACAAAGATCCTCTAAAGAGAGTGCAAAAATTAGAGCACTGCAAACAATTCGTGAACATTGCCAACAGCCTGGCGCCAAACTTACACAATGCTGCTTTCAGGACATAGCAGAGCGGAAGCCCCGAGGCCTGGCCAGCTCATCTTGCTGGGAGCAAAGCAGGAACGCTCACCTTCAGGCAGTGAGCTCCCGCCTGGGCACTGTGCACGTTTGCAGTACAGCACAAGGAACTGTCCGGCTGGCAATATTTGCACAATCGGTTTTTAGTTCATTAAATGAAGTCAGCTTTGCAAAACGGCCTTGGACAATGCCTTATTACCAAGTCCAGGAGTGTTATGTCCTGGAAACAAGATAGGGATAAAAAAGTTGGGGGACGGGTGGGAAGGATTGAGGGCATTACTCGACGTTAGAGCACCCACCCAGCATGGGCCAGGTCCTGGGTTCATCCCCAGTACCACAAAAGAAAAAAGACAAAAATTTCAAGGAAAGTAAATTTGATCATTAAATGACATGCAGTTTTTATTTTCAACTGCAGGGTATTATTTCTCTAGTTTTGAAATAGGGAATGTGTTAATTATCCCTGAGAAAGCTTTTTTTTTCTTCAGTACTGGGGCTTGAACTCAGGGCCTACACCTTGAGCCACTCCACCAAGCCCTTTTTTGTGATGGTGTTTTTCAAGATAGGGTCTCGGGAACTCTTTGCCAGGGCTGGCTTCGAATCTGGATCTTCCCTATCTTTGCCTCCTGAGTAACTAGGATTATAAGCGTGAGCCAGCAGTGCCCAGCCCTGAGAAAGCTTTGACTGTCTGGATGAATCATTTCTGTCCATGTTTTACCCTATTTTAAGAATGTCAACATCTTGAGGCAGTCCATGTGACATCATGGAGTCCTAACTCAGCAATTAGCGCCATTGAGAATGCTCTTCATAAAAAGGTTATTAAATCAAATTAGTGGTATCTAAACAAGGTAAGACTAAGGGATGTCTTTGTTACAAGAACAAAGTGCTTTATCACTTTGCAACATAATTTTTAAGGCCAATGAAAATACTCTAGAGTTCATATTTATCATGTGGTCTTTAAAGAAAGAAGAGCAGGCTAGCAATACTTTGTTAGTGACAATACGGGATCAAGTGGATGCCATTTGATAAATATATGTACATCCACATTCACATACAGTCATAAAAATTTCAATAGGGTGGAAACGATCTCTATGTGAGCGAGGATTTGTAAGAGTATTATTTGCTTTCAGGCACCTAGAAAAATGCTAGCATGCATAAGATCATACTATCTATATAGCACACACCACACACACACCACACACACACACACCACACACACACACACCACACACACACACACCACACACACACACACCACACACACACACACACACACACACACACACAACTATGCAGGACCTCTCCTATCTCAGAGATCAAAAAGTTGGTGATTGCTCTTCTCTGTGAGTCTCCTTTTGCAGAGTAGACATTTTGCTAGCCCTCCAGGAAGGTGCTGACTGTGTCACACTTCTGTGCATTCAGCCTCCATGACCCTTAGTGAGTGTTCACCAAGTCCTTGATCTGGACTTCTCCAACTTGACTCTGCACTACTGGGCCCTGGAGGCTGCTTTCTGCTTCTACCAAGGTCTGTGACTCCAAGTCCAGATTGGAAAGAGTCCTTCACTCTTCTTGCCTGCATTTTCACACACCTCTAGCCTCCCACAGCAGCTGAGAATGACATCAGTGGCCTCTGGTTTCTTCCAAGCATAGCATCCGCACTGACTTTTCCTTGATGCCAATGGTTGACATTGAACTGCAAATGGTCCCTGATTTACCATGGTTCAACTTAAGACTGTTTTACTTCACTATGGTGGGAAAGCAATATGTACAGTAGAAATCATAGTTGGAGGACAGGGAAATTGCCAGGCCTCTTTTTCTTTCCCAGACAGGAATCTGACTGGCTTGCAGCCCATCTCAGATGAACTTCAGGCTCTGCTGTGCTACTTGCTTTCTGCTTGGTCTTAGGAAATTTTCATCAATTCTCTGAGCTTCAGTCCCTGGTGCTGTGAAACGCCAGAAGACATCACCTATCTCAGAAGTTCTGATGGGCTTGGGTGCTGGTAAGTGTGGTGTGTCTGGGAAATAGGAAGATCTTGGTGATTCTGTCCCTCCTCTTCTCGGGATCATTATAACAACCTGATGGACCAGCCCCCCATGGGCCAATTCTTCACTCATGAGCCCACCCTGAGCAGGCCTCAGAACTTGGCACCTTCTCTAATGCCTGACTCAATGCCATTGTGCCATACTGGGAAATGCACAATTTTCTTTAAGGTTTCATGAGAATTCATTGGGAGGACTCACAATATCCAACACACAGCAGATCCCCTTGCCTGTCAACACCATATCTTCCCTTTCTCTCCCTGCAGCACAGAATCTAAATATCCCACTTGATGCCCTAAGCAATCCAGTCGTCACCCTCAGCCTCCTTCTGCACTGCAGGGCACAGGACTGGAGGGAGGGGTTATACCCAGATGGTGTGGTCCTAATGCCCCTCAGTGTTACCTCTTCTCTTTCAGGGATTATCCTCTCTTCTGTCCCCAAGAATGAAAGAAAAAACAAGGCAACCAGTGTGAGAAATGGCAAGTTACTGTCATATCCAGTTTCTCTGGGGTTATTCCTGTTCACACAGCCAGAGGTGGGTTCTGGGGCCTCAGACATCAAGGCCTTTCCTCCTCTGCACATGTTACTCTTGGATGGGCTTCAGCAGATAGCTACTGTTTCTAACCTGTGAGATCACTAGTTGTGAGACAGTGAACCAAAATAGGAGGCCCTTGACATCCACTCAACAATCCACAAAAGACCCAGTTACCTGGAAGAACAAAACCCCCCACCCTGGCCTCCCTCCTCCCATGCTCCCCTGGGTGGGTGCGCGGCTTACCTCTCCAGCTGTTCCTAGAGCACACACATAACTCCTCTGTGTAGTGCTTAGAGGTAGGCTATAAAGCTCAGTCACCTACTGCTCAGAGTTTGAATCTTTGATTCCCTCACACACTAGTGAACAGGTTACTTACTTTGTCTGGGCCTCAGTTTCCCCATGTGCAAAACATGCATAATATTTCTTTCCTCAGAGGATTATGGTTAGGAGCAGAGCCGGATGCAACACATGTTCCCAACAAAGAGTGATGACTATCTTGATTTTGGTGAGGCTTAGAGGAGGATCTGGTGCCCAACTGACTGACTTCATCATGAGTTATCAGCCCAAGAAAGCCATGTCTTTCTCAGAGGCTGACTCCCCTGTCTCCTGGAGCCATAGTTTTCCTTCCTGCCCAGGCTGTGAATTTTCATTGTCATCATTATTTGTTTTTTTCAGAAAAAAACAAAAACAAAAACAGAAAACCAGTGTTCCTCAACTTGGACAACTTTTCCATGCTTCCAACTCCAACTCAGAGGACACTTGGCAATGCCCACAGGTACTTCTGGCTGTCACAAGGAGAGTGCTTCCAACCTCTCGTGGGTAGAGACCAAGGACACTACTGCTAAACAGCCCACAGTGACCAGAACAGACCCACACAGCAAAAGACTACCTCCCCAGATGTTGACAGAACAGAGGTTGAAAACCCTGAACTAGACCAACTGAGTCAGTAGGGTCCATCTGTATCCTGAATGGATGTGCTCACAGATAAAATAGTATGTTTTTTTTTTACTAAGGGTGAGGAGAAGTTGTTAAAGGCAACCATGTAAAAAGTATCTTTGGGACAAATTCTATGTGAAAAAAAAGCAGAAAAACAACCAAACAAGAATTGTTATCAGGACAGTAAGCTCTCAGGTGATTTTTCTTTTGTTTCTTTCTTGTTGCTTTTTGCAGTGTTGGGGAACAAACCCAGAATCTTATGGATGCTAGACAAATGCTCTACCTCTGAACAACCTCCCTGGCCCTTGGTTTCTTGAGACAGGATCTCTGTATATAGAGAGCTACAACTCAGGTTGGCCTTGAACTCATGAGCTTCCTGCCTCAGCCTCCAGAGTGCTAGGATTATAAGTGTGTGCTAACCCACCAGCTGATTTGTCTTATATTTTAAATCTTTCTATAATGCTATTTGGACAGCAAAGAAAAAGAAGTGAGGATGAGACAAAGATTCCACTGGTAATTTAAACACATCAAGCAGTACTTGGAGACTCACTAACCTTCAATTTGTCTCCATTCACCCAGTGGGCCCATCTGTCCACACCCATTGCACTTTGAAAATGCATGAGGTACAATCAATCTAAGAGAAACCAGCATTTGGAGAGGTAAGAAGATCCATCATGTGGAAAGAATTTAAGTAGCATTTTTATATTCATTTAGTTTTTATTTCACTGTTCATTAAGCCAAAACATGACAGTGATTGCTGACTGGTTAGGTCAATCCAGAAAAAAATCTGGTTTAACTGGTTTTTTTTTTTTTTTTCCTTTAGCCAAAAAATGTTTTTTTGCCAGAATCTATTTTGATCTGCCAAGTCATTAAAAATTTTCAAGCAATCTGTGTAGATTAACAGATTCTAGTCACAACAATAGAGGGGAAAAGCACTTGAAATATATTCTACATTGTAGTACAGGTAGCTTCCATATGAACAAAAGAAAAACATGACATTTATCTGAAATGAAGCAGCGGAACATCAGAAAACATAGCTAAAATGAGGTGGAAAAGACTCCAGCACATTCCACAGAAGGTTCATCAGCTCAAGACGTTTAAAAGTCCTATTCATTCAAAGTCACTGAATGGCTTAGATCCCAGAACTATTAAAGAAGGAGTTATTCCCCACATCTTGTTAGCTGAACATACACAATACAATAAGTATTTTTAGTCACTGTCAGTGCAGTGGGGATAATTTGCATATGATTTACATATAATCTTTTTGCAGGTAGATTATGGCATTCACAAGTCTAATTTTTTTTCCCAACAAGAAGGATCAATTGACTAATGGATTTCTTTCAGATGTGTCAGAGTTAGATCAGCTCTTGTTCCTGCCTCTAAACACTGAAGCTCATAAATTGTATTTAGACATTACCACTCTGATCAGGACAAGGAGGTATGACAATCTCCTTTTTCATCTTTGAAATGGTTAGAGGGTGTGGGGTTGAGTTTAGTTCTCTAGTAGAAAATGCCAAAGTGATGAGACTATAAACTACAGTATTCATAATAAAGATAAATGGCCCTTACATAAATTAGCTTAAAGGTAGAATTCTGTGATGGATACAACTTATGCTATGCTATAATTGTCTATTTATTTATTTACTCATGGGAGGCACACATCTAAGTACAATACATTAGCTGCTAGGTAAGTACTGTTACAGGAAATCACTAATGCTTGTGGGGTGGAGAAAGGAAGCTGACACCTCTTTTTTGGCAGTACTGGGGTTTGAACTCAGGGTCCCACACTTGCTAGGCAGAAGCTTTACCACTTGAACCACACTCCAGCCCCTTGCTACCTCTTTAAATGGCTGGTAATGCTCCTTCAAAGCTGTTTTTGTTTGTTTGTTTGCTTGCTTATGTTTGTTTCAGATAATGCCCTCCAGAGAAACTGTCATGAGTGAGCTATGTAAGTAACACAGACAGACACATCTGTGTCTTTCTACAATGTCAGAATTTATTGAATAACAACAAACTCCCAAGTGATGTAAGTCAATTTCATCAGCTTAAATCACCAAATAGTCTTGATTTCACTTGGTATTTGTAGCTATTGACAAATACAGTTTCTTTTATTCTATTCGATTTTAATTGCTAATATTAACTCTCAGTCTACACATTACACCTCACACAATTATATGCAGGTTACAGAATGCCTAAGAAAGAGTTAAAACGGTCACAAAGTCCAAATAAGATTTTACCCCTACTCTGGAAGGTAATGCAGCAGACTAAAATAAACTAATTTGGTGGACATTGTTAACATTGAAAAGCCTCAAACAACATGACATGAAAAGAACAAATTGGAACGGGGATGGGGGAGAAAGAGTGATTTTCCGATATGAAAGCTGATGTCCCAAATCGTGCTTTCTGTGGCCTACAGTTACACGTTGCTGTTCTAGAGCTGGGCAGCTCTCAGAACCAGAATAGGGTCAGAGAGCTCCAGCCTGCTGCATGGCTGGAAAACAATTATGGACAGAAAACAGAAATAAGGCACGGAGCAGAAAATGGGGCAGAGAGACAGCCTGATGGATTGCCACTCAATCTGTGCCTTATTTGAATTCCGTTTAAACATTTGCCTGCCTGGAATTGACTGAGGCTGGGCTGTGGTGATTGGCTGAAACTTAGCTATTTGTGATAAGGGTGTATTCCTAAATTAGGAGTTAACTTTTGACCTAAGATAGGTTACAGTTCAAGTAAAGACTTGAATCCAGAGGCATCCTTGGGCCAAATTTAGTTAGATTGAACTCAGGCATCGTTGCGAAATATCCTTTACAAGAATCATGGTATAACACATGCATTAGTCAGGAAACACACACATATTTGCTTAAAGAACACAAGCAAGTCTCTTGCTTTTACTTCCTGCTACTTGATTGACTGCACCTCCGTATTCCAAGGTCAGGTGCCCAGATGTTGATTCACGAGGATGACAGGGGCTCTCACCATCCCATCTCACAACCAGGCCCAGGGTTTCTTCTGACTCAGTTGTAGATTTGTGAAGTAGATTTTTGTTACTGGAGAGAGTGAACAAAAAAAAATGGAGTCAGAGAGAAGAGGAGATGGGGATCAAGAGAAAGGACTGCTGCCATTACAAATATCCTATGGGGAGCAATGTAAAGTTAAAACTGAAAACAGATTTTGTGCAAATCACAGTCAGTTCACCGGCAGCTTGTCTATTTTAAGTACTGGCTCATTACCTGTGATTACCATGAGCACATCAAATCCAAGATGGCACAACACAGCCCCCATCACCCATCACTGCAAGGCCCCAACTGCAATGTGCCATGTTCCTCCCTGTTGGGAATCACTCCAAACTGTGCTGTCACATTTTTCCCAGCAGTAAATTTGCCTGCATGCAAAGCTGGAGGCATGTCTGCTTCTTGGCTGTAAGTTGCCAAACGTTCTGGGTTTGCCACAAATGAGTGCCTGCAGGCTAAGTCCGAAATCTCCTGCCTATCAGTGCACAGATACTCTTACAGTGACCCTGCCGTAGAACGCGCACTGGCTTGGGGTGTGTTTCTGCCAACATTCTGCAGCCTCCCCTCAGACTCCAGGGCTGCCTACTAAGCACTTTAATAACTAAAAATATGCTGGTGCAGTGGCTCAAGTGGTAGAGCACCTGCCTAGCAAGCATGAAGCCCTGAGTTCAAAACCTGTACCACCAAAAAAAAAAAAACCTAAAAATATAAAGCCTCAAAGCTGTGCTGATTGACTCAGTTATTCACTTGTGCTGTCCACCCTCAGGACCTTCTCACAGGCTCCTTGTCTCCTGTTCTAGGTCCTCCGGAGCTATTTCAAATGTTGTCAGTCATGCTAAGTCTCCCCTACACTTAATGAGAAGTAAGCAGCCCTTGTTCTGAACCTTGTCGAACCTACCTGAATCTCTCATCTTCCTGCTTAGGAGCCTGGCCATAGCACAGGCTGAGGAATGGAAGGATGACCTAGGCCTGTCTGGCTCTTTGGCACTGGAAAATCTGCCTCTACTGGGCCACAATGATTGAATCAGAGACAATTACGTGCCCTAACAGAATATGTAATTCAAATCCATGGTCAGGTGATTGGCTCAAGGATCTTAAGACCCCACCCCATGTAGTCCAGGTCAATGCCAAAATTTAGGCCTGATCTCCAAGAGGAAACATCTGGTTTCTCAATGTATAGCAGTCACATTCACGGATGTTCTACAGGTTCCTGAAACCACAGACAATACAGAATCCTATCTGTCCACTGTTTTCCTATGCAAACATACCCTATGATAAAGTTTCATTTTAAAATTTAAGCACAGAAAGTATTAATAATAACTAATAATAACATAAAACAATTACAATATACTGTAATAAAACTTAATTAAAATTTATGAACTGGAATTTTCCATTTAATATTTTTAGGCCATGGTTGACCATGAGTAACTGGAACTTTGGAAGGCAAAGCCACAGTGAAGGAGGGATGCTGTACTTGATCTTAAGAGGCAGAGCATGTTGTGGCCAGGGACTAGGCAATGACACCTGAAAACCAGAGCCAGCGAAACAGAGAGAGGGGTGATAACAAGCTCAGATGTATGCCTGAAACAGCAGCCTTGCTTTGAACATCCATTATAGACCTAGAGATCATCCTTCCTGGTCAGTCTGAGCTGGTAGGAACCTGCCTGGCCCCCTCCCCCACCCTCCATCCTCAACAGCAGCTTGGGCTAGCCTTCCATCTTCCAGCTTGTGCCACCCACTCCGCCCAGCTCACCCTCAGCAGGAGACCTGCCCCCAAAGGGAAGAAAGGACACGTCAGGCACAAAGCCTCCAGTCTGCCTCTGCTGCCTTCCCACCTGCCCACACCCCTGCTACTATTGGGATGTCACAAAGGGCATCTTTCCTTCTGCCCAAAGACACCTTGCCACCTCTGCTCGTTGACCCCATGTCCCTGCTCTCCTCTTGCACTTAGCCTTGTCAATCGCTCCCTCTTCCTTTGAATTTCAGTCCCCTACTTCGTGGCATCTGTGTCTTCAGCATATGAATTTATGAATACCTTTCACTAAAAGAAGAAGAAAGAGGTCAGGGTTTGTAGCTCAGTGGTAGAACGCTTGCCTACCATCTGCAAAGCCTTGGGTTCCATCACCACCTTTGAAAGAAAAAAAGAAGAGGAGGGAGAGGAGGAGGGAGGGAGGAAAGAAAGAATGGAGGAAAGCTCCTTCTTCAAGAAAATCAGCGTATCCTTTTCTTCCTTTGCTTTGCAGCATGTTCTGTTCAAACACAGTCCATTCTTGCTCTATTTTCTCATCATTCACTCACTTCTCAGCCCACTGCAGTTAGGGTTCTGCCCCTCCACTTTCCCGACTCAGCCAAGTGCAGTAGCCTACTTTCAGCTTTTGCTCTTCTTTCACCCTCGGCCCTGATGATTTATCCTCTCTCAAATGGCCTGGCAACACCCTCATAGATCTCACTGCTCCAGTTCAGTGCTTCTTCCTCTGCTTTCATTCCTTAAGCCAATGATGTGCAGCCTTTTTCAGATTACAAAGCCTGTTGACAAAGTCCAAAGTTGGTTTCCCTAGAAACACTCACTTTGCATGGCACTGGGCAAGTTCTTGGAAACAGACGGCAGAGTGCAGTCCAGTGAGTCTGAACAGAAGTTTTCCTAAGGGGGCAGGTGGTTCACCTTACCAGGAAGAGGGTGGGACTTTCAGGAAGCCCAAAGCACACAGCAGAACTAGCCTTCCTCTGCCTAAGTGAGAACCTTCGACTCAAAAGCTGCCACTAGGATCTGTGCTGGTGAAATGGGTGCCCTGCACCCCTCTCTTCTCTCCTCCTTGTAACTCCAGGCCACATTAGGCCTCCAGGGGACCCAGTTTCCATTAGAGGTCTCTCATGGATTCAGCTACCTGAATGAACCCAAATCTCATCCAAAGTTGTAGCTTCAAAGTAATATGCAGTGAGGTTTCACCCTTTCTAACTTCTGTACCCTGAAAGGTGCTGTAATAATTGTCTAACCACATGTGTGAAAAAAGAAAACCAGAGACCAAAGGTTAAGAACCAGTCTAAACTGACTTGGTGACTCATGTGTATAATCCTAGCTGCTTGGGAGGCAGAGATTGGGAGAATCTTGGTTTGAGACCAGTCTGGACAAAAAGTTAGTGAGATTCTATCTCAACCTATGGCTGGGGTGGCATGCAGCCATCATTCCAACTGTGTGGAAAGCACACATAGGGGATTGCAGTCCAGGACTGGCCTGGTTATAGATGTGAGACCTTACCCGAAAAATAACTAAAGCAAAAAGGGCTGGGGTGATGCAAGGCCCTGAGTGCAAATCCCAGTACCACACACACACACACACACACACACACACACGCACATGCACACGCACACACACACACAAACCCACAGTCTAAATGTTAATATTTCCAAGTGTTTTGGAAGGATTTCTTTTTTAAGTGCTTAAATGACAATTCTAATTGTGGTTTCTAACTTTTAACAAGAGAGGAAATTTATTGGCTTAGACAGTCAAAAGATTCAAGAACAGAGCGAGCGTTCTGACACCTGTGTCTGAAGACATGAGCATCAGAGTCTCTGTGCCTCTCAGCGAGGCTCACCACAGCCTCCGTGGAAGACTGGCTTGCCCTGCAGAGACTAGACAGTCACTTTCCTACCAGAGCGACCACAGCAAATGCAGTGCCTTGTCCCTAAATCCTTCCAGCAAGAGGCATAGAGGATGTCTCCTTGGATCAAGGGTTTACACAGCCTAGAGAGATGCCATCCAGAGAGGTGCTGACCATGATGTCTGGGCTGCTGCTGGCATTAGTAGGAGTACACTCTAAAATAACAATAAAATGTGTAGTCGTGAATCCCATGAGCCAGTAGCACAGTTGTCATTGTCAGGATTTTGCAGTGTACCGTTTTACATGCTGTGTGTCATAGACCAGCAGCGCAGAAGCTGTGCTTGCACCAGCTTCCCCACCAGCAGGTGAGTAAGGCTACTTTATAACAGCAGCAGTGCCATTCGGTGACACGAGGTTTTCAGCTCCATTATAATCTTTTGGGATCTCTGTCACACACGTGGTCCATTTTTGACCAAAATGTCATTTTGTGGCCCATGATGTCTTGGTAAACAGCATTACATTTTCTTCAAATTATATCGATAACTATGTCATGAAGAATATGATACCAAGTGTCTGGGGAAATGCTTCATGTGGCAATTCTCCCTGCCCCTCAGAGCTTGAGTCTGTTTTTACTTTCAGAGTTCCAGGACTCTAATTCACTGCCACGTCTTCTGAAGAAAGGAAACTGTCTGTGAAGACCCCCTCAGCAGCTTTGGGCCTAGCTCAGATTGGGACACTGTCCAGGACAGGAAACTGGGTGATAATAGGGTTTGATTTTATTCCCTTCCAAACCCAGAGCAGGCATCAGATGCTCTGAGAGCCATGAATGGAGAGTCAGGGACAGTTTCCAGAGCCATGTGAACCTTGCAGACAATTCCTTTGACAATTCCATGAGCCTTTGGGGCCATGGGTGTGGTCACAGTTACTCTAGAGATGGTGAGGACCAGGGATATGGGGGCAGTGGGTATGACAAGGGGCCTGGAGGATACGGATATGGACATGATGATCCCGAGACTGTAGTGGCAGAAGCCAGTGTACTTAGGACTGCTACTCAGGAGGAAATCATAGAGACACTCACCACACTGAGACGAGACGTGTGCACATAACATACACAGGAATAACTCGCTGACCCAGGATTGTCCTTCCAAATTGCTGTTTCTGTAAAGATTTTGGGAGCTATGTGGAAACATCTGTATAAGTATGTCAGATTCTGTTTCTGAGTTGAGCTCCCAGGGTAGCTTGTTAAAGACTTTTAGAAAAACCTGTCTGTTCTACTTGAAGACAAATTTGGAGACATTTGTAAAATAGAGGTATTTATCTTTTTACTAAGTTTTTTGTTTGGGTTCTCAGGATTATTGCTTCTGACAAAAAAAATGTTTGGCCAGATTGATTTTTTAAATTAATGTATATCTAGGGACATTTTGAAAACCTACATACAATGTTCATAATGGATAGAAAGTGTTTCTGAATGTGCCTGTGAGCAATCTCCTTCAAAAACATGTTTACTAACCAGCCACCACTGGCTCACGCCTGTAATCCTAGCTACTCAGGAGGCAAAGATGAGGAAGATCACGGTTCGAAGCCAGCCCAGGTAAATAATTTGTGAGACTCTATCTCAAAAAATACCTAATACATAAAGGGCTGGTGGAGTGGCTTAAGTGGTAGAGCACCTGCTTGGCAAACATGAAGCCCAAACCCCAGTACCACCAAAAAAAAATATGATTACTTAGAGATGTTTTTTATTCATGATCACCACACTGATTATATAAAGAGCTGTCTTTAAAATGAGCCTTTTAATAATGGAAGAAAAAAAATTCTGCTCTGTTCTGTTTAGGATGTCTTTCATGGAGCTGTCTGATTGAAAAGATGAAACCTGAACACACACACACACAGAGAAAGCGAGAGCACCTGGGCGTGGCTCGCCTCTCTGAGTCTATAACTCATGCCACTGTTCTTTGCTTCTCCAACTCTCCAGAGGGAGCAAAGCCATCAAGGAGAAAACATGTTCACACAAATGTGTGATAAAAAATTGAAAACCACTTTGCAAACCTTTCAAACATTTATAACAGTTGAAATTAGGTTTAAAGAATAGAAGAGCTCTTCCTTCTTCTCTTTCTTAATGAAAGTCCTTATAATAAGAGCAAATGGATTTTGAGTTGGACTTTTTGGCACCAAGTGTTCCGTAATGAGGAAGTTCTCTTTTGCATTTCTCACAAGTCAGAGCGGTTACCCATCCCCCTGAAACAGCCAGAGCAAGGTAGCAAAGAAGGCAGAGACTGGCTCCCACAACCCAGCCATGCCCTTGCCCGTGCACCTGGCTATAGACACAAACTCCATCAGCAGCTTCCCTCCCCTCCTCCCCCCCAACCCACCCCCGGTCTGGGAGTCACAATGCTATTGTGCTTTTCCAAGTGTGGGAGCACCTGGCTTGTCCTTCCTAGCATAGCAGAGAGACCCAGAGGTTTCTCCGTCAGGCTCAGTCCTGCAGGTACCATGAGATGGCGTTGATGGGCCTCCCAGCCTTGCCCAAGCCAGTCCCTAAGGATTCCCAACCACCTTGCTGGCCAGCCAGCCCTTCCAAGCCCCATCCACTGGAAGCACACCCTTAAGGAAGCTCTTAAGTGGGGATTGGAAAAGGAATTCTTTACAAGTTAGAGACAAAGCCTCACAAGATAACCAGGAAACAAGTATAGCTGGTAGACAATTGGACATGCAAGCTATAAGGACAAAGAATCACTTTTTACTTCTTTAGTTATAAATGTGTTGAAAATAAAAATTTTCCTGTTTTATATGAGTGTCTGACAAAATTAAGCCTTTCTTTTCACCAAATTCCTGAAATATTGCAATTTAACACTGACATCAGTCATCCAGAATTAGCGTAGCATTAGCACTTCCAGTGACCCTTTCAGGTTTGATAATTCTCCAGAATGACTCGGAAAACTTAAGAAAGCACTACACCCACTGCTGCAGCTATTCTGAAGGACACAACTCAAGATCAACTATCAAGAACATGATTACTTAGAAGTGGGTTTTATTCAAGATCGCCACCCTGATTAGATGGAAGGGCCATCTGTGTATAGGCGACTCAGATCTTCCAGGTCCTTTCTGTAGAATTGGGGTATATAACCTTCTCATCACACTGATGTGTTTACCTATAGGGGAGCTCACCTGTGCAGCTTTAGTGTCTAGACATTTTGCTGGGTTTCATCACACAGGCATGGTTGATTAAGTCACTGACCATGTAGTTTGTGTTCGTTCACTTTCTATTACAGTAAGAAATACTTGAGATAAATTAACTTATTAAGAAAAAAGGCTTATTTTGTCTCACAGTTTTGTAGGCTTCAGTTCAGAGTAGGTTGATCCCCATTGCTTTTGGGTCTGTGAAGAGGTAGAACATCATAGCAGAAATGCATGGATGAGGAAACTGCTTCCCTCATGGTGGCCAGGAAGCAAAGAGACAGAGGTACACCTCCAGTAAGCTAACTTTCTCCCACTGGGCCCCACCTCTTGAAGATTCCATCTCCTCCCAATACCACTACAGCCTGGCAACCAAGCCTTTAACCATGGACTTTGGGTGATGCTTCATCAAACCATAGTGTGATTAAACTCAACCTTGAGCCCTCTTCCCCTCCCTCAAAGTAAGAAGTCAGAAGGTCAGGCTGATATTACCTGGCTCAAACTCAATCCTCTAATCACAGGGTTGGGGGCGTCCTAAGTCATGTTGGCATGGACTGAGTATGACCAAAGGGCCCCCTAGGAACCACATAAACTCTCCTGTCACTCAGGAACTTAGAGGCTGTCTCCCAGAAAGCAGGAACCAGACAAATACTTCATTCTGCAACAATTCCAAGAATATTGGTTCATTAGTAGAAAACATTCAGGACAAGTCTCCCAGAAAAACAAGAAATGCATGGATTTCTCCCTAGCAAGGAAGACAGGATATTAAGAAAACAAAGAACAACAATGGCAGGAGAAGGAAAGATTAAAACAGTAATGGGAATACAAAAAGCAATGATCAATTAAAAGATACCAAAAATAAAAGGAGAAAATAAGATAAATAAATAAATAGAAGATGCCAGTTCTTGGGCTGGGGCACTATAGACTATCTGAAAGAACAGAGTCAAGTACAGCTTCACTTTTCATTGTTATATAAAGACCTACAGGTTAGAAAAATACCACTATCAGAAGATTGTCATGCTGTTGAACCAGATGTTGGGCTTGTAATCTCAATCAGTAGGGCTCCCCACCTAGATCAGAGGAAATCCACCTGACACCCTCTGGGAAGTCACTTATTGGTGGTCACGGCACAGGGCCTGGGGTGCCCACAAGACTGAGAAAACATGAGACCTATGTCTTCTGAAATGCAGTCTACAGACCAAGGGAAGAATTAGAAGCTTTTAAGAAATACATTACCATTTAAAAGACACGGATATATGGGAAATCGGTGTCTTGTGCGAAATACCAAGGTACTCGCAGCTGACACAGAAAGCTGGGAAGATCATTGCTCTGTGCTCACCTGCCAGCCTGGGAGAAAGGTAAGAGGAATGATGTCAAACGTGCAGGCCTTTGGCTTCAGACTGAGAGGCTTGCAAAATAGCCTTCTGTACATGTGAGGTTTCGTTCCTGCTCATTTCATGAGAAGTCTACTTCGCTTCCAAAGGAGTACACAGCTTCCTTAAGGGGAAAACCCCAGCTGCATCTGCCACATCTGTTCTTCACTAAACCGTTCTTCTGTCTTTCCCCCACAAAAATCTTTGCTTCCCTGATAAGCGAAGAATATTACAGTTTAAAACTGTCAATGAACACATCAGTATTTCACCCATTTTAAGACGCACATCATCACAATGATACATCTCGAAGGTAGGGGTGTATCTTTCACCAGCAGTGTCTTACGGGGGTAATTCACAGCATTTTTCTTTCTTTGTGATATATGAAAGCACGATGCAGCTCTAGTCTTAGATTGGATGGAATATGGGCAGGTGCTTAAATTAATGTCACTAGACAAAGCGTTTCAAGTTTGAAGGCACCCCTTGTCCTGAGAGCTGGCATATTTCAACAACTCAAGGGGAGTTGGGTGCCCGAGTTCTGGGGTTGTTTAAAGGACCTGAGAGCCATCTTCAGGCTTGTGAGTCTACAGCTTCAAGATACCTGAGTGAATTCTATTAAGAGTGGTTTATTTAAATGGCAAACCACATTCACATTTCTGGAATAAGCCCAAGTTGATTGCAATGTATTATGTGTTTTACAGATTCAGCTTTTTCTAATAGCTTCTGTAGAAAATGTTGGATCCCCTGACAGAGATGAATCTGTCATTGTCTTTTCTTGCTGACCTCAGACAATGCTTTGAGCAATGTTTCCTCATTTTCTATTTTCTTAAAGAATTTGTGTCAGAATGGAATTATCTGATCACTTGATGCTTGGTGGGATATTGTTTCTGCCCTCTGGTTTTACTGTTTTGTTTTGGTTTATTTTGTTTGGAGGGGAAAAGAGAGTTTTACTACCAATGTTCCCCAAGGTGGTAATTCTTCTGTTTCTTATTTCTTCTCAGGTCACTTTGGTATGCATTGTGTGTGTGTGTGTGTATATGTGTGTGTATTCGGAATTTGTTTTGTCTAAACTTTAAAATTTACTGTCATAACTATTTATGACATCTCACTATGTTTTTATCTCTGCTGTAACTATACTTATAGCCATCTCACCTGAATCTTCTTGTATCTTCCTCATTTTTTCTTTTCTTTTTTTTATAGAAAGTGCAACTGTATTCATCTTTTTTTATTTATTCATGTCTCATTTTTTCTTAATAAGTATTGATAGATTTTATATGTTTTTAAAGAATTACTATTCATCTTTGTTGGCCAATTAGGGGTATCTTTGTTTTATTATTTTTTGCCATTACTGATATTACTCCTCACTTATACTTTCTATGGGCTTATTGTTACTTGGTTTTGAGCTTATTATATTGATTAAAATGAATTTCTTGAAACAGGGTCCCCTTATGTAGCTCAGGTTGCTCTGGAACTCACGATCTTCCTGCCTTAACTTTTCGAGTGCTGGAATTACAGGTGTATGCTACCATGCCTGGCTAAAATGGATTATAATCCCTTAGTCTTTGGTTTTTTATCTTCAATAATCTAAGTATTTGAAGCTATGAAATGCTTTCTAAGTACAACCATAGTTGTATTTCATAAGACTTTATGCTATTTTCACAGTTATGCTTGTCTGACATTGCTAACTTTTTCCCCAGGCTAGCCCAAAACAGCAATCCTCATGATCTTTTCCTCCTGAGTAGCTTGGATTACAGGTGTGACCCACTGTGCCCAGCCTTATTTATCTTTTGGTTACTAATTGGTAACGTAGCTGTGATCTGGTAAGAGCATATGTCCTACAGGGAACTTTTTTTTGGACGTGTTAAGACTTAATTCATGACCTAAGACATAGTCAGTTTTCATAAATGTTTGACTTGTACTTGATTCTCTGATTGTTTGGTCCAGGGCTATGTATGTACCCACATGTGTTGCCTGAGTCCTCTTTATCCTTCATGCTTTCAGTCACCACAAAATGCCTGCAAAGTGGCCCTTCCCTGTGACTGTGATTCAGCTGCCTTCTCTTACGGCTCCAGCCTCTTCTTGGACCACAGAACACAAAGTTCTAGACCTCCAGGGACTGGTCTTTATTTGGGAGGTGGGGGTGTTCCCTAGCCTCTTTTGATAGTTCAAACTCTGCATTTAAAGAAATAAAATTTAATTTTACCTTGCGTTTCTAAGACAGTTTCTTCTTACTTTGCCCTTCTGAGTTTCCATAAACACTCAAGATCTGCAGATTTCATTTGAAAATGGAAATAATGATATCTTAGACTGGGACTTCCTGGGAAACAACCCAAGGCAGAGGTTTGCAGGCAGTGAGTTTGCGGGACATTTGTGGCCTCACCCAGAGCCTAATGTAGAAAATCAGAATGTGACATCAGGCCTGGGGCCTTGAGCACCTGCACAGAGCTGCCCAAGACAACCAGAATCCTCTAAAAAGTGCCTCATGCTCTGACCAGCAAGGGCAGAATGGGCAGCCCTGCCATGCAGAACGATTTCAGAAGTTTGCAATCACCTTCTGACCGGTGACTTCTCCTCAGGCCAAGGGAGGTATAAAGATCAGAGGAGCTGAGGAGGAAGCCGGCCTCTCACATCATAAACCAAGAGCCACAAGAAAGGGTTGATGTTAGGTGAGAGGCACAAGTCCACGCTTCCCCGCTGACACCCTGGAATGTGCACAAGAAAGAGGGAAGTGTGCACCAGCTTGTGGCCCTGTTGGAAGGTGACGGAACCTTCAGGAGGTAGGGCCCAGCAGTAGGAAGTTAGGTCACTAAGGACATCCCTTGAAGGAGATACAGGGACTCAGCCCCTCTTGTCTCTCTTTGCATCTCAGTTGTCACAAGGTGAGCAGACTCCTCCCTCCCCCACCAGCTTCTGCCATGATGTACTGTGTTGCCTGAGGCCCAAAGTGGCAAGGCCAGGCAACCATGGACTGAAAGCTTGGAAACCATGAACTAAAGTAAAATTTTCCTCTTTATAAATTGATTATTCTGGCTAGTTTATCACAGCAATGGAAAGTTGGTGGGCACAATCCCTTTCCCTGTCCTCCAACACTCCTTCTGGCTCAAGGAGGTGACATGCTCTCCAGGGGGCCAGAATCTGAGGGTCCAAGGCTGAGGTGGCCAGGAAAAGTTCAAGGGAGGTTTTGCATGGCTTTGTTCTTTTGATTTAGATTTAGGACATTAAACTCTTCCTCCCAAGGACATGCGTTTTCACTCCCCATTGGTTCATGGTTACTTCCTCAGGCCTCCTGAACCTTAGGGTTGAAGGTCTACACAGGGTGAAAAGAGCACAAGAGATCCCAAGTGTGCACACCCTTGCAACAGGCCTAAGCAGGCCCACTGTGGAGCGTGGCATCTGTCAGGAGTAACTGTCAGACCCACTAGTGTCAGAAGACATGGTGTTTCTCTAACCTACCACCGAATGAGGTTACCTTGGGTTTGGAGGCCATGCAATTTAAGAATGATGTGATTGTGGACCAGGAATAGTGGCTCACGTCTGTAATCCCAGTTGCTCATGTGGCAGAGACTGGAAGGATCATGGTTCAAGGCCAGCCTAGGCAAAAGGCTCACGAGACCCATTCTCAACCAATAATTGGGTGTGGTGGTGCACATCTGTCATCCCAGCTATGGGGGAAGCATAACTAGAATGACTGTGGTTGAGGCTGACTCAGGTCATAAATGCAAGAGCCTATCAGAAAAACGCCTAAAGCAGAAAGGGCTGGAGGCATGGCTCAAAGGTAGAGCATCCTGCCTAGAAAACACAAGGCCTTGAGTTCAAACCCCAGTATACAATTAAAAAAAAAAGAACGATGTGATTAAGTCCCCAAATCAAATCCCAATGCTCACCCTGTGTTCAGGAATTGAGGCCCATTCCTTGCTTGAAGTAGCAGAAGTTACCCTCTAGCCTAAATTATTTTCTGTCTCTGAAGCCCATGTTTTTTCAGGAAAAAAGGCACAAACGCTTTACGTCCGTGATTCTAAGCCACCCACCCACTTGCCTCCCCCATACTCTTATGGCCCATCTTTCCTCAGTAAGTTCCATTCCCATGGCTGTTTCAGCTGCCAAGTCCCCAACCATGGCAGCCACTGCCCTCAGTCTCCTCCACAGACGCAAGGCTCCCTACTGTCTTCCAGTCATAGGTGGTAGCCTTATAACTTAGAGTAACATGTAACTTAGAGTTATGTCTTGAAATAATCAACACATAGGACCACTGCTACGCTTGCTCGTTTCCCTGGTTCTACACAAGCACGTCTCATCTCTCTACCCTGCACTCCAATCAGAGGAGTCTATATTGATATTCACCCTGTGCAAGTTCTCTGTTGAAGACTATTTCAGCCCCAACTCATGAAGCTTTCCTTTATATTTATTTATGAGGTTTGGCGGTACTGGGTTTGAACTCAGGGCCTCATGCTTGCAAGGTAGGCGCTCTACCCCTTGAGCCACGCCCCCAGCCCTTTTTGCTTTAGTGATTTTTCAGGTAAGGTCGTGACTTTGCCCTGGCCAACCTGGACCATGATCCTTCTATTTGAGCTTCCCTCATAGCTGGGATAACAGGTGCATACCACCACGCCCAGCTTCTTCATTGAGATGGTGTCTCACTCACTTTTCCTACTAAGCTGGACTTGAAACTCAGTGCTCCCAATCTGTGCCTCCCTAGTAGCTGGGAATATAATCATGAACCACCATGCCCAGCTGAAGTTTTAACTTTTATAAATACCTTTTTTTTTTAACAAAAGGAGCTTCAGTTAACATAAACAAAAAGCATACTATGTCTTGGATACCTACTTTTCTGAAAGTTAATACAACTAGGTATAACTAAAGTAGGTATTCCTACTCTATAAATGAAATCTTTTTGTTGTCACTTTATAGAGTAGGAAGCTTTGGCTCACAGAAGTTAAGAAATTGTCTTGTTTTCAGAGCTGGTAAGTGAATAAACCAGAATTTAAACCCAAATTCTATTTGGTTCCCAAACTTAGTATTATGGTTCACATATGGTTCGTGCTGGAAACTCGGTCCCCATTGTGGCTTTGTATTGACTCTGGTTTTTTACTGTGGCTAATCAGATCCTCTTTCCAAAGCATTCTTTCACCATGTTCTTCAGATAAACATTTTTTGTGTGTGTGTGTGTTAGAGAAAAGTGAGCATCTCTGGCATGATTGGCCTATTTTAAGGGAGGTGTACTTCAAAACAATTGATATACCTTCAATTCTTATTTTTAAATACAAAATAGTACAACCTCATCATTCTTCACTTTGAACCTATTAGTTATACGAAGTGAAAACCTATCACCAAAGACAAAATAAACAAAACCCAGCTGTTTGAAGATTCCAGTGCCTTCATTTGGCTGGTCCCTGATAGTCACAGCAGATTAGCTGGCCCCAGGAGAGAGTATAAGGCATGGAGATTTCCTAAGTAAAGAGCTCAGAAAGCAGATCAAACACACTTCTCAAAAGGCAGCTGCACAAATCAAACAATAAATGTTCACTTGTTCACCAAGTGTGGAAAGAAATATGGGTCTTCCAGTCACACACATGTGCATGTGTGCCCACATGCACACTTACACACACACACACACACACTCACATTACATCATCGTCATTGTAATCATCACCAGTATGTGATTTCCAAAACTTGAGAGGCTAGAAATAAAGTTGATCCTGGACAAATAACAGCCAACAGAATTCATTTTATCTTCAAAGGAGAACAAAATTTATTGACTGAATCAAACACAACAGTTAAAATGGAAACACTATATTTTCAAGATGGTAGAAGGAAACAGGAAAAGTGCTGTTAGTCCAAGCTGCTTACATACATTAAAAGAGAGACTATCAAAATAGCAACATGCACCATGGCACATATGCACAGAGTGGAAGTATATCAACAAATATACAAAATACCAAAATAAAATATTTACAGGTTTAAAAATATAAACATCGATTCATCTATGGTGTACCATTGGAGTGGAGAAAGGAGAAAAGACCCTACTGCTATTTAGAATCCTTTTTCTAAAACAAGTTTTGAATTCTAAGAGTTAATTCTAAGAGACAATTTTGATGGGTTTTTTTTTTGAGTGGGTTAACAGTCTATTATAAAAATAATATTTATAAACCTACTAACAATTTTCCTCCTGTGCACAAAAATAATACAGCCAAAAGCTTGTCCTCAAAGACATGCCTGACATTCAAGAAACTAATTATAGAAATGGAGTTTCTCATTTGAGTTTTCTTTATCACTACTTTTAATAACCTGTGATTGCTTACTTTATGCTGAGATACTTCACAGAGATAGCTTGGGCAATACCTGAAGTTCACAGTGAGTCTGACAGGCACCCAGTGACCGGTGAAAATGATTGGCATTTGCTTGGCCTGAAACATCAAAACCATTCTCCCTGATATTCTTGATAAATCTACCACTATCAATCAGATCCTCCATGTGCAGCTAAATTTATCCTGGAAGCAATGAAAATATCCCAGAGTTCTTTGATAGTCTCCACTTTTAGTTAGAAATAAATGCAGCAGGGGAACAATGGTTCTCATGGAGATATTTGAGAAGGTTGGTAATTCCCCCAGGTCACCTGAGGTCTCTTCAAGGCGGGTTACCCACACGCACTGTCTATACACTCCATGCCCTAGGCCCTTTTACCACAGATTTAGTATTTCTGCTGTAGTTCATTAAATGATCCAGTTCTGAAAATGTCTGAGAAACTTTAATGTGTCCCAAATAACCAGCAACCCAGACTATTTGTTATTATTCAATTATTGAATAATTTCCAAAACCTACTCCAGTTTGCAATTCAACAGGATAGCCAGTTACTGAATTCTTTTACTGCATTTCAATGCAATGAGACCTAGAATTCTGAAAAAAAAAAAACTTGACCAAATGTATGCAGCTTGTGTATGAGTGAAATAATCTTTTTAGTGTGACAGCACTATAATCTCAAACTTATTTTTCCTAAATACCAAGAGAGGGATCAGAGTGAAAGTGAAGTGTAACCTGCTAGATTTAGCACTGAAATTGTTCTGTTGATTATTTTATTGGCAAAGCACTCATCAGACTATAAAATCTGTATATAGACAATTTAATACATAGCTCTAAAATAATAGGCAAATAAGACCTAAAATTTCACCGGTCCAAGTGAGAAAAGAGTCTGCTAGTCTCTGAAATCAACCTTTCAGACCTGTAGGTAATTTAGATTACATGAAGGCTGTCAACTCATTTTAAAAATCAAGCTCACTTTTAGCTAAAATGGTCATCATTTTAATGGTGTCCAGCATCATAAAAATCTAAAGACATGCAGTTTAGAACCCTGCTGTACATCACAGTAGCACTGTGTTTCCTCTGTAAAACAATAATACAAAAATTGAACCTCTTGACTACAAAAGAGCTGCAATTTTAGCCTGAGCTGTCAAGTTCGATTTCTAGTTCAATGCTGCTTACTAAATGGATGTCTTTGGCCAAGATGGTTCTCAACCTTTCCAAGTGTGATTTTCTTCCTCAGGGGAATGGAGCCAACACAAACCCCCCAAGGTTCTTGCAGACAGTGAGAATAACAGTGTATGATAAAGCACAGAGCATCGTCCCCGCCATTGTCGTGAGCACATAGCCTATGTTACTTAGGAGAGCTTAACTCTGAAGTGCTCACATTCACGGTGACTGACAGAGAATGGGTTTGATAACTATTACTTGGATGAATGGATAAGAAAAATGTCAGCCAGGATTCCATAGACACAGACTGAGCACCGGATGGAATACTCGTGTCTGACGTTCAGAACTAAGTCAGGACCCTTGCCTTGAGCACTCAACTGGCTATTATTTAAGCAAACAACACAGATAACAAGTGTGGAAGAAATGAGTAGAAATGGAAGTCCTTGCGCACTGTTGACAGGGATGTGAGAAGATGCAGCTGCTCTGGAAAACAATAAGGAAGGTCCTCAAAAAATAAAGTCATTCTCTGACCCTGTCATCCCACTTGGGGCTATTTATTTCAAAGAGCTGAAACCAGGATCCTGACGGGATATTTTCATTCTCGTGTTCATTGTGGCATTGTTCACAATCGTCAAGGTGTGTAAACAACTCACATGGCAATGATGAATAGATAAATTGTGGTAGACACACACAGGAATACTATTGAGCCTTCAAAAAGAAGGAAATCTTGAATCTCTGACAACGTGGATAAGCCTGGAGGACATTATGCTCAGTGAAATAAGTTGGTCACAGAAGGACGACTACTGCATGTTGCCACTTAAATGAGCAGTCTGGAATAGTCAAATTCAAGGCATCAGAGAGCAGAACAGTAGTGCCAGGGGCAGGGCATGGCATGGAGAGTTGCTGATAGATGGTAGAGTTTCTGCTACAAGGTGAATAAGTTGTAGACAGCTGCTGTAAAGCAGTGTGTCTACGGGTGATAACATTCTTATTATACATTCAAAGACTTGTTAAAAGGGTAGATCTCATGTTAAATGTCCTTACTACGATGAAAAAATAAGGAACAGAACACCCTGCAGGAGCCTAATCTAGGCTTAGGCAAGAAAACAAGAGAAGAGTACCAGGAACAACTGAACTCCACCCAGAAAGGAGTGTCACCATGAGACAGAAGAGACCTCTGCCTGTGTTCCACATTCATCCTGGAAGGAGAGGGAACACGGGAAGGAAAGGAAGGTCATTTGTTTGCCTGCTAACTATGGTGGGTGGCGGGGTGGGGAGTTCCCTGAAAGCAACCCTGAGCATGTCATCTCAGACACAAAGTGAATTTCAGGTGCACAGACAACCTGCAAGTGGCATGCTGATGACCCCAGCTGTTCTTAGTGCCACACACAGGATACTAACGGATGTCACAGAGGCTAGGAAAGGAGAGAGAGCAAGAGGCAGAAGAGACGAGACAGGGAAGAATTAAAGATGTCATACTAGAAAGAGAATACTATCTCCTCCACTAAGAAGACCGAACAAATATTTGCAGAGCTGCTAGCTGGGCTTGGTTCATGGCAGGTATTCCGCAAATGTCAATCATTGCTGTGCTTACCGTTAGTAACTTTCAGAAGAATTTCTGTGGCTTCATTCACAACTTTAAGCATCTATACAAACACAAAAAAAGCTAAAATAAAAAAAAGGCGTTTTGATGACTATTAAGAAAATCCAATTACAGCATAAATAATGCAAGCCCCAAATAGAATGGGTTTTGATTAAGTATTAGATATAGTATATGTCTGATAAATGTGCATTGCACTGAATTCAAGAAAATGTCATAAAAGCTGCCCAATTTCAGCTCTGGAGGCTTCATGTCTACTTTACTCATCCCTTTTTGGGGACCTCCATTTCCATGGTCATGAAGGTGGCGTTGTGAATCCCTCTTTAAAGCCACTATCTGCAGTGGGATAAGCCTGTTCCTTGCAACAAACTGTCTCCATTAAACCAGTACCCCGTAAAAGGCTTCTAAGCAAGCTATGAGCCCATGGATGGGGGAGACACACTTGTCATGTTAGGCTGGCTGTGTAAGATAGGTCTGCCCTGCTAACCCTTTGTCCCCACAGTTTCATAAATATTTTTGTGTGTGAGGAATTTTAAATTTCTAAGGCCACGTTTAGAGAAATAACCAAGTCATTCATTCCTTGGTCTGCCTGGAGGAGGGGAAAGGCCATGAGGTTGGTTGAGGCATTTGGGTTTCTCTTATTTCATCCAGATTCTCTCAACTGGCCATCTTGGTGGTAAGGAGAGGAGAGTGGAAGAGTATAAAATTCTTGGATCAATTTCTTACCAGTGATGTGGGGAGCAGAGTAGAACTGAACAGGACAGATCTCAATAGAGCCAAGCATAGAGGAGGCAAGTCTGATATTCATAATTCAAGAGAGAAATTTCCAAGGAAGGCAAGATTGGGAGTATCGAGTTTCAAGGTCAGCTGGGAAAATGTTAGTGAGTCCCCATCTCAACCAATAAGCTGGGAGTGGTGGCACGTGCCTATCAACTACATGGAGGGCATAGGTAGGAGGATCAATATCAGAGGTCTGCCCACGCAAAAGCATAAGATCCCATTCAAAAAATAACTAAAGCAGAAAAAGGCCAGAAGACTGGCTCAAGTGGTAGAAGTGCATACTTAGCAAGCATAATGCACTAATTTCAAACTCCAGTACGAGAGAGAGAAAGAGAGAGAGAGACAGAGAGACAGAGAGAGAGAGAGAGAGAGAGAGAGGAATTTCATATGACTAAAAGCAAGAAATAAATTCCAACACGCAGGATTGGCAGAGTGGCTCAAGTGGTAGAGTGTCTGCCTAGCAAGTGTGAATCCTGAGTTCAAACCCCAGTGACACCAGAAACAAACAAACAAACAAATAAAGCAAAAGACCAAATGAGTTCCAACAAGTGACCATGGTCCAGACATGCTAACCTTCCACAAAGTGTCCCATTCCCGCTGTGCAGGGCACTAAGCAACTACGATAAACACATAGGGTGGGGGAGACAGAAAGGGACAAGACTTGGTCTCCTCGTACAAAGCCCATACACAGCAGAGTCACCCTTGAAAATGAATCAAACATGTAAATAATGAAAACTCAGAATATTTAAACAAGTCTTGGCACCAGTAGTCTTTTTATCTTGACAGCTGGGTGAAAAAGGCTATTTACATATTCACGTCAAGCACGTGAAAACTACTGAGACAGTGAAAAAACCTACAAACCGGGCAAGTCATCACCTTCATAGATAAGTATTGGGTACTTATTTAAATAGACAGATTTTTTTTTTGCAAAAATGTATCTAAAAGTCCTTAAACTATCTCGCCTTGTTGCTACTAGATGAAATAGTAAAAGTTTATTTCCTCTTATGATTATTTAAAATGCCAAAGTAAATAAAAATCTCTCCCACTTGGTGCTAATGAAAGAATAAAAGCATCAGCCACCAGGTGAACTAAAGCAGGATGTTTTAAGTGACATTGTGTGTGTGAAGTAGAGACTAGAGTCAGGCTGACTTGGGCAGAGCTATGAAACTGATCAATTCCCACCCAGCAATTGACTTGGATTCCCCTCTAGTTTGGGTAGCTCTTAACTGAAGGGCACAAATCCAGAGTATCTTGAGAGTCATAAATACCAGGAAAGTGCTACTTGCCCATATCTAATCCTGCCCTTAAAAATCAGCAAGTATGGGCCTGTACAATTCTCACAAGGTTATTAGAGAATGCATTAATAAAACTGGCATATAAATCTAGAAAATTCTTTTTAAAAATCTTCACAAACACAAATGACACAGAGTAGCCCTTGGCACAAGAAAGCAAATCTGATCCCTTTTCCGATTGAGAAAGGTCGAGCACCTATCTGCCCTGCCACTGTGCCACTTCCCAGCAAGCTATGGAGGCCATCCATCCATTGCCCTAATCCTTCACTGGACTTGTATAGGGCAAATCTTACACATATAGAGTAAAAAACAAAACCACACGTGAAGAGAAAGATTTTTAAATGAAATATTTTATAACTGGTTAATTGACTGGGGAAACTTGGCTAGCATCTTCCTTTACTTACAAAGAGAAGACCCCATGGTGGCATGAATGCAGAAACCAGTCCCAACACTGGGACAGCAAAAGCAGATTTCCTTTCTATGACAGTACTGTCCCTAGTTCCTCAGGCACGCTTAGCTTGCCAATGCAACTGAAGAAGTGAACAAATCAAACTCAGCCATGGAGTTGTGCAAAGGACAATATAGTCCTTGCAGGACAATGCATGAGGGAGAGATCCTTTGTTTTATAGCTAGACATAAAATTTATGGTTTCTCCAATTTGCTAGGGGAAAGTGAACATATTTTGAGTCTAAATAGTGCTATCAATGTTAAGTCAAAGTTAAACCTCTTCTCAAGAACAGAAATAACTTTCAAAATATTTCTAAATCTAAATATTTCTACATGTCTTTTGTCTCTTAATTTGTGTCCAGTTGAGTGGTGAGCACACGTGAGAGGCTTGTCTGAATTTCTGTTAGTGTGGCATGTCTGTTAGTGTGGCCACGTCTGCATGTGGGACCTCATCTATAGACATAAGGAAATTAAATGTTAAAACATCACTTTGAAATAACATTCAGGGTGTGAGACAATGCAATAAAAGGCAGTAATCTGACTGATAAAGGAATTTGACAAACCTCACTGAATCTGCAAATTTAAAATGAAGATCATGAATATACTTTCTGTTGATGCCACTTATTTTGTCACTTCCTTCATATTATTAAAATAGGCTTTCATATATTTCATTTACCTTTTTCTTTCCTTTACAAAATAGAAAAAGAAATCCTTAAAAACAAAATAGCAGTCCATTACTTAGTGGTCTCTCAGGAAAGTGAGAGTTACATAAGTGTTCATGTCATTTACACATGTGCAGTGTCACTTAAATATGTATCATCTTCCTGATATGATGAATCACTCCCTAGGAGAAGCTCTGGCCTTTTGATTAAATACACTGAAGTGCATTTCAAAAAGGTTATTAATTTAATCATTAGACACTAATAGCATTCTAGGAACTGTTTCACTTTATCATTCAAACTACCAAGGCATGTAACAGCCCCTTCTGAAATAAGTTTCAGCTGAAATATTAGAAAACATATATAGAATTAAATAACTACTCAAAAAGATCTTCGTATGCTGTTTCCCATACATAAGCTTACCCATGTCGTATTCTCAGCACACCTGTCTCGGCCATAAGCTTGTAAAGCAAAACTCAAATGACATGAAAAACTGTATTGTTCTATTGTTTTTCATTATGTGCTCCTCATTTTGGACTTCCCACCAGTGAGGAATATTTGGATTCAAAATTTTACAACGAAAGTAAAAATCTCTGAAAACAGAGTTTGGGGTAATAGACAACCAAGATAAGGCAAGACCATTTGTCTGGAGCATCACCACAATATAAACCAAAACCAGCATAATTTTGGATTATCATACATAAAAGCAGCTCAGTGCTTTGTAGACAACCATCATTCTAGCTATAGGACCAGATTTAAATTTTAGATTATTGACAGATTATAAAATGTTAACAGTGGGGTAAACTGCAAAATATGCTTTATGTACATGTGAGAAGGCTACAGTTTATAAAAGCTAAAAAAAACCAAAAAAAAACTATTGGCGTTTAGTGAAATCTGTCCCTGGTCCTGATTTTTGTAAGGGAGCTTGGGGTGTTCCAAAAAACAAAACACACAAACCTTCTCTGTGAGGTGAGCTTTTTATTTCTCCCCAAACAAATGATCTAAACCAACCAAACCAAAGCTGGCCTTTGTTTCCTAGTAGTAGTCTTTACCTATCTGTATATGTCTAGCAACTGAAAGTAGGGAAGTTTTCTGCCAATCAGCGATGGGTCCCCTCTTCTCACCAGGTAGCTAACTACCTGGCTTTTTCAGCTTTGTAGGTGTTGTCCACACAGTGATACAGCAAAGGGTTTTTTTTTTTTTTCCTGGAAAGGAAAAGGGAAGGAAGGAACGGAGGAAGGGAGAGGAGGAGGGAGGGAGGGAGGAAGGAAGGGAAAAAGGGAGAGAGGGAGGAAGGGAGGGAGGAAAAAAGACAGAAGTGTCTTCTGGTTCTTCAGAGCTCCTCCAGGCCTCTGGGCTAGCACAGATATCCTGGCATGACTTTTACATAGATTTGGTTGTCTTACTTCCTGCAAAGGCAAGTAAAGGTGACTTCTGGGCATTCGGTGCATTAAAGAAAAAAGGCTTTTAAAAAAGAAAAAAAAAAGTGCTTGAAAATTATTCTCAAATTCTCAGGGACTTATCTGGGAGGAGAATCCAGGTGTGGTGTAGCATCTCCAGTGTGTACTGCCACTGTGCCCAGTGCCAGGACCTCACAGGCCCAGGTGAGGAAACAAGGGCGGTCCTAAATGACTTTCTTTAGGGCAAGCAAACATCCTTCAATGGTTTCCAGGAAGCAGTTGTATTCTTTGACATGTGGATGGTCCACCTCGGCCTTGGGAGCTCACAACTTTTTGGCACTGTCATGGGACACCGCTGCCCGGATGGTGGTCCCTGCTAAGCCACGGTTGCTCACCCTTCGGACCAACACCTTGGAGACGGGAATTTTTGTTCTGGGCATCTCACTCCTGGGTGGTTGCTGGTGCACAACGGGATGGCTTGATGGGAGGTTCGCGAGATGCTTGATGCTAATAGGAATTTTAGAGTCCTTCAGCAAACTGCCGGGTGTGCGCAGTGGACAAGTGATGGTTCCTGGGGACACCGGCTTTAGCCGGGACAAACCCGACGACGTGTCCTCGTGGGCAGGAAGGACTGCAGGGCTTCCATCAGGGTCAGCATAGAGGTCGTAGAGAGCATCACCACTGTAGCTGTCCCGGGGGATGGCCGCCTTTTTACTGCTATTGGTGCTGTCTTCCTCTGGGCCAGGAGTGGTCGAGTCCCAGTAGCCCTCGTCGCTGTTGGGGACACCTTCTTGCTGCTCCTTCTCCGGGGGTTTGGGCTCCTCCTTGGACTGGGGCTCAATGGGAATCCTGTTGAGCCTCCTGCGCTTGACGGAGGACACGCCCTTGGCTGCTTCTACACACCTGGCGTCTTTGGAGGTCTCGGGCACCACTTTGGTCTCCGGGGCAGCTGCCACCTTGACCGCTGCGTCCGGGGGCCCTTGTCCTTGGTCCTCGGTCTGGGAGAGCATGTCCCAGAACTCCTGCAGGTAGGTGTCGTCCACCTCATCCGGGCTGGCCATCTCCTCCCCTCCTCCTTGGTAGGCCACCACGCTGGGGTTCTTTTTAGAGAGCACTGCCTTGCCTGGCCCAGGGGCCTGCTTGTCACAGCTGGGACCTGCCTCTTCCTCTTGGTCTGCAATAATATCTCCACAGCCTGTAAGAGAGTCAAAGCTTTTCAGTGAAGTCACGTCACAAAACATCAAACAAATACGATCCGCCGACGGGTCTGAGGGCGGATCGACAGAGGCAGGGTCGGGGACGGCAGACGCCCGGCTGCGGCCACAGTCCGAGTCGACAAGGGGGACAGTCTTTATCGGAACGTCACCTGTCCTGGAGGCAGCATCCTCGGCCATGTGGACCTCGCCGGGCCCCGACTCGGGGGGCCCCGCGGCGTCCTCCGGGGCGCTCCCGTCGGCAGGGCCCGCGGGGCTCGCGGCCTCGCGGCAGGTGCGCGCTGGGGCGCGGTCGGCGGAGCCCGGCGCCTGCTGTCCCCCTCCGAGCTCACCTGCTGGGTGTCGCGGGTCGCCGGCGGCTCGGGGCGGCTCCTCCGTGACGCACTCCAGGCTGGCGGTGAGCGAGCCGGGCAGGATCGGGCCGCCCGCGCCCGCCGCGCGCGCCTCCTTGTCGCCCTCCTTGCCGCGTTTGTCCCTCCGGTGCCAGCGCATGCTGCTGAAGAGCCCCTTCAGCCCCCTCTTTTGTTTGCCGCCAGCCTTGCCGGCCTCGGCGGGCTCGCCTTTGCCCGGGTCCGCTCTGCCGTTCTTTTTCAAAAGGGAGAAGAAGCTGTGGGACTTGGCCACCGAGCTGGCGGCCAGCGCGCCCACGCCGCTCCCGGCCGTTCGGGGGGCGCCCGGGTTGGGCCGAGCCCCGCCGCCCCCGCCGCCCCCGCCGCGCGGCTCCTCCTTCTTGCCGCCCTCCAGCACCAGCACCTCGGCCAAGCCGTCGTGCGTCCTGCTCCTCACCATGCCCGCCGGGCCCGGGCTTTTCCCGTCCCCTTTGTTTTTGACCCCAAAAATGCTGGGCATGGTGCCCCCCGATTTCCTCTTCTTGAACAATTTGAAGGCCGCCCTATTGATCTTCCCCGACGGCTGCTCGGTGGCCGGCGTCTCGGCGGCGCAGTCACAATGCGAGTCCATGTCTGTCGCCAGAGCCCCGCGCCCGGCCTCCTTCCTGCCGCAGACCCCCGCGGACGCGCCGCCGCCGCCGCGCTCGCTGACAGCCTCGCCGCGGCTGCTCCGGCCCGTCTCCATGGAAACCGCGCGGGATCAGCGGCTTTCGTCAGCCGTGGGCTCGCGCCAGGCCACTGTCATCCGTATTCTAAATCAACCTGAGCCGCTCTGCCCGCCGCGCCGCCGCCGGCAACGCACGGAAAAGACCATCTCCCTCCCGCGAAGGGCTTATATAATAACCACGACCCATCCCATCCCACCTGGCTGGCGCTGCAACACCGCCTCGAGCTCACTGGAAACATTAAAACCGCGATTTCGGGATTCACAGTCCATCCGCTGTCACCCACATTCGGATTCCTCCTCTAGTCCTGCTCTTTCCGGTAGTCAGATTGTGGCTGGCAAAATGTCCACAATCAGGACAAAGCAATTCAAGCCAATCTGAAAATGAAATGCCATTCCTTTTATGATCCATCCTGGACTTCCTGCATCACTGTGTCTCTCACCAGTCCTTCATGTCCTTACTTCACATTTGGGGCCTAAGCCCAGCAAGCATAAAGCCACTCTGTTTCCATCTGAATCTGGTCCAGTCTGAGCACCATCTTCAGGTTGACGTGTCAACCACATTGTGGTTCTGCTTCCTGTTACAAAAGCACCAGCTGTCACTCGGTACCAATCCACACCTCTAAGCACTGAAAGCACACTGGCCCTTTGGGACAACCATTCTTTTCCAGAATCCCCAGTGACAAGGGGCTGAAGTCACAGAGCAAGCAGTCCACATTTGGTCACAATGGACTGAACTGAGAGACAGCTTGGGAACCTCTGGCTACCCCACCCTCGGGCCTTGGAGTCCTGGGCTCTGTCCTCTCCTTTTCCATTGTGAAAATACTGGCTTATTCCTACCCCTGTTGCTGTCCACACCTGCCCCCAGCTGTAAACTTCCCCCCAGGCCTGACCTGCAGCCCCCTTCCCCTCTAGGGCAGGAAAAATCTGGCAGGGGTCCTTGCTCTACCCCCCTAGTCTGATAAAAGGAAAACCCGGGTCATCCAGGGAGCAGGCCAGTCTGACATTGAAGGTGACAGCTAATACTGACAAGGGGTCTCCTGATCCTGGTGAGGGCTTATGAATGAAAAAAGGAAGAAATCTAGAGTACATACACACATATCATTTAGATATGCTTTAGTTTATTTAATAATATTATTAATTGCTATTTCTTAAATATTATTTAATTATATATATTTGCACATATACCCAAATATCAGTCTCCTCCTACTCATCCTCAGCTCTATTTCTTATGTGTTGCTTGCATTATGCTAGGAAATCCCAGTTCCCGTCATTCAAGTTGTTTTGCTAATGACAGCTGTTGGCCACAGCAGCTTCTGTAATGGTGTGATGTACTTGATTATCGATTAGGCCTAGGGGTTGATAGTTATATGTTGCCTTTTTCTTTTTCTTTTTGATCAAAACCACTGTTTGGTAAAACCAAGAAATGAATGAGTTGAGGTTCTAGAGAGGTTTTTATTCCAGATTTGTAACTCCATCTATTCACATGAGTCCCACTATTCACATGAGTGTCTCCCTGAACACGATGTAAAATTGAGGCCCCCAAAGCCTTTCCCAGTTCTCTGGACCACTGGACATGAGGAAGCAGAGCACCCATCACTCTGCAGAGAACAGGTGTGAGGAAGTATGCAGGGAAATTTGTTATTTCTTCACCACCTTTTAGAGGACATTTGAAAGTCTTTCTGTCCTTTTGTTTGTTGGTAGTACTGATGTTTGAACTCAGGGCCTTGTAGCTTACTGGGCAAGGGCTCTACCACTTGACCCATGCTCCAGCCCCAATCTCTCTGCGTCTGTCTCTCACTGTCTCTGTCTCTTCTTTCTTTGTCTGTCTTTCTCTTTCACTCACACACACACACACACACACACACACACACACACACACACACAGCTGCTAGATGTGCGGATTACTATGTAAGTAGCTATGTCAGTCTGGAACAGTTTCCAATTGGGGTCAGGGAAGAATGAATCTCCCTCGCTGAGGCTGAGAGCTGAGGGAAGGCTGCCAGCTTATCCTCTGGGTGCTCTCACCTCCTGAGACAGGCCAAATGTGACTTGACTTTACATGAGAATTCTTGGGCCTCCTGGGAGAAGACTGACTGAGGACTTTGGGATGGTTATCATTTCTTTGGGACAGAGATACTCAAAAAAAAAGGGGGGAGTGGCAAGGGTTCTTCAACCCGGAGGTAGTCATGGGCCCCGAGATAGAAGGGAGCAAGGACACTCGGAAACCACCAAAGGCACTGGGCAAGGTGAGCTTGGAAACTCTGATGTGAGTGAGAACCCTCCAGTTAGTTTCCTGCAATCCAAGGGCCTTGTTATGGGTCTGTCAGAAAAGGAGAGGGAGGTTGACTTGTGAGACAGGAGAAGAGAGAGTATGCCTAGAGAGGTGAAGAGCGGCCAGGCTATCAGTTGCTGACTGACATTGAAGGTCGTTATTACGAACCATGGCAAAGATTTCCCCAGTCCTGAAATTGTTCTTCCAGTCAAGAGTGGTGGAAGCAGAGGTCACTTTTGTACAAAACAGAAACTCTTTTCCTGAAAGATAGACAAAATAGTCAAGATAATTTTACCAGGCACATCCCAGTTCTTGGTTCATTGGAGCCCCAATTTAGAGTGAAAAAAAAAATTCAGTCAAAAGAGATAAACAGTGGAGTTGGGGTAAAGTTTTCAGGACAAAGTTCTTCCAAAACAACGGGAGCAGCAGGTAACTTTGCTGCAGGATACATGCGAGCGTTTGGGTTTTGGCACAGCAAGGCGTTTGTCATTGAGCAGGGACTTCTCTTTGTACAGCAAGCCCCTCTGGAGGACGGTAACCACAGCAAGGGAAAAGGTGAGAGAAGGACACTGAGGAGCCATTTAAGAGCCAATATCAATAGCCACGTGTGGTGATACAGATCTGTAATCCAGAGGCTGAAGCAGGAGGATCACGTTTGAGGTCAGCCTGGGTGCATAGTGAGACCCTGTCAAGAAAGAAAGAAAAAAGGGAGGGAAGAAGGGAGGGAAGGGGAGAGGAAGAAAGAAAGGAAGGAAGGAGGGAGGGAGCCAGCTCATATCATTATCATGTCCTATCCACCCAAGCCCCTGCCTCTGTCCTAAGCTTACAGAGTGGTGAACCACCCAGTACAGTATGGGAAGGGCTGGGTGAGGCACTGCCCTTGGGGCCATCGTGTGGCTGGGGCTGTGGAACTCTCAAAGTCACAGCATTCCTGATTAAAGGGAGTTCTGGCTTTAATCTTTACAGGTGACATATTTAATCCAGGAGGTTTGGAAATGGTACCTGATTAGGGACAAACACTCCCATCTGCAGACACTTGGCCAGTCTGGACCCTAGGCCGGTCTGAAATGTCCAGCTCCCTGCTCTTGTTGACTCCACCTGCGATTCTCCTCCAAGGTGAGCCCCTGAAGCAGTGAGGATCCTCATGTGTCCTGCACAAGGACCTTGGTATGAGACCTAGAGAAAGAGCCCTAGCTTCACCACCTTGATCCTTGATCCATGTACCTGAAGCCTGTGTGAAGTGCCCAGGTATCAGGAGGGAAACGCGGGTGTAGATTGTTATGGGATCCTGGTCCAGGGTGCCATGCAGCCAGTGCTGTCCTGTACGCTCCTTGCCTGGGAAGCCAAGACCACACGCCATGGCAGGCAGGATGGGAAGTGGTGTCTCTAGCAAGCACAATGAGTCCTGAGCGAGACAGAAGTTCTTCTGCATTGCTTAAGCGTATTCGATTCCTGATTTTTCCTGAACATCAGCTTTCCCTGTGAGTCTATAGTTGTTCTGTGTACATGTTTATTCAGAGGAGAAATTCATTTCTAAATAATAACATGTGAGCATTAAAGCACAGAGCAACTTGCAATTTTCCACATTGACCTTGGCGTACAATGGAGGCTGCTGAGAGCATAGAGCTGGTCTCAGGAGAACCATGCTGGCTCTGGAGTCATCGAGTGCCCAGGGGAGGAGGAGTTCTGGTTCATCAGATGTCACTTGGGCCCAGCCCTCGTGGTTTTGTATCTGCATCCTAGGTACCAAAGAACAAATAAAAGCAAAGTGAGTGCCTCCCTGTAGTGCTGGTGGTCTCAGGGGGACACAGATCAGGCAGCAACCAATAGAGACAGCACAGACATTTGGAGAAGACATTTCTGTATCTGTTTCCTGGGGCTGCCATAACAAACTTTCACAAGCCAGGCAACTGTAAGACAACAGAGACCTATGGATTCACGATTCTGGAGGCAGAAGTTGGAGACTGAGGTGGCTGTAGGACTAGTAACTACCATTGATCCTGAGGGAGAATCTGTCTTTTCCTGTCTCCTAGCTCACAATCTTGGCATTGAAATACATCCTCCCAATCTCTGCCTGCATCTTCATACAACGTTCTCTCGTGTGTCTGTCCATCTTCTCCTCTTCTCAGAAGGACACCAGTCATATTGGATTAAGGGCCCACTCTTCTCAGCTATAACCTCATCTTAATTGACATCTTTGTTACCTTTGCAAAGACTCTATTTCCAAATAAGGTTCCATCCCAGATGCCAGGGTCAGGGCTTCTGCACATCTTTTGGAGTACACAGTTTAACCCACAGCAAACATTAATGCCCACCTCACCTTCAGTCCTTTAGCACAATCACCAGGGCCCTGCACTCAGGCACTATTGCCCTTGGACTCAGGCATCATCGGGCTCAAATTGGACATGGCTGCTCTAATGGGAATGTTCAGATTTCAAGGTCATGGATGGCCCTTTTGGGTTTCCAGCAATGTGGGACAGTACCAATGACAGCCAAAGTAGACAAGAGAAAGTGGTGTCAGCCAAGAAGATCAGACACTGACATATTACATGAGACTCCTGGGGTTCCCCAGGACCATTTGGGAGGAATGTAAGAGGGTACCAGACTTCCTTCATAGTGAAGATTATAGAACAAGGCAGACTGTGTCTGTGGCTCTTATTGCTCTCCTATGCCCTGCACTTAAGCCAGAGTGGCCTGAGAAACATGTCACACTGTCACACTGGTCTGTTCCTCTCAATCATCCTTGTCACTGCTGCTCTGCTATTTAGCTAGCACTACTCTTAGAAAATCTTCCGTCTCAGGCTGCAAGAGTGGAATGGGGTCTCTTCAGCTATCAGCACCAAGGTGAGCTCAGTGAAGTCAAAATCAGGGTGGAATGAGGTCAGATAGCAGAGGGTGTGCGGACAGGATGCCAGGCTTGGGGCATGGATACACACAGCATCAGAGGGAGCCACCCAGCCGCGGAAGTCATCTAATTCAGCAAGTCGGAAGCAGTGTGAGGAGGCCACAGTTGAGTGAGGAGTCAACGCCTAGGAACTGGAGACTGTGAGGCTGAAGGGGGCTGCAGAATTGATCTGCATCATGGTGGAACTGCCACCCAAAGCCTAACCTTCTGCCACTTTATTCATCTGTTTTGTTGGTTTTTTGGTTTTTATTTTGGTAATATTAGGGTTTGAACTCACTGCCTCTACCACTTGAGCCACAGCCTTTATCCCTTTTTGCTTCAGTTATTTTTCAAGACAGGGTATTGGACTATCTGGACCAGTCTTGGACCACAATTCTCCTAGTTCTTTCTCCTGAGTAGCTTGGATTACAGGTATGTGTAACCATGTTCAGCACATCCTTTGTGATAGTCCATTCTGCCTTTCCACCTTGATTTTCCTATCTCTGCCCTCCTGTGTAGCTGAGATTACAGGCATGAGCCACTGCGCCTGGCCTCTTTTGCTCATCTTAAAGAAACTCTGCTTTACATCTGCTTCTAAACACAAAATCAACATCCCACATAGGCCTTTGTCCATCCTGCTCAGCAGATAGTCTTTAAAACTTATTGCTTAGGTTAAGATCATTGTGCTTAAGGTCCAAATGACTGTGGCTTTCACAAAACAAGCAAATCTGCATTAGCCATGGGCTACAAAAATGTATTTTGAACTCCAAAAGCTGACTCTTATCTTTTCTTCTGCATCTCTGCCTACCTATACCGGACTAATTTCCTGGCCCTGTCCTATCCTAACCCCTGCACACAGCATGAACTTGCTCTGTCTATGCTCCAATAATTATGAACACATTCCCTGAATATGCAATGTCCTCCCACTTTTGTATACACTGCAGCCAAGCTTGGGTGCCACTGGCACACCTCTGCACACTTCGTTGTAATGGCTGGGACCCTGGACCTCCTACACTTCTCGGAGGCCCCATGATTCCCAAGATATGTCACAGATGGGCAGACCATTTTCTATATTCTGTCCCAGGACCCACGTCCCACAAATTGATTCGGACTTTTAGGAAGGAGGATTGTGGTGACAGTGCAAAGTGTGGTTCCCCCGTTATAGGCACGGGTTCCAGCATCTCTGTCAGAGGCTCCTGACTACGAGCTCCACAAACCTTGTGGGTTACATGAGGGGGGTTTATTCCCCTTAGTATTTTAATGTGTTACTTTGGACAGTGCTAAATTTTACAACAAATACATCCCAAAATAAAATGAGTCAACCCCAACAGTAGTCCATTTTTTACTCACTTCTGTTGTCCATTCAGATTGTCATAACAAAATACCATAAATGGGACAGGGCAGGAGGAGCTATAAAGAACAGAAATGTATTTCTCCCTGTTCTGGAGAAGGGAAAGTCCAAGACCAAGGCATCAGTAGATTTGTTGACTGCTGAAGGTTTATCTTCATAGATGGCACCTTCTTCCTATGTCTTCACATGGTAGAAAGGAGGAACAAGCTTCCTTAGGTCTCTTTTATAAGGGCACTAATCCAGTTCCAAGGGCTCCACCCTCATGACCTAATCACCTCCCAAAGGCCCCATCACCTAATGCCATCACCTTGGAGGTTAGGATTTCAACACAGGAATTTTGGAACTACACCTACATCAGACTACAGCATTGACTTACCAGTCCTAGGCAGGTATAGAACTCAGACAGATGGGGTACCAGGTCTCACCACTTTGTGTCTTGTTGCAACCTTGACATAGCCAGAGGAAAGGGAAAGAGATTCTATAGAATTTGCGAAAAGCTTTGACTCAGCCATGGTGCAATCACTTCTTCACAAAGTCTGTTGGTGACAACTCAATGCATAGCCCCATGTGGCTATAAGTGAGAGGAGAAATATGTTCTCACCATATGCCTGACCACAGTCCTATTGCTAGGGAATGAGAGAACAGATTAGGGCAGATGCCAGCCAACTAAGTCACAGATCAGCCCCTGTCAGCTCTGCTGAGAAGGAGCTGCCATCTCCCACTGGGCTTGCTTTCCTTCATGCTCACTCCTCCCAGGAAGTGTATGAGCTCTCAAGACCTCTGAGCTCCAATCTCTATCCCCCTCCCCAACTGAAACCAAGGGAAACCCCAATACACCAACTGCTCTCACTTGCCAGAGATACCTCTAGACTACCCCGGCTCTCAGCTACTTGCTTCTCTAGACTTAATCCATGTCCCCTACCCTTAGTTATGTACTTTTGGTTGACACCTCATGATCCATTGGTCATGACCCATTGGTCATGACGGTAGCAGGTGATGAAGTTTGATCACACGTCAGCCCATAAACATCCCTAGCCCCTATCCTGAGCAGGTGGGTTTGAGACTTGCTCTCCTGTCCCCACACGCATGGCTGCCTCATGAGTAAACATTTTCTCTTTTGCAAAGCTCACCATTTTAGTGACTAGCACCCCGTGTGGGAGGCAGATCAGGCCTGGTTCAGTGATACTACTCCTGGCTCTTTACACTCCTTACTAGACTATTTTGAATAATAGGAAATACATTTAGTAACAGCTGGAAATAGACTAAATTAAATACCTACCAGCTCCAGAGTGTCTCAGGAGGGCCTTGTGTAGTCATTCACTCCAGTGAGCATGAATTAAGTGCCGACTCTGTGCTGAGTGCTGTTATGAATACATAGGCCTGCCCTTGGCAGTGATCAGGAGATGGGCCCACGTGAGACTCCATTCCACGTGAGGCTCCACTCCACTTGAAGCTCCATTCCATGTGAGTGAGACCCTCCAGCTCTTTAGCTGATAGTGTTTTTGTTCCTCTTCAGTGTGGTTAGACCTCTGCAACTTGGATGTTATTTTTTCTCCTTTGGCCAAAAAATCTGTTTTTCTCCAAGGTGGGTTAATTCCCAAATGGAAGGCTGAGTTCTGACCCAGATCCTAACCACCCACTGGGTTTTCTTCATGGGCTTTGGGTTCAGACCCCCATTTGGCTTCACTTGGCTCTCATTTGTGTCTCATTGGCTGGTCCGCCCCAACAAGGTTACTTTTATCAAAAGCTAGCAATCTCAGCAGATGTACTCATCTGAGCGCTCTCTGGACTCACTCCAGTGAGCTCATTAGCCAAGCAAACTATGTGGCTTTAGTTTGTAGCAAAGAGTGGGGTCAGGTGATCGGCCCCAGCAGCTCCCATTCCTGTCTTTTGAGAAGCAGTGACTCAAGTTACTCCCAAGAAGGAGGGTATGCTTTTTAAACATGCTTACTTCTCACGAGTCTGCTTTCATTTAGTGGACGACTCAGCTCACACAGGAAATTTCTAGGTCAGCTATACTTTGCTCTAATAAAAGCAACTCCAGCCAAAAAGAACAGCAAAACTATGGCCCGAGCTTCTTGAAGTGTCTTGTCTGATTACCCAATTTTTAAAGCTCAGATTAGGAAGGATTAACCCCCGAGCTTAGACAGATGGAAAACACTATTAAAATACCCCATGTGGGGTTTCAGAGTGGTTAGCAGTGACCACCTGTCCTTGTTTCTTGGGTCAGCCTGTCCTCATTTAGAGCCCCAAGATCACTGGCTTTGAAGCCTGTGTGTGGAGAAACTGAATAGTTCAGGAAGCAAGCAGGCCTCCCTGTCTGGCCCAGAAGTTCTGCCCTCCTGGTTCTCTGACTCTATCTTGTGCCCTGCCCTAGATTGGCGAAGTAAAGAAACATTTGGCTGAACTACAAGTGACTGTGGGATTATCTCCCAGGGCTTGGAAATGGTTCTGGGGACATTTTATGAGACCATAGCAGAAAGAAAGGTTTCAATTCCAGACCTGCTGTTCTTTCATTAACCACTGAAGAAACACCCAGCGCCTCCTTCCTTGAGCTCTGAGGGGCTATCTCAGAGCTGTGTCTTTGTGTTCTCAGACGCTGGGGCAGAGGGCGGTGCCTCTGTGTCTTTGTGCCTTTTCACTCCACATTTTGGGAAGTCAAGACAATCTCGGTGCCACCTTGCTACACAGGGAGGCTGAAGGATCTGGGCCTCTCATTTCAGCTTTGAATTCACAGGGGGAAAGGTATCGTAAGCAATCCGTTCAAAAATTGATCAGACGCAGGGTCATTCTAGCCCCCGTCCTTTATCTTCCAGCAGTGGTGATGCTGATTTTGTGAGGATGTGTTCAGCAGCGTTAATAATTGATGAGAAAACACTCTGCCAAGTCAAATATGTCGGGTAATCTTATTGTGATGGTTTAGCCAGTTGAGTACTTCCTCCTTTTATCTCTAAGTTAAGTCAAGAAAAGAATACTGAGCAGATCAAAGACAGGGCCTCAGCTACACAGAAACACACAATCCCATGGCTGGTCAGCTCATCAATTCCAAACCACAAGCAGTCACCTGAGTGCTTCCAGGAAAGTGGGCTTCAGCACACCACAGGCAGCTTCCTCCAGGTCTGGACAGTTCCACTGCACATGGCTCTTAATGCAGCTGAATGTTTGTAAGTCTTCCCTGCTTCTCTCCCTTAGTTCTAGTCCACCCTGGATTGAGCAGTTTCTATAGGCCAGGTATTGTTCTGCGATTCAATCATTTAACCTCACAGTAATCCCAGGATATGGGACCACCCCATTTTACAGACCAGGAAACCAGCACACAGAAGTTATATGATTTTCTCAAGATTGAATAGCTAGAAAGTGGCAAAGCCATCTACTCCACAGTCTGTGTTTGTAATCACTGGCTTGATTATCCGTTACCAAGTTGCCTGTAGACACCCTAAAATTTAGTGCCATACCACAATGACTATTGTACCAGTTCTGAGGGTCAGATATTGAGACAAGGTACATCTGGGCAGGTCTTCCACTCCACGTGGCTTCAACTGAGGTCTCTCATGATGGCAACTAGGACTGGGATGTCCTGGGTGGCTTTACTCATATGTACAAACCATGGCAAGGACAGCTGGAAGGCTCCATGAGGCTCTGGCCAAAGACCAACTTGCTAGATTCTCACCCGCTTCCTGCATCTTCTTTGAAAGCCCTGTGCACTGGTTTCCAACCTTCTCCAGAATTCTCCAGAGATGGGCTCAGGGGTGCAACACTGAATCCATCAGCACATCTCTTTGAACTTGATCATCTTATGAATCTGGCTCAGGAGACAAAGTCAGAGCACTGGGAGCCATTTACCCAATTCAGCAAACCTGGGCTTCTGCCCCTTTCTCCAATTGAGTGCAACAAGCCTCTACCCATTCATAACTGCTTATAGTAGAGTACAAGGAGGAGGTTTCCATGGCAGTAACAGTAATATCATCGCTGCTGTTGGGGGACACTGGGGAAAGTGGGGCACACCAGGGTTTAGAAGATAGACTGTTTCCATTGGGCTGATCACAAGGGCTTCAGTGGTATAGGGAGTGAATCTTCAACAAGAAATAGCTCCCGCCCACTGCTGTAAATTACCAGACATTCTGGAGGACAGCCAGGTGATCATACAGCAAATTCCCTCAAAACACATGTGCCAACTGACTTGTGACTCCAAAGTCTATGAAAATATTACAAACTCAAAGTTGTTCAAAGTGTTACCTCAGTGATACCCATGTTTAGTGGAACCTTGAGCAACCACCAAAAGACTTGTGTGTGAACGCCAGCCAGATACCAGCTGAAGACCTGGGGGTCCTGCCGTGGTCTCAGATGTCTGAGTAATATGCCCTAATTCTCCATTCCACAATTTATAAAAAATGCAAACCTTCCCATTTATTTTGTCAACTACCAAGAGCTTCAGCTGGTGGAGTGGCTCCAGTGGTAGAGCCATTAGCAAGCCTTCCTAGCAAGCATGAGGCCCTAAGTCCAAACTTGCCACCAAGAAAAAAAAAAAAAGAAAAGTGGGGACCAAGAGCTTCCTTCCAGAAGATTTTTTTCAGGCTGTTCCCTGTCCAGGGCTGCCTCAATTCAGCTTCTGTTTCTCTCAAAGAGTTCATGACTTGAGTGACTTCTTGCAGTTTGGAGGATTTGCAAAGGGCCTGGGAGTGTGCATTCATCTCCCTCTCCCACTCCCCATCCTGGTCTCTCATTTCCCTGGAGCAACTGACAAACTGTTACCCATGCTTATCCCCAGAGCTTTTTTCTCCCCAAAGTCAAGTTTTTCCCTAAAAGGAATTCTTGTATCAGTTGCTAATAATATACATTTCCCTCACATTATTGTATGAAGAATTTTTCTGTGACATGAGAAAATGCTTATGATAACATGAACAGGAAAAAAAACCAAGACAGTTTTAAAACTACACCCAATATAGTATCAACTATGGAAAACAATATGCATCAAGTAGCAAAAGTCTCTGGATGATTTTCCTATACCTACATTGCTATTTCTCTAGAGATAATGTAAATATTGGAACCTAGATACCTGGGAAAATGGTATTACTAGTTAGAAGAATTTTAAAATGAAGTGGAAAAGGTGACTGCAGCTTCCTTCTCTCTGCAGGCACAGACAGCAAGATTCTGATCGATGTTCCTGCCATCCTGCTTTGCACTGATAACCGCCAACCGCAAAACAGAAGCTTGACAGTTCAAGTGTTTTAGAAAGGCAGGTCGATCTAGCTTTCTAACATCTCCTCATCCTGCTGCCGGCTGCCTCCCTGACTCCCTGGCAGGGTTTCCAGGAGAGAGAAGGTGCTGGTTGGGGAGTAGTGAGGCCCCTGCTGCTGGGGAGGCACATGCTGGTTTGGGGATTCCAGGCATACTTGGAATGTAGTTTCAAGTATATTTGGTTTTCTTTTCTCAGCTCAAAAGAACTATGGGAATCAACTAGGGAAATCAGCACATCTTCTTACTTCTGCTAAATATTTAGCTTCTGATGAATCCGAGCCCATCACCCCAGCTGTAAACAATATGCCGCTGTGCAATTCACAAGCCTGAATTCTTAAGAACACAGAAAGGATGCTGGGTTTTCCACCTGAACCAAATTCCCTGAATTTTCCTAGACATTCCTTGGAGTCACACACAAACCTTACTGTTCTGGATGACTCAGAAGCCACCAGCTTTTCAGGTTCTCCTCAGAGCAGACACAGAGCTTGTATACTTGAATAAGTTTCTTTCTTCTTTTTCTTCCTTCAGAAGCATAACTCTCTAGAATGCTTTCCCTGTTAGAGATGTGCAAGAAATCTCTTGTAGGTGCACACAGAAACTATTCTTTAACTTCCTTGCATCATTACAAGATGTCAGTTCTCCAGATACCCTGTGATGCTCTTGGGGATATACCCAAAAGACTGACACAGGTTACTCCAGAGGCACCTGCACACCCATGTTTATTGCAGCACTATTCACAATAGCCAAGTTATGGAAACAGCCAAGATGCCCCACTACTGACGAAGGGATTAAGAAAATGTGGTATTTATACACAATGGAATTTTATGCAGCCATGAAGAAGAATGAAATGTTATCATTCACTGGTAAATGGATGGAATTGGAGAACATAATTCTGAGTGAAGTTAGCCTGGCCCAAAAGACCAAAAATCATATGTTCTCCTTCATATGTAGACATTAAATCAAGGGCAAACCCAACAAGGGGATTGGACTTTGATCACATGATAAAGCGAGAGCACACAAGGGAGGGGTGAGTATAGGTAAGACACCCAAAAAACTAGCTAGCATTTGTTGACCTTAACACAGAGAAACTAAAGCAGATACTTTAAAGCAACTGAGGCCAATAGGAGAAGGGGACCAGGAACTAGAGAAAAGGTTAGATCAAGAAGAATTAACTTAGAAGGTAACACACATGCACAGGAAATTAATGCGAGTCAACTACCCATATAGCGATCCTTATCTCAACCAGCAAAAACCCTTGTTCCTTCCTATTATTGCTTATACTCTCTCTTCAACAAAATTAGAGATAAGGGCAAAATAGTTTCTGCCGGGTATCAAGGGGGTGGGGGGAGAGGGAGGGGGCAGGGGAGTAAGGGAGGGTGTAGGGGAAGGGGGGAGAAATGACCCAAACATTGTATGCACATATGAATAAAAAAAAATACCTTGTGATGAATTTCTTCTGGTACTATGAAGTGATATTGTTCTGTCAACCCAACTGAATGAAATTTCCCTAATTCATGTGTGGGGCGCTGTATGTACACTGGAAAACCCCTCTGATCTTCTTGTTTTATGCACAGTAGGCTGGAGACATAGTTCTCTGCATTTTTAGTGTTCAAGAATTCTCTAACCAATATTTCTGTCTTCCTGGCCAAGTGTCTCAGTTCATATTTCTGTTTCTTCCATTCTGTTCCCAGATAGGACCAAAGCCCAAGTAAAGGAAACAAGAATTCCCTGTCCTTGTAGACACTGAGGAAAGTACCCAGATAGAAAGGGACTACGGATTCACTTAGGCATGCAGCTGCAGGGAGGAAAAGGGAGAGAGACCCAGCAAGGCTAAAAACTTTGAGAGAACAGAGTGGGACAACACAAAAGAAGGAAGAGACAGGAGCAGGAGAGAGAACCTGCTGCCTGGGAGATTGCAAGCCGGCCCAGGACCCATGGTGTGTGGTTTTCATCTCCTTTCTAATTCATTCAAGTAAACACCCTCTAGGTGAGGACCAGGCATCAGCAGCCCAATGGTTTGGAGAATACATTAGCATCTCTGTCAGCAATCCCAACTTTTACATACTCCAATTAAAATGCAGTTTTCTTGGTGTGCAAATGCAGTATCAAAATAATTCCCATCTTCCTTTCCAGCAAGATTATAACTCTGAGCCTTTCCTCTATAGAACTTGTAGAAGGTTCTAAACAGAGGCCACCATTGAGGAATGTCATCCAGCTGCTGTAAGGAGATCGAATTTGGGGTGCTAGATGGACATGGAGAGATCCTGCAGAGGCTGTTGCAGTCATCTAGGGAAGGCTCTGATGGCTTGGACTAAGGTGGTAGCAATGTGCTCATGGGGACCTCGTCATTAGTGACGGTCCTTCCTAAGTAAAGGTTAAGCCTGATGACCATACAGCTGGTTAGGACCTCTGTGATCACTCCTTCTACATTTGTTCACTAACATTCAAAACTGCTTAGTGAGTTCAGTGAAGTCCTAAACCAGGCGTGGTGGCACACACCTGTAATTCTGCCATTCAGGAAGCCACCTGGGCTACGAATTTATAAAATCTAGAATGGACAGTTCTGCCTATGGCCAGAACACAGAGGAATCAGCCCCTGAAAAGGGGGAAAATACTCCAGGCTAGGGCAACCTACAGCTGCTTCCAGGGAGCAGGCCTCTCCACATTGACCCATGGAGAGCCAGCAGGGTCTTGGCGAGCAAAGGCCGGCAGTGGCCTGGGGGACAGGACAGGACAGGAGGAAGACAGAGGTGCTCCAAGGTTGTGAGTGGCAGGTTGGGCTGGAAGGTGAGACTCACACAAAGGAGCAGGTCCTGGAAGGACAGCTCCAGGATAAGCCAGGACATGAAGGAAGTAATAAATGCTAAATTAAAAGGTCATTGTGCACAGGGAGAAGCATTGCAGGATTTTGAGCAGGAGAGGGTTACAACTGTCTATATGCAGGTGATTGAACAGGGCAAAGCTGAGACTTGCTGATGGATCACCGCCTGGCAGGAGATAGGAGGAGATAGGAGGAGATACCAGATTCGAGAATCGTGTAGACATTGTGCCACATTGTCAGAATCCAGTTGTATGTGAACCACTAGGGAAGAGAGAAAGGGGAGTAGGAAAGTCGCTGCTTATTCTTAATTGAATTTCAGCTGCGTCTGGCACACGAAGGTTGCCATACACAACAGGTACGTGGAAACGCACACCTAACTCAGAAGGCCAGGGCTAGGATGTCTCTCTGAGCTTTGTCCTTAGAGATGACAGTCAAGGCATGGGGGTGCATGGAATTGCCAAGACAGACTAACGAAGAACCGGAGGAGGTGGAGGGAGCAAGAGCAAAGGACCCATCATGGAGGAAGCCTGTAGCAAAGGGGCTGGGAGGACAAGGCAAAGCTGAAGCGCTGTGAAGAGAGCAGATTGATTTCCCTCCTCTGTAGACATCAAGTTTGCTTGGAACTTGATGCCACCCTGCATTGCAGATGGCTTGCAAATGTCACATGTGCCCTCTGGCTTGTTCTGTCTCTACTTCATTCATGCCCAAGTAACAGAATCTACTATCACTGAGAAGGATCTGTTGTAGCATTGACTCTATGAACTTATTAACCTTCCAGTGTTTCATCAGACCGTAGTTCTGCATTTTCAGGTGTCTAAAACTCTATGACCAGTATTTCTGTCTTCCTGGCAGAGTATTTTGAAGACATTTCCTGATGTTTGGATCTTAGGCTGATGCATGCACCTTTCGATAGTCTTTGCTTGGTGATGGCATGTTTCCTTTCATGAGTACCTGTCTCTAGGGATTATATCATACTGCATATGTACATCCAGATAAATAATAAGGCCCTCATCTGCTAAACAATCCACCTGTGCACTGTGTATAAAACCAAAACAACTACAGCTTAGCAGGTATTATGGCGCAGAAGGAAAGCCAGACTGACATCCATTGCACATGATCCAAGCTGGGTTGTTGTGTTTTGAAATTCCTAATACTTTTTGAACAGGAGCCTTGCATTTTTATTGTGCCCTAGACCCTGTAAATTACGTAGTTAGTGTGTTGGCAGAGCTTAACACACGTCCAACTAACAGCAGGAAGGGTCAGCAGGGCTGCCCTGGAAATGATGTTTGAAGTGGGGCTGCAGGACGTGGACCCACGGGCCTCCCACTGTCCTTGTGGAGGTCAGCCTGGGGAGGGCAGGGCTTGCAGACAGTGGCGCAGGGAGCACCACCTTTGAGGTTTGTGTCTAGGCAGCAGCTGCTCTCTCTGCCTGGCCGAAGAATTTAGCTGCAAAAATCTAATTTGGAGCTCCCTAATTAAGCTAATGAAGTCAGATCTTTTTAATCTGTTCTTGGTCCAGCTCTGACTAATCCTAGAATAAATAGATAATTATGACTCTGTGGCATCTGTATCCCTTTTCATGGTGATATATAAGCCAGGCGACATCTTTGTATGATTTTTTAAAAACTTGGGAAAGGAGCTGAGTTTCCTCAATCAAACTCAGTGTTTGAAATGAGTTAAATTCATAACACCTTTATAATAAATCAACCCACTCCTCTTTTACCTTAAACTGATTCCCATAAACCTGTCTCATCTAACGGCTACCGATTCCTAAAAGATACTGTTTGATCTTCAGATTTTCCATGTTTTAAAGAACACATAGACTGTCCCCTCAAACAGGTCCCGTCTCCATCTGTTGGTCTCACGTTCTATAAATTAAGAAAACTCACAGGTTAACATTTAAGCTATACCCAATTACTTCCCTGAGACACACACATCTTCATAACATCAGAAAAACTTGTAACATCTAAGATAAAGGGCTAATTCTGTTTGATCCTTCCATCCTCATGCCAATCAACATTGTTCTTTATGAAATATTTCTGCCTTCTTTTCAAGTCACTAAAAAAAGTCACTTCATTTACTGAATCTTTAAGTACTAATCCAAATAGTACTGTGCTTTTTTTCAAGTGTGATCTCTCCGCTTTTGAGGGCTTTGTTTCTGCCTCCACTTGAAATTTAACTTCTAAACATTAGAAAATACAAGACCCATTTACGAATACCCCATTTGAATGACAATAACAATAATAGTAGCTAATATTTTTAAGTTTTCAATTGACACTGTGGAAATCAGTTTGGAGGTTCACTAAAAAGCTAAAAAACAGATCTACCTGTGACTCTGCAATACCACTCTTGGGTACATATCCAAAGGAGTGTAAATCAACGTACATCGTCACTGGCTGAGCCAGGGTTGGAACTTGCTGCCCAGCAGTTAACACAGGGACTTCTGGAGACAATTGCTTGTCACGTCATCAGAATAATTATACAGATTTAAAACTTATATTAGCTCAGTTCAAATGTGTCGCTAGAGTAGTGGGGGTTTCCACCTTATTTTTACTTTGATGTTGAAATGGGAACAGTTACAAAAACAAGCATGGATTTAATTTCCCCATAATGTCTCTGTAGGAATGCGACATCCAGAGCAGAGCTCACATTGAAGACTTATTTTACTCAAAAAGAATGGGGTTTCAGCACTACATTACTCCCGTGGAACTGACACAGGGATTGCTTGGTAATTGATGAGGAATCTCCTCATAAAACAGGCATGTCATGTCAGTTCCTTTCCAGACCATCTTTAATTGCCTGCATTTATGACTAAACTGAGAATTCCAGAAGATGGAGCAAATCTGCCTGCATCCCTTGCCTTGCACAGTTCCCAGCAAACACAAGTAGCCATTCAACAAACACTTGTTGAATATTTGACTATCTGCCCAAACAGTTCATATATGTCCTTCAATTATGCAGTCTGATAAAAGAAACAAATATAATTTTTTTCAAAATTCATCAAATTCTGATTAAGTTAATTGACAAATAGAAATATGTACATTCATTCACTTATTCAGTCAACAAATATAATTGTCCTTCAATACCTGTGGGGGATTGGTTCCCAAATCCTGTTGGATATCAAAACCTGTGGGTGTTCAAGTCTCATAAAAGTGACATACTATTTGCATAGAACCTACACACATCCTCCCACAGATTTTAAGTCATTTCTAGATGACGTACAATACTTAGTACAACATAAAATTTATGTAAATAGCTTTCATGTAACTGGATGATTAGAATAATGACCAAGAAAAGCCTGTGCTTGCTCAGTACACGTGTAATTTTTTAAAATCCTCTTGATCTGCAATTGGTTGAATCCATGGATTACCAAAAGCTGCTAAGAGCAAAGCACATGTGGCAGTCGCTTTCCATCACTGGGACAAAATACCTAAGAAAAACAGCTTCGAAGAGGAAGGATTCATTTTGGCTCATGCTTCCAGAGTCTCCATCCATGGTCAGCTGGCTCTGTTGTTTCTGCACTGTGAGGAGGCACAGCATCATGGTGGAAGGGTGTGCTGAAGCAAAGTTGCTCCCTTCATGGCAACAGGAGTCAGAGAGTGAGAAAGAGCCCAAGGATCAGCTATCCCCTGGGAGCAGGGGCAAGGAAGATGAATGTGTTGGGGTGGCCATAAAAGCTAATGGGGGCCAGGTGCTGGTGGTTCTCGCCTGTAATCCTAACTATTTGGGAGGCTGAGATTGGGAGGATCTTGGTTCAAGGCAAGACTGGGAAAATAGTTTAAAATACTCTATCTTCAAAATAACCAGAATTGCTAGACAAAAGCTAAAAATGTAAAAGCCAATCATCTACCCATACACCAGCAAGTAGAATTTGACATTAAAAACATAATACCATTTACATTAACACCCTAGAAAATGAAATGCTTAGGTATAAATCTAACAAAATATGTATAAAATCTATCTGAGGAAAACACAAAACTGGTGAAAGAAATCAAAGAAGACCTAAATTAACGGAGAATTATTTCGTGTTCATGGTTAGGAAGAAATGGTTTTGTCAACATGCTAGTTCTTTCCAAATGGAGCTATGTAATCTCAACCAAAATCCCAAAAGGTTATTTTGTGGATACCAACAAACTAACCCTAAATTGTAGAGAGGCAAAAGACCCAAAGGGCCAACACAACAACTGAAGGAGAGGACAAAGCCAGAGGGCTGACAGGACAGCAGTACTCACTAGACAGCTCCGGTAGTCTAGGCAGTGTGGCTGGAAAGAATCAACAGAAAAACTAATGGAGTCAAAAAGAGAGCCCAGAAGCAGACCCTCAAAAACCTACCAAGAGATCTTTGATAAAAGAGCAATGGCAGCACCATGACACAAAGACAGTCTTTTTAACAACTGGTACTGAAACAAGTGGACATTCATATGAAAAAAAATTGGCACAGAGACTTTACATCTTTCACACATGCAAAAAAACTCACAATGGATCACAGATATAAATGTAAAATACAAAACTGTAAAGCTCCTAGAAGACAGTATAGAAGAAAATCGACAACCATGGGTATGATAATGAGTTTAAAGATACAATACCAAAAGCACGATCCATGGAAGAAAAAATTAATAAGTTGGACTTAATTAAAATTTAAAACTTCTGCTCCGTAAAACATACTGTCAAGAGAATGAAAGAACAAACCAAATAAAATATTTGCAAAGACAGAGCTGGGAAGTATGTAGCCCAGTCTAGAGTGCTTGCCTAGCAGGTGCAAGGTCCTGGTTTCTATCCCAACCACCACACACACTCAAACAATGAAAACAAAAGACATATTTGATAAAGAACTATTACCCAAAACTTAATTAAAGCTCAACAATAAGAAAACAAACAAATCCAATTTAAAAATGGCTAGAAGACTTTGAGAGATACCTAACCCAAGAAAACATACACATGGTAAATGAGCATAAGAGAAGGTGCTCCCCATCACAGTCGTGGGAGAAATTCAAATTAAAACAATGACGTAACACTGCACATGAATTCAAGTGGCTGAAATCCAGACCACTGTCAACACTGCAAGGAGGTGGAGCTCCATTGGTGGGAATGCACGATGGTCCGGCCACTTTGCAATATGGGTTGGCAGTTTAGTTACAAACTAAACGTGCTCCCACACACTCCAGCAGATGTGCTCTGGTTATCTACCCAGTGAGCTGGAAACATGTTCACACAAAAACTGTACACGAATGTTTAGAGCAGCATCGTCGGTAATTGCCAAAACTTGAAACCAATTAAGATGTTCCTCACTAGGCAATTGGGTAAATAAACTGTGGCACTTCCAGACAACGAATGTTGTTTAGAAATAAAAAGACACGAGCTCATGGGCTGGGCACGTGGCTCAAGTAGTGGAGCATCTGCCTCAAAAGTGCAAGTCCCTGAGTTCAAACCCAAGTACTGAAGGAAGGAAAGACAGAAGGTAGGAAGGAAGGAGTTGTCAAGCCAGGAAAAGAAACGAAAGAAGCTTGCGTGCATATTGCTAAGTGAAAAGGGCCAATCTGAACAGACTACACACTTTATGATTCCAACAATATGAATATTTTGAAAAGTCAAAACTATGCAGACGGTTAAACCAAAGATCACTAGGTGACTGGAATTGTGGCTCAAGCAGTACAGCAACTGTTTTGCAAGCATGAAGTCCTGAATTCAAATCGCAGTCCAACAACAACAACAAAAAAAAACCCAGAAAAAATTTTTTAAAAAATCCCTAGTTGCCAGAGTCTGGGAGTGGGGAGGGATGAACACTGGAGAGCAGAGGATTTTTTTTAGGATGAAACTGTTCTGTATGGTATGGTAATAGGGGATGCATGTCAAGCTACATTTTTATAAACAGAAATGTATAAAACCAAGATGGAGCAGAGTGTAAGCTGTGACAAAGAAGTGTCACTGTAGTGTCATCCATTCTAATAAATGGACCACTCTAAATGGTGTATTGATAGTGGGGAGGCTGTACATCTATGAGTTCAGGCAGTGTGTGGGAAATCTCTGTACCTTCCACTGAACTTTTTTGTGAACCTAAAACTACTCCAAAAAGTAAAGTCTATTAAAACAATGTATGGTGAAGAAAAGAAAAATTAGTAAGCTCAATAACATAAAAATTAACATTTTCTATTTAGTAACTGTTGCCAAAAAAATGAAATAAAGATTATAAAATAATAGTACATTTTAAACATTTAAAAATTAAAATTTATATGCTTAAATTATATTTTACCATTTATTTCCACTGTTCTAAGCATAATCAATCCAACCCCACATGTATGACAACAAAACTCTCCCTGGACATCAACTGATCCTTGTGTCTCTGAGGAAGGCTGCTGAGACACTCAGCGGGATTCCACTCGATCCTCAATGTCCCCTCCGTGACCTGCAGAGCCCTGGCACAGAAGCTGGAAGAGCCTTCAAGCAAGAGCATCTTTTGGCTGTGGCACTCTGGGTTTTCTGCACATTTTTTCTGTCTGGACTTGAGGAGGGGGGCAGGTGCTCCTGTCATCATAGGTGGCTGACAACTTCACCTGCTTCTCCTCTATCTTCATCACTCTGAACTTAACTTCTTAGTGATGGAAGAAAGACACCAGTCAAGAAGGCCCAAGCTTCCCAAAGCATGTCATTGTCTGAGGTTTCAGGAAGCTCAGTCAATAACGAGACCTTGGTTTACCTCCCTCCTGAGTTCTTTCTCCCTTGGCCAAAGTCATCACACCAGGAGCATGAAATTCAGTAAGAGTATCCTCGTTTTCATCCTTCCCTATTTCATTAAAACTTCCTGCTACAACCACTCACAGGGTGCTGGGCCTAGTGGGCTCTGCTGTCATTTCAGATAAACCTCTAGGATGCCGCCAGAGTCACCCCTCCTGCATGACAAACTGCCCTCTTTCCACAGCTCTGGAAGCTACAACTCCAGGGGGCCTTCTAAGCCCACAAATAGGAAAATGTATGGCCTAATATCTGAGCTACCTATGGCAAAGATGAGATTCTATCCAGCATCCAGAAACTTCTGGGTTGCCAAACCACTATCTTTCTCCACACTCCGCACAGTTTACATCAAGGCAAGTCACAAGTGCATCATTTCTTTGCATCAATTCTTTATTTTCCTTTGTCTATGAGAACAGAATGTTTCCCTGGACAAATGCCTTTTATCTGGTCCCTGGTGACTTGGGGCTCTCAGATACAGTCACGCTCCCTTCTCTGAGGTGCACTCCCTGTGGCTTCGGTCATCCTCAGCCAGCCACGTCTGAAAATATTAAATGGAAGATCGCAGAAATAACATGCAAGCCTTAAGCTCAGCATTGTGCATAGCGTGCTAAGACCTGTCAGTGTTCTACTCCCTCCTGCCTGGAGTGTGGATCAGGCCTTTGTCCAGTGCTCCACGCTGTACATGCTCCCTGCAAGTCACTTAGTCATTTCTGTTAGTAGATGAACAGTCACAGTGTCTTGATGCTAATGGCCCGAAGCACAGGCGTAATGACGCTGTCAATTTTCATATTGTCAAAATGATATTGCTATGCTTTGTTGTTATTAATCTCTAATAACAACAGTTAGGTACCGTTGCATCTAACTTACAAACTAAACTTTACCATGGGAATGTACAGGAAAAGGCATAGTCCGCTCGGTACATCGTGGCGTGTGTCTGGTGTGGACAAGGGGGACTGTGGTACTTAGTGAAACACAGTGTGAAGATTGCTGTGGAGGCATTTGGGGTGAGACTACCGTGAAATCGTTAGACTTTGAGTGAAGCAAGTTACTCTTCAATGTGGATGAGCCTCATCCAACCTGTGACAAATAAGAGACAGGATCCGGGTGTCCTCTGAAGAAGAGGGTTCTGCTAGCAGTCTGCCTTCATACTTGAGCTACTCTGTCAGCTCTTGCCTGGGCCTCCAGCCTGCCTGCCTACACTGCAAATTGTGGACTTGCCAGCTCCCACACTCATGTGAGCCAGTCTCGTAAAGTAAATCTAAATCTATAAAACTATGAATCCTGTTGCTTCTGTTTCTTGAGAGAACCGAGAATAACACAGGCCTTCAGTTGGAAAGAAAGTTAATGGGCAGGCCTTGCAATGCCAGCCCAGGTGGAGGATTGGGCAGTCAGGTGGTTCTCAGGGCTTAGGTAAGAGATGCGACATGGCTCCCCAGTTGTTCTCCCTGTTCTACCCAGTGCTCGAAGGCAAGGGTGCCCCATCTGGGATTAGAGGCTAAGGGAGGGGAGAGGGAGGACCATCCCTGCCCTTCCCTGGGCATTCTGCCTCCACTGCCTCCAAAGCTCAGAGACACTGTGTAGAAGAGAAAACCATTTTTTAAGGTGAAGCTGGTTTTAAAAGAAGAAGGAGGAAAGAGGAAGGAAGGGAGGGAGGGAGGAAGGAAGGAAGAAGCAAGGAAGGTGATTTGGATACATGTATCAAATGATAAAAAGCATAGTTTTGCATTCATGTTCTGTTTTGTTACTGTTGCTGTTTTACAAAACAAAGTGAAAGTCCTTGGAATCAAAGTGGATCACTCATGTCAAATCCTAACAAAAAATAAATGAAGCTGGGACATCTTGAGGGAAGAAACTTCAATTTTATGCAAATATGTCTGGTAACAAGCATGGTCACAACTCTGCCAAAACCACAACCTTGCTCAAAGGCCACCACAACCTGACACAAAGAGGGCATCTTCAAGGTCATCTGCCACAAGGGCCTGTCCAGCCCTGCATTCACACCACCCTTTGTCATTGACCACTAGGGTCAAGGGTAATTGTTTCAAAACAACTTATGTAACCTTCCTCATTTTGCCTCTAACAACTCCTTCACCGTTTGTGTCCCTGAATACACATAGTTGCCTATGTGTTGCCACAGTATTTGCTCCTAAATAAATTGATTGTCTTTGGCAACTCCTTTGTTTGTTATTTAGGCTAACAGTAACAGTATTTGTTTACTCACCACCAAATGCCAGGCTCTGCCCAACACCAGCATGTAGCAGTGAGCTTTGCTGCAATCTTACTTAGTAACAAACAACCCCAGACCTCAGTGGACCACAGCCAAGAACACTTCTCCCTCTTGGCTATGCTCTTTTGGTTATGTATTTCTTCATGTGGAAACATTTCTGGCACTCCTATTTTTGCATGACTGGTGAAATCCCTTAGTAAAAGCCAGGAATTTGGCTTCATTTTGTTACCTCAGCATGGTTATAGGTCCGCTGATCAGCTGTGTATGAGTGTATGACAGCTCTACAGGAGGGGGCAGTAAAATCACAACCAGCCATTTAACTGAGGACAGACAGGTGGCGTTTTCTCCTTTTCTTCGCTGCCCAATACAATCACCTGTTCATTATTCCAAAAGGCTGGTGGCTACCCCAAGGATTCTCAGGATAAAAGTGGCAGTTCCCACGCTGGGTCTGAGTGTGATTTCTGCAATTACCATTAACGACAATGCACAAGTCAGAATGCCTGGTGTGCTGTCTCAGCTCCATCTGTCCTGCAAAGCACGGTGTACCGCTGCAGAGCTGGGCATTTCTGCACACCAGCATTCGTGTGTGACCAGCTCTTGGTCAACTGTGAGGTGAGAATCTGGTCATCCTTTTGGAATCCACTGTCCTGTCCTTGACTTCCTGACCTTCTTTGTGTACATCAGGGTGGATCTCTCCTTTAGGTTCCAGAGTTGACAGAAACTACTCCACCCCTACGTCCTCTCTGGGTCATCTCTCTTACTTCAGCCTCATCGTAGTAGGTATTGCTGTTCTCATGTCCAAATGAAAACACCTGAGGTTACAAATTTACTTCACTTGCCCAGAGCTAGATGTGAGTTAGGGCATGTCCTGTGCCTCTCTTGTCAGCCTCAAAAAATAAAAGTCTTTCCAGCAATTTTAGTTCAGTCTCCTTTTTGTATTAAAAATGTCCAATTTCATGTAATACTCAAAGTACTAAGTTCATTTAAAGTGAAATTATTCTTCTCCAAAAAGATTTGGCCTCTAACTCTCATTTTCCACTAAAGAAACAGGGCTTCTTGGAGAAATGCCCGGTGTCAGATTTGGGGAAAGAAATGTACAAGAAGAGCCCAACAACATTCAAGAGTTCAACATCTTGAACCCAACAACAATAAGATTATCAAGGGGTGGGGATGTGGCTCAAGTGGTAGAGTACAAGCTTTGCAAGTGTGAAGCCCTGAGTTCAAACCCCCAGTTCCACCAAAATAAATAAATAAATAAATAGAAAGAAAGAAAGAACAGGACTGATCAACAACATCTTTAAAAAAAAAAAAAAGATTATCAAATCTCAGAGCATCTTCAAACTGATTTGTAGCCCAGCCTGAATGCTCACTGGTTGCCAAAAAAATGGGGCAATTTGAGTGCCTTAAAAAGATACGAAAAGTCTTAATAATATGAGATTGAACAAACAAAAGCAAGCAAACAAACTCAAAACCCAAACTTACGTGGTCCCTTTGGAGGTTGCTAGGACAGCCACACGGTATCCTACACATCTACACAGTACCGAAGGGAAGGAATCTAAAACCAGGTCTGCCTGCCCTAAATGGACTGGGCTCCATCCAGAGTAACCACTCAGTGGGGGAAATTCTTCTTACTAGAGGGACCTGGATAATTAATCGTGAAGTAATTATATCGTTAGAAAATCACAATTTTGCAGCCCCTGGTGAAGTGGTGGAGCTCAACAGTAATTATTAGTGGCTCTAAGAACCATCAGGAGAAAAGGTAAAGAGACAAGAGGCCTGTGACAGGAACAGAAGGTGGATTCTTATGTAGATCCCATGACTGTAAAAACTCTACACTGAAAAATTTGCTTTTAAGTCAAAGGTGGAAAGTTGAACACTGCCTGACAATTAGATGGTAACTATTATGGGAATAGCATTAGTTTAGTTGGGTGTAATGACTGCATTGTTTTATTTTTTAATGTCCTTATCTGTTATAGACCACTAAAGTACATACCAGTAAAGTGATACAAAGTCTAGGATTTGCCTTTAAATACTCTAGGAAAAATAGTGGTGCGGAGGAATAGGTAAAACATAAGAGGATGATAATTATTGAAAGTAGGGAAGAAACCAATGGGACTCATTATTCTTTCTATTTTTGTGCATATGTGAAAATTTTCCACAATAATTTTTGTCTTTATTTTAGAAAGTTAAAGCTTTCCTCCAGCTTGGGTCTTCCTTGGGCTGGAGACTGTGGAGGAAAAGGAATGGTACCTTTTCTCCACTGCCTCACACCCTTCTTGCCTACTGTTCCAGAGAGGCAAGAACTCCCTTACTTTCTGATCTTGTGCCCTTCAGATATCCAAAGGATTCTCCTCAGGGTTGGTATGGATTTGATTTGATTTGATAAGATTCTTCTTTGTTGGTGCTCTGCCACCCACAGTTTTAAAAAGACACACATTAGAGCCTTGTCCCCAAGGGAGGTGGTAAACTTTAAGAGGTGGGGCCTAGTGGGAGGTCTTTAGTCACTGGGGCATGACCTTGAAGGGATATTGGGAACCAACCACTCCTCTTCCTCACTTCTATGTCCCTGCCACGAGGAAGTGAACAGCTTGCTCCACCATGCACTCCCACCACTCCTGCCTGTCCTGTCTGTCTTGTATGCAACAAGTTTCCCCAGATTAAATCCATGCCTTAAACCTCTCCCAGAAGGTCCTAAGGCAGGTGGGTAGCTGACACACAAGTCAGGGAGCTTTCAGCAGCAAACAACAGAGTATCTCTATCTGAGTAGCTCAACAATGGAGCCTCATCATTACTTAAAATAAATATAGAGGAAGAAAGTTTCACATGAATCCAGTGGTTTGATGATACCAGGGCTTGGGCTGGCTTCTCTGCTTCCTCTTGATTTTCTCCTCTTGATCATGAGATGGCTGCCACATTGCAAACATCACACCATCACACAACAATATGCAAAGTCAGGCCAGAGGCCCAACTTCAGGTCTGAAGATTGAGTACTGGTGAAAGGCAGAGAAGGGAGAGATGGGCTGGTGGCCTTGAAAAGAGGGCGAGTGAACAGTCCAACCTTTGTTGGGTGTACTGATGGGAACTTTAGCTTTAGATAGAGGAAGGAATGGGGTCAGGAGTGAGAAGTGTGCATAATTAAGCAGTCTCAGAGTGTGATCGTTCTGATTGTTCATTACCTCAGTTCTGCTTCTGCAAGATGATTGAAAGAAGTCTTCATCGTTTTCAGATGATTGCTCCCGCTTGGGGTGATCTTGTCGTGGGTAACCTGTCTGTGGGCTTGTGACTGGAATCTAAAGTGATTGTAGATCTAGGACAATGACTGGAGACTTTCAGGAACTTTTTGGTGTCTGGAACAGGACGTTGTAAAAGGTGACAGCATTCTTGCTTTTGTATCCTCAGCCTTCTTCTGAAGAGGGAGACAGGTGAGGTATCACCAGTTTTAGGCAGTCACTCCTTGAGAGATTAACATGCCTGTGGCAGAGTTACACAGGAGCCAGACCAACGTTTTAACACAAGGGAGAGGATGCCCACCCAGGCTTTTACCCTGCTGTACGTTAACTTGTGTGCCCAAGCGAAGAGTCAGTGCCTTTTAGCAAAAGTGGTTTCTAAGTACCTGTTTTAATCCTTTCCACGTGTTCTGTTTTAATCAGAATAGAAAATCTTTCCCAAAATAACCCACAGACTTTCCTTTACATCTCGGTGGCCAAAGTGGAGCCACAAATCTCCAGCTTCGCACCGCCCCAACCCAGTCACTTGCAAAGGAGAATCCCAGGCTCTCGATGGGTTTGGCTGAGGCCAATCATGATCCATCTCTCAGTCAGCCAATCCCATAGCAGAGCTGTGATTTCATTAGCAAAGTAAAATGGGGGACTGGCTGTTGGTGGGTCACATTGTCACCATAGGGACCAAAAGACAAATCCCACCCACTGCTACTTCATAACTGTGCACGGTGCAAATCCTAAGGCAGCAGTCATCAAAATCCAGCAGCCACGCGCATGAATAAGTGACAGCTGAATTCTGCGTTTGGAAGCAGGTCACTTTTGCATCGTGCTGCTCGGAGTCCCTCTGGCACCAGCAAAAACACGTGATGCAGTCTGCAGGGTGCCGTGCCGCTGAGCAGTGTGAGGAAAGCAGCCTTTTCTATCAACGCCTGTCACCATCGTAGCTGCTTGCAGTTCCTGTTCTTGTTTACTGAGCTCCGTTTTCACGCTGAAATTACTACCTACCCCACCCCAAATTCCCAAGTGTAGCATTAGCCAATCACAAGCAGAGTGTGCGCCAGAACTTGACCAATCGGAGTAAAGGGGGCGGGGCCCAGGGCTTGAGGGATAAAATGAGGCCCTGTGGCAGGCCCCTCCCGCGGGCCTTGCCGGTGCCACCGCACCCTTCTGCAGAAGTAAGTTTTGCCTTGCAGAGACAATGCTCGGTTCCTGTGGTTTTTATTGTGACTGCGGTGGGCTTCGGGGGTCTTGTTTCTAACAGCAGGCAACACCTTACGTGGGAATCAGAGCACCCTGATCCCTCCATGGGGCAGCACTGCCAGCCTGACTTCACTTTTGCTTCAACTTCCCCGACTGGTGGCGTGGGGAGGCGGGAGGCAGGGATGCAGCTAACAACAAGCCCAGCCATGATGCAGTGATTGATGATACACACAAGCAGTGTTCAAGGCTTGCAGGAAAGAACAGGAAGCAGGAAGCAGGCTGAGACAGGAGTGAAAAGCAGCCAGAAGCAATGCGGGTGGTGCCAGAGGCCTGAGGCAGACACGGGTACGTTGGCCACAGTAGAGAGCACCACAGCTTCAAGCCAGATGACAAGAGAAGCCACAGGGAGGGGAGGTAGGTAACGGGCTAGGACAATGGAGGAGGAGAGAGAAAAGGGCTGCTTCCTCTGGGTTTGGACTATTTTCTACTGGTTTCTGGTGTGTAGCTAAACACTTAAGCAGCTTATCATGTGGTTGGTTTAGTTGGTTTCTCTGTGCATGCCTGGGGCTGGACAGTTGGCTTAGTCTTCCTCCTGGGGAGTTTGAAGATGAAATATGCAAAGTCAGAGAAGAGTGGGAGCAAAATGAAAGAGAAGGCAGCGGAGAGATCAGAAGCAGCAGGAGTGGGAAAATGCAGGCAAGAGGCAGCGGCCACCGGAGTCTCTGGAAAGAAGCTATGCCCTGGGGGACGGGTCCTAGGGCCAGGACTAGGGCCCAGAGCTCACAGGCCCCAGGGCTGCAGAAGAAAGCTTTGCTGATTCCTGCTGCTGTGGCAGAGGGCCCTGTCCTGCTTGCTGCTTTGCGTTCAGAATGAGACACGGCCTCCCATTTTGTCCTCTTGAGGTCCCTGTCTTGGGACACATTCCTCATTTATTTCCTCACATGTTCCTTAAGCAGCCCTCCTTACTTAAAGTATCTAGATAAGCGTCTCTTTTAGCACTAAAAGACCTCATTAGCACCGTCTGGGTACTTACTGTTCTCTAACCTTCAATTTATCTCTTCTCAATTTTGATCCAGAATCAATAGAAGCATCTTTCCACTGATGAAACATGTTTTAGGTCTCAATTCATGAATGATGCCATTGCTGAGTTTGGGGGGGTGTAAATAATGTGTCCAAGGGGGTAGAAATAAATTCATGCATTTCATTCATTCATTCATTCATCATACACGTTCCGCACCCACCAGGCACTGGGCCAGAGATGAACAATATGGCGTTGCAGCATTTCAGTTCTATCCCAGAAAAAGAGTGGAAAACCTGGAACTGAGGGCAAGAGAACAAGGGGGAAGACAGATTAAAAAGAGGTTTGCTGGTTTAAGGGAGGAAGAGAGGAGCAAGGAACACAAGTCCATCCATCTCCCACTGTCAACCCAAGGGAAATGCAGGGACCATCCAGGCATGCATTGAGGGTGGGTCTCTCAATGCCAGGTGCTTCTCTCTGGGACAGTGGTTGTCCTTAGGGATGACATGACTCTCTCCCTGCAACAGTGATGCAGAGCCCCACTCAGCCCTCGTGCTCTGTCATCTGGAGGCCAAACCAGCGTGCCCACACTGGGCCATGTCACAGTGCATACACAGGACAAAGCAAACACTCACACAGCAGCTGCTGTGTGTTTGGCTTTTAAAATTAAACAAAGCATGAAGGTGTGTGAGGCCAAGTGTGACTGGAACAGTGCTGCAGAAGACATCCCAATGAACCCTGACTGTGCAAGCACTGGGGAGCCATGATCTCACCTTTTTTCCAGAGAGAGGAACCTTCTACATCTGATCCTGCTTTCCTCAAAGGCGAGCATTTGCTGGGTAGATTCGGAGTGATCAAGGACAAGGTCCACTGCAGCTAATTGGCTGGTAGATTCAAGGCCAGAATCAAAGACTGCATGCCAAGCTCACTGCCCACACATAAAGATTTTTTTAAGGAGGCGGCAGCTTGCAGAAGTGCAATTGATTTGTGTTCACTCAGAATCCTTCCAACATAGACATGAGGGGTGTGCTCCAAGAGTACGTGTGTGTGTGTGTGTGTGTGTGTGTGTGTGAGAGAGAGAGAGAGAGAGAGAGAGGGAGAGGGAGAGGGAGAGGGAGAGGGAGAGAGAGGGAGAGACAGAGACAGAGAGAGACAGGGTCTTGCTTCATAGCAGAGTGGTCTCATGCCTCAGCTTCCCAAGTGCTGAGATTGCAGACATGTGTCGCCATGCCCAGCTCTAGGCAGACCCTTAAATGGAGTCAAGAATGTTTTTTCCTACTTACCATCATAGCTGGACTTCACACTCAGATAGTTACTCTGTGTTCATAGCTACTGTTTTCAATCAGGTCTACACTGCCTGGATGCTTACACATTGCATGTGGACTGCTCCAAGACAGTGGCAACAGCAGGACTAGTTTGTGAAATGCTTTATTCCGTATTTCCCTCAACAACCCTGTTCTTAGTACCATGAGGATGATGATTTCAACTTGAACCTACCCACAGAGAGACACTGGCCCAGGATGAAAATTTCTGCCAAGAGTAAAGCCTTCACTTTTGACTTGCAAGCCAAAAGTTTAAAATAATTTAGCCAAATAATCTGAATAAAACAAAATAAAGCCAAACATCTTTGGATAAAAACTTTATGAAGTATTTTGACTTTCCCACTACTCTAAGTTCACCTGGATTCACAGACTACATTCTACATAGGTGGAGAGAGGTGTTTTGTGTGGGAAAATTGGCCTACTGTTTTTCCTTATATTTTATGGCAAATTTTCCCCCACACAAAACACCCTAGAATGTTCTAGAAGGAAGTGAAGAATAGTCATGCCCTTGACTCTATCCTACCCTGCCTCTGGCTGCTATCCTGTCCATCCACTGGGCTCTCTGGCCACTTGGGTCCCCAAGTGTCCTCCCCCTTCCTGCTTCAGCCTCAGCCTCCACCGGCTCTTCTCCACTCCATCCCACTTCTGGCTCTAAGTGAGTCAGGGATGCCCTGAGAAACGCACTAAGAAGTTCCCTGCAGGCCGGACTGGGTGGCACACACCTGTGAACCCAGCAGTTGGGAGGGTGAGGCAAGAGGATTTCAAGTTCCAGGCTAGCCTGAGATACACAAGACAGCCTGTCTCCAAAAATATTTCTTGCAAATAAATGTTCTCATTTCTCAAATGGAAATGGAAGCTCCACTCCTGTCCCTGTAGACCAGACATTCATGCATCCACCCCTCTCCCTGTAAACTGGATACTCGTTGGTCCACCCCCCTCCCTTAGACTGGAGGCTTGGTAAGGCAGATCCTCCTCCACCTTGGTCCTCATTTTCCCCAGTGCCACTGGCTGGCACAGAGCAGAGAGACAATGAATATTTTGAGTTTGAGGGAACAGAGGGAGAGAAGAAGGGGAAGGAGGAAGTGAGGGAGGGAAAAGAAAGAAGAAAGGCAAAGAGGAAGGCAGGAAGACAGGAAGGGAGGGAGAGAAGGAAGGGAAGAGGAACCACAGGCAAGAGAGGGGGAAGCTCCTGTGCCCAGAAAGGTCCTGTCTCCTTCCCAGTGAGCACAGATATGCAGGAGGGCAGACATGAGAGACTGGAGATGAATACCCACGGATGTTCTACATAAAAATAGTCATTTTAGGAACATCTCTCACAGTGCTGTACTGGGCTCACCGTCTTCATGGCATGTTAATGTCTCATGAAAGATAAGTCTGCTCTAAGGATCCCCACCAGAAGAATGTCCTGGTGTGGACAGGTTGTGTTAAGCCTCTTGAATTACCCGCCTCTATAAAATCAGTAATCCCCCCACAGACATGGATTCTCTGACAGAGGCTGAAAGCAAGTCTGGGAGAGCAGGACTTTTTCCTAGTTTTTGTTGAGAGATGGCCTGCTTCTGGGCTGGCATGTGCCACACCTCCTGGTTCTGTGCAGAAGGAAAGGGCTGTAAAATTCATAGTTGCTGCCTGCTGAGCCTCTATCACCAAGACAGTGGGATGTAACAGGGAGAAGGCTCTAGCATAGGTATCCCCCGCTCTGCTGACCACAGGTGACCTCAGGCAGAGATGTGTCTTCACCCACTCTAGCTCCCTCCTTCACACAGGGTGGCTGTCAGGATAAGGATGCATGCGCAGTGCCTGGACCAGTCACTGTTAGTGTTCACCCAGCCATCCCATGCATGCTGGTGGCACACAGGGAGGGTTTATTTGCTTATTTACTATTCACTGTGCAGAGGAAGAAGCTGAGAGTCACCCTGATAATGTCAGGTCCTCGGGGCAGTCTGGGCTCTCACCAGATTGACTTGTCCTTGCAGCAAGCTGAAAGCCAGAAAGGAACTGACCACACCTGGCCTTCCTACACCAACTTGTGATGCCAGCAGGAGCCCCAGCCAACCTGTTCCCCTGCAGGGTGGGCTTTCTTTTAGGTTGAGCTCTGAGGCTGTGACACTTTGGGAACATTGTCCCATCCTTTTGAGCTTCTGATCCCTTAGCTGTTTAATGAGAATATAGCAGAGCACCTTCCTTATCCAAGGGAAATTTATTCCAAGACCTTGTGCAGACATACCTATGATAAAGCTTAATTTATAAAATAGATTTATACATTTAAGCTTATAAATTTCCACTGTGAAATTTAATTTATAAATTTACAAACTAATAAATCTGGCAGTGTACTGTAAATAAAATTGATTTAAATCTCATTAGGTGTTTTATTTCTGGAGCTTTCTATGCAGTACTTTTAGACCCCAACTGACTGTGGATAACTGAAGCTGCAGCAGGCAGAACCACAAGAGGAGAGGACTACAATCCTTCCTGCTGTGCATTATCTATAGGACAATGAAGATTCCTTTTAAGTTTTGAAGATCACCTGCCTAGCAAGCATGAGGCCCTGAGTTCAAACCCCAGTGCTACCAAAAATAAAAATAAATTTTTTTGAGGGACAGCACAAATGAAGCGTTTGGAGTTTTGTTCCAGAACAAAAGCAGGTACAGCTTCTTCCCAAGTAGTGGCCACAGGACCTTGGTCCCAATCCTCAGCACCTCCAGACTCTCCTGCATTTGGACCACAGGTGTGAACCTGCTGCCAGCTGCTCCCTGGTAATCAGGAGGGGAAATGATACGGACTGTGAGTTTCTTAGTAAACCAGGAAGCTCTCCCTAAGTGTCAGATGTTACCCTTGCCTCAGGGGGAAATATTTGTTTTTTCTCCATCCCAGGGAACTCTAACTTGCTTCACTATGTGCCCTGGCAGGAGGGAGAATTGGGCCAGTGCAAGGTTTCATGTGGTTTTCAAATCTCAGACTCTTGTTCACCTATGCGCAATACTGACACCAATAAGGCAGAGTTGGAATCTGACTCCTGTCCACAAAGGCCTCAGCAGAACCCCTCCCCATGCCTGCACACACATCAGAATGCATGCACCCCATGTGATTATTTGCATGGCTCTGACTTCCCAAGAGCACTAGCACATGAGAAAATATATGACTGATAAAATACTTCTTGAGTCACGATTCCACAAATTCTGATCTAAAATAATATTTATGGAATATTCTAGGCCTTTTGGTTGAAAGTGAAGCATGGTGGTCATAAATATAGCATGAAGCTCATTAGACCAGCCACAGTGCTGTGCACACAGTCTCCAGCTCCGGCTCCATTCATCACACAGCTCCATTACTATCTTGAGAGCAATAGAGAGCCCCTCTTGCAGGAGTGATGACGACTAAAGATGTCGTTTATAACTTGGAAGTACAGAAGTCCAGTTATGCTACCAATGCTTGAAGAAGTGCAGAGAGCATGAAAATTTAGAAAATGGTTTTTGGATGTCCCCCCATATATAGCATGGGATAAAATGTATGCCTGAAGAACGTGGTGTGTTGGAGGTGCCCCCACATTCACCCCTTCCTCAAATAAGCAAAGAAAAAAGTCTTGGCTTTCTTCATATCTGATCCTTGCATCCTTGGGAGCCCCGACTCCTGTGGGATGGGAGTGTGAGAGGTGAAATTGCCTGGGATTTAGTCAGCTCAACCTGTCACCTCAGCATTACCTGTAGGCAGGTGCTCCATCTCTTAAAGTACAATGTGGACTCTCTCAGAGATGGCTCCCCTCTGCCTGCTCTTCTCCAACACAGTGTGAAGTAGACACACTGTTAGTCAGCTTCTCACCACTGTGACAGAATACCTATGATCCACTTGGAGAAAAGGCTTATTTTGGCTCACCCCTTTACAGGTCTCAGTCTGTGGTCAGTTAGCCTGTTGATTTTGGGCCTGTGGTGAGGCAGAACATCAAGGTGGGAGCACATGGTAGTAGAAGCTGCTCACCTCATGGCAGCCAGGAAGTCAAAGAAAGAAAGAGGAAGGGGCTGGAGTCCTACAGTCCCCCTCAAGGACACACCTCCAGTGGCCTAACCCACTAGCCTCTACCTCTTAGGGTTCCATCATCTCCCAACAGTGCCAGGGGCTGGTGACCAAGTCTTTAACACAAGGACCTTTGGGGGACACTCCAGATTCAAACTATCACATGATTGCATGTGATACTGGGAACCTCATCTCCCCTGGTGTCTTGCACAGGCCCTCAGTGGTGACTGTAGGGTGGCTGATATGATCAGCTGATATGATTGGGGCCAATACCAGGCCTGCTGAGAAGCAACTGGGCCTGTCTGGATTTAATGGGCCCACTGCCTCCACAGGAGTCCTCATTACTACTTTAATGCTCAGCTTTTGCTGACCAGGGACTTCCCTATTTTATGAGGGCACATGTGGGTGCCCCGCTCACCACAGCCAGGGGGCCAGCATTCAATACCACATCACAAAGGACCTCCTTTGGAACTACTGATTACAGATAAAAGATCTGTGTGGCAGCAACCTGGCTGGGGAGACTGACTATAAAGAATGACATAGTAGACCATTAAAAATAGTGCCACAAACAGGGACAAGCAATGGGTGCTGAGGAGCCCTGTCCTGGGTGACAAGCGTGGCCAGTTTTATGAGAGGTGGGCCATCAACCTACCATCAAAAGTGAGGACCCCAGATCACAGCCCTCCCTGGAAGCCTTCTTCACTCCCCATAGGCAGGGAGCACCTGCCAGGCTCGCTGTCCCCTCTCTACTCTCATGGCATTGGACTTGTTCCTTCAACACCAGCACTCCGGATCCACAGACTCCACCAGCCAGTGGAGGCCCAGTCCATCTACCACAATTGGCACTGTATTGAAATTGTGTCTTCCTAGGGCTAGAAGGAAGGAGTCTACTCCAGCAATTTCTGAGGCAGGGAATAGTGGGGCTGCGGAGCTCATGTCTGCCCCCTGCTGTGTGCACTGGTTATCCATTGCTGCTTAAAGACAAGGAGTCTCTCCTGGATCAAACACTTAGTCAGCTCCTCAGCCTTCTTTTCAGTGAGGCCTCACCCCAAGTTCTGTCTTTGGCCCACCAAGCCAAGTTTTAATGAACATACTGTTAAGCTTTTTTTTTACTTTTAGTGCTACAAATGGATTCCAGGGCCCCCTGCTTGCTAGGTAAGGGCCCTCCCCAAGAACCACACCTCCAGCCCTGCTAAGCTACTTTATTGAGAATCTCTAGTCAAGTCCCTCTTCCCCCACCCCTGATCCCTAACCAATTTCCTCATAGTAATTTTCCATCCATCCTACTGGTTGACTCGAACTTCCCACTTGACTCGGTTCAAAGTTGAGTTCAATGTCTGTTTCCTGTGGTAATGGTCTTGACCTCTCTTCCAATGGTTTTGAATAAAGGCTTCCTTGCCATTTTTAACAAGTGCTCAAGACTAGCCCAAAACTCAGTCATTACAATCCACTGCTTGATTTTGCTCAGTCAGGAGGGGCCTGACCCACAAGTGCCAGCTGGGAGCTGGGGCTAGAGGAGTCACTTCCAAGATGGCTTCTGCCCTTCCCTGTCTGGTCCCTCAGGTTTCTGGTTTCTCTCTGTCTACCTGGCGGTCCACCCTTGAGGGCCCCTCCCTGTGCTTTGGCTTCTACAGCAGGATGAGCCTAGGTATCCCTGAGATTTTCCTGGGTGAGCCTCCAGGAGGGCTTGGAGAAGATGTGTGATTTCTGATAGCCTAGACTTGGAAGTCCCATGTGTTACTTCTGCCATAGGCTATTGTCAAGCAAGTCACTCAGGCCAGCCCAAACCCGAGGGGGAGGGAGAAGCAGGCTCCACTCTCAAAGGGCGCATGGCTGGTGTGCTCAGGGAGGGGTGAACTGATGGCATCCTCTGAAGGACAAGGTCTCACCTGCTCTTAGTCCTTCCTCAGGACAACTGAGGAGCTAGCATGGGCTCCCTCTGACCTGCATTCTAAACTTCACGATCATTTTTTATTTTTTTATAGTAGAAGACTTTCCGCCTCGGTCTGTTTCCCATTGCAATAACAAAATACCTAAGACTGGTAATTTACAAGAATAGAAGTTGTTTGGCTCATGGTTCAGGAGGCTGAGAAGTCCAAAATCATGGTGCTAGTGTATGCTTGGCATCTGGCAAGGCCTCCTTGCTGCACCACCACACGGCAGAGGTGTCACATGGTGAGGAAGAGCAAGTGTGCCAGCTTGGATCTCTCCTCTTCTGATAAGCCTCTAATGCTGTCACGGGGTCCACTCTCCTGACCTAATCTAATCCCAATCACCTCTTAAAAGGCACCACCTCCAAATGACGTCAACATATGAATTTGAGAGTTAAGTGTTTTTTTCCCCTCCCCTTTGGTTAATAGATTTTATTACCATTTACAAAAGGAGAGTTAAGTTTTGAACATACAGTCACATCATAGTGGCTTCCAACCTGAAATCACTTCAATGGCCAAAGTTTGAACAATATGAGCAATAAAATAAATAACATAGTAATATTTATAACCTCAAATGTAAAATAAATATTCATGAATCCCTATGGCTATAAATAGACAAATGAATAAACAAGTGGAGATTATAAAAAATACCCCTCACAAAAGAATTGCAAATAATTTATGCAGATACTCTCCCCATGAGGAAGTGGAGTTTAACTCCCCACCCCATAAGCATGGGATCCACTCAGTGACTTGTTTCAAAAGAGCAGAATATGTAAGGAGGGGAAAAGTAACCTAACATTGGAGAAACCTGATCAACACTACCTCGGCCAATAGATCAAGGTCAATATCAACAGTGCAAGTCATGCTGACAGCTTGTGCCCTTGGCATGACGGGATGAAAAGGCCTTTCCTCTCTGTGGTCCCTCATCTTGGCATTACCCTGGTGTCATATGAGAAAAAAACATCAGAGGAGCTCCTGCAAACACCAGGCCAGTGCTCCTCAAAGCTGTCAAGGTCAAGAAAAGCAAGGAAAGGCTGAGGAATCATCACAGTCAAGGAGACCATGGCACTTGGATGAATCCTGGAAAAGAAAAGGAGTAGTAGAGAAGAACCAACAAAATATGAATTAAGTACACTTTTTAGTTAATAGCAATGCACCAATGTTAGGTCATGGTTGTGACCAATGTGATCATAAGATGTTAACAGTGGGGGATGGAATATACAGAAATCTCTAAGCCATATTTGCAACTCTTCTGTAAACCTAAGACTATCCTAAATTTAAAGGTTACCTAAGGGCTGAGGATGTAGCTCAGTGTAGTACTGGCCTAGATTTGAAACACAGCAACACACACACACACCTTAAAAACTCAGATGAGTCTAAGCCAAAACAATAAGTCATTTACAGGCGATTAAGAAATAGAATGTAGAAAAAAATAAGTCTAAGGCAACACCTGGACCCTTGTTACTTGTTACTTAGAAGAGCAGCTGAGATAACACAAATGGAATCAAAGCAGATAATGACTTTACCAAACTGTAATTACCTCTGACTCGGGATTTAGGATTTGGAAATTATCAGCAACTGTACGTGGAGTAATTAACTAGATTAACTAGACAGTGATTTAATTTAAATTTAGTTTCAAATTTGCTCCCTTTTCTTTTGTGCAATCCCAGCTAAATACCTCTCTGAATTGTACGTTGCATTTGCAATGACAGTAAAGGAACTGGAACCAGAATGTCCTGCTCTACAGTGACTATTCACTAAATGATGACAAGTTGAGGCAGAGTCCTCTGTTTCACATTCTGGCTCCCTGACAGAAGTTAGCCCACCACCAGCAGGACTAGTCCTAGTGGTGGGAACCTGCCTGGTGGAATTTATAGTTCTAGAGCATTAACCCCTAACATGCTGTAAAGATGGTACTGATGGCACTGAGGAGAGAGGCTGCTTCCCCACAGCTGTTGCTCGGTGGAGAAGGCCTTTGGAGGCTCACTTGGCCTTGGCAATGGGTTGCCTGCATCAACTCCTGCTGCTATTTGAGTGGCAGCTCAGTGGGAAACCCAGATGAGCACAATGAAGGCCCTGCTCTGTGAGGCCAACTCAGTGATAATCAGAGCTTTTTTCCCAGACCATGGGTGCTGTGCACTGGCCTTTATTTCCTGCCTCCCACTGTTTCACATCCCATCACTGTCTCTTCCAATAAGCTAGCATTCGCACACGCACAGTGGTAATAACATGGTCTTGACTGTGTATTTGGTTTTGCCTTCCTAAGGAGGACAAAGGTTCCTTTCATCCTATTCTAGCACAGCACACAGTGGGGAGGCTGGCAGGGAAGTTTATGTATTTGCTGAGGGGTTTAGATTTTATTCCATGAGGTCTAGGAAGTCTTTGAAAGGACAGCCGTGCAAGGACAATGTGTGCTGGGGACTTGAGAGACTTGCCTGGAACTTGGGGATAGGGGACAGTTTAGTGACTCTGTCATTGCCTTTCTAAGTTTTAATGACATGGCAGAAAACTGTGATCAAAAGAAACAACTCCTGAGATTGTACCCATTTCATGGGAGCCATCTATTATGAAACAAAGTTTTTAGAAGGAAATCTTGGACCTCTGGTACATCAGGATCATTTTTTTTTTCCACTTAATCAATCATTGGTTTATGTAGCACTAGCAGTGTGCTACAAAAGCACTGTGGCAGGCGCCAGGAATCAGAAGGCATTAAGACTCAGCCCCTGCCCACCAGATGCTCCGTCCATCACTGCAGAGGGGCAGGAAATGCATGGACACTGGCTGGGAGATCAGGCTTTTATGACTTTTACTAGCTCACTCTGAGTTTCAACATGTAAAGACTTCAATAGCACATTCTCTCTGTCCAGAGAGAATTTGTGAAGTGTGTGTGACTTAAGAACAACTTTGCTGCTTTAATGAATGAATCCAGCAAGGTCTACAGTCATCCACTCAGATGTCTAAACGCTAGAACACCGACAAAGTTGAGTTTGGTGGCCTCCCCTTCATCTTTCTACTTCCTCTCTGCTCTCTTCAGAATTCTACTCCATTCTGCCTTCCCCTCCATCCTCTCAGGAGAGAATGTAAAACTTATACACCGTGAGACTTAAGGGACTGGTGAATCTCCAAGTGTGTTTTAATGAGGGCAAAGTTGTTTTTCTGGTTTTGTTCTAAGCACCACTGAATTTCACTGTAGATGGTTAGTATATGTTGAATAAAGAATACATGAAGGCTGGAGGCATGGCTCAAGCAGTAAAGCACTTGTATAGCAATCTGGAAGCCCTGAGTTCAAACCCCAGAACTGAAAAAAAAAAACAAAAAAAAAACCACATGAATACATTTAAACAAAAAATTTAAAATAGAATAAAACAAGACATATTGGCCAGAGGAAAAGGGCAAGCAGAATTAGGCAGAAGTGACAATAACTTCTCACTAATCCAAATAAGTTCATTAAGCAATTAACAAACAAAACCAAAGAAAAAATATTACAATAAAAAAACGTAGCGGATGTGCTCTCGGGAACAAGGATCATCCATCCAAGAGAAGACAGCAACCTTCCCTACACACAGGGACTCATCCTACGGTCCTTCATTCATTTTCCAAAGACTAGAAAATTTTTATCATGGCCGGAGGCCGGTAGCAGCCCACCAGCTACCTGGAATCTTCAGGCACTGGGCTTTCACCCCAGTGACAGAAACCCTCTTTCTTGAGCTGGAAAGATAGAAAGTGTTAGTCAGCTTTCAGTCATTGTGACAAAATTCCTGCAACAAACCACTTAAACAGAGGAAATGTTCATTTTAACTCGGTTTCAGAGGTTTCAGTCCATGGTCACTTGGCCCTGTTTTTATGGGACCTGTGGTAAGGCAGCACACCATGGAAGAAGCCTGTGGCACAGGAAAGCTGCTTACTTCATGGAAGCCAGGAAGCAGAGAGAGGAAGAGAGAGCCAGGATCCTAATGAACCCTTCCCAGGCATGCCTCCAGTGACCTACTTCCTTCAGGTAGGCCTCACCCCACAAGTTTCTACCACCTCCCAGTATCCATCACTGGGGACCAAGCTTTCAGCATGAGCTTTTAAGGATGTGGAAGCAACAGAATTGTGCATCTGCCTTATGTGTTCCTCTTTTCTACTCTGAGCTGCCAAAGTGCTACTGTAAAGATAAGGAGTGTTGACTCATAACCTAATTATCTTTGCTCACTTTTTCTCCACTCAATTCCACTGCCTCTTGCCACGCATTTCCTTCCAATGATCAATAAACTCTTGATTTCTTTTCCAAAAAGAAACACTTAAGGCTCTTCAATTATTCAACTTCTACCAATTGACTTCTTAGGTGATTCCTTCTTCAATCTACCCTTTAAGTAGCACAAAGATTCTGTGCTGTATATTTGTGCACCCCCACAGCCCCACACACACATCCACACGCCTGTTTTACCTAAGTGGTTCTTACCTTTAAGATGAGTTTTAAGCCTCCACATTTCCTGTGGGTTGATACTGTGTGAGAGACTTTTCACAGTGGAGAAGTCAAAGCCCAGTCAATGGAGAATGATGATACTTCTTTAGCAAAAAGGCTCTCATCCCACTTCTGAAATATGATGAACTAATTTTTTTAGAGCAAGTAAAGAATACAGCACTTTGTTGGTATAGAAATAAGCTACTGATTTTAGATATTTACCTTTTATCCAATTACTTTACTGATTCTTTACCAGAGGAAGTGCTTTTCCAATTGACTAATTTGTTTGAGGTAGACAACAATTTTGACTGCACATTTTTCTTCTTTTAAATAATTATGTCTTTTATTTCTATCTGGTGTATAAGTAGACTGTCCAGAACTTCCAGTGATAGCTGATATCCTTGGACTTTTCTTCCAATTTAAATAGAAATATTTCTATGGTTTCATACTTTAGTGTTGTTTAATAGAGATATATATTCTATTCCAAATGTGCACTTCACATCTCTGGACTTCTAAGGTTTTTTTTTAAATCCCATAGGACAAGAGCCCTAAATATCATAAATCTCTCTTCAGGATCTAACAAGATGAATTTTACCCTTTTTGAGTTGTTGATTTATTAGTATATTTTAAAATAGTAATTCTTGTAATTCCTATATGTACACATGATCATAGTCAATTACTTTTTAAATGTACTATTAAGTTTAATTTGTTAGTAATATGTGAGGGATTTCACCTCTATGTTAAAAGTTGAGGCTGGTCGTCAGTTTTCAGTCCTATAGTTTTGTGGAAATAAATCTATCAAAGTTTTGAATTTTGTTTTATTATTGATCTATTCAAGTTTTCCATTTTTGTCCTGTTAATATAGATTTTTCAATGTATTAACATATATTGTATCTTATATTTTTTAACTCCTCTGTGTTCCTTCATTCAACAAATAATATGTTTGGCATTTTGGTTTCAATTCATAAGTCAGTGTGTGCCATGGAGACTTCACATTTTAGGGATTTAATCACTGAGCCTGGGGCCAATTTAGCTGCTGGCAGCAGAGTTGTGGACATGAATGGAAAAACCTAACCCTGACAGATCTCACATCTGTGTGTGTGTGTGTGTGTCTGTGTGTGTGTGTGTGTGTGTGTTCCCTGGGCATCTTACATTGGGGCTGAACACCTGCCTACCTGGTATTCAATAAAAACCCAGATACCATCTCTTGGCACTAGGACAGGACCCTGGACCCTCAATGAGAAGCCAGGGACAGTGAGGGCCAGTGGTCCTTAAGAGCCCAACTAGAATGATGGCAGCCAGGGCTACAGTGTGGTACCTAGAAGCCATCAGAAAAAGCTCCCTGAGATAGGAGTGAAAAACATGTCAAATGTTCTAAATGAGCCAAAGGGAGAAAATGAAAATTGTCCATTGGAGCGGCAACAGGAAGAGGGTGGGGAGCAGCAGCCCAGTGGCAGCCCTGTCCATAGACCCTGCTTCCCAGTGAACAGGGAAAGCAGGCTGCTGCCTAGGAGGGAGGAGGCGGAAGGGGAGGTTGGAGGCTGGAGGAAAGGACACACAGGGCATACACTGAAGGGAGATCATCAACCCTGGGGCTGGTGACTTTTTGACATTCCTTAAACATTTTGCAAACTTTTCCAACATTAAAATTTTTTGTAGTCGGGCAGGCCGACTGGCTCAAGTAGCAAAGCAGCTACCTAGCAAGTTTAAGGCCCTGAGTTCAAACTCCATGTCACACACACAAAAATTTTTTTTGTAGTAGTAAAACCACCATTACATGTGTGTGTGTTTGTTTCAGAGAATACAAGGATAAGAGTAAATCAACTGCATCCTGCTCTGGAGCTCTCACTGAGGGACAGAACCCCTAGGGAGCTGAGAAGACCCCCAGAGTCTGTAGAAGGAAATGCAGGATGGCTGAGACAGACATGCCAGGCCGCGGCAGCGAGAGCCCAGCTGAGCATCCGTGGCCAGACACGACTGTTTGTGCCTTCCATTCCTAAATCCTCCTGTATATGGCACCATCTGCCCTGGGGAAATTGGACTTAACATACTTGGAAATTGGTTGAGTTTCACTAATGTGGACGTAAATATCCTCTGATGTATTCCCATAACTGCAAAAAAAACAGTGGAGATGTTCTCACATGCTCTTTGGCTTTTATGAACAAAACATGCCTCCTTCCACCCGAGTGCACATTTTTAGTGGGCTCTGTCAGGATCTCTCCTTTCCCCTCTGCACGACATGCTTATCTTTGAATGCACTGTTATTCTCTGGGTGACTTGGAAGCAGCATATAAATATTTGAGATGGCTAAAAGCACTTTCCCTGAGCAAACAATTGCACCTGGCCACCATAAGTGAGGCTCTAACCTAAAACAGTTCCCTTGTAGCCTACATGGCCTTAGTAATGCTTTCAACCTTTCATCTGGGCTTTCTGATCACTAGCCTTAACTTTTAAGAGTAAGAGAACGGGACAGGCTGGTGACACCTATAATCCCAGCACTTAGGAGACAGAGGCAGGATGGTCAGAGTTTGAGGTCAGTGTGGAACTACATTGCAAGACCCTGTCTCAAAAAAAAGAAAAAGAAAAAAAGAGAAAGAGACCCTCCATATATTTCCTACCAAGATTCAATTAAAATTATGAAATATATTCTAAATTATAAATCGAAACCTACAGATGTTATAAATTGAATGCCAAATAATACAACTCTAAAGAGCTTTCAGCAAGGCTCAGTAATTCACACCTGTAATCCTAGAAATTCAGGTGGTGGAGATTAGGAGGATCGAGGTTCAGGCCAGCTGTGGAAAAAGTCTGTGCAACCCTGATCTCAACTAATAAAAACCTGGGTGTGGTGGCATGAGTCTGTCACCCTGGCTATGCAGGAAGTGCAAATGGGAGGATCGCCAAGTCCAGGACAGCCCTGGCATAAAAGGAAAACCCTATTTAAAATAAGGAAAGTGAAAAGGACTGGGGATGTGGCTCAAGTGGTAGAGTGCCTACTCAGCAAGTCCAAGGCCCCAAGTTCAAACCCCAGTATCATCAAATTTTAGAAAAAAAGTTTTCAGCCTATTATATTACTATTTACAAAAGGATATTTTACTATCTGATTCTCACTTGTATACCTCTGAAGAAACAGACCCACTCGGTCCATATTCCAACAATGAAATCGTCTCTTTAATTCTGGATGTGCACTGTGGAGCACATGAACCCTGGGATAGGACTCTAAGACAATCCTCTGAATAGCTCATTCCTCTGTTTTCCAGAAACACTAGGAAAACCATTGTGGAAAAGAACTGAACACTCACTGGTCAACCTGTGAGAAAGAAATAAACAGAAGATGATTAAATAGGTAATTCAAATAAATAAGAACCAGTTCTTTGCAGTTCTTATTTTAACAGACGCTATCGGAATTAAAATCCAAGGACAGAAGCCAGAAGAGATAACCTTTCAGGGGTAAATGGTTTAATCTCAGAAAATTAGCCTGGTATTCAGAAGTGGTTTTTATGGTGGCCTGTCACCGTGGATAGGTTACCACTTTGTGGGGTTTATTTTCCTCTCCATTTACATTTTACTGGGTGGGTCAGTCTCCTTCCCAAATCTTTCCCTCTCTTGACTTCCTGGTCAACCTTTCCTCCTTTGACAATGTTCATCTCAGATATTTTGTCATAGCTGACTAACACACACAGCACAAGTAGTGAAGATGTTTTCCTCCTTAAATACATTATAAGGTCTTTGAGGACAGGGACTGAGGCTTATTCCTTCTTGTAGCCTCAGTGACCCATTGCAGGCACTACATCATTACGGAAAGAAGTGAGGGCAACACCCGCTAAAAGAAAGAATTACAATAAAATCTACTTTTGGTGATCTTCATTGGCTTTATCTGAGATCCTAGAATAGGTCAGCAGTCCAGACCAAAAATGGATGAGAGAATACAGGAAGTCAAGACATCTGGGGCACAATGCCTCGCTCTGGAGCTGTCATCGCTACTTCCTCTCTGGCACCGCCTGGGCCCCTCTCCTCCATCTCCTAAAGTGGGGCTTTACTAGAACTGTGAGTGGGGAGTTCATCTGGGAGGTGCTCAAGGCAGACAGGAGCAAGATGGAGGAGGAAAACCCAGTATCAGGGTGAGATCACATTTGTGAGTGCCTGGCCTTTACCCCATCTAGAACTCCTTAGCACATGCAGATTACCTTTGCTCTGGTGTAAATCTTGAACAACTCGTAAAGGCCCATGCATGAAAGACTGGGTCCCCAGAGGGCTGTTATCAGAAGGTAATAGAATTTTTAAGGGGGGAGGCCTCATAGGAGGCCTTTAGGTGACTGGGGTCTTTGAAGGGAACTGTAGGGCCCTAGTTTCTTCCTGTCTTTTTCACTTCTGCCATGAAGTGAGTGGTTTTACTCTGCCACGTGCAGGATCACATGCCAGGGGTGTGACACCCCTCACACCCCCACAGGCCTAAAGCAATGGGTCTACCCAACCATAGACTGGAAGCTCTGAAAAAAACTTTTCTCTTTATAAGTTGATTATCTCAGGGATTTATTTGAGTGACTGAAAGCTAACACAGCCACTGTGAGTCACTCACTGAAGATGGACCAGGACAGCATTTGCCTGCTGGTCCTATCTCTCCCTGCAAGGGTTAAATCTGCCCTTCAGGACTGGGCATGGCCTTTTTGGGGCCAGGCTCTGGAGAACACCTGGAGTAGGGAGCAGGTGGTGTGAGCTGTGCCTTTCAACAAAAGCTTCAGTGCTGGTGCATGACAGCTGTGGAAAGTATTCACTGTACACAAAGTAAGGGGTGTGGGAAGGCACAGAGAGACTGATACCAGCCTAACCCACTCCACCTTCTTTCCAAAATGGTTTTCTAAAATATAAATCTAATTACATAACACACACACACACACACACACACACACACACACATTTATTCCAGCTAGCTCGCTGAGGTTTATCTACAACTCAGCATCCACACCCAGCGGCATAAAGACTGCACAATCTTGCCAGGAGCCGGTGGTTCATGCCTATAATCCTAGCTACTTGGGAGGCTAAGATTGAGAGGATCACAATTAGAGGCAGCCCAGGAAAATAGTTCAAACACTCCATCTCCAAAATAGCCAGAGCAAAATGGACTGGAGGTGTGGCTCAAGTGGTAGACTCAAAGCCCTCAGTTCAAACTCAGACCCACCAAAACAAAAAAAGACCACATGATCTGTCCACTACCTTGTTCCTCACCTCATCTCCCACCCACCATTCTACCAACGCACTGGGCTCCCCTGGGCCTGGACGTGGTGATTTTGCTCCTCCTCCCCTCCCTCTGGGTGAATTCCTACCATCATCTAAAACTCAACCCAGCTACCTACTGCTGCAGGGTAGAACCCTCCCGACTCCTCCCACACAACCCCAATTGACACACAGAGAGAACTAGAGCCCCCTCCTGTGTTCCTGCGGGAAATCATTTCAGGGAAATGTTACAGGTGGAATTTTCTTGTATTATGCCTGTCTGTCTCCTCGCTATCTTATGAAACCCTCCATGGCAGGAGCTACTATGCCTTATGCATTTTTAAACAATGTTTGACCCATAGATTATTCACTAAATACCTCTTGAAGAAAACATGAACTAGCCACTTCATGAAGCATTTAACATGCATATTATCATTTACCTGCATGGAGGAATCAAAACCTCAGCCAAATAAAGAACACTGGGAACTCACATGTGCAAAGGAGGTTAATGAGCAGAGGCATATGGAAGTAGCCGGTGGCCATTCCTCCATTGCTTACCCTTGTGTGCCAGAGAGAGCAGCTTTTACTATTCTTTTTATACACCACCCATTAGAACACAGTTCTGAAAGGGCAATGCGTAGATTTTATTTGTCCAAATCAGAATCCCCAGGAACTCAAAACTGAATGCTAATCACAGGATTTGGAGCAAGAGGCACTGGGAAAGGGCAGATGGGACAGTGACAATGCAGTCAGAAACTGGGTCAGAAGGTTCAGTGGGAGGAGTCTTTGCTTCATTCCTGTGTGAGGAACAGGAAATGTTTCTCTCTCTTTTTCTCCGTCCCACCCCTGTCTATGCTTTATCCTTGCTAAAACTTTCAAAAAACAAACAACAAAAACAAAAACAAAAACAAAAAAGGAGGTTCAGTGGGAGCCATTAAGGAAGGCAGAGCCAAACACAAGCGTTCACAAAGCAGGAGAGCATTTCTCTAGCAGCTGTGTCAGAAGAAGGGCATGAAACATTTATTAACATTTCACATTTTCAGAAATCACTTGGCAAAGTGCCACCTGGCCTGAGTCCTGGAGTTGTGGCCCAAGTACCCCCACCAGGCTGCTCCAGAGCACATGGGGCTTGCTGCGTGGTCTCCCCCATGGGTGATCCAAGAACCTCCTGGTTGCTTACCTTCCGGTTGCCCAGGGTTCTTATCACATATCAATATTCGCATTTTAAATCCTAACTCACTTCCAGCTCTATATCGCCACAGATGAAAAAGCATATTCAAAGACAGAGCAAGCCCTCAGTTCAGCTGTCATTATGGAGCCCCTCTGGTCCACTGTGCCCTTTTTTTTTTTTTTTTCATTTTTCTTTTATTATTCATATGTGGTGCCCTTTTTTTTTTTTTTTTCATTTTTCTTTTATTATTCATATGTGCATACAAGGCTTGGTTCATTTCTCCCCCCTGCCCCCACCCCCTCCCTTACCACCCACTCCACCCCCTCCCGCTCCCCCCCTCAATACCCAGCAGAAACTATTTTGCCCTTATCTCTAATTTTGTTGTAGAGAGAGTATAAGCAATAATAGGAAGGAACAAGGGGTTTTGCTGGTTGAGATAAGGATAGCTATACAGGGCATTGACTCACATTGATTTCCTGTGCGTGGGTGTTACCTTCTAGGTTAATTCTTTTTAATCTAACCTTTTCTCTAGTTCCTGGTCTCCTTTTCCTATTGGCCTCAGTTGCTTTAAGGTATCTGCTTTAGTTTCTCTGCATTAAGGGCAACAAATGCTAGCTAGTTTTTTAGGTGTCTTACCTATCCTCACCCCTCCCTTGTGTGCTCTCGCTTTTACATGTGCTCATAGTCCAATCCCCTTGTTGTGTTTGCCCTTGATCTAATGTCCACATATGAGGGAGAACATACGATTTTTGGTCTTTTGAGCCAGGCTAACCTCACTCAGAATGATGTTCTCCAATTCCATCCATTTACCAGCGAATGATAACATTTCGTTCTTCTTCATGGCTGCATAAAATTCCATTGTGTATAGATACCACATTTTCTTAATCCATTCGTCAGTGCTGGGGCATCTTGGCTGTTTCCATAACTTGGCTATTGTGAATAGTGCCGCAATAAACATGGATGTGCAGGTGCCTCTGGAGTAACAGTCTTTTGGGTATATCCCCAAGAGTGGTATTGCTGGATCAAATGGTAGATCGATGTCCAGCTTTTTAAGTAGCCTCCAAATTTTTTTCCAGAGTGGTTGTACTAGTCTACATTCCCACCAACAGTGTAAGAGGGTTCCTTTTTCCCCGCATCCTCGCCAACACCTGTTGTTGGTGGTGTTGCTGATGATGGCTATTCTAATAGGGGTGAGGTGGAATCTTAGCGTGGTTTTAATTTGCATTTCCTTTATTGCTAGAGATGGTGAGCATTTTTTCATGTGTTTTCTGGCCATTTGAATTTCTTCTTTTGAGAAAGTTCTGTTTAGTTCACATGCCCATTTCTTTATTGGTTCATTAGTTTTGGGAGAATTTAGTTTTTTAAGTTCCCTGTATATTCTGCTTATCAGTCCTTTGTCTGATGTATAATTGGCAAATATTTTCTGCCACTCTGTGGGTGTTCTCTTCAGTTTAGAGACCATTTCTTTTGATGAACAGAAGCTTTTTAGTTTTATGAGGTCCCATTTATCTATCCTATCTCTTAGTTGCTGTGCTGCTGAGGTTTCATTGAGAAAGTTCTTACCTATACCTACTAACTCCAGAGTATTTCCTACTCTTTCTTGTATCAACTTAAGAGTTTGGGGTCTGATATTAAGATCCTTGATCCATTTTGAGTTAATCTTGGTATAGGGTGATATACATGGATCTAGTTTCAGTTTTTTGCAGACTGCTAACCAGTTTTCCTAGCAGTTTTTGTTGAAGAGGCTGCTATTTCTCCATCGTATATTTTTAGCTCCTTTGTCAAAGATAAGTTGCTCATAGTTGTGTGGCTTCATATCTGGATCCTCTATTCTGTTCCACTGGTCTTCATGTCTGTTTTTGTGCCAGTACCATGCTGTTTTTATTGTTATTGCTTTGTAATATAGTTTGAAGTCAGGTATTGTGATACCTCCTGCATTGTTCTTTTGACTGAGTATTGCCTTGGCTATTCGTGGCCTCTTGTGTTTCCATATAAATTTCACAGTAGATTTTTCAATCTCTTTAATGAATGTCATTGGAATTTTGATGGGAATTGCATTAAACATGTAGATTACTTTGGGGAGTATCGACATTTTTACTATGTTGATTCTACCAATCCATGAGCATGGGAGATCTCTCCACTTTCTATAGTCTTCCTCAATCTCTTTCTTCAGAAGTGTATAGTTTTCCTTGTAGAGGTCTTTCACATCTTTTGTTAGGTTTACACCTAGGTATTTGATTTTTTTAGCAACAAATTGTTGGATCTTCTTTTTTAATCCATTTTGTCAAACAGCTTCTTTTGATGGGTGAATTAAGTCCATTAACATTAAGTGTTAGTACTGATAGGTATGTGGTGATTCCTGCCATTTAGTTTTCTTAGTTATTTGAAGGTTTGATTGTGTGTACCTAACTTGATGTTACTCTCTACTGTCTTGCTTTTTCTTATCCTGTGGTTTGATGCTGCCTGCCTTTTCATGGTTAAGTTGGGTGTCACTTTCTGTGTGCAGGATCCCTTGCAGAATCTTTTGTAATGGTGGCTTTGTGGTCACATATTGTTTTAGTTTCTGCTTATCATGGAAGACTTTTATTGCTCCATCTATTTTGAATGATAGCTTTGCTGGGTAGAGTATCCTGGGGTTGAAGTTATTTTCATTCAGTGCCCGGAAGATCTCACCCCACGCTCTTCTTGCAGTAGATTTTTCAATCTCTTTAGTGAATGTCATTGGAATTTTGATGGGAATTGCATTAAACATGTAGATTACTTTGGGGAGTATCGACATTTTTACTATGTTGATTCTACCAATCCATGAGCATGGGAGATCTCTCCACTTTCTATAGTCTTCCTCAATCTCTTTCTTCAGAAGTGTATAGTTTTCCTTGTAGAGGTCTTTCACATCTTTTGTTAGGTTTACACCTAGGTATTTGATTTTTTTTGAGGCTATTGTAAATGGAATTGTTTTCATACATTCTTTTTCCGTTTGCTCATTGTTCCACTGTGCCCTCTCTGACATGATGTCCTGCCTCACCACAAAGATGGACTGAAACCCTGAAACTGAGACAAGATAAATCTTGGGGCGGGGGGGCGGGGAGGAGATTCTAGCAAATTGAAGAAACAAACTAATGTTTGAAACATTAGTTTGAAAATTAAAAGAATGATTCTGGTGTGCATCAATATTTTAACAAGATTCTTTTGAATTCCCTCTTTTGACTTCGGTGATGTGTATGTCCACACACCCGCCCATTGCAGAGAGCTTCTGAACCAGTGTCTGGGCACTGGGCCTCATGCTTCATGCTGAGAATGAAGCAGCTTCCTGACATAGAAGGCTCATAATCTAGGGCAAAAAAAAAAGAAAAAAATTCCCAGTGCGTTTACGTTTTCCATACCCAGTCCACAGGATACACCCATTCCATTTTTCAAATCTGACGACTGCATGCATGAGCTCTGAGGATGGAACCCAGGGCCTTGTACATGTGAGGCAAGTGCTCCATCACTTAGCTGTATTCCCAGATACAATTTTTTTTCTGCAGTGCCAGGTGGGGCCTCCTTGCTAGGCAGGTTCTCTATCATTTGAGCCATACCCCCAGCCCTTTTTTTGGACCTCAGTCCTCTTACCTATGCCTCCTGCATAGCTGGGACCATGAGAAGAAACCACCACGCTGGCTTATTTGTTGAGATGGGACCTCACTTTTTGACCAGGCTAGCCTCAAACTGCCATCCTCCCAACCTCTACCTCTTGAGTAGCTGGGATTCCAAGTATGAGCCACCATACTCAACTGTATCGAAAGTTATACAGGTAGGTTAAGATATGCTTTTCTTCTACGTATGTAGTCTGCATTCATTGTCTCTATTCACTCGCCTCCCACTGGCTCATAAAGCCACCGAAATCTTACTTCTGCCCGTTTCCTAATACGTAAATCACCCTTGCCAAATCACAATGACAGGGACAATTCCTACTCTTTTAACTGACCTCGTGACCTCTAGACAGCATTTGACGAAGTTTAATAACTTTCTTCCTCACTTTAGTCTCTCTCTTTGGCTTGTCAACAATGTCCTCTCTCCCTTCTCTCCTCCTCTCTTTGGGCCTGCCTAGATTTTAGGGTTACATCTTATAGCTGCTATCTCATGCTGCATTCTCCACTTTGAACTAGTAGCTTCCAGATTCCCCCCGAGGTCTCCTCCCATTCCCCACGCTCCAATTTTTATCAACTCTCTCTTCTTGGGTATGCCATGACACTCTATGCAATGCACCCCGAACACACATACCTCTTTCCTCCCATTCCCTGCCTAGGTGACTGCTGCCCCACCCCAGCCCAGATCCCCTTGGGAGAAATCGCTGACTTCCCTAGCTCATACCTGGGCCCTCCCAACATTCAACCTGACTTGCCATCACGCTTGCTTTTTTTTTGTGGGATTGGGATTTGAACTCAGGGCCTTAAACTTGCTTGGCAGGCGCTCTACCACTTGTGCTATGTCCCACCCCTTATCACTCTTGCGTAACCAAAGTTTCAAATGGTCTTAATGAAATTGAGGGAATTGCTCCAATTTTGGAGTAATGCAGCTAAGCAGTACAGTCCCATCCACTTTGCACAGACAGCACCTCTGACAGTGTGAGTTCATTGTGGTTACATGAAAAATTCCTTTGTAGAGATTGCACACATGGAGTAGTTAATGGAAACGGGGCATTTGATAAGTCTTACTCGCAAAGTGAGGAAAAGGTCTCTGCAACTGTACGTGTAACTTTTCTGTATGGTTGAGATTGTTTCAAAATAAAAAGAGCAGCAAGAAAAGCCTCGAGAAAGAATGATGAAGCAGTTAGCTCCACCATGTAGTCTCAATCTCCACTCCGACCGGCTTTGATGCCTGGACAGGTAGTAATGCTACAAGAAAACACAGAACTATGTAAAACAGCAAATCACTAACAAGAAGATAAGCTTCTTAACAAAAGATTCAATCAACCAAATAGCTGTCTGGGAAAAAGAAAATTTACATCCCTACCTCTTCCTATACACCAGAATAAACTGCACGCAGATCAGACAATTGCATATAAGAAAGATTAAATCCTCTAACTACTAGAACACAGGTGATTGTCCAAATTTTCCCTACTCATAAGCAAGTAACCTTAAATATCTGAAAAAATGCTTATCCATCAATACAGTGCCTAAAAATACTCTCTTGCCCTCCTTCACTTCCCCCTCTCTCTCTCCATCCCTGAGCTATTTGGGTAAAATGGCATTTTGAATGTTTTAATATATTCCAACAAAAATGGGGTGCTTCAGTGAACTACAATTAACAAAATGCCATTAGTAACAGACTCTGGGTGGATACATGAAGACTCAGTACCTTATACTTTTGAACATTTGAATATTTACATTAAAAACTGTTTAAAAACAGAGAACAACTGGAATCATTTAATAAAATCCACAACACAATGAAGTACTAGGCAGACATAAACAAGGGACAGACACATTCTAGTAATCTCCAAAATTTATTGCTAAGTATAAAAACCAAGGTATAGGACAGTGTATATATCTTTTGCTTAAGAAACAAAAATTATGGCGAGTGCTGGTGTCTCATGCCTATAATCCTAATCACTTGGGAGATAGACTGGCAGGATCACAGTTCGAGGCTAGTCCAGGCAAATAGTGCACAAGACCCCCATCTCCAAAATAACCACAGCAGAATGGACTGGAGGTATGGTTCAAACAATAGAGTGCCTGTTTTTCAAGTATGAAGCCCTGAATTCAAACCCCAGTCCCAACCACCCACACCCAAAGGGGAAATAAATACATGTGGTCTAACTGCACACATGTGTTTGCAAAAAAAATATGGAAGGCTAAACTGGAACGTAGTAAAATGACTTCTAGCAGTGGGGGTGATGGAAAAGTGGAAAGCAAAAACTTCTGCATGTCTTTTTATGTAAGTTTGGATTTTGAACTGTGCAACTGTTTTACGTACTTAAAATGCATTAAATCTAAAAGAATGAACAAATCCTAAAATTGAAAACAAAATAGCTAAGTTGCAAACAAAAAATTAATAATGTGAACAATTATTTCAAGTGAGTTTTCACCTAGGACTCTAGGATTTTAGGGAAGTCTGAAGTTATACTCAGTATTTGTACTATAATATTAGTAACACCAATTCTCATTTTAATGCCACAACTTGTACACTGCAGAACAAACTGAAAATGTCAATACCTCATGCTATGAAAAAACCAAGATTTTCAGTATGAAGAAGAGACACACAGAGAGCAATATACTGTGTGATAAGGATAATTTGAATTAATATTGTATGAGCTTATGATTTTTATTAGTGTAAACTAATTGTACACAGGGGTTCCTTTGTTGAACCTATTATTTTAAACATGCATTTCCTACAGTGTCACTGAAAGCCTAGAAGCATTGGCATCCCAGTACCAAGGAGCACTCCTAGTCCCTGACTTGGTTTCACACATCTCTCCCTGCTGGAAGTAACAAAGGTTCTTTCAAGAAACGGCTGCTTCCAAAACCGGGTGGGATGAGTATAAAGTACAGCATCCCCAGCAGCAGAACGAGTGTATCATGCCCTCCTGAAGTAGCTCAATATGAAGTGCAGTGTCTTCTCCAAATGCTCACTCTGGAAGCCACTTCGTGCCTACTGGACAGCAGGGAGCAGCAGAGGAACAAGGTGAGCTGTGTCATGAGGAAGTGGGTAAGTCCACAATGGTCTGGTGCAGTCAATGCAGAGGGGCGGGGGCAGGTGCTCCCAACACAGAGACACATGAGCCTCATGGGCTCAGGGCCAATGGCCATTTGGGGCCACAGTGGGACTGTGCTTGTGTTGATGGCTTCGTCACTCAGGATGGAAACAAACCTCAAGCCTCAGTAACCTGAAACAAAGGCACACTCCTTTACTCTCGCAGGTACAGCAATGTTTCAGAAGGGTTTCCTTATCTGCTGCTCTTTCAAGACTAACCCTGCATTCCTTTAATGACAGAGGTTTAGTGGTCATACTGAGTAGCTTAGGGCACTATTTATCAAAATGTGGTTTCCCAAATCACAATCTCCAAAACCAACTCAGAAACTCAAGACCAGGGCTGTAGGTTCCACGCCAGCTTCCAAGGGCTACTTTCAGTTATGCATCTCATGATTTGATATAACCTGCTGTGCAAAACATTTCACCTTCCTGGAAATAACCAGTGGTAGTAACACTGCTGACTGAAGTGGCAGACAGTAAATACAGGGTGTGTGCACTCTTTTTTGAGATAATTATTCTAGAGTCCAGGCTATCTCTTTCTTCTAGATAGAAGTTCCAAAACCTTAGTATTTATGAATACATAAATATATGTGTAAATTATGCGTATTATGTATCATTAATCAGGTTATGTTAGTGTCCCTTGGACTTTTATGTAAAAAATCAAATGAAAACAATTAAAATGTGACCAATGAAAATGACTGTCACTACTAAAGCTGCTGCTCTTCTGCTCTCAGCTGGCGGAGTGGCTCCAGTGGTAGGGCACCTTTCTAGCAACTGAGAGGTCCTGAGTTCAAACCCCAGTACCACCCAAAAAAAGCCACCTCTCTTCTGTATAGTTACATAGGTGGCCAGTATTGATTTACTCCAACTTAGAATACCAACTGGAATTTTTCAAAATTCTAAAGTTGACCTGCAAAAAATATTTTCATGCTGGAGGTGTGGCTCAAGTAGTAGGGCACCTGCTAGAAGTTGTGAAGCCCTGGGTTCAAACTTCAGAATTGGGAAAAAAAAAAATCATGGAAGGTTAGTCTGACACCACATCTCTACTCGGCCTCCATACCACTGAATGGAAATTTTTTTGTTTTTACAGAATTCCCTTCATCATTTTTACTCAAGATTCCCCACTCTGCCTCTCGCACAACTGACCTGTGCAAACTTTCCCTCTCCCCAGCAAAGTTACCTTTTTCTTGGCCAGTCATCTTCCGCTCAATGCCTGTGCTCCCTGGATCCAGCCTTCTACCAAAAGGTGGGCGATGGCAACCTGGTGCTGACTGTGACACATAGTGACAGGCACAAAGGGAGAGTTAATCACACCATTAGCTTTAGCTCTGTCTGCTGAGTCTTGTAGCCACTATTCCTATGTTAACTGTTACTTTTGTATATAGCAGCAATCTTTCTGGAAATGAAATTCTGAAAACGTATACTGTTACCTTAAGGTTATGAATAGCATTATTTGCCTAGAGGAAGAAAAACACCAATCACAACTCCATCCCCAAAGAAAAACATTCCAAGAAAAACATGAACATTTAATTATCTTTAAATAATACATGAATGATTTACATGCTATAATTCCAAAAACACAAGGAACATAAATCCAATTTTATAAGAGATACAGACAATCTGCTTTTTGCCAGCATGAACCGCGTAGGGTCCCTTGGGATGCCATCTGGCTTTTCAGTCCAAGTTTGAGCACGCAGACACATACACCTGTCTGAAGTTGAAGGTTAAGACAAGAAATCAAAGAGGTGACTCTAAGAACTCTGACACGCAGATTCTGAAACCACAATCTGACCAGAAACAAGGCACGGCAAAGTTCCCTTTGTGGTTAAGAAGATTAAGTTTCCTTCCCCAGTGCGTAACTTTGGAGATATGAGTGGTTAATCATATACTATATTTTACACTCATTTCTGTTACTTTTAAAAAGCAGCATTATCAATAACATATTACAGAAATGAATTGGAAAAACAAACAAGATTAGTTAGATAAGCTCACTTGTAATAGAGCTTTTGGTCACTTGAAAAAGATGTCTATGTTCAGAACTAATCTAGTAGATAAAGGTGTGATAGTGAGACCATGAGGGATCCTATGCAGACTCCCCAGTACCCTTGAATTGTCCCTTGTGTTACCATGTCACTTAACTTTCAATTTTAAAGCTAGATGGGTAACACTGTTAACTGCAGTTGATTTTTTGTTTGTTGATTTAAAAATATGTACTAGTACATAGAGTAGCCACAAGGCAAAATGAAACCCTTCCCAGAGTTTAAGTCACTTTTGTTAAACATTAACTAGGCTCTCCTTAGTTTTCCTTTCTTTTCCCATTTATCAGAAGAAAACAATGTTCCACAAAACACAACAGTTTTAAAATTTATGCAACAGAGCAAAATCTAAACTATCTGTACTTCCCTTTTTACTTAACCCAAAAGTTCATGGGTACACTGAAAGTTAAATATTCTAGGAATAGCAACTCATTGGGAGATAAAGCTGTATATATTGTTTCCAAGGACAGCTTTAGAGTTTTAGCTCTATAAACTTACACAGTTATCAAAGGATTAAAGCCAACCACAAAATATCAAGAGTGTGGCAATCTGTGTATAAAAGACAGTCAAACGTGCTTATAATCTAAGTTGTAAAGAAACCATCAAATGCAGCACTAAACAAATTACAACCAGAATAAAACCTTCAGTTTCACTAACTGAATGTGGAAATGGGGTTGGCTAGCCGTGAATTCAACAGTACTTCTGCAAATGTTTATGCAGGAGCACTGCAGCATGCAACCACTGAAGCAATGATAGTGACATTCTTTACAAACAAAACAAGATGGGCCAAAAGAAAAAAAACAAACATCTTGTTCTAGGCTAAAAAAGTTAAGGGTAAAGAAACAATTTTAAGGCTCCCTAGGAAATATTTTTCATGGCACTTCAATATTAAACATCACTAAAATGCAAACATGTAAATATTCAGTTACACCGTTACATAATTGAAATACATGCCATGTCAATTATTACAGGATCTTTTTGTCAAGTGTTAACTTTCTCAAAGTTAAATTACACTTAAGGAAAGCATGTTTGGCTGTTAATTAACATGTAAATCACACAGGAATGCCAATTCACTAGTATACTGTGCAAACTGTGTTGTGAGCAAATCTGCCAAATGCCACTCATTTTTTACAGAACCGAATGCCAGTCCTTGCTAGACGCAATCAAGCTGACTTATTTCTCTCACAAGAGCAGTTATATCCTTTCTTCAATCATGCACCTATTGTTAAAACCCCGAGGTCAGTATTAGACAAATCCCTTTGGCCATTCGCACAGACCATCCTCATAGTTCTCCATTTCTTGCCCTCCAGTCCATTCAGAAAATACTCAGAGCCTAGCAAGTCATTTTTGCCACACCATACTCTAAGCTGACCACAGCGGGCTCTGACTTAGAAAACTCCTCTGCGTAGTCCTGGTATCGGTTGTCTGCTGGGTTGCTGCCCTCTATTGTTCGGAGTGCATCATTCACGGGTAGCAGAGTCTGCTCTTTCAGACACAGGGTGGTTTTGAGGGGAGGTGATTCAGGATGAACTGAATCTAACAATTCCTTGGTGAGGATGCCATCTGTTTGCTTATTTTTGCATTGCTTAATTTTCTAAAAAAAATAAAAATTTGAAATAACATTACTAACTACAGTCACTACATGGTCAATATATGTTAGGTGAAATAAAACATGCGTTTGCAAATTGTTCTCCTTACATATGTTGCAAAATTAATTCTCAAAAGCTAGCTAGTGCATGATTGAAAATCCTCATTGTTTGTAAGTTTTGCAGTGGAAAATGCTTGGCAGTTTTTATATTTATCAATCAATCAATCCAGTTAGACTCAATTACAAAACATCATTCAGCCTTTATATGTGGAAAGGGCATATTTTACCTAGAAAGTCTAACAAGTAGGCCAGGCACCAGTGGCCTACTAGTGTAATCCTACCTACTTTTAAGGGGAGACTGGGAGGACTGTAGTTCAAGACCAGATCAGGCAAAAAGTTTGTAAGATCCCTTATCAATCAAAAAAAGTTGGGTACGTGGCACACACTTACCATCCCAGCTACCTGGAAAACATAAATAGGATGGTGGTCCAGGCCAGTCAGGACATAAAGTGAGACCCTATCTCAAAAATAACCAAAGCAAAAAAGAGCTGGGTATGGCTCACATGCTAGAGCACCTGCCTAGCAAGCAAAAAACCCTGAGTTCAAACCCCCAGTACGGCCCCCCAAAAAAGTCTGACAAACATTTTATAAGGAAAGAAATGTATATGAGATGTGTATCACCCTATACCAACATTAACTCAAAATGGATCAAGGATCTTAATATCAGACCCCAAACTCTAAAGTTGATACAGGAAAGAGTAGAAAATACTCTGGAGTTAGTAGGTATAGGTAAGAACTTTCTCAATGGAACCACAGCAGCACAACAACTAAGAGATAGCATAGATAAATGGGACTTCATAAAACTAAAAAGCTTCTGCTCATCAAAAGAAATGGTCTCTAAACTGAAGAGAACACCCACAGAGTGGCAGAAAATATTTGCCAACTATACATCAGACAAAGGACTGATAACCAGAATATATAGAGAACTTAAAACACTAAATTCTCCTAAAACTAATGAACCAATAAAGAAATGGGCAAGTGAACCAACAGAACTTTCTCAAAAGAAGAAATTCAAATGGCCAAAAAACACATGAAAAAATGCTCACCATCTCTAGCAATAAAGGAAATGCAAATTAAAACCACGCTAAGATTCCACCTCACCCCTGTTAGAATAGCCATCATCAGCAACACCACCACCAACAGGTGTTGGCGAGGATGCGGGGAAAAAGGAACCCTCTTACACTGTTGTTGGGAATGTAAACTAGTACAACCACTCTGGAAAAAAATTTGGAGGCTACTTAAAAAGCTAAACATTCATCTACCATTTGATCCAGCAGTACCACTCTTGGGGATATACCCAAAAGACTGTGACACAGGTTACTCCAGAGGCACCTGCACACCCATGTTTATTGCAGCACTATTCACAATAGCCAAGTTATGGAAACAGCCAAGATGCCCCACACTACTGACGAATGGATCAAGAAAATGTGGTATCTATACACAATGGAATTTTATGCAGCCATGAAGAAGAATGAAATGTTATCATTCGCCGGTAAATGGATGGAATTGGAGAACATCATTCTGAGTGAGGTTAGCCAGGCCCAAAAGGCCAAAAATCCTATGTTCTCCCTCATATGTGGACATTAGATCAAGGGCAAACACAACAAGGGGATTGAACTTTGATCACAAGATAAAAGTGAGAGCACACAAGGGAGATATGAGGATAGGTAAGACACCTAAAAAATTAGCTAGCATTTGTTGCCCTCAACGCAGAGAAACTAAAGCAGATACCATAAAAGCAACTGAGGCCAATTAGGAGAAAGGGACCAGGAACTAGAGAAAAGGTTAGATCAAAAAGAATTAACCTAGAAGGTAACACACATGCACAGGAAATTAATGTGAGTCAACTCCCTGTATAGCTATCCTTATCTCAACTAGCAAAAACCCTTAGTCCTTCTTATTATTGCTCATACTCTCTCTTCAACAAAATTAGAGATAAGGGCAAAATAGTTTCTGCCGGGTATTGAAGGGGTGGGGGGGAGAGAGAGAGGTTGAGGGGGTGGGGGAAGGGGGGAGAAATGACCCAAGCATTGTATGCACATATGAATAATAAAAAAATAAAAATTAAAAAAAAAAGAAACGTATATGAGATACTCACCCTGAAATTATAACTATATAATAATCACAAGCTTATCTACTAAAGACCTTGCTCAATGAAGAGCTCTTCTTTCAGGGTCTCCAGAACAGCTGGCTAGCCGAACATATCAGGCTTTTGGAACACACACACACACACACACACACACAAAATCAAAATAAAATACAACACACCAGAAGATTTCAGAAGTCTCAAGTTGCCTTATCTTGGGCCTGCTTCTCTCTAATACACCCTCCTCTTCCAACTTATTCAAGCAGCCACTACACTTTTCTACCTAGACATGACTAAGGGCCATCTGCCTCAGCAGCAGACAAGACAGTCTTACTGAGTGAAAACACCTGCCGAGGGTTTGTAAAAATATGTATGTATTTGCTTATGCTTTTGGTTATGTATGATGGCAAAGAAACAACTACAGGTAAGTCTTAGGGTGGAGAGGGGCTTAAGACACTCACACCAAAACATAAAGACTGACCAATCTGACAGGGAAATTCAAAATGTTGATATAGAACATACCATAAAGTATGTTTTAAAGAACAGACTGGACGAAGTTACTTTCAATGCACATTCACTAACATAGAAGTACTGTCTAGTGTATAAAGAACTCTTACAAATCTGTAAGAGAAAAGGCAAAGAAGCAAGGAGAAAAATGAGCCAAAGCTTGAATAGTCCAATTATAAAAAAGCAAACCAAATGGCCAATAAACATAAAAAGTCATTGAACTTTATCTGCAGTCATGGAAATCTAAAACTGAAAAAAACTTAAATATAGTAAATTAAACTAGTTTAATATCCAAATATATTGCATTAAACACTTGAGAATACTTACAGATTCTAGGTCTTTAATATCTTCCTCGAACTGTTTATTTTGTTCATTCATATTCATAATTATATTAAGTACCGACTGTCTAGGATGCAATGTTCGATCAAACTGGTGGTACATGTTTCTCCAAAACCTTTATGACAAAATAAGTAAGTTTTTTAACCAAAACACAGTTTAGACAGAGTAAGCTCCAATGTTCTGTAGCATAGTGGGGTGACTGCAGTTCACAATAACCTAATCTATTACATATTTTTTGAACAACCAGCAGAGAGGTGCTCAAAGGTTCCCAACACAAAGTAGTGGTAGATGGAATGTTAATTACACTGATTTTATCAGTATATTGTGTACAGGTATTGAAAGGCCACATGGCACCTTATAAACAAATAATTATGGATTAATCAAAAATTTAAAAAATTTAAACTTGTAAATAAATGCTAACTACCGATTTGAATGTATAATAACACATCATATACATGTATCCAGTTATCACACGGTACCCCATAAATGTTACAATTAAAATAATAATTTAGAAGTTTCAATAAGTTGTGTTTGAGAACAATCAAATATGAAACTTCCGGGGGGAGAAATGACCTAAACATTGTATGCACAATATAAATAAAAGAAAAAAAAAATATGAAACTTCCCAGGATGCCAACTTACTTAAAATTGAAAGATACTGTATTTGGCTCCAAAACTGTTAATCTCTGTGATTTGGAACTGTAGAGAGGATTTAAGTACTTCTTTTGGTCATCCAAAAGAAATGGCCACAGGGAGTAAGTCTTCTCCTTCAACCTTAATGTAATAAGAAAAACACAGAAATTATACCCAGAGATGCAAAGTATTACTGCTAATACTCATTTTTCATGAGTCAGTAGATTCATTAAACAAATCAAAGTTTTAGGTTTTTCTTTGAGTCACAGTCTAATCTTGTCTCTGAATTCTGTTCTCTTTCCCCATTTTTATTCATAATTATGCAATACAGACAGGTTTCTTGTTGTACACAACATGGGGGTACCATTTTCCACACAATATATATACTTCATGGGATTCCCTCTCAAGCCACACAATTTAAAAAACTGGTCTTGGGCTGGTGGGGTGGCTTAAATGGTAGAGCGCTTGCCTAGCAAGCATGAGGCCCTGAGTTCAAACCCCAGTACCACAAAAATATATCTAGTTCAAATAGCTACATTTACAAAGGTGGAACAAGACACTACTACAGTTCTCTGTTTGGCCTGATTCTGTTAACTCCGTATCTGGGCCACAGTGGTAAGTATTACAAGGTAGCAACACATTTAAATGGGTACACACAAGGAAACTAGGCAAAATCAGGACATTGTGCAAGAGTTTTAAATGCCAGTTCTATTGCAAATGAATAGTGTCTGGATAAGCCAGGGGGAGGGAGGCAGAACGTCTGTAAAGGAGAAAAGTGGCTGATCTTCTCATTTTTCCATAGTCTCTAAAATGAACCACAGGTGTATTCTTAGAGAAATACTACTAGGAAATACCCATTTTTTATTTCCACATTCTAATTTGTGAGGATGTCTGGCACTAATTGAGAAGAGTAGTTTTTCCTAAAATAGCTCTATAACTCCAAGAAAAGCTGCCTATTCCAAATTATGATAAACTATTGTGAATGATTATAGCACAGACCTAAACTCTTCATGGTCTTTGATGTGTTCATCTCTGCATAGAGATGAACATCTTTAGAACTCTCCACGTGCTCTTAGTTCTGCTCTCAACTCTACTGGGAGTATGAGCGTGTTGCTGACTACAAACTATTACCAGATTTGGCTTCTCTAATATGTCATTTGGATGCTCGAGAATCTAGCACTGCTCTTTACTGCTACTATAAGAAATCTAAACTCAGAATCCAAACCTAAAAACACATTTAAGAGCTGGGCACTGGCTCTTAAATAATCCTAGCCACTTGGGAGACTGAGATCAGGAAGATAGTGGTTTGAGGCCAGCCTGGGCAAACAGTTCTCAAGTCTCCATCTCTAAAACAACCAGAGCAAAATGGGCTTGGAGTTGTGACTCAAGTGGTGCAGTACCTGTTTTGCAAGTACGAAGCCTCCAGTTCAAACCCCAGTTCCACCAAAACAAACATAAGGGACCTTTCAGCCTTACCCCAGATCTCCTCTGCATAGACAATTCAGCCACAAAATCCCACTCCTCAAAAACCAATTAAAAATATGTCAAGTTGGTCTCAGAGCTCATGTGAGACTCCATTCAGGGACAGACATGCCATGGCCACCACAGGCAGATTATTGTCCCCACCAAACTGTTTAAAACATGAGGAGAGCTATAAAGTACCTCCAACCACACTTTATAAACCAGTACCTTTTAAATCTTTTACACACATTAAAACTGGTGACCAATGCTTTCTGAGTAAGAAAACAGTGTGAAGATTTCTCTGTTTTAAAATATATATTCAAAGTGAAAGGAGCATCAGGATTTCGTGGTGTAGGTGATGGTTTTTGCACAGGGTGCTAGTTATACAGGTGTGTGAGTCTAGTAAATGTACTGAGATATATGTATATTGTATTTCAAAAGTATTTTTACTGTTACCCTGAGGGATGGGGAAGAAGAAGGGCACTTCAGAAATACAGACTATAAAAACTATACTAAGATTCACTTCTATTTCATATTGTCAAGACATTTTAAGTTAACCCTGACTTACGGCTATGACTTCACAACTACATAGGAAGAGAGAGAGAGAGAGGGAGAGAGAGAGAGAGAGCCTATTTTCATTAAATCATCTTACTTGAGATCCTCTCTTTCCTTCTGACAATTTCCAAGGAAGTTTCCAAATTGACATGAATAAATATGTTCATGGATCTGAAGAAGAAATGCTTCATTGAATTCAAAAGCTTGTGGAAACTGTTCGGTCAAATGCCACACACATTCCAAGAACTGAGTGAACACTGGTGAGACTTCCTTTGGGTCTCCATCCAAATGGCCACACCTAACCCCCCAGAAAGCACAGCTTTTAAAAATGCCTCTGAAAGAAGCCCATTGTTCAGGTATTGTAAACTTAAACATAGACACACAAAAAAATACATACACGTATGTATTACATATGTATGTTATATATGCACAGGTATAAATGCTTCACAACCACACCAAAAAAAAAAGATATATTTAAGTGCATAACTGCCACTTACCGCTCTGAAAATTTATGTCCAAATGAGATCCAATCTTTTTCTATTAAAACCTTAACAAAAAGAGTAAAAGCTGCTTTATAGTTGTTTTCAATGTTTTTAAAAAAAGGATTAATGCTTTACAACAGCATTTATACTTTTAATTTTATTATTGCAAATGGAACAAAACCAAAAAAACTACAAACAAAAGAGAGCCAGAACCTGGTTAGAGCCAGAGCTAAAGAAGATTCAAAGCACATGAAAAGAGTGGGCTGTGATAAGTTATTTTGGTTGCATTTATTACATTTTAACTGAAAGTGCATAAAGCACTTTCATAAAGCAGAGTTACACTGAAACTTTTTATACATACAAAGATATATAGAAAAGACTAGAAAAATGTAAACTAAAATGATGGTGGTTAACTCTAAGTAGTGGACTGGGGTGGACGTTTGGTTTTGTTGTTGTTTATTTTACATTACTGGGATTTGAAGTCACGGCCTCATGCATATAAAGCAAGAGCTCTCCCACTGAACTAAGACCTCAGCCAAGGAACTTACTTGTACATTATGTAAACCTTTTTCAAGAAAAATAAATGATAAAAAGACCAATGAACACTGGGTATGGTAGTGCATACCTATAAGCCCAGGACTCAGGAGGCTGAGGCAGGAGGATTCTGAGTTCAAAGCCAGCATGGGCTACCATAGCAAGAACCAGTCTCAAAAAAAAAATTGCAGGGTATGGGGCCTTGGTAGCTCAGGCATGTAATTCTAACTACACAGGAGGCAGAGATCAGGCACATAGCTCACAAGACCCTATCTGGAAAATATCCAACACAAAACAGGGCTAGTGGAGTGGCTCAAGTGGGAGAGCACCAGCCTAGTAAGTGTGAGGCCCTGAGTTCAAACCCCAGTACTGCCCCTAAAGAAAGGACCAATGACAAATGGTCCAAATGTTGGTCTCTCTCTTCTCTTGAGTGGACCATCTTCTTCATCAGTCTTTTCTGACATGGCTTCTCTATGTTGACGGCATTGAACTGACATATTTCTCTTTTAGGTTGTGGGGTCTTTTCTTGTTGTATTCATGCTTGCTAGGCAGGTGCTCTATGGCTTGAGTCACTTGGCCAGCCCCTCACAATCCTTCTTCATCAGCTTCATGAGTGGTGGGATTACAGGTGCGCACCACCATGTACAGCTCACATAAAGTATTGAGACAGGGTCTGACTATGTCCTAAAACTTTCCTCAGCCTCCCAAGTGATGACATTACAAATAACAATGAGGTAAATGTTTTTTCTTAGTACTTAGCATACCTTGTAATTTCATTATATAACCACCTAGTATATTCTTTTCAGTGTGAAAATTGCCACTTTTGGCTTTTCCAAAATCTTAAATCTCTCCCATTTAGGCTGTATGTACATGATAATGATGAAGGATGAAGTTTCTTGAGTGCATGCAAGGCTCCAGCCCTGGTTTTGACACTTCTGTGCCTGTGACTTTGGGCAAGTGATCTTCAGCCTGGGCTTCCATGTTCTTTTGTACATCTAAATTCTAAATCCTAACATGGTAACCTCCTCACTGACCTGCTCCCATGCTTAGCCTAAGGGGGAGCAGGAAGGCAGTACCATCCATCCTGAGAACCAATTCAGCAACCTGAGAACCTTCCTGTAGGATGCTTCTGTCCTCCACCCACACTAAGCCCGTCTCATTGTTTCTACTTCCCTACCATTCCTGGGGACCACTGCCTCCCTGTCAACTGTGTGCTGCTGCCACAGGTCTGGTTCTCAGTTATCTTGACAGTTTCTACACTGGCCATGCAGCCACCATTCCCACTCCCCTCTGCTGCAAGATGCCAAACCATCTTTTTTTTTTTTTTTAAAGCAAATCTAATCAAATTACTGTTTCCTTTTTTAAAGCTCTTTAATGACTCTCACTACCCCAAAGAGGGAAAAGTTCAATCCTAGTCTTCTCTTCCTCAGGCCTTCACCCTTCCACTACTCTGTACCAGGCCCCCACTTTCACTCTGATCCTGAGCTCCATCACGCATGTGTCCCCATAGTCCACCTAAAGGGGCTCTGCTATAGTTCCTGCTGCTCCTCTCATTGTCGCTGGTTACTTACTATGATTTCATTTCAAATCCTAGCAAACAATTGGATTCACAAGTGGCAAGAAAAATATTCTTTACCTTATACTCTCAATGTTAAGTTGAACATTATTTTCAACTTAAAATTTTCTTATTTCCATTTAGCTTGTCCCAGATTCAATGTCAGCAGCACAAAATAATGGTACTGAAAAGGGACTGGTGATTTTAAATCTTTCCTTGCTTTAAGATAACACTGTATTTAATAATTTGAAACATAAAAATTTTCAGTATCTTTTCATTTATTCACCATACATTAACATGTTAATTTTCAAAGTTAATCTGATCAGACACTAAAAAGCAAACAAACAAGCCGGGTGCCATTGGCTCATGCCTGTAATCCTAGCTACTGGGGAGGCAGAGATCAGGAGGACTGCATTCAAAGACAGCCCAAGCAACCCTATTTAGAAAACTATCCAACACGAAAAGGGCTGGTGGAGTGCTCAAGTGATAGAGCACCTACCTAGCAAGCATGAGGCTCTGAATTTAAGTACCAATACCACAAAAAAAAAAAAAGAACAGAACAGGAGGCAGGGCTTTATCCTCACAATGGAGAACATTTGTCCAACTACAAATTTAAATTTCATATATTAAAATTTGTTAAGAGACTTAGGAAATGAGGTGTTTTAAACAGAATTTCCAAGTACTCTTATTTGTGCCTTATTTTACTGCATTACTTTTATTTTTAGACAAAATACTGAATATTTCTATTGTTACCTTTTTAAAGGAAAGAAGAAAGAAAAACCTTTAAATGAAAAGTATTTTGTCAAAGATGTGGCACAAATGGAAGCCAGTCCAAGTCAAGGTTTTTAACCTCAGCAGCACTGACATTTTGGATCAGACTGTTCTTTATGCACTGTCCTGTACATTTTGCAGAATCTGCCAGTTAGATGACAGCTGCATCACTGCCTTTAGTGAGAACTGTCTCTGAACACTGCCAATGCACCCTGGAAGAACAAAACTCACTCTTATTTGAGTAAATAAACCCTTACCATGAATCCTTTGGTTGTCCTGTAATAGGAATCCAATAAAAGTGAGCCAAGGGAGCAAACCTGAGAAGTCCTGTCCCACCCGTCAGAACAGTGTACCAACACACTTGCACTTTCAACCGTTATTGCCTGAAAAGAAAAACAATGTACTTAAGATGCTAAGTGAATACCATTTACATAAATCAGTACATCTATTCATTTGAAAACCATACTAGAAGACAATGCATTATAAAGAACTCTATCTGCAATGATATTACTGCATAAATAAAAACAACACGATATGCAAATAAACAAAAATAAAGACAAAAATGGTGTTTCAAAATATTTGTGAATTGCAAGCCTCTATATTAAGTGCTACATGACATTTTTAAAACTCAGTTAAAGTGAAGCTCATTAAAGAATTAAAGGATTGTAAAAGTGACCAGTACCCAAAGTAAAGCCACTCCTTCCCAACCACTACAAACCCCAAAGTCAAGTATGAGAGGTAGAGTTACTTTGGCTAAGAAGATTGCAGCATCCAAAACAGCTTTGATATGGCGAAGCCATCCTGAGTTCTCCAAACCAGAGTAGAAATCGTTGACAGAAAGTCCTTTGGTACCACTGACTAAAAATAAAGGCAAAAATGTGCAATTAGAGCAGGGCTAGTTTCCACCTATCCTTTTAAGGACCTCTCAAGGCCCTTGAGAAAGAGGGTAAATAAACAAGTGAGACTCTTTACAATCAAATATACTATTAGAGCTTAATAACGGCTTTTTGCATACATTTTTCTGTCCTTCCTTGCACTGAAAAGAAATGCTCCAATCTCCCTTAAAGTGATATAACACAAGTGTTTAACCTAAAATATTTATATTTTAATTATTTTAATTCCAAATCATGACCAGAAAAACACCTTAACATTTAAAGGGAGCATTAACATAAAGTAATCTGCACTGTACTGAGCAATCAAAAATTTCTAAGAACGGTAATTTTTCACAAAATTGTTAGAATAATACAGTAGTCACTACCCAAATGTGACTACTGAACACCTGAAATATGGCCAGGCCAAAGTAAGATGTGTTGTAAGTGTAAAATACACAACTGATTTCTAAGACATGATGAAAAGTAAAATATCTTATCAATTTGTTATATCTACTACAGTTAAAATAATGTTTTTGATAAAGTATATCAGTATCAATTTCACCTGTTTATCTTCACTTTTTAAAATTTGACTATTAGGAAAGTTTAAATTATATGTGACTACCATATTTTTATTGGACAAAGATGTCTAAAATGTGAGTAATATTCTTACCTTCCAATAACTTCTGAAGGCTGGACCTCATAACATGAATATTTTCTATTCCAACAAACTGAAATCTTATATTAGAATAGTTATCTTCATTTTCATAACCTTTTCCAGCTGCTCTGTTTGCAATTGCATTCAGCTAAAATTTAAAATTTTAGAAATTTAGAATCAAATTATTTTTATCTTTAAAATTAATTTACCATAAAACATTAAATGAGCACCATTATAAACTAAGAGGATTTAAAGGAACTTCTTAAAACTGAATAAGCTACCATTTTTTAATAAGCAAAATTATCACATTACCAACAATAAAGAAAGGACACTATAAAGTAACAGTATGGTTGTTATATAAAGGGAAGTCTAAACAGAAAGTATCCACAAGTTCATGAAGCTAACTCATTTACATTTTGTGTCAGTTTTTATGTGTCTGTAATATTCCAAAATTAAAAAGAAAAGAGTATCTCTTATTTCAATCTTAAATGATTTAGAGATGAGCAGAGCTAGAAAGCTTTTCATTCACAGAATCAAACTATGAGATTCACTTTAGAACAAGCCTGGGGCCACAGAGGCCTTGACAATCACATTTGAAATACATCTTCAAATTACTTGCAGTTCAGTATGTTAGACATTACTGGAGGCCCATACACTGTGAAATAAAGCATATAATCTGCTAGCCTAATACAGCTCCAAGAATTAGGCCAAAAACAAACTGGAGAGAGAAAATAGGCTCTCTCCGGGCCCACGGTCTTTGGTTACTATTAACAAATGTTCTCAGGAGTTGTTAGATTTGGCATCCTTACTTCCTTCAGACTAGGACTTCATATAACAGGTTACCACAGTTTACTATGCTCATCTATGAACCTGAATGAAAGGGAATCTAAACTGGAAGAGAAGGAGATTTCATTCAGTGGATGGGGGCCCCAGGTTGGTAATGAGTACAGTTAAACTGTATTTACTGACTTACTAGCTATGAAGACTAAAGCAAATTAGGAATAAGATATAAAAAAAATGCTCCCACATTACTACTAAAGTTTAGAAAAGCTATCAAAGAAAAGTATATTTTGTGTAGAAGACAACATAAAAAGGAGCTATTAGGTCTTGAAATACAAATCACAGCCCAACCTCATCTTCAAAAGTCTCATATTAAAACCACTTTTTATATCTAGTATTACCTAAAAAGAGTTCTAGCCAATCAATGAATGCAGATTCTACAAGGGAGTATAATGAAATTTTTCTTATGGGAGACATCACCAACTCTTGACTCCTAAGCAAGTCTTTTACTTTTAACAAAATAAAAGATTATCAAATTACCAATTTCTAATTTTAATACTTCCTAATTTACTCAAATTATTCTCATCTATTTTTCTCTCCATTATCTTGAGACTACATAATGATGAGAGTTACTCTTAAACAGCTATGATTCCTTTCACAAAGCTGCCTAAGACTGTGTTCTATATCGCTCACTCGCTTTTTCTCATCGCTTTCTCTTTTCTCATCATTCCAGATTTTTGAAGAAATCCTCACTATAATTCTGCCAATGTCCTTTTGTGTATCCCACCAGCTCTGCATGCGATGCTATAATAAAAATTAAAAGTAAAGTTAGCTATTACCATTGAAAATTTTAATTCTTTAATTTCAGGGTCCTATATGAATTGGCTGTTAATGGTGCTCAGAAAGAGAAAGGAATATGTGGTCTCAATGATAAAAAGTCAATCATATGCCAATGATGCCTAACTAAATAACAACTTCCTTTGCACTATTTTTAATTCTCTATTTCAATGGTTCCTAAGTTAACTCATTGTGTTCCCTATTTTTTAATATTTCAAATTAAAATCAAATTATTTTAACACAAAGTATTTTACCAACTAAAAATTGTATCACAATTTTTTCACAATTTCTAATTAAAATTGTGAAAAAAATTCTATAAAAAATAGTAGTAAGAATTTCTCATTTTCACAACACACACACTACTTAGTATTTCTTCACAACATCAAAAGGCTTATATACCATCAAGAGTGGAGTATAAAATTCCACTTCTTAAAGTTGTATTAAATATGTGAGAAGACATATGAAATCACCTCTTGGGTTACAGAGAACTGGTCTAAGTTGGTTTCCCTTAAAGGACTAGCTTCATTTTTATCATTAGCCTCTGTTCATTTAAAACTAGGATTCAGATATTTTAAATGTGGGCAAATGTATTAACTCCCATTCATTAAAGCATATTGAACTTAAGATACATACTTTGGGCCTGGTATCCACAACATACATGTAGCGATTGACTGGGTTGGCTTTACTAATGGCTTGAAGCAAATGTTCATCCTCCAGGCACCTGGCACTGAAGCCTGACAGTGGCTGGCTACATCGACAAATGGCAGCCTAATTTTAAAAAGAAAGAAAACAGATTATACAAAGATTTCTAAAATAATTCTCAAAAAAAAGCTTAACAGTAAAAAAAACTTCGAAAGTGTTAAAATCAAATATACAATCTTTTAAAAGTCAGATAGACAATCATGAGGCATTAACATCTGAAATCCTATTTTAATTAAATATTATTAATATTATTTCAATATTCTTGATGTTCCCAATCTTTTCCAATGTGCTATGAAAACTAAATGCCTCTTTACCTAGTTTGATTTAAAAAATAATAAATAAATAAATTTAAAAACAGGTCCTAAGAAGGAGCACTTTGTCAATTCTATGAAATGACATACTGTTAAAACACCTGAGGGCTGGAGGAGTGACTCCAGTGGTACAGCACCTGCCTAGCAAGCATGAGGCCCTGAGTTCAAACCCCAGTACCTCTCTGGAAAAAAAAAAAAGAAAAGACACTTGCATCCTGTGTTCTGTTTGGATTACAGAATTCTTTCAACTCAAATTCAAGTAAAAGAAAATGAATAGCTAATACATGTAAACAAGAATTTCTAAATTAGCAACATTTGAACTTTTACTTTCCAAAGGCTTTTAAATCTCTAATTAGAAATCAATAATCTTTATATAAAGACATAAAATGAGCAAGAGCTTCAATTAAAATCTGAATTAAAATATAGTCAATCTAAGGATAAGTATATCTGTAAGAAACAGTGAATGACAGAATTAGGTATTTACTGGGAAGTTCTAAGAAAAATTTAAAAGATTCAGACCCATATACTGTTCTCCAGTCTCATCCATGTCAATTTCAACATCTGTACTCAAACATTCCAAATACAGTATCATTAAGGGGGAAAAAAAGGAAATATAAACACACATTTTTGTACATTTTAAGTGCACACAAACCACAAAAATTTTAAATAGAAGAAAATGAGGATTGTCTTTCTAAATTCTTTTTATGCCTACTTTCTGATTTTTGCTAAGTTGGTCACTGAGTATTTTCACCCTACCTTTCCAAAAAAACAATGTATACAAGCACAGACGTGTAAAACAGAAACAACCAGTTAACCTCACTATGACTTAAGTTATGAAAAGCAGATTAGAAACTTGTTTAAAATTTACCTTTTACCTGGCTCCCTTCCAAAATCCAACCAAAGTTCTAACAAATTTAAGATGTATAAAGCCGTAAGGACAAAAGAATGGAAAAGTGAATGAAGATGAAGGTGATGGAATATGGTTGATGGACTTCATATACATGTCAATAAAACCTCTTGCAATTGCTTTAAGTGGGGCGGGGGGGTGTGGAACCTAACCAATGTACAGTGTAAGGCTATTGGCAATTGGCACAACTGAATCCCCCGCCCCGTGCAATGAATATATGGTACTAAAAATGAAAAAAAGAAATTTACTTTTAAAGTGTAAATAAAAAAAAAGAATGAAAAAGGAAACAATGGAAATGTCAATAAAATGTAGGGAGATGATAGCAGATTGGCAAATGCTGACCAATTTGGCAGGGCAAAGAAAGCTGGCAACTACCTTAAGTCAGTAAGAGGTAAGGGGGCTCAAGTGGTAGAGCACCTGCCTGCCTAGCAAGTACAAGGCCCTGAGTTCAAACCCATTACCACAAAAATTAAAAAAAAAGAAAAGGCAAGGCTTTCGGAGTAAGTAAAATTACACAAAGGCAGCTGGTACTAAAGGCCTGATCAAGGCTATCACTACAAACAGGAGGACTGGTTAAGGCCACCACATCCCCCATCATAAAGACAAGTTATTCTATGAAGAGGATTAACCTGAACACTCTGAACAACAGGCATAACTATGGATGGAGATGAAGCCACACAGCCTCCAAAATAGGACAGTTAAATAAAGTCTACACAACTTATACACATGGGAAAAAATTAAAAGATTCCACTTTGATGAAAGAAATCAACCTATAAAACAGAAAGAATCCAAAGACATATAACTTCAGGCACACTAACTTCTAAATGGATGTAAATATGAGAAGACAAAAAAAATAGGAAAAAAAAGAACTCTGAGGAAAAATATGACTAATGTAGGCAGCATAGACTCCTTTTTAAAAAAATCCTTATCCTCAGAAAACTAAGACATCACCTCCAACAATAGAAAACTAGCTTAAAAAAATTCAGAAAATAGGAAAGAGCTCTTAAATATTAAAAACATTATCTAGCAAACAAAGAATACCTCTTACAGGTAGACTGGAGATATGGCTGAGGAAATCTAGAAAACAGAAAGACATGGAAAACAAGAGAGAAACCTAAGGAAAATGGACGCTTATGCTAGGAAGCCCAATTGTCAACTAAATATAAGTTTTTTAAAAATAAAGAAAATAGAGGAAAGGATATTATCAAAGAAATAGAAAACTGAGATCTTAGTTTCCAGGCTGAATTTTAAGTGACTTGTGAAAGGACATCACTGCAAAATTTCAGAATAGGGAGAAAAATTCTAAAATCTTGGGAGTCAGCAATGGCACAAAACTCTTCAACTTACTTGCTGTGAAATATACATCTCTGATCTACAACTTCCCCATTTAAAAGTGACAGGTGGGTGAGATAAAAAATAATTAACCTAGAAGGTAACACACACGCACAGGAAATTAATGTGAGTCAATTCCTTGTATAGCTATCCTTATCTCAACCAGCAAAAACCCTTGTTCCTTCCTATTATGGCTCATACTCTCTCTACAACAAAATTAGAAATAAGGGCAAAATAGTTTCTGCTGGGTATTGAGGGGGTAGAGGGGAGAGGGAGGGGGTGGAGTGGGTGGTAAGGGAGGGGGTGGGGGCAGGGGGGAGAAATGACCCAAGCCTTGTATGCACATATGAATAATAAAAAAAAAAGTGACAGGTGATTAGCAGAGCCTACTTTATGAAGTCAACAAGATATGCATATGAAGCATTTAACACACAACACCTGCTGGCCTATGGTTAGCAGGTTACAAAGGTTAAGTTTTATTGCAATGAGTAATGTCTAGTATGCAAAAGACCCTGGGCTTTAACACATACGTACACACACACACACACCCTCACACACACCCCAACCCCTGTAACAGCAGCTCATTGTGAACATGCCTCCACCACCTCTTCATGTTGCAAACTCCTGACAATTTGAAAAGCTTAACAATAAAACAGGAGCTGGAATGCCCTTGGTTCTTTTACTTCTTTCAATGGTTGGCCTGTCAAACTATCTGCTTTCCCCCAAATACATGGAGGACTAAAAGAGTACGACAGCACAGAAAGAAGAACCTGTCTGTTCACTAATCCCATGACTTTCAAGTCACTACTGAAAGGAAGCAAGACAGAAAAAGGAAGATAAAAAAGTATGAACATTTCTAGGGTGGGGTTGTAGCTCAAGTGGTAGAACACTTGCCTAGCTAAGTGGCAGTGCTAAGTTTAATACCTGGTACAGGCAAATTAAATTTTTTTTTAAGTATGAAATTTTCTATATTTCAGGACAGTTTTATTCTTTTTTGGGGGGAAGGGGGTCACAGGGCTTCACGGGCACTCTACTGCTCAAGCCACACCTCTACTTTGCTCTGGTTATTACTTGGAGATGGGGTCTCAGGAACTATTTTGCCTGGGTTAGCCTCAAACCTCAATTCTCCCAATCTCAGCCTCTCAAGTAGCTAGGATTACAGCTGTGAGCCACTAATGCCCAGCTTAGGTAGTTTTAAATTTAAAAATTGTCAAGACTCATTCAGAGTCTTTAGGCTAATCTTCTCCATAAAATAAACTTTGTCTTCATGGTGAGGGGCGATAGGAAGGTCTAAACTAGTCCTTGTCCAGGCATTGGACCTGTTCTATTTGTAGTGAAAAGTTAGCATGTCTTTATTACCAACATTATAATGACCTTTTAAAATAAAAATTAATTTCTACTGGATACTAGAACTTAAAAGGGAGAAGTACTATACCTACAAAATCCAAAGAGAAGGTTCCTACCTGCTTGTCTTGATGATAGTAGGAAAGAACTGGGAATCTTCCCTTGCTCCGGAACTTGGAACTACCAACAATTATTGGTTTGCTTGCTATCCCAGGAACATAGAGTTCTCTGGGGTAAGTTTCACAAATCTGTAAATATCAAATAAAACATAAGTAGTCTATTCACTTCAAATCTCTGAGATTTAAAAATCACCTTAAAACACTTCACATTTATTAAATACAAGAAGAGTTGCATATATGGAAACCTTACAATGAAACCCCTTGGTATAACTAATACACGCTCTGCCCCTCTGGCTCTACACTTGCTGAATTTCTCCAAAGAGTACTATGTTACCTTGTATTCTCGGTTGGCATCAGATAATTGCCAGTGTGAATTTGGCACTCCCATTCTCTTATATTCCTCAGCCAGGTCAATGAGCTGCCAACCTTGTAGTCGTTCTGAATCATTTTGTTTAGGATTATAAGAAAATGCATAGAGATCTTCATATTTTGCTACAGAATACAAAAACGTTAAAATGTAATTTATAAGACTTATACATACATAACTATACATACTTTTATATAAATCATATAGCCATACATTTATAATACATATTACACAAACATCTATAAATACATAGGTTATGAAATACATATTTATATGTACAAATATATAAATCACGTAAAATGGTCTCATATATATAATTTATAATACACTATATGTAAAAGTAACTCAATTTTTTTTTCTTCCAGTTATTCTTTAACATCTTTGGAGATGGCTAATATATGAACTTACCTGAACTTAATATTATCTTAAGCTTGGTAATGCAAGTGATTGTATCTAAAGGCATACATATGGATTTGAGATTTGATTTATGTCATTAGCAAAAGTTAGGTTAATAAAGAATACAGTTAGACTGATATGTTAAATCCTCTACTGTGATTTTTCTTTTCTAAAAAGTAACATTTTAAAAACACAAGGATACCTTCCACTTACTCCTTACCTTCTACTTACTCCTTTTCCCAAATGAGATGTAAAACGAAAAGACCAATACTATAATGAGAAACTAGAGATGGCTGGGCACATCTTTAGTGTTCACTCTGGCTCAACTTGGGACGATGGGATGCAATGGGCTCTATATGCTGAGATGAAAGTGAACATAGACCTGTTCCTAGAAATTCACTTAAAAAAAAACAATGTGGAGCTGGCTATCAAGAGACTTTAAAAATGTTAAAATAAATCTAAAGGCTTTACTATTATTTCCTTACTATTACCCTTTCTTTGGACACCACTCTTAACAATCCAGATCAATAGTTTCTTATTATTTCTAAGCCATTTTGGGGAGCGGGTAAAAGTGACAAGAAACTGACTGCCAAAGTAACTATAAAATAATAATGAGACTTTAAAGTATCTTGGAAAATCCATCGCAAATTGAGCAACGCAAGCTTTGGTCCCTAAGAACAATACCTTGTTTTGACAGTTGCAGCAGAGAGTTATAAATATCATGGCAGTCTCTTTCTCTGGGAACAATGAAATGCACAGTCCTGAAGTTCTTGCACTGAATCACGAGTGGGCATCCAGAAGTAGTCAAAGCAAGTTTCTCCACTGAGGCAATATGGTGGTGTAGTATCTACAGCATGAAAAAACATTTAAGACACCAAAACAGAAAGCACTAATACATATTCTCTTCCAAAGTACATAAATGTTAGGAATGTCCTCCTCAAAGTCACAAATGTTATGTGCTACACACTCGTACTCAAAATATCTAAATGGCTCAATGCCCAAACCAGGAATATGGGTGCCACCCCTTATACGTTCCTCTATCACAATAAATATTCATTGAATGAGTGAATGAAAAGTCCAACTATAAACTCAATACTTGTATTTTAAACATGATTATCATTCTCACTGCTACCAATAATCCTTTGTTTGCTGTTAAAGAAGTCTACATTTTTAATATCGTAATTTAAAATATCTATAGGAACTTTCCAGAGAACAAAAGGTCTTAGGTTTCTGAAAGCTAAAACTCAATCATGGCAAGAGATCAAGTCATCCCAAACTAACCTAAAAATTTAACATAAATTCCAGTATAAAATTCTATTCTGCTTTTGTCTTGTTTTGTTTTATGATAAAGTGAGGGACTGTTATTCATGTTTTATATACTATTACATACTAGCATTAATTCTATTAACTATACATGTTAAATCTATAGTTAACATGCAAGAGTAAATGCACACAAGTAATCAAGATGAGCTTCAGAAAGACGGGTAAGGGGAGTCTGTAGATTAAACTTTACATGGTACAATTAACACACATGTAAGCCTACACTTATGTAGAATTAGCTCCATTAACATCTTTTATTATCATATTATTGTTGCACTGGGGGTACATTGTGACATTTACAAAAGTTCCTACAATATATCATAGTTGAATTCACCCCCTCCATCATTCTCCTTATCACCCTCCTCCTCAATTAACATATTAGTGGGCCTGTGCTAAGCTACTCAGAATCATCCAATAGTGACATCTAAATAGAGAATTAGGGACAATAAGATTTAGGAACAATATGTCACTATTGGGATTCCAATTAACCACCAAAATTATTTGCAGAAGAAAGATGAAGGGACCTGACTCTATACTACCTAGTTATATGACTGTGAAAAAAATCATCATCTATAAAATAAGGAAGGACAAAAGACTGGAAATGCCCCATCTAAAATTAAAATGCTCATACTAAACAGACTTCATTCAGGACAAATGGGACTATCCCGGTAAGAGAGCATTTTAAAGATAACAACAGGGCAGAAGAGAACAGAGACATCTTTTTGCTGTCCCTCAAACTATATTCCTAACATCTGAAGGAATAAGTTATCTGAAGGAATGACCTATCAGTACTATCAGAAGGAATTCTGCCCATACTTCATTCATGTGTCTGGGAGATGGAAAACATACAGAAAAGAAATGAGGCATGTGAACAAAGGTAGAGCAGGAGGACTGGATGATAATATGAATAATAACTTTACTCATATTTATAAGGCACTTGAAGAAGAAACTTCCAGCATTTCTTGTGCAACCACTGGGTGGGGAAGGGTCCAGTGTCTCTAGAGAATAAAACTTCTCCACGGTCAACTTCCAAGGTAAGCACCTTAACCTAACTTGCTACACTCATCCATCAACTGGATGGCCTTCCTAGGAAAATAAAAAGACCACCAAAAAAGAAGGCAGCAGATGGCCTAAGGGGACTCCTTAGCAACATCAATCCCTGTACTGGGAAGCAGAACTGATCTCTAATCTTGATTCCATTGCTTAGAAAACGTAATAAAACTAGCTACCATTTAAGGAGCTGCCACTAAACTTCAGCAGATGCTTTTCCTGTTTCTTCTCATTAAGATACACAACAGCCCTATAGATGACTGATGATGTATGTACCCATTTTGCAGAGGTGCTAAGCCCAACACTGTATCTGCCATTCCTCTCCACCTTTCCACCTTGTAATACCCACAGTCCTCAAGGGATGAAAAACCCCAGAAATCTGTGTTTCTCTGCCTCCTATACAGGCAGAAGTATCCAAGTAACCCCATTTCCAAACAGATGTAGGGAAAGTCAGCAGGGAGCAACCTGGGAAAACTCCCTGCTAAATCAAGGGGAGAGCACTGAACAAAGCCCACCCACCTGTTATGCCTTGGCGGTGAGGTGCCATTTTTCAACCTAGTAGAAAGCACATAGATATAGTTGCCCAACCAGTAAGCAGCAAAGATGGCCAGCCGGGCACCAGTGGCTCATGCCTGTAATCCTAGCTACTCAGGACACAAAGATCAGGAGGACTGTAGCTTGAAGCCAGCCCAGGCAAAAAGTTCAGGAGATTCCATCTTGAAAACAATCCATCGCACAAAAAAAGGGCTAGTGAAGTGGCTCAAGGTGTAGGCCCTGAGTTCAAGCCCCAGTACCACAAATACACACATACATATATATACATACTTGTGTATGTGTGTGTGTGTTTATATATACAAGCTCCCTTTCCTTTTACTTCTCTGAGCCCCTCTCCTGCTGCTTGTGTGACCCAGACTATCATTTCCTCCCTGAACTTCAACTTCCTCATCTACAAATGGGTTATGGAATCTGCCTCTCCAGGGAGGCAGAAGTATGTCCAAGCCTCTCCCTCTGAAGCACACAGACACAAGCCCCACACGTGATCCCCTTTCTTCTTACATCTCCTCTTTACTTTTGTCTCACCCCACTAGAATGTGAGCTCCATGAGGACAGAATTTTTACTTGTTATTATTGGTTATGTATGATATCCAAAATATCTAGAATAGTAACATGAAAACAAAGTATATGTTCAATAAATATGCTAGATGGATGAGTGAATAAATAAGGAGTCAAAAGGCATAAAGCAGTCATGATTCTATTGAATATCAAGACATGTTAAAAAGTGATTGTCAGTAAAGAACTATGGTGTTGGTGCAGTATAGTCAATATACCAAAACCAGAACAAAGAGCTCAAAAGCAGATCCTCACATACATGGAAGCCTTATTAATGACAGAGACGGTTCTAAATACAAAAGCAATAAAACAGTCAATAAGTGGTGCCAGTTGTTCATTTGAAAAAATAAAACTAAATCCCTATGGCACACCATACACCAAAATATTTCCCAGATGAATTAACTTAAACATGGAGGACAAAATTTAAAGCTTTTAGAATACAGAAGAATCTTTAGGACACTGACATTTGGATTTCTTTTTAAAAATTACAAAAGAGAACAAACCATAAAAGAAAAGAGTGAAAGATCTGTAACATTACAAATTTAAACTTTAAATAAGACACATACACACAAAACCATACAAAAGACAAGCTATACATTAGGAGAAGCTAGTGATGATACACATGTCTGACAAAGTATTAAATCCCAGAATTCTAGCTCACACCTATAATCCTAGCTACTCAGGAGGCAGAGATCAGGAGGATCTCAGTTCCAAGCCAGCCCTGGGCAAACAGTTTCTCAAGACCCTATCTCCAAAAACTCCATCACAAAAAAAAGTGACTGGCAGAGTGGTTCCAGTGGTATGAGAACCTGGAGGCCCTGAGTTCAAACCCCAGTGCCACAAGAAAAACAAACAAACAAAACCAGAATTCTTACAAAATCACTGAAAGATGGGGCTGGGAATGTAACTCAGTGGTGGAGCACTTGTTCCATGGGTTCAATGAACAAACACACACGAGGAAAGACCACCTAATAGAAAAATTTCTAAAAGGACTTCTTTGTAATCAGCAAGTTAACATCACAACTGCACATCTGAACACACAGACAAAAACGGTGAAGATGTAGAACAATAAGTAACACTACTGAGGAGAATAAACTGGAACAGCCATTTTGGAGACGTGATATACTTAATATGTGCTTATCCAAGACCCAGTAATGTTACTCCCAGGCAAATATCCAAGAAAAACACTTGAGTACACTGCAATAGCAACAGAACATGGCTACAAAATTTTTATGATAATATAGTATGTTAATTTTATGCAGCTGTGATTTAATATTGCATGTTTCCATTTACTTTCTCTAAATTACAAATGGAGCCATACACAGCCTTTATCTGTATGTCTAAATTTTGATAAATTTTAATTCTTTACAATAGATTTGTTTATATTTTATGATAGTAAATGATAAAGCAGGGACTACTGCCCACATACATTTTATGTATACAAAACATTTAACTTTTTATTAATTATTTACTATTTCTATGCTATACATAGAAAATTGAGCTTTCTCCAATTGTTGAAAATCTAAAAAAAAAAAAAAGAAAAAGAAAAAATCAGCAAGTAAGTGGACTTGCAACAGTTCAAACACAACATGTCATTCAAAGGTCAACTGTATACTGTTATGCATGCATACAATTTCAAGTATACTTAAAAGCATACCTTTGTATATATGTATATGCACTTGAAAACATATACATATCTTGTGTATATATAAATAACATGTTTGTGTATGTATACTTTGACTTTCATAATAACAAAAAAATCTTAAAACACCTTAATTGTAATTTGCTGTGAAAACACTCTGGAATATACCAAACAAACCACGTGATCTGTTAACATACTTAGATTTTTTTAAAACTAAAAGGAACAAATAGGTATTTTACAATTATTTGTGGAGATAAAGAGTCTGGTATTCTACAAAATTCCAAATTATACATGATACACACCACTAACTTATAGAAGGGAGGGCAGGAATGATTTGAAGACTGAAAAAATTTTGACTGAGCTGTGCATAGTGGTACATGCCTGTAATCTCAGCACTCCAGAGGTGGAAATAGGAGGGCTGCATATTTGAAGCTAGCCTGAGCTACCTATATAGGTAGTTCGAGGCCAACCTGGACATAAAGCAAGGCCTAACTGAAAATACAAAAAAATTTTAAAATTGGTTAAGCCAGTGGCCAATGATTAAAATTCTTACTATACATACTCAAAATAAGCCTCAACAGTAGCCACAGTCCATTATCATTACTACGGCAAATGGTCCTTACCCAGGTTTCTTTCTGATGAGAGTCGATAAATAAGAGATGTGTGGCTGTAAGATACAGTGTTCCTGCTAATGACTTGTTGCTGGTACTGAATCGGTCAAGTAATTTCACTTGTTCAACCTAAAAAAGAAAAAGATGTTATTTTTCATTTCAAAAGTAATATAAACAGTTCTTTCTTTTTAATCCCAGGACTTACATGCATCATTTGCAATTTTCTTCTCTTTTTGCCACAAAACTTAAGAACTTATTTAACACTCAACATTAAATTTCATCTACTTTTTTGGGAAACATAAGCCACAAACAACATTGGCATTACTTCATTATAAATGTAACCAATACAAAGAAAGTCGCAAAACACACTAACCTTACTTGTAAGAGGAGGAAGAAAAAGTGGTGTGATATGAATAAGCAAAAACAATTCTCATATCCAAGAGTCTATTTGTATTTGAAGCTGGAAAACGAAGCAATAAGTACAGAGAGCTATTATCGAAGTTCTACAAGTAAACTATTAGAAAATGAAATCAGGGAATAGTTATATGCATTCAAACTCCAGATTAGTCTCTATTCTTCCCACAACCCCACACCAAACAGTTATTTATGGTCCAGCTCTGGGCTGTTACTCTCACATGGGTCTTTTCAGCTTAGCTGGGTGCTCACTGATGTCCTGCTTCCTAACACAAATCTTCCTCAGGAAATTTATTCCTCACTTATGTCATGGATTTGTATCCTCATAGCACAGATTACATCCATCTGCACTGGCCTCCTGTAGAACCTGAGGCAGTGAGGCCATAGTGTGTCTTGATCAATACTAGTACATACACACACACACACACACACACACACACACACACACACACAGAGCTGTCATTGGAATGGACAGTGCGATTGAGATTGGTCAGAGATGTGCAGGAGGCTACTGCTTTGAAATTTAATGTCACCCAGCCTTATGGGGGAAAAAAGATAAAATAACCACTATCAACTTTAAAATAAATTCAACAGAATACTTTTCTCTAGAAACTCAGATATGATGCAAATGATATAGCTCAGATCTGACAGTTGGTTTGACATACAAAAACTGTCTAATCCTTGACCTTTAAGAAAATAAGAGAGCTGGTGGGATGACTCAAGTGGTAGAGCACCTGCCTAGCAAGTGTGAATCCCTGAGTTCAAACCTCAATGCTAACAAAATAAAGGTGACATAATATACATTACTTATTTTCATTTTCACAATTCCTATGTGGAGTTACTAATCGCATGCAGCTAAGTAGCAGCTAGTCAGTAGCATGACCACTTATACCTGTGTGTGTTCTCATTCCTGCATTAGAACACCTTCCCTCTGGGTTATACTGTCTCCACTTGTGCATCAAGAGCCATGTTAAACATCCTAAAAGCAAAACTGACCACCCTCTCACTCCTCACAAATGTGATCTTAATTTTGTGCTTTGGATGTTAAGTGTTCCTCCATCCTCATCAGGTCACCCATACTGGAAATCTGGAAATCATTCTATGACTTCTTGACTCACGATGTTCAATCACTAACTGTTACCAATTTTATCACTTAAATATTTCAAAATCTGCTCCTTCTACCACTATTAAAGGAATTCCTAAGTTAGAATGGAAGCATCTACTGTTCATTCGTCTGTCTCTCCCGCTAAAAACCCTTAACACATCCCAAAGCAAGGACAATCTCTTCTTGCTTTCTGAATAACTCCTTAAGGCTAGAATAGTGTTTGGCACTTAACTGGTTATTGACCTAAGATGAACTGCTACAGAGAATTTCCCTTAAGGGAAAAACAAAAAGTGTCCAAAAGTGTCCACAATTTACCAGTGGTCTGTCTCTCTCTCTCTCTCTTACTCTCTCTTTTGCAATCATTCATAGGATTTATTAACCCACTATTCTCTTCCTTATTTCTGCTACCTTTTCCCTTACACAGTGGGTGGTGAACTGCAGTAATTCATGAATAAATAAGCAACAAACTAAAAATGAATAGAAAAACTACTAGTAGAAATCATAGCTGTTTTTCAGCTTGTTTTATCTACCCATTTGGTAATACATGTTTGGACTTCCAGTTCTCTATCTCCACCTCAGAGAGCTACAGTAAGGTTAGATAATCAATGTGAAGTATTTCACCCTCATTTGCCTGATAAATGTAGGTAATAAAATGTTTAAATAAACATTTGAAAAATTACTATAGATTTTGGTAAAATTACTATAATCTGGTAAAACAGGTTGAGCCCTGCCAGTCCTCTGTACTAAGCTACTATCCAGTTAAGTTCAAAAGGAGCACTTGGAACTTTAAGAAGCAAATTTGGAAGGAAAAAAAAAAAAAACAAAATGTTTCCTTAATACAATTTATCAAAAGCAAGGATTAGCTGGCGCCAGTGGCTCATACATGTAATCCTAGCTACTTGGGAGACTGAGATCAGGAGGATGAAGGTTTGAGGCCAGTCCAGGCAAATAGTTTCAGAGTCCCCATCTCCAAAATAACCAGAGCAAAATGATCTGGAGGCATGGCTTAAGTGGTAGAACACCTGCTTTGCAAGCTCAAAGCCTGGAGTTCAATCCCTAGACTCACAGAAAGAAAGAGGGAAAGGGAGAGGAGAGACAAGATGAAAAGAAACCAAAACACAAGCCTGGTATCAGAAAGCCCTAATTCAAAAATGCAGTTCCTGAGAGCTCCAAGTTAGCTAGCTCCCAACTAGCAATGTGACAAGTTAATCTCTACAAACTTCAGTTTTCCCATCTGTAACATGACAGAATATCAGTGACAGTCAAAATAGCATCCTACTTGTGGAAGTATTCAGGTACTCCTCAGAACCTACTGGCTCTTATTACAAAGGCAATTAAGATAACATGAGTTTCTCTTAATTTTTCTTTTTGTCCTTTTGAGACAGGGTCTCACTATGTAGTACATGGTATGTAGTCCTTGAACACACAATCCTTCTGCCTCTGTCTCCTATGTGTTGGGATTACAAGTGTGCACTACCATGCTTGGCTCAGTTTATCGTTTTTAGTTTTATCTTTCCTTCCCTCTTTATAGCAGATAATGTGCACCAGTACATATACGCATATGACCTCACATTATAATAACAAAAAGAGGGAACAAGCTAAAGAACAAATTGGATTTACTTCTGTAATAACTCCAATTAAGCCAGATTTGGGGGTGGGACACATACAATTCTATAAAAACTCTGAGAGGCAGTCTTTCATTTAGCCTAGGAAAATGTTCTTCCATCCCACTATGTAAAGTTCTATTCTCTGAATCAAATAGCACAATATCATTTGATATCGATACATAATAACAGCCAAGGCATTGGAGCCTGACAGGGAAACACTGCATATTTTTCTTTATTTCTTGACAGAACTAATCAGAGCTCAAAGTGATAGGCAGTAGCTACCCAATTCATCAGTACAGCTTAAAAATTCAAATCCAGGTACCTGACATAATGAGCCAAATGTGACCCAAACAGAATGATATATTTGTCCTGAACTTCAGCTCTAGGAAATCCTTTAATTATTTCAGTTAAAATATGAATCTCTAGTTACAGACCACAAACCAAATAATGACTCTAAACAATACAGACAATAATAATTCATATATATTATTTAAGACAAGAAAAGGTTTGGGGAAGAAAAAGCTCTTAGATTTTGATTTATTCCTAAGTAAATAAATTTAATAATTAGATTAAAATGAAACACTAGAAAAGGCATACATACTATTTGGAGTTAGAAAAACCTTAGTTCAAATCCTAACTACTCCTCAGGAGCTCAAACTCTCTAAGCTTATTTCTTTCTCATCTGTAAATGGAGATAATAAAACCCAAGTGACAGGATCATTTTAAAAATTACGATAGCTAATAAGTTAACATATTTGTGAAATGTGAACATTGTGAAATTATTACAAAATTACTATCATGATATATTGTTGCTCAAAAATGGTAATTTTTTACTTTTCACATACAGCTGTCTGAACAACATGAAGCAAATCACTAAACAGTCACAGTAAACTTCTGAAGCTACTGACTAAACTACATACAGCCTGAAAGTTAATAAACCTAAAGCAATCCATTTTTGGCTTTGAAATACTTACAATTATTTCTGCAGCAAATTAACTATGTCCAGGTGAAGGCTATGTATGCATAATGGAGAGAAAAAGTAGGCTATGTTCAAATCGATCTTTTAAGAACAAGTTCTTTTTCCCACAGAGTGATAATTTAAGAAAGTGTCGGTCCATTCAACAATTACCAGAATGCACTGTGAGGTCCATGTCCACCCTGCTGCTGTAGAGCGAGTGTCCATTCAGTTCCTGGCACATAATGGGTACCTAGCAAATACTTGTTTAAGTGTAGTCTACACTTAAGATTATCCCAAATGTGGTGGTTCAATGCTAGAACAACACAAAGTGGTAGTGCATACCCGAGGAGTAATCTTAACAGAATATTAGTCACAAATCTCTTAATCTTTAAAAAATCACCAAGGGTGTAGAAGTCATTCCGTGGCCTCAGCCGCTCTCTATAGAATGCACATCTGGAACCTGTCCTATCCCCCTCTAGCCTCGGTTCCACCTCTGCACCTGTTTAATCATCCTTCTAGTGTCAAATTTTAAGTGTGACCAATCTGAATTCTCGAGTTACTTTACTTTTCTCCTCTAAAAAACTTTTAAAGGTGGCTAGTCTTTAGCATCTTCAACTTCACTTGGTATACGCAAAGTTAAAAACGAGCTCTAATAAACATCTCTGTGCATCTCTGGGGCATTTCCAGGACTCAGATCCCCCTCCCGATCAGAGAGGAGGCGCGCGGGATCTGGGGAAGCGGCTTTCCCCGCGGTGTGAAAACGCGCGCGACTCTTCGCGACTTGTTTCTGCTCCAACCCGTACCCCACGGCGAAGTTTGCCTTAAACATGGCTGGAAAAAAAAATAACTTGGTAATCTTCTGGTGTTTCCTTCCGTTTTTCAAACTTCTCAAAATCAACGTTTCCCGCAGAGACACGAAGCTTGGAGCTAGACCTTCCCCGCGGGACCGAACCGCGATTCGCGGGCGGGGGCCGAGCGGGGATCCCGGCGCGAGTGCGTCATTGAGTGGGACGCGGCCCGCCCGCCCCGAACCCCCGCTCACGGGGGGCCGCCGGGTTTTCCTAAGTGAGGTACCGAAACCCCAAAAATTGAAGCAGTCGGTGTTGGCCAAGACAGTGCTGAGCCAGGGGCGGCGACGCTCTTCGCGGACTTGCCCCGGCACCCCGCCAAGGCGACCCGGCCCGCGGGCCCTGCCGCCTACCTTGGTCGTCCGAATGTGCTCCATCCCGAGGCGTCCGCCGGCAGCCGGCCTCCCAGGCGGACCCTGGGACGGCAGAAACCCGGCGGCGACGGCGGCAACGACCCACAGCCAGCGGGAACTCCCTCAACCGCCCAGAGCCGAGGCCAGGCAGCCGGGCAGCGCAGGCGCGGCCGGCGAGCGCCGTCTCCTGGATACACTTCCGCAAACCCGGAGGCCAACGAGGGGACGGCGCGGGCGGCCAGAGCGGCGTCGTGGAGAGCGGCACCCTGGCTGGCCCCCGGGCCTTCGCAGGCTCCACAGCGCCCCCGGCGGTGGACGACTGACGCGGCTCCTCACCCTCTTGGCCCTTTGTTTCTAGGTGTGACAGTGCACCCCCTTGAAAAGGGATTTGATGGGTGAGGACGAGTCTGAGTGCCTCTGAAGTTCATCACCACAGCAGGAAGCAACATCAAATTTAGAAACTTTCACTTATGACAAGCAGTGCTACTGCTCACTAGGGTTATTCTCAGGAAACAGTAAGATAGTATTTATTGTACCCTTATTTGGAATAAATTCTCCAAACCTTCAGGTTTCCTTATATAAAGCATGGTGCATTTAACTACATGTTAGCAGGGACATCAATCAGAAATCATGCTGTAGGGGGTATTACATAACAAAAATGTTGATGCTACATCACTGGGGTAGGATCCTGACTCCCTAGTAAATTCAGTATGACCACGCATTGTGATTTGTAGGCTGCAGGATTACAGATGGTTTTTGTAACTCCACTCATGCCAAGTTATCAGCCTGCAGAGCTTCCTTCCAGGGGACATTCCTGGATCCAGGCCAGGTGGCTGCTGACCACACCACAACATGGAGAGGCCTACCCCAGACTGACTGAGTCTCATTTTTAAATAGAAAATACTGTTTTTAAAAGCTTAGAAAGGAGACTGGGGTCCAACTCACTGGTAGAGCAGGTGTCCAGCAGGTGTGAGGCCCTGGGTTGGTCTCCCAACACCAAAGGGAATGAAGGAAACTAAACCATCTTTCTCAATGCAAATGGTATTACAAAGGCTTCTCTGACATCTAATTTTTAAGTAAAAATTTTATTTCATTTTATTCAAGATGTCTTGATGTTTTAAGTGCCCATTATATTTCAAATACACTGCCGAAGACTTGGGGATGCTTACTTAACAGTCTGGAGTCTGACTCCTGCAAGAGAAGTATAATGAGATTGAACCACCTAGAAACCAACTTGGCATAGAATCATATCCAACACACACACACACACACACACACACACACACACACACACACACAGTTCTGGGAAAAACAAGTCATGAAGGTCCTTACTGAAGATGTACTGAGAAAACACATCAAGGCTTCATAATAAAAACCTCTTTTTACATCATTATCCCTCAAGTTCTTATCTCACCCATTCCACACACTCCCCTTCTCATAGCTGGACATGTCATTTCCTTCGTACTGATTTTCATGAACAAACATAACGACATTAGCTAACATTTACTAAGCAATTATCAGGTGACAAAGTGTAGTAAGTGCTTTACCTGTGTTATCATGGTCCTCATTTCAAAGGTAAGAGCAGTGAAACACAGGGAAGTAACTTGCCTGATATCACACAGCACATACAACCTAGATTCATGATAGAAAGCCAGGCAGTCTGGCTCCAGACTGCACTCTAAGCCATTCTGTATTGATTTGTTTTTCTAAATCCATATTAAAGTTCCATTTGTGGTAATATGATAGGCTATAAAATCACCCTGCTTTAAAACAACTAAAATAATGGACAAAATATAAGGTCGAATTCTCTGAAGCATCGAATAGCGGACAAGACAGTGAGAGCTTACATGCACAAAATACAAATGACAGTGGCACTCAGAGAGGGAAGCAGGACACTTAGGTGCCTTGACATTGAGAAGAGTGAGGAGGGGGACAGTTGCCTCTTTTGGAAATACTACAACCATGAAAGGGTCATTGGACGGAAATACCCTGTAAACTCGTGTCACCTGTGTGATCTAAAAGTGTGTAAGTTGAGAGTGTAAGGTGGTTGGGACTAGTAGTGCCTCAGAATTTCATTGTAGCAAACACAGATCCTTTCTGGTGGAACATTCCTCTGCAAAAGACCTTAAGTCATCTTACAATTAACTTCCTAAGGAATATCAGAGTAACAAAAAATAATTCACATACAGGGAAACAGTTCTTGAGATTATGAGCAGAAACAACATGATAACAAGAACACATTTTATAATTATCAGGATTAGTTTATAAAACAACTATGTTCACTACCTGTAAAGAAATAAAAGACAAGAAAAATATTTGCCATGTATGGTTAAAAAAAATTTTTGAGACAGAACCTTGTTATTTAGGCTGACCTCCTGAGTAGCTGGGATTGTAAGAAACACACTGCCACATCTGGCTTGGAAAAATAAATTTTATCTGACCTATTTGGTATGGAGGAGAACCAGACAGAACTTCCATAAATAACAATAAAGTCAGCTCTCCATATTTGTAAGTTCCACACCCATGGATTCAACCAGCCATGGGTTGAAAATATTTTTTTTTAAAGCAACATGTACAGGCTATTTTCCTTGCCATCATTCCCTAAATCCAGTACAACGGTGCACCTGGCATTTACGCTGTGCTAGGGATTCCAGGCTATCTGGAGATAAGAGGATGTAGAAGGTCACCTGTAAGGCTGTACCTTCACATGGAGACTTGAGCATCTGTGGGTTTCGATATTTACAGGAGGCCTGGAACCCGTCCTACATTGAAACCAAGGGAAGACTGCAGAAAGGGTGAAATGGAAACCTCACTAGGTGGGCTTATCAGATTGGATACAGCAGAAAAACAGAATTAGAAAGCTGGAAGTTACTGAGGAATCCAGAAAGCAATACAAAGAGTAAAATACTGCAGAGATGAAAAGGAGGGTAAGAGAAATGGAGTTAAAAGGTCGAACATAAGTCAGTTTTATAAGAATAAGAGAGACAGACTGGGGCTAGATAATATTTGGAGAGAACATGCTTGAGACTTGTCAGACTGCAGAGAAAACGCCAACCCACAACCCACAGAATAAATAACCCAGTAAATTCTAAGCGGGATAAATAAAAAGAAACTCATATGCAGATGCATCATAGTGAACTATATATTCACTATGTTGAATTCACTATGGCATCACCAAGGATGATCTTCAAAAATTGGAGATTTTTTTTTTTTTGAGATACTGAGTTTTTCCCTTGTTCCTTCCTATTATTGCTCATACTCTCTCTTCAACAAAATTAGAGATAAGGGCAAAATAGTTTCTGCCGGGTATTGAGGGGATGGGGAGAAGAGGGAGGGGGCGGGGTGGGTGGTAAGGGAGCGGGTGGGGGCAGGGGGAGAAATGACCCAAGCATTGTATGCACATATGAATAATAAAAAAATTAAAATTAAAAAAAAAAGAGATACTGGGTTTTTGAATGGAGGGCCCCATGTTGTTAGGCAGGTGCTCTACCACTTGAGCCATACCCTAAGCCCTTTTTTGCTTTATTTTTTTGGATAGACTCTTGAATTTTGGCCCAGGGCTGGACTAGATCATGATCCTTCTATGTTTTCTGGGATTACAGATAGGTACCACCATACCCAGTTTGTTAGTTGAGATAAGGTCTCACTTTTTGTCTGAACTGGCCTTGAGGGACAGAGGTGTGGCTCAAGTGGTACAGCACTTGCTTTATAAGCACAAAGCCCTGAGTTTGAACCCCCATTCCACTAAAAAAAAAAAAAAAAAAAAAAAGAACTGGCATTGAACTTCAATCCTCCTAACTATGCCTCCTGAGTAGGCGGGATTACAAGCACCACAACCGGTCCTAAAAATGGATACGTGAAAAGCATCAAAAGCAGAAGAATAGATTATCTCCAGTAAATCAGCAGTTAAACTGGAAGTCCAGTCAACTTCTCAGCAGCAACTGTGGAAGCCATGTAACATTGGAAGTTACTAGTTAACTGGGTATGGTGGTGCCCATCTGTAATCCCAGCACCTGGAACGCTGATGCTGAAGGATGCTCAGTTCAAGGTCAACCTGGACTACGTGACAACTTGTCTTTAAAAACAAACAAACAAACAAACAAAAAACTGACAAAATAATACCTGTGGCATGGTTCTATTTACATTGTTTTGACTTTTGGAAAATCCAGTTTGATTATGACATTAACAATGTCCTTATCCAGCCTATTGGAATCAGCAGAACATGGTTTAACAGAATTCTCATGATATGGACTGATGAAGCTGTTCAAGTGATAGAGTGTCTACCTCTGAAAAAAACAGAGAAAAAAATTCTCACAATACAAGAAACAAGGGAAAACCAAATGGCTTTCTTAGAGTACAGACAGTGAATCATTTGCTTCCCCCTTGGAAAGTGGTCATTTACACAGAACTTACATGGGTTTGGGTCCTGAGAGTAAAAAGTGTAAACTCCTTTGGAACAGAGTTTGTCACGTGTACTAAAGTAGGTTAAGGAAACTCAAGCCAGCTCCAGTGCTCTGTGGAGCAGAGCCTGGCTGGGGGACAGTCTTCAGAGTTATTCTAGGCAGGCGTGGTGCTCACGGTGTTACCATTTTCCTGTCAAGTTTTCAGTTGACTAAGCAGACAACTGAATGTACTAAAACTCCATCCTCTGGAGTTGTTTCTTCAGAACACAAGGATGACATCTTTTCCTTTTGCTAACAGGAGGAACAGCAGAATGTATATGATGCTATTACTGGTGGACTCTTGTCAGATGGTACAGAAGTACCTATAGTTGTTCAAAGGGCAATTTACATGTTGTAAAGGCAAACACTGGGGAAAATTTGGGTTGCCTTTGCAGGAGGAGCTAGGGTGATTGACAGGTTTGATTGACAAGTTCTTGTTACATAACACAGGGCATTGTGTGACTGTGCTTAAGCACATTACCAGGTTTTTAATTGTATGTATGAAATGCATCCAATATTCGTAAGGTTGAAAGTAGAAGGCTCTACCTGAGATGTCAGACTGAACAGATTTCTCTTTACTGGGAATGTGCTAGTTTTTTGGACTTAACTGGCCAAGAGACTCCTCTCTTTTTGGGGGAATTACAGCTGAAATCCTGACCATAAAATGATTGTTCGAGGGGATGTCCAAGGATGGTACTGGATGGAGACAAGGAGGAATTCAGCATGGAGTGACCTTTGCAGAGGAGATTCAAGTCCCATGACAGTTTTTGTCTTTCACTGTTACTAGTCTGCCTCAGTAAGTGACTCTGAGGTCCAGTCTTAACTTCATGTATCTAGACGTGTGTGACAGATTGTAAAATTACTCATCAAATAGTCCATTTTCTGCCTCTGCAGTGCTCATCTCTGTGGAGCTTAGAGGTCACTGGTTACTACCAGATACAGGACACAAATGCCATGCTACATTTTTTTATGAGTTTGAAAGAACTGTTGATTTGCATGGTTCCCTGAAAGCCAAAACTTTTATCAGAGTCAGATTTGCTTTATTTCTTTGTTTTGGCAATACCTAGGGGTTGAGCTCAGGGCCTCATGCTTGTTGGCAGGCGCTCTGCCATTTGAGCCACTCCACCTGTCCCTGCTTTACTTCTTTTATAAACTTTTTACTTTAAAAGTTAAAGATGTACAGGACTGGAGGTGCACCTCAAGTGGTAAAGTATCTGCGTTCAAACCCCAGTCCTACCCCCCCCAAAAAAGTTATAGATTTACAGATTACAGAGTTCCCATATATCCCAGAGGCAGTTTCTCTTACTGAAACAGATTCAGGGACCCACCTCTACATGGGACGGAAGCTAAGAATTGTCAGAGAGCTGGCAGTGTGGCTCAAGTGGTAGAGGGCCTGATTAGCAAGCACAGGGCTGAGTTCAAACCCCAGTACTGCTGGGAAAAACAAAAAAAATTGTCAGAGCATTGTTAAGTACTTTACCGATGAGTCTTTGCTGTAAACACCCTTCTGAATTCACTCTTTTCTTTAACTGTGCTGAGATGTTGGCAGCTGGGGAGACTAAACTCCCTGACAGCTGTTAGAGCCTTCTCTGGGCCAGCCAGGCGGTTCAGCATGACTCCAGTTCCAGAAGGCACTGCCCAACAGCTTGCTGGCTTCTGACCAACACCAACTGCCACTTCCACCCTGACCAGAGTAGGACCCAGGGTGGGAGGTAATGGAGGGGTGGATCAATGGAAGACCATCACTTCCACCCAGAACAGGGACAGAAAGGGAGGTCAAAGGGTGGTGGCCCAACAGACCAACTGCCATTTCCGACCTGGGCCGGTTCACCCCTCCTTAGGCAACCTGGTGGTCCCCCGCTCCCGGGAGGTCACCATATTGATGCCGAACTTAGTGCAGACACCCGATCGGCATAGCGCACTGCAGCCCAGAACTCCTGGACTCAAGCGATCCTCCTGCCTCAGCCTCCAGAGTAGCTATGACTACAGGCGCGCACCACCGCGCCGGGCCCAACTGCCATTTCCAAGAAGGGGACACTTTGGCCAACAGAAGCCCTGTGATTGGTGCTAACACAATCCTTCATTGGCAAACAGACTGTACTGATTGGTGCAAACATGAGGGGAACTATTGTGATTGGAGCAGACACTCTTGTCCCTGTTCCCTTCAGGCTGTATATAAACCAACTGCTCAACTCACTTTGCGAGCAGCTGGGAGACACCCTCCTTCCTGAACCCTTTATCTTGTAACAGCCAGGTCCCAATAAAGTCTTTCTAGTGGTCTTGCCCACCTCTGCTGAGCTGGTAACCCCCAAGAAAAATAAACAGGGCAGCAACAGGCCCAGCAAACTGAGTAGCCAAGGGGCTGTGGTGGGCTGTAGGCAGCATCATCCCGAGGTGGAGAGCCTTGGGGCCTCAAGTCACAAAGAGCTGTTAACACTTAGGGCCCAGAAACCTGTGCCCCTACCTTGGCTGTCAAGGGCTTCAGACCTGAATCTGGTGCCACCTGTTAAAAGGCCCAGCAAGGGCCGACTGCCACTGCCCACTGTGGTCCACTCTGCCACCTGCAAATACTGGAAGGGCTTGGAATAACTGGAGGGGCTTTTTCCCGCCTACCCACGTTTTTATCTGGGTGGAGAGGCGCCCCATCCAACCAGTTTATGAACATTCTGTATTAGTCCCTACAACACTTTTCACATGTCCTTACCTTCCAGTTGATACTACATTCCTCTCATTAATAAGTGCATTTTGCTCTTGCTAATTTTATGTTGTTATCTCCAGGCTTTGGGAAGAATACACCAGAGAAAAGACATGGGGAGTTGCTTTCTATCTTCCCATAAAATATCTGGATTGAGCTTAACATTTTTTTAAGGCAATTCTCTTACTGACTATCCTATAGCCAAAGCGTTCAGATCACTGGAGCTTTAAAACTCAATGTGGTTTTGGCCTTTTCAATAACTGACCCTTTTCTCTGGAAAGGGTCAATAACTATGACCCTTTCCTTTTTGGATCCCCGTTGCAGTTTGCATGTTTCAAACGCCGTTTTTAGTTATATAAACACAGCTGGTGCGTTTTTTGCCCTGGGATCCGCAACTAAAGACAGTGGCTATAGCGGCTGAAGCACGACCCACTTTAGCTGGCCGTCCCCGCCCCCACGACCCCTCCTCGTGCTCTGGGGCCTTCCCTAGATTCGCACTCTTACTGTGTTAAGGAGCCCTTCCATCTCACCTGCACTGCACTTGTTCCCGTCCTTACACCTTCCGCTTTGCAGTTCTTTACTACCAGCACCACGTGAGGCGGTGCCACACACCGGTCGGGAAGGACCCAGAGGCGGCCGACCGCCCCGCACTCATACCCACTAGAACTCCGGACGCCACTCGCCGGCTTGGCCCCAGAGCCGAGACGCGGGGGCGTGGCCACAAGGCTGCGGGCGGCCTCCGCACTTCCCGGGACGCCCAGCTGGGCTCGTGAACCACTTATTTCCGAACCTTCAAGAAACAATTAACATGCCCACCCCATCTCTTCCTTGTGGCGCGGAGCTGCAGCCAACCAAAATCAGACGACGCCCCCGCTTTTTGTACGGGAGGGGGTGATGCGCACACGGATCCTCCCCAAGTCTGGGGTTCTGGACATCCTTTTTGCTAGAAGGCAGGGAAGAAACAATAATTGAGATTCATCGGCCGTAAGTAAGAACAAGACAGAAAGAACCAGACAAAAAGAAATGGCTCTGCTGAGTAATTTTTAAACTCTGGGCGCCTATCCCTTTAAGAGAGTAGGCCGTGCTCCAACTCCGCGGCGCCCCAAGGTGCCTTGCGCTGCAGGACGACCTCCCTCCCCCGCATCGCCGTCCCAGGGTTCCCTGCGCGACGGGCTCGCTTCCGGCGTGCTCGGAGCGCGCGGCGAGTGTGGGCGTGCATTTGCGTTATTCACCCCCACTTCGGCCTTGCTTCGCAGCCGCTGGGGCTTGAAGTTCCCGCTGGGCGAGAGCGATGGTGCCTGGCCCACCTCGGCTGTGAAGCGAGAGTGCGTCCCAGACCTCCTCCGAGTGGAGCCCGGAGCAGGCATGTCTACGGGGTTCTCCTTCGGGTCCGGGACGCTAGGCTCCACCACCTTGGCCGCCGGCGGAACCGTTACTGGCGGCGGTTTCTCCTTCGGGACAGGGGCGTCTAGGTGAGCGCCTTCCTCGCTCTGGGGCCCTCTCCCAACAGGCTGGCTGCCTGTTCTCCAGCCCTTTCCCTTCCCGGTGGTCCTGGGGGAAGCAGTCTTCGCGCCGCCCGCGAGCCGGAGGTGGGGGTGGGGTAATGAAATGACCGCTTGTGACTGCGCTTTAGAGACGAGTAAAAAAGTCTTGAGGACAATTAAAAGTTTCTCCTTGGTAATTCTGATTCCGTTTTGGTATTTACGGTTTGGGACGTTACGGTGCTTTTGATTTTGTGGTGGTTTTGTTTTTTCACGCCTTTGTGTCACTTGGGACCTTATTTGTTTTGGTTTTTTTTTTTTAAACTTTTTGTAGCGTTTATTGGTGGTAATGTGCAGTGCGTGTAGATTAATGTATCATAAGTAACAGTGTTGTGCTGTAATGACCATTTTTTTTACTTCAATTATGAAACCTAAGTAGAACAAGTACATTTTTGTGCAATCTACTAGTTCAGGTGGTGACAAAAATACAAGTAAGGGGAGGTCCATGTGTCACATAGGGAGCGACCATTTCAATGGGATTTCATCTGTAGAATTTAGTATTTTGAAGACAAAGGTAGATTGTGAAATGTGCACTCCAACGACAGGGTATCTCCTCCAAGCTTAAAGGATGTAGTTGTAGAATTAAAAGGCAAAAATACTGCAAATTACTGTATCTTTAGAAAGTAAGAAGAGAGGAACCACAGACTACAGTCAAACCAGAAATCTGGGAGCTTTCCTCCATATCTCCTTTTCTCTTACTCTGAACTTTTAATCAGTGAGTCCTGATAATTTTACTTTTGCAGGTTGCCATTTGTCTTCATTTCCATTGTCAACACCCTGCTCTAGGCTGTTACCGTTCATGGAACAAGTATTAATGGGGCAAATTCCTGTGTGTTAGGCTCTGATCTTCTGACACATCGTTAGGAAAATATTTGATTTTAAGGTTTTATTTTTTATTTTTTTGTTTTAATTACGAGCACTGGTACTTTATCTCATTCTTAGCTGATAGTTGAAAATATTTTTTCCGTCAACTGAATGAATTTAAAGATAGGAAAATGACATTGAAAAACAGTTTTTAAGACAAGCATTATAGATGTGATATCTTTGTAATTACTGTATTTGCTATTACTTTTTTTTTTCTTTTAATTTTATTTTGTCGTTTTTACATTTACTTTCATGTGTATACATTATTTGGGCCACCTACACTCCCTCCCCCCCAATTTATTTACTTGCAGTTCTGGGGATTGAACCCAGGGCCCTGTGCATGTTAGACAAATACTGTTACCGCTTAACTACATTCCTAGTCCTCTTGTCAGGTTTTCAAACAGCCACCTTTCTTGTGTTTGATAAAAACTGCTCCCATCTCAAAAAGGGATGTAGTAATATACTTACCTTAAGAGTTGTTAGTTAAATCATGTCAAGTATTCAACATTATATTTGGCACTTACCATGTGCTCAGTAATTAGCCATTGTGTTAGCTTCCAAATTTAACATTAAGGCAGGCTAGGAAATTACAATAACATGACTGACCTTATGGAGTCAACTCTGCTCTTCTGCCATGTGCCACAAGGTCCTTGGTGGGCAACACTGGATTGAATCAATTTTTGGTTAGGTCTAGGCTAGCTTTTGTTTTTCTTTAAGTAAATTTCTCTGCCACAAATACCTTTTTTGCTTCTCTTTGTAGATCCTAACTTGGAGAGCTACTCTGATCTGCCTTACAGTTATTTGTGTTTCTTGATCAGGGGCTGGCTTACTCATCTTTGTACTGTTTTGCTGTTTCTGGCATGTGATCTTGTTTGGGTGAACTTAGTACTCTTTATGATGAAAATAGTGGTAACATTTATCACTATATATTAACATGTATTACATAACTTCTTGACCTTTAATTAAAAAAAAAACCTGGTGAGTAGTGTTACACTTACTTTGAAGACAAAGAAATAAAGGCTAAAAAATAAGTAATGTCACACAAGTACCAACACATGGGGGAAATGGTACTGCAACTTAGCCATGACACAAGTCATTGCAGTGAAAGTTCCTAGTGTTTAAGAGCAAGCTTAGGCCAATCTCCTAATTCACCCTATCTACACAAGTACTTTATTCTGGATTTTTATTTTAACTTCATTCTTGACTTTTTTTTTTGGTGGTACTGGAGTTTTGAACTCAGAGTCTCATCTTGTTAGGCAGGCACTCTAGCCCTTAAGTCACTCCACCATGTGACTTAAGCCGTGTTTCATGTTGGTTATTTTCAAGATACAGTCTGGTGAACTATTTACCTAGACTGACTTCAAACTGCAATCCTCCTAATCTCTCTCTCATAGCTTGGATTACAGGCATGAGCCACCAGTGCATGGCCATTCTTGATCTTTGAAAGTTATATCACTTTGTACGTCTTTGTACCATTTCTGTGATTGTTGTGATATGTACTACCATGACAATTTAGGTCATCTGGAACTTTTTCCATCTTTTTACACTTTAGTAGTAATGGTCTATTTTCAGCAGTTTTCTACATTCTTTTAATGCTATTTTTCTTTCAAGGTACTCATTTCTGAATTACAGTATATTTTATGCTATATCTTTATATCCTGTTTTATTTGCTTCTGTATTTTAAAGTACATCTACCTCATCTTTAAAACTTTTAATACTACAATATAGGCCCATCCTGGCACTGGGAACATGTGGTACTTTAGTTTGCATTGTGAGTTCAGAAAGTGTCTGAGAATTCTATTTTATCCCAGGAACTTTTGTTAACATACTTTTAAGAGCCAGAAAAGTCTTATTTGATTATTTACATTTTTCAGATAATATTTTTTCCCTAGTTTCTATTTTTGTGGAATTTTAAATTTCTCAATTTCTCCTTGAGTTTTGAAAGTTTATTTTGCCTATTAATTCACACCATTCTTTTTTTTTTTTTCTTGGATGGGTCTGGGGTTTGAACTTAGGGCTTTGCACTTGCAAACCAGGTCCTCTGCCACTTTAACCACAGCTCCAGTCCATTTTGCTCTTATTTTGGAGATTTGGGGGGGTGGGTCTCTCACAAACTATTTACCTGGGTTGGCCTCTTGACTTTAGCCTCTCAGCTAGGATTACAAACCTGAGCCACCAGTGTCTTGTCAGCAGCTCTTTTTAAGCTTTTCAGAACATCCCTTAAAGAGAGGCACTGCTGATAAACACATAATCTTAACAGAGAATAATGATGCTTCTCATTTAATTTCAGCCAAAATAAACTCACCCCATCCCAGTTTTGCAGTTTTTTGTTGGATGTTACCATATTTTCCACCCCCATGAATATGGTAATAGAGCAATAGAGAGGTTGCAGTGAAGAAACTTAGAATAACTTTTCAATTTGTGGCTATATCCTTTGATATGAGTAATTAGGGAATCACTGAATTTAGAAATGTGAACTTGCATGAGTGGTTCTTTTAAAATATGCAAGGCTTCAAACAACCGGATAAAAGCAGAATATGTGATCCTTGCTTATCATTACCTTGAGGACTGAAGCCCTAATTGCTGTAGACTGTGCTTTTCTTGAAGCCTGGTATTGTGTTTGTTAAAACTAATTGTACATCTGGAGTTAATTTTTAAGGAAAGCAGAAAGATATTTGAACTTGATTAGTTCAAAGTAAATTTATTTTAGTTCCTTTTAGATCTTAGATGTATTAGATATGCTATGTGAAATAACCCTGAAGAGTTAATTTTTATTTCTTTAGCAACAATGACTTTAGTAGGTTGTTATTACTTTTTTTCTCTTTTTTTTTTTTTTTTTTTTTTTTTTAATAAATAAGCACCCCTTCTGTGGGGCTCAGTTTTGGAGCTCTTCCCGGAAGCACTGCGACTCCAGCGACTACATCTGCTCCTGCCAGTGGTTTTGGAACTGGAGTCTTTGGATCTAAGTCTTCCACTGGGTTCACTCTGGGAGGAACAAGTACAGGTAAGGAGGATAGTCACATTTTCATGGGTAGGCTTGAATAGTTCTTTTCCAGTTTCCATTATATCTTCCTTTAAGAGGTCATCGTTGGAGTAGAGCTGAAAAAAGGATGGATACTAAGATGAAAGGAGTACTCGGGCTTTGGATAAAAGAGTGAAAGGCCTAGCTGTGATCTGCTCTATTGGAAGACTGAAACATTTGAAGGTCTCTTCCTTTAAATATAATGAATTAAAGTTGATTTAAAATTTTGTATTAGATTATATTATGCCGTGTTTTTCCTTAGTAAAGACTGTTGTTTAAGCCACCTTTACCAGTTTGGAGCATTAGTTAATCCAACACTTACAAGACAACATTATATTCTGCTGTATCATAATTCACATTCCTAAGAGATGTTTAAAATTTTTGTACCACAGCACTTGTTTCAGCAAGAAAACAGTAAGAAAGCACTGCAGAACATTTCAATAATAGAAAGTTTTGTTTTTAATACTTAACAGCTTAAAAAATAATGTTTCATTGGAGCTGACCATTTAACAAAGTTTGCTTCCTTACTTACCTTGTATTCTCTACCCACAGAGCCTCACAGTTGCCTTTTTCATTGACCTTCCTGCTTTTTAGTGCAGCACATTTCAAAGCCACACTCAGTAAATGAAAGAATAGCAGGGGTGCCGGCCAGTGAGCTTGGGACAGCTCTGTTTGGAGTAGCTTTTTGTCTCTTTGCATGATTCTGTAATAAGCAATAGCTGTTTGCATTTATAATCAAATTATCCAACCCATATTATAAAAACTAGTGCTAAAGGAAAATGCTTTTGTTATTAGTTATGGTAGCAGATGTGTGATATGTATTTTCTTACTAGAAGCATTGTTAGTCTTCCTTTATGACCAGTAAGCCAAAAGAATGCCATCTTCATTGATGATAAAATTTTCTCTTTTCTTGGGAATATCAAAGGCTGTAACTACAGGATTAACTATGGATAAAAATTTTTGAGGAATGATCCAGAACTGTGATTTTTCTAATGATTTAGATGAATCAATCTTTCTACTCTTCTGATATCTCACAGAATTGGGATAGAGAAGAGAGTATGTAAAAAACTGGCTTTTCAAAGAAATTTTCAGTATGAGTGCATATAAAAAGAATGCCTTTATACCAATCTTTATTTTAGAAAGTATTTTAAATGCAGAAATGGTTTTTAATGTGGAAGTTTATTTTATGTTACTTTTTCAGTCATTTGGGCAATTGACTGAAAAATTGATTTTTGCAATCAGTGCAAAAAAGCACCAAATTACATGCCAGAAGTCCAGGAATTAAATCTTGATTGTATCTCTGTAAATAGTTGTAAGATTGGTTGTAAGCTATTAGTCATGTAATATCTAGAAGCAAAACTTTTGGTTATCTTAAATGACAATATTGCAAGACTAGGGGTATAGTTTAGTGGTAGAGCTTTTGCTCTAACACTCACAAGGCCTTGGGTTTGACCCCCAGCACTACAGAATAATTAATAAATTAAATATTGTACTAGTATGTTTTTAGATTTCCTTTCAGCTTAAAAACAATAGTTTCTGTAGTGGTATTTTTAGGAAATTTGAATAGGGTCTCAGCCTGCCTTGAATCTGAATAGCAGTGAATTATGGGTGACAAGAAAGGAAAGAAGGAGAAAAAAGGGATGTTGAAAAAACCCTTAAGTTGAGATTAAGTTAAAGATTAGCATAACATACCTGCTTATCTCCAAAGTTTTGGACAAGATTTCTACAAGGGTAGGCATTTGAGTACATAAAACCCATCCATCCATTTTTGAAACACTGTTCTTTGGCAGGAACTCCAGTAATTTCACAAGACACCCCAATACAGATCATCCATGCCTTTTCCTTCACTTACTAGCTTCAGTAGTTACTGCTCCCTAACTATGACTGCGAGTATACATAATGTCTTGAACATTCAATATTAGCTTGTGTTTGCGGTGGTGTTGGTTGTGATGACAGGATGATGACATCAGGAACTGTTAAGTTCTCAACAAAACCTTGATCTATTGTGGGGTAAAGTGGATAGGCAGATATTTTATCACATACTTGTGCAGTGTGATAAATCACTTGCATGGGAAAGACACTATGGAGGGCAGAGGAAGGGGAGAATAGGATTATTTTGGGGTCAGGAAACACTCCAGAGAAGTGGAAATGTCCCTTGTCAATCATAATAGAATCTGGGGGATATGAAAATACTTTGTTCTTGATCTTAGGATTCAGAGAAAGAATGAGATTTGAGGAGCAGGTTGGGACCAGGTAAGAAGGGGAGTTATGTGCTGGGACTTTTAGAGGTAGTCTAGAGCTAATGGGAGCCATAAGTTGGACAGAATCACCAGGATATTGATTCTAAGATAACTGAGATAATTGCAAGAATAGTTTAAAGGTTGGAAGACACCAGCAGAGAAATGAAGAGGTTGTTGTAATAGTTTTTCAGAGACGTCCTTAAGGTTTTTGAGCTTACCAATAAGGATATTTCTAAGTAGAATTGGCAGGATTTGTAACTAATGGAATGCAGAGGAAGAGATGTCAAAGACACTTGTAGCTTCTGGCTTGAGCAATTGAAATGATTGAGGTCCGGGATTTAGCGAGTTGTTTTTTTTTTAAATAAATAGTTTATTGGTAAATACATGGTTTGAACTGCAGTAACAAATGAGTCTTAGAAAGGTTTTTATTTTGTTTTGTTTTATTGGAAAATATGTGAAAGTCCAAAGGGATTCTAAGGTAGAACCAACCAGTGGGGATTCAGGTAGCTAGAGATTTAGATTGGTACCTGTGGTTGGAATTACAAAAGTGGGTGAGATCAGTGGTAAGGAAAGAAGCAACAGGTCCCTGGAGAATATCACTTTAGACATGGACAGAGAAAGGAGATTTGCAAAAAAAGCACTGAAAAGGGTAACACAGGAAGGAGTGGGAAGAGAGTTAGGAGCTGACAGAGACAGGAGCCAGAAAGAAGAGGATTTTCATGAGAAAAGAATTGTTCTTTGCATAGTCTTGGCCAAAGGGGCCTATTTTTTTCCTGGGAGTAAAGAGCAGGAAGGAGGATAAACACAATTATAGGCAAATCTAGGGTCGGAATTGAAATTGATCGCATGCTACATTGACTGGGTTGGCTTTTGCTTTTCTTAACCAAAAGGGCCATATTTACTATATTCATAATTTAGTTCCAACTATCATACTTTTTTCTCTCACACACATACATTCTTCTTTTGACAAAAACTAGTCACAAACTTTTATAGGATCCCTAACTATACTAACTATATACTAACTGTATACTAACTATACAGTTAATAATACAGTTAAGGTAAAATTGACGTTCGTTTTTGTTTTGTTTACTAAACAGGAACACCAGCCACTACATCTGCATCTACAACAGGCTTCAGTTTAGGATTCAATAAACCTGCAGCATCTGCCACACCATTTGCTCTACCTATTACATCTACCTCAGCTAGTGGTCTCACTCTGTCGTCTGCTCTGACATCAACTCCAGCAGGTGAGGCACAATAGGAAAAAAACGAATTTAATTGTTAAATCTAAACTTTGTTTGATTGTTTGATTAGGGAACACAGCATTGAGTATTAAAGCAGTAGTGGCTGTCTTGAAATATGACTCTACTTACAGAGCACAGCAGGGGAGAGGGTTAGAGAGGCAAAATGTAAAGCTAATTAACATGTACTTTGTTTTGTGATAGGAGGATAAAGATCTTGTATAATCTTTGATTCATTTGATTTTGAAGATGGCATTATCATCCTGGGCTGAGAACTCTTGCTTCCTGAGACACTTAGCTGGTGCTGTTCTAATAGTGCCCAAAGCTCATTTCTGTCACTGGCTTCTGCTTTGATGCAGCTCTTTCTACCTTATTTTGACTAAGTTACTATTTCTCCTTATTCTTAAGCATACATAATTTTGTCTTCAAGTTTTTTTCATAGAACCAATTTTGTCACGGCAATCAGCTTTTAAAAAATTTTTTGTTTTTCTTTGATGCTCTTAAGTACTTTTACCATTTGAAGACTTAATACCTTATTTTTACAGCATCCACAGGATTTACTCTAAATAATTTGGGAGGAACAACAGCTACAACTACATCAGCATCAACAGGCCTTTCTTTAGGGGGAGCCTTAGCTGGTTTGGGAGGTTCACTTTTCCAGAGTGCAAACACAGCAACATCAGGTAATTGATGGTATTTATTCTCCAGAATAATAAATATTTGTACTTAAATTCACCTATGTTTATTTTGACCTTTTAATCTATGTCTTTCATATACAATTAGATATCTTACCATATTCCAGAAGTACATTTTTCTCTTGATATTGGTTGTGTTTAGATACAGAAACAAGAGGCTATTTAAAGAGTCAGAAAACTTCCAGAGAAACTTCCCTTTTGAACAGTTAAGGAGTCTTGGGGTACTGGGGATGTAGCTCAGTGATAGAGCTCTTGCCACCATGCATGAGTTGCCCTGGGTTGGATTCTCGCCACTGGGGGAAAAATGGGTCATTTGCAGCCCAGCTTCACCATAAAGCAGCTTGTTAAGCCTCTGTTCTAGAAGCCAGGAAAGGGTATGAGGTGGTATTTTACAAAACAAATATTAAATACATCATAGTCACTAGGAAAAATACTAAAATTACGTAGCAGGAAATACAAATTGATGTTTTAAATCTCAGCTTGATTTTTTGTTTCATGCTTATTATGAACTTTGCCTCCTGTTAAGGATTCTTTAGATGTTTTGAATAGTGGATATAGCTAATAGCAATAGAAGAAAATTTTATTTTGAAAAGCCAATGGGGATTTTGTGGGAGTAAAAAAACTTTCCTAGTATTTCAAGAAATTGGATAATTCTCTTAGTGGTATAACATCAGTACTTTCTGTTAAACAATTTACAGATTAGGAAAAGTTGATATATATATCAAAATTTCAGAATTTCTAATGATAGTTCTAATTTATAGTGATGGTTTACTTACATAAGTTTCGTGCAGCCCTTGTAAGTGTCTTGTAAGTGTCCAATTTACTTGGAAAGACGCAGAACCATGACTTGATGTTCTCTGTTAACGTGATGGAGAAAATTCAGGTCATTAGCAGAAGAGGAAAGGGATGGATCAGGCTAAAAATGCCTTCCAGAAATCAGAAGAAAGGCAGTGGGTTGTTTCATTTCTTACCAAGGTTTTATGTGTGCATTGACTCTTGTTAGACTCTGTCTGTGTTTGTGTTTGTGTGATCATTCCTAGAGATTGAATTTTGGGCCTTGCTAATCAAACGCTTTACCACTTAAGACACATCCCCAGCCCGCTTGTTTTGAGATAGGGTCTCCCTAACTTTGCCAGGGCCAGCTTCCTGCCTTTTCCTCCCAGGAAGATAACCTGATTACAGGTATGTGCCACCACAAATGGCTTCTTTAAAAAAAATGGCTTTTTTTTTTTTCCCCATTTTTTGGAAGTTTAACAAAGTTTTATTTAATAAAAAAGGTCAGAGTATGGAGGAATAGAAACAGAGCAAAGGAGCAACCTCTTGAGATGTAGAGGATGGGAGCCGAACAGGCTCCTTAATGTAATATCCAGTGCTATATTATGCCTATGTTAAGGTGCCATTGAGTTTTTAAAAATTATAGGTTAAGTTACCCTTTTCTCAAATGCTTGGGGCAACAAACATTTCTGAAATTTTTCAGATATTGCGATATTTACATAAACGTTACCAGTTGAACATTAACACATGCTCAAAGAGTTTGAGATTTTGGAGCATTTCAGATTGTGTATTTTTAGATTACAGGTGCTCACTTGGATAATGGTATTTACTTATTTAGCCATGTTTCTGTCACAAATTGCCAGAGTTTAAATCCAGTATTGTTATCCCATGCTAGTAACTATCATTTCCTGTTTCAAAAATAGGCAATGTCTTGTCTACAAGAGCAGTTGTATCAGTTTAGGAGTGTGTGAATTTATAGGAATATAGGTCTCTCAATACAAGGTATTTGAAATTTTGCCTACTGTGCATACGTTGAAGACTAAGGATTTACTATTGTCCCTTTGATTTCTTTTGCCAGTAAAGCAAGAGTTTAATGAATGAATGAACTTTTTTCAAAAAAGTTTCCTGAAAAACTTGGGAATACACAGTTATACATAATGTATTCTTACCTAAATCTTGTAAGTCCACACTAGATTATTTTAAAAGTATGCAATTCAAAATAAGATTAGAAGATGAGGTGTACTTACCTGACAATATACTAACTGAAAATACATTTGTAGTAATGATTTAAAAATAACAAAAATTGAAAGTCTACATATATTGAAGTAGTAGATACATTCTGGCCCTCTTAATAATGAAACATCTCCATACTACATACTTACGCCATTTATTCCAGACAAGGTTATCAATCTTTACCCAAAGCATGCTCCAGATTTGTTCCATGTTATTTTCCCAAATTGAGTATGAAGAAAATCTGGGGTCTAACCTAAAAACTTTGGTCAGGAAAGTCTTTCATTGAAATCGATTAATGATGCTTGGTTTATTTTCAGGTCTTGGACAGAATGCATTAAGTTTGACTTTGGGAACTACAGCAGCCACGTCGACTGCAGGCAATGAAGGCCTTGGCGGTATAGATTTTAGTAGCTCATCTGATAAAAAGAGTAAGTAATGTTACTGTAATTTTGTATTATAACGATACTATTTGGGAATTTCAAGTTACTCATAATTTGTTTTGTCTTAAGTCCTTGGTTACATTCAATGGAAGTTTTACTTTTAAGTTTGTTTGCATTATTATATTTTCGCAAATTTTGTGTGCTGAACAATTAAGGCTTTATTATTGTGCATAGCTTAGGTTAGTATGTGCATGTCTTATATAGCTGCCTTAGTAGGTAGGCTGTTTGTTGAAATTGAGATTATGATCCATATGTTTTATAATCTTCTTACTCATATAACTTACCAGAAGCATTTGTCAATGTTGGTAACTCAGTCAAGAGTTTGTTTTGTTTGTTTTACTCTGGAGAGGAGTTAAGAGAAATGTGAATGGTTAATTTCTCCTGTCTTCTGCCTGCCTCCATCATCCTAATCTAAGAGTGTGTGTCTAAGATAGAACTGAACAAAGATAATACATAGAATGAGCATACATGATCATATCTACCACATTTCAGTTCCCATTAATCTGTTACCTCTGTTAAATGATTCTGTTTGTTAATTTACAGAGTTTCTCTTTTCACTAGTTAGCTTTGGACTTTCAGTATCAGTGAGAAAGATTTAACTAGAAGGAGAGTGGTAGGAAACAGCATTCAGTGAGGAGGGGGCCCCATGAACTGAGACCTAGAGATGAGAAGGGCTTTGGCCCTTTTGAAGATCTAATAGAAAGCCAGTGTAGCCAGAGCCTAGAAAGATAGGTGCCACATTGACTTGTCATTACACAAAGGACAAATTGGTATCTACTGAAGGTTGATGAGAGTCGTGTTGAACAGCCAAGTGGAAAAAAACTGCGGGTGTGGACAACTGTTAGGAAGCTTTCATAGCAGTCCAAGTACATACTGAGGCAAAGGTAGGTAGACTAAATAAATGGGGTTTGTGGTGGTCTAGGAATAAGCCCAAGTTTTAAACACATTTGTTTACACACGTGTGTGTGTATAAAAAAGCTGTGGTGTAAGAATGAAATATCAAATAAGTAGTACGTTAGCCAAAAGATGAATTATTTGGAAAAATAAAATTAAATACCTATTTTTATTACCATGTATCATCAAATTTCCGATTTCACTTTAGAAGAAGCGTGCCAAATCCACAAATGTTAAACTGAATACTTTTGTGGAAAAATAAATTTAGTTAGATGAAAGAGGTTAAAAAAATGAAACCCCATGGACAAAAGTGAAAGACAAATGATACTTTAATAGTAAAATACTTGATTTTTAGATGCTTATTTTTTCACATTTAAACATCTCTGAAATCAAGATGTATTTTATATGGTTGCAGATTTAGAAATAGATGTATGCTATATGATATATACAAGGAGACAAAGAATCTATAGATTCAGTGTTAAAGTAACTCTTAAAAATCAGTAAGGAAAATGTCCCACCACATGAGTAGACATTGGCAAATGAAAAATATACTTGTCTGGTAAAAATTTGAAGAGAGCGTTTTACTTTTTACTGGTACTGGAAGAAACATGAATTACAATTATAACGAAGTGATGTTTTGCATCTGTATGACTAGCAAACATTTTGTTTAAATATGATTGTCCATTGTTGAGAGTGATGCAAAAGATACTCTTATTTCACAGCAGAGGGGAAGGTATATCGGAACTGTTGTTTTAAGAATTTATTATATTGGAAAAGTTCACGGAATCATTGAACAGACTATTCAATGCTGATAGGACCTTAAAAGTGTTTAACTCTAGGCAAGGATAAAACTATCCATGTGGGACATTTTTTAAATGGAAAATAGTTGTGAGTCTCCTTGAAGAAATAGATGCAAATCAGCTACATAACACATGTATATAGATGTCACCATAGTAGTGTGGTATCCTTTCAGGTTCATGAGAGGTCATGAGATTGATTAAAGAGGAAAGCCAAGAAATGCTTCTGTTTATATTTTACTGTGTGCAAACTAAAACATTGGGAATGCATTGTTAAATTACCTAATTTTACATTAAGTTTCTTCCATTTTTTAGGTGATAAAACAGGAACAAGACCAGAGTAAGTTTATAGTTACAACTTTTAAAATATTTTAATTAATAGTTTTGCATATTAAATTGTAGGTAGATATAGTTGGAAGTAAATAGAATTGGGTACACATTTAGAACAAAAATTTTCTAAATCAGTTTTTGTCAAAAAGAAACTAATAAATACACGTTGTAGAAAGACTATGAAATTACAGATCTTCATTTTTAGTCATTATAAAAACTTTAAATCCTGTCTTTTTAGAAAGGTGGTTGACATTTTCCCAAATAATACAAATAAATACAAGTGCATGTATTTCTTTGGTGCTGAGTATTGAGTCTTGTGCATCCTAAGCATGAGTCTACCTCTGACTTACACCTGCAGCCCTTAGAGTATGGTTTCTTTTTGATAGTGGGATTTGAACTTGGCCTCACACCTGCTCGCTCACTTGCTGAGCAGGTCCTTTGCCACTTCAGCCATGCCTCCAGCCCTTTTTGGTTTTAGTTATTTTCCAAATAGGGTCTCCTGTAGGATCAGACCATGATCCTCCTTCCTGTGACCTCCCATGTGGGGTGGGATTATAAGAACATACCACCATGCCAGGCTTATTTGTTGAAATAGGGTCTCTGCTAACTTTTTACCCCTGCTGGCTTCAAACCATGATCCTCCCAATCTCTGCCTCCCAAGTTGAGGACCTGGGGTTACAGCTTTTAGAACTTTTTTTTTTTTTTTTTTTTTTGGGTGGCATTGGGGTTTGAACTCAGGGCTTGGTGTTTGCAAAGCAGGCACTCTTTAACACTTGAGCCACACCTCCAGTCCCTTTTTTATATGTACAAATTACTATACTGGTACCATTTGACTTCCTGATGTCTTCAGTAAATAGCTTCCCTGTACATCAAATATATCTTGAAAGGATCATTATTTTTATCACCAGTTAAGATCATTTTATTACCAATTATGTTTTCTCATTTAATTTGTAATACATTGAAGAAACCATTTGTAAGTAAATCTTCACAAACATCCTGTGTATATTTTAGCCCATTACAGGTTAAATATCCCTATACAAAATGCTGGGGACCAGAAGTATTTCAGAATTGGGATTTTTTTTCAAAGTTTGGAATATTTGTATAGAATTTATGAGTTAAGCATCCCTAATATGAAAATCTAGACTTTAGAATTTTAAATAAAGCTGAGAGCCTGAACTCTATCCAGGGTTATGGAACTCTAACTTCTGATTCCATTATAACATGCTTAATTTGGTTGTTCCTGGTCTTGTTAATTATTTGTGATTCCCTTCAGCTATCCATAGGTTGTATTTGCCCATTCCAGTGCATGCTGAAGAACAAATTCAAGTTATAAAATAATAATGTATTTTGGACATCTCAGTATGAAAAGTATTTGTAGACTTTAATTAATGCTTTAATGTGTGTGTATGTATGTATATATGTTTTATTTTGTTTTTTTGTTTGTGGTAGTGGTGTATGAACTCAGGGCCTTGCACTTGCTAGGCAGGTGCTGTACCACTTAAGCCATGACCCCAGCCCAAAGCTTTAATGTTTTCAAATAGAATAAAATGTCCATCATAGAATCTTTAAGCCAGAGGGAACTTGATTCAGCATCTCATCTGATTTATAGTGTTTTCTGATTTTTTCCCCCCTTGGGCATTAAATGTTTTTAAATGTATTTATAATAGGTGCTAGTCTTCTGAGAAGAAATCTTCATGTCAAATAAATGGATAAAATTATTTTACAGGTCAGGAAATGCATTGTTCTTTATAGAGAAGTTTGAAATCATCCAAAAAAGCTATAGATGGGGGACGTTGCTATGTTTTATCTTAACACATGCTCTAATAAAACTTTCATTCAACTTTTAAAAATTTGGATGGTATTGATACTTTTGTGGCTTCTTTCTTAGAGATAGTAAAGCACTGAAGGATGAAAATCTACCTCCTGTCATCTGTCAGGATGTTGAAAATCTCCAGTAAGTATCAAATTAATTAGATAAGTAATACTTGAAGAATTCTAGGGTACGTTTTAGGAGGAACATTTCTTCCTCCTAAACTTTTTTTCTTTTGCAGTTACTGATATTTGAACTCAGCTGTGTGCTTGCGTGGCAGACGCTCTACCATTTGAGCCATGAACCCAACCCCTCCTAAACATTTTAGCTAAGGTTAAAATTTAGATCAGATTTTAAAATCAGAAAAATGAAATTCTGTAGCTGCTACTCTGTAAAAAGGTCAGATTATAGATGAATTTTTAGTCTTTCTTTCTTGGAATTTTTTTGTGGTGCTGGGGGTTAAACCCACGGTCTCACACGTGCCAGGCAGGCAGGTGCATGGTTACCACTGAGCTACATGCCAGCTCCTATTTAAGTTTTTTGTTGTTGTTGTTTTGGTGGTACTGGGGTCTGGAATTGAGGGCCTCACACTTGCTAGACAGGTGCTCCACCACTTTAGCCACTCTGCCAGCCCTAGTTTTTTTTTTTTTTTTCTTAAAACACTTAGACTTTGACCAACCTATTTTAAATGTACTTTTTTTCTGTAGGAAACCAAGGACATATTTTTTAGAACTAGGTTTATTACTATTACTTTTTTTTTCCAGGAAATTTGTGAAGGAACAAAAACAGGTCCAAGAAGAAATTAGTAGAATGTCTTCAAAAGCAATGCTTAAAGTCCAAGAAGATATTAAAGCTCTGAAACAGCTTTTGTCATTGGCTGCCAGTGGCCTGCAGAGAAACACACTCAATATTGACAAACTGAAAATAGAGACTGCTCAGGTATACTTTCAGACACTTCACTGTAGGATGTTTGGGTGTGCTTTTTTCTGATATGGAAACGGGCTTATTTAATTACAAAGTTTGATATATGATAAGAAAATGAGATAATTCATATAAAGTTGTCCTTGATCTGTTGATAAACTTGATGTGACACCCTTTTTTACTGTGGACTTAGTAGAGTGCTATGCTCTTCCTAGGTGAAGTGATACTATTTTAAGTAAAAACTTTAAAGGTGCTTATGAGTCTTTCAGTTAATTATTGGAGAGTCCTTTGTGATCTTTTAAATAATAATATGTTACTAAAATAGTTATTCTAAACTATTATGTTTAAAAGGAATTGGAAGACTTGTCTGTTCTCGGATTTCCTGGTCTTTTAAAAATTCTATGGTTAAATACGAGTATAGCATTCTATATGTTTCCTTCTTTTTTTTACTTTATTATTAGAGATATACTTTCTAGGGAAAATAGTATGCTTTTAGATGAGAAAATCTGGGCTCTGATTAAACATAACATGAAATTTTAAATTTCATATGTGAAACATGAAAGTATGCAAGTCATTGCAAAATAATGGAAGAGGCAAATTTGAGAGAGAATGAATGCTAGAGTGGGACTTACTGTTAATCTTTTTTGGTTGTATGGGGTTTTGTTTGAACTCAGAGCTTCATGCTTACTTGCTTTGCAGGCTCTACAGCTTGAGCCACTCCTCCACCAGTCCTAATTTTTTTTTTTTTTTAAGAAAAATTTCACTGTTTTGCTTACTGTTTGTTTTACAGTCTTTTTTTTGTTTTTTTTTTTTTTTCTTTCTTCTGCATGGTACTGGGGTTTGAACTCAGGGACTCATGCTTGCTAGGCAGGCTCTTTACTACTTGAGCCCCTCTGCCAGCTCTCATTGTTGCTCTAAAAACTGGATTAATCCATCCATAAATATACATGGAGCACCCATTATATAGCAAACTTATGAATAGCCTTTTAGAGACAAAAAGACAAATGGCGGGAGGGTAAATGAAATAATGAAACATTTAGATAGAGCTTAAAGATAGAAAGAAAAGAGGAAGGAGACAAAGTTTCCTTAAGGAAAAATCATCTAAGCTGAGTTTAGAAAACTTTTTAGGGTATATCAAAGATGTTTGATCTAAGATTACTCTTATTTCCAATATCCAGAAACTAGTTCTCTACCCCCATCTAGTGAGTTACCAGTTTAAAAAAAAATTTGGTTTAGTAGTTAACCAATTTTTTTCTTAAAAAAAAAAAAAGGCACAAAAGGCTCAAGTAGGTGCTTTTGTCATCAGTCTTGATGTTCCTAGGCTGGTAGGAAGAAAAGAGAGTGAATAAAGGCCAGGAATGTGACTTAGGCCTGTTTGAGGATCTGCAAGCAGATTTGCATTGTAGCAGTCTGGGCCTGAAGAGAGTCATCCTTAGGTAGGCAGGCACCAGTCTTGAGTGATCCAGTTCTCGCCAGGACATTTGTATTCTAGTGGCTGGGTAGAAACCTGAGTTCAAGGGTAAAAAGGAAGTGCAAAGAGTTGTAGACTTTTAATAGCTTTGCAGCATGATGGGGAAAAGAGGAAGCTATAAGGAATATAAAGTAAAGGTACTTTTAAGAACAAATAAGGAATGCTGAAATAGAGGTTGAAAAAGCAGTGAAATGGTAAGAATGTGGGATTTGAGGAGGTAAAACAATATTAGTTTTTAAAAACCTGTTGTGTAGAAGATAGAAGTGGCCTGAGGAACACCAGAAGGTAGTAGATGGTTCAGTGTGCAAGCTTTGAAAGAATGGACTGACTATATTCAGTTCTCAGCTTCTAGCCACTCCATTTCTTCATCTGTTAAAAGAGAAACATTACCTCCTTTATAGGGTTATTATTGGGGAGTAGACAAAATAATATAATTAAAACCTTCAACATAGTGCTTAGTATACAGTAAGTGGCCAGGTGTTAATTGTTGCCAACAGTAGTTTATGTTATATCTGTTTGCCTTTTTTTAAATAGTGTTTTCTGCATTTGCATGTTAAAGATTTTTAAATAGAAACAGTGTTTTCACTGTGGATAAATTCATTTTGTGAATTGTACAGAATTCTACCCATAATTCTTCAAATAGACTCGTAATTTGTTATGATTTTTATCATAAAATTTGTTTACAGTACAGTTTAGTTTGTCTTCACTTGAAAGAGATTTTAGCCACTTACTATAATGCAGCTTCATCCATAATCTCTCTTATTTATTTATTTATTTTTTTTGTGGGACCAATGTTTGAACTCAGCACTTCATGCTTACAAAGCAGCAGGCGCTCTACTGATTGAGCCATGTTTCCAGTTCATTTTGCTCTGGTTATTTTGGAGATGGGTTTTCCTTGGCTGGCTCGAACCTCAGTCCTCCTGATCTCAGCCTCCCAAGTAGCTAAGATTACAAGTGTGAGCTACCAGTGCCCAGGGCATCCATAATCTCTTATTAAAGCATGAACCTCTAGCTGGTATTATGTGAAGTCTCAGTCCAGAGATGGTATTTTTACTCTTAACTGGCTTTTTTTTTTTTTTTCTTTTTTAAAAACCTCTGTTATGTTAGGAGTTAAAGAATGCTGAAATAGCTTTAAGAACCCAGAAAACACCGCCTGGACTTCAGCATGAAAATACAGCTCCTGCAGAGTAAGTTCCTGGATATTTAAAAATAAATGTTTCTCATTTTAAGAAAGCAGAACAGAAATAATAACGTAACACTAAGAATTTTTAGTTTACTTTAAAGGGAAGGCTTGATTAATAATAAGCACTTTACATAGATTTTTAAGTTTATTTCTCATAATAACCGTGAGAGGGTAGTTCTTCACCCCTTTACTGAAGGATGAGTGCTGAGACCTGACCTTCAGCCATCTTTGATAAAGATGATAATAGCTCATATGTACCAGGTGCTTAGTGTTTGCTGAGTATTGTGCTCTGCTTTGTCCATGTTTTACCTCATGTTGTTACTCCACTGTAGACATTAAGAGGTGGACGTTCATTGCTGGTCTGTTGCACTCCTGGCCCTGTACTTTTTTTTTTTTCTCTTTTAACTTTTAATTATACTATTTCAGACTTATAGAAAAGTTTCCTATGTACCTTTCAGTCAGATCCCCTGCATATGAACATTTTTAGCCATGTTTGTTTGCTTTTTTGGTTTTTTGGTTTTTTTGGTGATACTGAGGTTTGAACTCAGGGCCTCATACTTGTTTGGCAGGCGCTCTACCACTTGAGCCACTCTGCCAGCCTTTTTTTGTTTTGGGTATTTTCAGAATAGGGTTTCTCTTTGCCTGGGCTGGCTTTGAACGTCCATCCTTCTGATCTCTGCCTCATTATAGATGTAAGCCATAAGTGGCCAGCCTTGTTTTGTTTCTTCATTCTTTCTTTCTATATATGGGTTTTTTCCCCCCGAAATAGCTTATGTTATTTGCAGACATAATGCTTGTTATACTTAAGTACTTTCGTGTGTATTTCTTAAAAATGGGGTAATTGGTTGCATAACAGTACAGTTAACCAAAATCAGGAAATCAACATTGCTCCTGTTTTCTTATTCACATTAGCATGGGAGTTCCTCTAGTATTTTATCCCTTTGTCTTATTCCTCATACTGCAAGCTGAGTTAATTTTGCATAAAGGCATTCACAGTTCCTCATTTCTTTGTAGAAAAATGTTCAGAATCTTTTTATTACCATAAGAACTATTAAGTACTGGATTATAAAGTCTGATTGACAGTTGAGCTTTCTTTTAACTTTTTATTTTAAACTTATTTCAGACTAACAGAAAATTGTAAAGATAGTAGTACAAAATATTTGCTTGTATCTTTTACCTTGCTTTCCCTAATGTTAGCATATTATGTTACTGTAGTATAATTATCAACAATAGGAAACTAACGTTGGTGCAGTATAATTAAATAAACCATATAATTAATGGAATTTTATTGATTTTTCCACTATTGTGCTTTTTAGTTTGACGATCCTATTGGTGGCTCACATTGCATTTATTTGTCATTTCTCCTTAATTTCTTCTTGTCTCATCTCTTCCTGAGTATTTATTTATCTTGAATGACCTTTAATCTTACTTCTAGAGACTATTAAGTTATTTTGTAGAATATCCTTTCATTTGAATTTCTGCCCCATGATTGGAATAAGATACAGTAAGTTACAATGTTAGGGTTTTTACTTTTGTGATAATTACCTGTGAATTATGTCCTCAAAATAATTTAAATGCCCTGTTCAAAAAAGGGTGCGTTTATTTATTTGTTATTTTTAATATAAAGAAACTGTTTTTAAAGTTTTGTTCTGACTTTTTAAATTTTTTTTTATAGCTACTTCAGGATCTTGGTCCAACAATTTGAGGTACAGCTTCAGCAGTACAGACAGCAGATTGAAGAACTAGAAAATCATCTTGCCACTCAAGCAAATAACTCACATATAACCCCTCAAGGTACCATGCTTACTGTGGTATTCTATTTTTGGTAGGAGAGAGATTAAACTGCTGTTATAGAGGAGATGAACAACTACAAGTGCTTGTCTTAAGTCTTCGATTAGTTCTTTATTCCCTGTAAATATAAAACACTTTATGAATTGTTACTTTGTGACAAGGGCAGAAACTCTAAGACTTTCCTCTTCCTCTCCAGATTACTGATGTAGTCGCCCTTCTCTCAGTCCACTGTCTTCTCTAGCCATAGTAGCACTGATAAAGATTTTTTTCTCTTACACTTTATGCCACAATTGGATTTGAGAAATAGAAAAATGAAATGAATGTATTTGTGTTACAATGTAATTTTCTTTTATAGATTTATCAATGGCTATGCAGAAAATTTATCAAACATTTGTAGCGCTAGCTGCACAACTTCAGTCTATTCATGAAAATGTAAAGGTGAGTGTTCATTGCCAGTTAATCTATCTGGATATCTAGATCAGAGTATTCGTTTGGGAATAACTGTGGTTATGCTTATTACAGAATTAGCTCAAATTTACATATATGTGAAGAGACTAGGGACACCTATAATATGTAATAATTCCCAGACACAACCACTGATAAAGTCTACTTTTCAAAAAGGAGTCAAGTGCCCTGTTATTTTAACCTTTCCAACAGTTTGTTAGGAGGAGGAACTTTCCATGCTGACACTCACTTTTCCTCAACATCAGATTGGCCATTACATAGGAAGCCATTGTCTGATTGTGCATTGTTCAGATGTTCTGTTGTTGAACATTCATGTTGTTTCATCTCTTTACCATTATAAATAACACAATAGAAAATAAACATTCTTAAAACCTTTTTGCTCTGATTTAATCTTATGTGTGCTTTAAATGTTTATTGGCCATGCCATTAAAATAAAAACTTGGTTGCAACATTTTTTCTTCAAAGTACAGAGAACTGGAACTCATCTTTATTAAATAATGTAAATGAGACAATTTATCTGAATTTTTGACTCATGTAATGTTAGTTCTTAAATTTTATGTAATTGAAATGTTAAGTTTAACTACACCTTTTCTGACTAATCAGTGTCAATTCTTAGTTCTATATGTAGTCCAGAAAAACTTAAAATTCAAGCAACTGAACCATAGTTTAAATAAATTAGTTGTGTAGAATAGTTCAAGATTACCAATAGTTTCTTGTTTGTCTGATGACTGGTAATAGAATTCTTAAAAGTTAACCATTTAAATTGATCGCTTTTAAAATGGTCACTGTGAACTTTGACCTTGTGCTTTAACTGATTTAAAACTCCAAACGGAATTTTTAAGATAATTTTTTAAAGAAAGAATTTTTATCAGATTTTTTTGACTCTTATTTGTCTATAATAAACATTACTTTAATTTTTAAGAATGGTAAAGATGATTCTAGGTTAATACTCTATATGTATTGTGATCATTTTCTTTTTTTTTTTTTTTTTTTTTTTTTTTGGCAGCACTGGGCTTTGAACTCAGGGCCTCATGCAGGCACTTTACCACTTGAACTACTTCACCAGCCCTGTTTTGTGTTGAGATAGGAACTCATGAACTATTTGCCGGGGCTGGCTTCGAACCACAGTCTTCCTGATCTCTGCCTCCTGAGTAGCTAGGATTATAGGCATGAACCACAAGCACCTGACTTGTTTAATTTTTATTTTGAAATTTTTCGAATAAATGTAGAACACTGTTACAATGAGTGTCCGGGTACCTCTGCCTCACTTTAGCCATCACCAGGAACCCACTGAGCTTGTTTTATCCATTTTCCAGTCTCAGAGTCTTTGTTTCTCTCCCAGATATAAATACATGTTTTTTTCAATGGGCTTTCTCCTGTCTGGTTTAAAAAGCATACGGTTTTTTGGTAACTTGAGACTAAGGTTTGGATAAAACAGCTCCAGATAATAAACTTAACCTGAAAGTTTGATTTATTCTTTCTTTCTTTTTTCTCTTTTTGTTTGGTTATTTGTTGAAATAAGGTCATTTTTTTGTTTCGTTTTTCTTTTTTTGGCAGTACTGAGGTTTAAACTCAAGGTCTCACACTTGCTAGGCAGGGGCTTTACCTATTAAGTCACACTATATCAGCCCCAGAGATAGGGTTTTGCCATGTTGCCCAGGCTAGCCTCAAACTCCTGCCAAAGTATCTCTACTTTTTTAACAAATATATTTCCAAGAACTAAAGAATGTTCTTTGGATCAACTTTGTTATATTTCCATTTATTTTCAGCTTAGTTTAGAGAGCAAATTAAGTCAGTTATTGTGATAACTTCCAGCATTGCTCTTTTGGCTCATGATTGCTTTGGCTCTTCAGGGTCTTTAATGATTCCATATGAATTTTAATATTGATTTTTCTATTTCTGTGGAGAATGTCATTGAGTTTTTGATGGGGAATGCATTGAATCTGTAGATTGCTTTTGGTAGTATAATCATTTTTACATTTCACAATGTCAGTTCTGCTGATACTTGAACACAGGAGGTATTTCCGTCACCTAGAGTCTTAAGTTTCTCTTTCTGTGTTTTATAGTTTTCATTGTAGAGAAGTTTTTCACCTACTTAGTTAACTCCTAAATTTGTTTTTTGTTTTTTCCCTGCCCTGAGGCTATTGTTTTCCTGATATCTTTCTCAGCCTGTTCATTATTCATGTATAGAAAAACTACTGATTTTTGTATATTGATTTTTCCTTTCCTATTTGTATCCTTTTTATTTCTTTCTTTTACCTTACTGCTTTGCCTAAGAATTGAAGCACTAGATTGAATAAAAGTTCAGAGTGGGCACCTTTGTTTCATTTCAGAGGAAATGGTTTCAGTTTTTCTCCATTTAATATGATGTTGGGTGTTGGTGTAAGGTCCATTCTGTTCTATTTCTAGTTTCTTCAAGGCTTTTTATTAAGAAAGGATGTTGAATTTTGTGAACGATCTTTTCTGTATCTATTAATAATCATGTGGTTTTTGTTCTTGACTCTACTTAGGAGCTATATTACTGATTTTTGTGTTTTATCATCCTTGTATCAAAGGAATTGAAACCAATTGATCATGATGTATGATCTTTTTAATGTGTCATTGAATTTGGTTTGCAGGTAATTAATTGAGAATTTTTGCATATATGTTCATCAAGAAAATTGGTCATCAGTTTCTTTTGTGTGTGTGTGTCCTTACCTGGTTTTGGTATCAGGGTAATACTGGCTTCAAAAGAATGAGTTTTATAGCATTCCTTCCCTTTCTATTTTATGGAATAGTTTGTTGTTAGTTCTTTAAAGGTCTGGTAGACATCAGCAGTGAATCCATGCTGTCCTGGGCTATTCTTTTTGGGAAACCACTAATCTCAGTGCTCATTTTAGATTTAAGTCATTTATATTCTTTTGTTTCAATTTGGAAAGTCCTATGCATCTAGTAATTTATCCATTTCTTCTAATTTTTCCAGTGTATTGGAATATAAGTCAAAATATTCTCTAATGATTCTCTGAATTTCACTGGAATTTGTTGTGATTTCCCCTTATTAGTTTGGGTCTTCTCCCTTTTTCTTTTGGTTAGTTTGGTGAGGGCTTTGTCAATCTTGTTTATCTTTTCAGAGAAACAACTCTATTTCATTGATTCTCTATATTATTCTTTTAGTCTACATTTTATTTCTTCCCTGATCCTTATTATTTCTTTCCATTTTTTACTTTCTTGTTTTTTCTGAGAGCTTGAGATGCATCATTAGGTTACTTATTTTGAGAGCTCTTTGATTTTGTTAATGAAGGCATTCATAGCTATAAATTTACTCTTAGACTGCCTTGCCTCTTTCATTTTTATTTGATTCTAAAAATTTTCTAATTTCCCCCCTTATTCTATGACTCAATGATCATTTAAGATGTATTGTATAGTTTCCATGTACTTGTTCTCCAGCTGATGATTTCTAGTTTTATTCCATTGTGCTCTGATAAAAATACAGAAAATTATTTCAGTTTTCTTGTATTTGTTAGGATTTTCTTTGTGTCTTAAGTGTGGTCTGTTTTGGAGTAAATTCCATGGGGTATTCAGAAGGATGTGTAGTTTGTGGCTTTTGGGTTGAATGTTTTATAGATGTCTGCTACTGTATTTTCATTTTGAAGTGTCATTTATTTCTGATGTTTCTTTGTTGACTTTTTGTCACTCATCTAGTGGTGAGAAGTGAAGTCTCCCACTAATATTGTGTTGGGAGATTGTCTCTATGCTTTTTTTTTTTTCCTATAAGCTTATGTTTCTCTTTGCCAGTGAGGTGCATTTCTTATAGGCAAAAAATAGTTTCATTTTTAATATAAGCTGCCACTCTGGTTTATTTTTATTTTATTTTTTTTTTGGTGGTACTGGGGTCTGAACTCAGGGGCTTATATTGGTAGGTATTTACTCTCCCACTTGAGTCACTCTGCCAGCCCTATTTTGCATTTTGTATTTTTGAGAGAATCTCACTTTTTGCTTAGGCTGGCCTACTGGTGTCCAGCAAATCTGTGTCTTTTGGTTGGAGAATTGAGATCATTATCCTTCAGAGTTATTGAAAAGTATGCAGTAATTTCTGTCATTTTGTTTATTATAGTATTTGGTTTTGTTTTTCCTAATTCTCATTTGTTTATGTACTCATCTAATGAGATTGATTCTTCCCCATATTTTCATGTTGCATTTATCTTCCTCTCTGTGTATAAGATTCTTTTAAGTATCTTACGCAGTTTTGGGTTAGTGGTCATGTATCACTTTTCGTTTTGTTTTTCATGGACTGTTTTTATTTCTCCTTCAGTTATGAAGGATAGCTTTACTGGATATAGCAGTCAAGGTTGGTGGTTCTTTCAGGGTTTGGAATACATCATTCTATGCCCTCCTGACTTTTACAGTTTCTATTGAGAAATCTGTTATTTTGATGGGTTTACCTTTATGTAACTTGGTGCTTCTGTCTCACAACTTTCAATATTCTTTTCTTGTCATTTATATACTTAATGTTTCAACTATAATATGCCTGTGAGAGATTCCTTTTAGTCTTGTTTGTTTGGTGTCCTAAACGTCTCCTGTATCTGAATGATCATTTCCTTCTCAACACTTGGGAAGTTTTTATTTTATTGACTATGTTATCTGTGCCTGTAGCTTATCCCTCTTCTTCTACACTCAAGATAGATGTTCTGAGATCTTGTATGTTCCACTTTTACTTTATTATTTTCTCTTCATCTGAATTTTGTAATTCATTTACCTTATCTTCAAGCCCTGATACTCTATTTTCAATATCTTGCCTTCTATTAGCTACAGTTTCAACTGAGTTTTTTATTTGACTTACTGAGCTTTTCATTTTCAGAATTTCAATTTTATTTTTTCTTAATTTATCTTTCTTGAATTTGTCTTGAATTCATGTCTTGCATTGTCTTCCTTATTTCTTTCATTTAGTTGTTTATTTGTATGTTTTTGGAACTCATTCAGTATTTGCTAATGTCCTGATTTCATTGATTCTTCTTATTGTTCTGACGTGTGTGTGTGTGTAGGGGGGCGGTGCTGGGGACTTGTGGATGGTAGGCGAGTGCTCTACTACTGAGCTACATCCTCCAGCCCATTCTTTTGAATTCTTTATCTGAGATTTCATGCTCTTCACTATCATTCTAGTACTTTATTGTGGGATTGTTGACTATTAGATGAGTCATTTTGCCTTGTTTTTTCATGTTTCTTGTGCTTTTGTTTTAAAATTTGTGCAGTTGAAATCACATTTGGATGTTTTAATCACTAGTCTGTCAGTTGAAATATTCTTAATGTTCAAGCTGGACTGGTAGGGTTGATGCACAGTTTTTTTTTTTTTTCACTGCTGGACTGGAAAAGTGTAGCTCAGCAATATCAAAATCACAAACTCAAAAATCAATCCAAATATTTCAATGAAGTAAAAAGCAACTGAAACCACCACTTATACCACAATAAAGTTATATACAAAAGGAACTAGAATTCTAATAGAGTATGCTATGGGGATTGAAATTTATTATAGGTGTAGGAATTTAAAAGTATTAAGAAGAGGATGGGGAATTAAAAAAGATGATGGGAGTGAAGTATATGGGATAAAGGTATTCAAAATAACAGTGTGTGAAAATACAGTTTAATTATTGTGGAGAAAGACAATATAGTCAGGGAATGAAAAAAGGATAAATTAGTAGTAAAGAAAAGAAAAAGTACAAAAATGGAAAAATGAAAGTTAGTACTTCTCCCTTGTTGAGGAAGATTATGTATATTGTCTGGACTCAGTAAGTTCAGCAGGCGTTTTACTCCAGTCTCTGGCCCTCAGCGTTGCATCTGTGATTCTCCTAATGTGTTCACTCCCATTTGTCCTCTGGGCCCAGGATTGCCTGTGATTCCCCCCTCAGTGCAGCCCAAGTAGGGGAGTCAGTAGTCAAAGTTCTGGGCCAGAGACAGTGGCTGAAGGGGGTGGGCCAGGTCCTGTGGAGTAGCAGCAATTCCACTGTGAAGGGCTGGCTGCTCTTGGAGTTGGTAGGCAGCTACCACCCACCCTAGCACTGTCTGTGCTGAAGCTTGCTATCTTCCACCTCACCTGCTACTTGCTCTTTCTTGACTTCTACTGATTCAACATTTACTTCTTCGGATTTGTTCTACTAGTGTTTCATTTGCAGAATGGTGTGCAGGTAGCATTTGCCACATAAGGACACTGAGTGGTGAATACCGGCCCTTTGTCCTAGCCAGTGATTCTGGTGCCAATTGGTCCTGTCCAACCACAGCAAGGTTTGCAGTTTTCTGCCTGTCCCATTGAGCTAGTGTTTCATTTGCAGAGTGGTGTACCGCTAGCTACTGCCACACAGATACACTAGTGTAGTGGCCTAAGAATGGAGTGGATCAGTTCTAGCTCAAGGTTACCCACTCTAGGGCTACTATGGACTGTTCCTGAGCAAGCAGTTTTCCTTTGTTTTGTTTGTTTGTTTGTTTTTAATAATTGGTACTAGGTATGAATTCAGGGCTCCACCACACTTGCTAGGACTTTATTTCTTTTATAGATCTAAAAGTTGGATATTTCTTGATTTTCTTTGCCAATATCTTTCAGTACATTACCCTATCTTCCTGCCTTTTTATTCTTTTCTTTCTCTCTTTTTTTTTTTTTTTTTCCTCCATACCAGGATTTGAACCTCATGTTTGGTAGGCATCTGCTGTACTGCTTGAGCCATACCCCCAGGACGCTTTTAGGTTTTTTTTTAAGAGTAGGGTCTCAAACCCACAGTCTTTCTACCTCCTCCTCCTGCCTGGCTGGGATTACAGGCATGCACCACCATGCCCAATCTTCCCCTCCCTTTCTAGATTGCCTACTTTTCTTTTTAGCCACATTCGTGAGGTTTTATTTCAGACTTGTAAGGACACAGACATGTGCTGGGTATCTGTAATCCAGCATCTTGGAACTTTGCAGTAGCTTTTAAGTACTACAAGTAACAGTAAGATTTCTTAGTGTTGTTTCTACCTGTTGTATTCAAAGAGCCTAGTGGTTACTTACTTCTGTTAAGAAAAACGTCTCTTTAAAAATGGTATACAACATCTGTAATTAGACTGAATCTTTAATGGAAGTGTTTAATAGCCAATGTGAAATAGAATCATTCCTATTAATAGCTTTAGTCAAGGAATATGTTGCATTGGATAACTTGGTAATTTTCCTTACTCTTGATTTGTTTCCTTTTGTGGTGCTAGAGATTTAACACTAGGTCTCAGCCCATGCTAATAGTGAGGAGGGGTTGGGTAATAGTGCTGATAAAATAGAGGCCCTGTTGTACTTTCCAGCCTCTGTTTGCAGTGTAACATCTTAGTTTAGCATGTGTAACCCAAACTTTAAAAAATGTATTTAACAAGTATCTGTTTAGTGCTGGTTTTCAATTTAAAGGTTATAAAAAGGTTGGACATTTAAGAGAAAAATTTCATGAATGATAATATTCAATATTATTTTGCTTTCCTAAAAGTTTATTTGACTCATTTCAACTAGTCTTATAAAACCAGAATATTTTAGGTGGCATACTGTAAAGATGGATAAAAAAATAGCAGAATGTTTAAAGAAGTGATGGAACTCACAAACTCAGTACTGCTCATATCAACATATATTAGTAGTATTCTAAAGTGGGCGCTCTACCACTTGAGCCACTCCACCAGTCCTTTAGTAGCACTCTAGTTTCAATTTACTTGGTATGTGTAATATGGGCAATGTCTTTGGTAACTAATTTTGTAGTTCTGTTCATTTACATGTTATCATCATGGAACTTGATTAGGCTTCCTCCCCCCCCCTCCCCGCCAATTTCTTTAGGTGCTTAAAGAACAGTACCTTGGCTACAGAAAAATGTTCTTGGGAGATGCTGTAGATGTGTTTGAAGCCAGGAGAGCAGAAGCTAAGAAGTGGCAGAACGCACCCAGAGTCACCACTGGACCAACCCCTTTCAGCACCATGCCAAATGCAGCAGCCGTTGCCATGGCTGCAACACTTACACAGCAGCAACAGCCTGCTACAGGTCTGAATGCATTCAAGTTATAGCTTCTTACTGTTCAAATGCAGAATATTTATGTGCATTTTTATTAAAAGTCTTCCTTTTGTGTGAGCACTGAAGAAATTTCTATGAGTAGCTGTTCCAGTACAATCTAAAAATTGTAATGGACATTATAAACATACCTGACAAAAAATGCAGGGTAGTCTTAGCAATAATTATACATCAGATATTGAATATTGTGAATTTACTTAATGTTTGCTGTATTGCTATAAATGCCCTTTAGAAAATGGTGTTTCACTACTGAATTACAGTTAACATTAGATTATAAAATTGTGATTGTATCATTTATTGTTTTAAAGTCAGAGATATCCATACATTGCATTTTTTCATATATGATACCGATAGATGGTGCATTCTCGTTTTCCTCGTACATGATTGCATAGTACCCATGTTGAGGATGTAGTTTGTTTTTATTGACTAAAATGTGCTGAAGATCAGTAGCTTTGTTTGTATGTACTTTGGTAACAATTCAGGCCCTCAACCAAATTTTGAAGAATATACATGCTAGCATGATTTATACCTTTTCAAAATGAACAGCTCACTAGCAAGATCAGGAAGAAGATGTTTTGAGATGTGAATTGCATACTGTGTGGGCAGATGAAAATAATTGGTGAGATACTTTCATCCTTTGTTTAGTTCCACTTCTATTTAGAGAAACTTGTTTTTGTGTGTGGTGTGGTTCTGCAGTGTATCATTTGGTCTTTTAGAAGTTAATTGTCTTCTTATTCTTAGAGTCCCTTTTATCAAGTTTGAAGTTTGACATAGGAAATACAGTCTTAATGAATATTGATTTTTTTCTATTGATCACTTGTAAGTTTTTGAGTGAGGCTTATTCTGTAGCATCGGTTTTTGTGAGAAGTCCATATAATTCAGTAGCAAATTACAACGCAAAAAAACCAAAAAAGACTTTTAAAACTATGAGTTTAGGTTTTATTCAGGCTGCCTATACTAGAGAAGCATTCTCTGGTCGCTCTTGGCAGTTTCCATCAATTGTTCTTCCTGTTTGGAGCATTGCTGTGCCGTCAGTGAAGGGTTGTTGGATTTACTCTATATCCTCCACATGTCGTGGCTGGACTCATGTGACCAGTGGCTCACATAAGGAATATCTAGAAGCTGGCTGTCTAGCTTTACTGGAATGTAGGATTACACTCTCATGCTTTTTTTTTTTTTTCCCCCTGTGAATAACGCAGGACAGTTTACTGAGACAGAGGAGTAGCAAAGAGTAGAGCTCCCGGAGCTAGGAAAGATCCCGAGAAAGGAAAAAGTTGTTATAAAGTTGGTTGCTTTGAAGAATCAGTCTGATAACTATGATTGTCAGTTCTCCTCAAGCCAACTGTAGTCACAGTTACTCTTCATCCCAAAGCAGACCAGATAAGCATGGGGTTTTGGTTAGCTGTTTATTAAAATATAATTGATTTGTAATACTTGAGAAAAGTCAGTTGTTTAAACTGTTATACCATAAATGAAGATACTATGGTAAATAAACTTGATGCAAAGTCACTTGTCAGCTTTTAACTTTCTTATGTAGACTGTCTCATCTTGATAAGGTTGTAGGTTTTCACTCATACATTTTTTGCTAATGGACATGAAGTTGTATGTTCATTCTGTTAAACATAGTGCCGACCATGTGCTAGGTTTGGGGGATATGAAGGAGACTATAGGTGTGATCTGTGTTCTGTGTGGTTTTAGAGAATGTTTGTGTAATTTGGAATAGTCATCCTAAGGAGCCTTTTGTTTATATCTTTAATTTTGTTAGTGACTTTTGCCAGGAGAAATGTACTTTTTTAGTGTGCTTTCAAGTTTGAAGTCTGCATAAGGGCTTTCTGATCAGATGGCAGGAAATGAACATTATCAGCCTGAACAGTCTTACAATGTTTTCACTTTCAATTGTATGAAATTTTAAGACTGAGAAGTTAAACAGTGGTGATAACAATTTTGCATTATGCCTCTCTTTTGCATGTTGTTTCCCTAAAAGTCTCCCCGCCATAGTCCATCCCTTTTCATGCCTTCCCATTCAAAATGGTAGTTATTTTAGTCATTAGTCTTGTCACCATGTCTGTGAGGTTTATAAGCTCTGTTAGATGTGAGTATAGCCCTATTAGTAATCCCACTATGTATTGCATTTTGTTATGTATCCAGGGGGTTAATCCTTCAGCCCTATAACTTTCATGAAGTCTTTATGTGCCAATAACAAATGTTAAGCCATCTAGATGAAGCTAAGTAAGCTCGCACACTGTTTTTATTTTTCACTGTTCACCTGTATGAGATTTAAGCTATCAGTGTATTGGGGTTTATTTGTATAGAGATTCTTGATTCCATTAAGGTAAGTAGGAGCATAGAGTAATAGGTTTTCTTAGACTGTTGTCTTTTGAAGGATGCACTTCAATGGCATTGATCCTTTTGGTGGGGGTGGGGGTTGAATTGAAGGTTGAGCCCAAGACCTCATACATGCTAAGTACATACTCTACCACTGAAGTACACTCTGAGCCCCAATTCTTTCTTAGTGGGAGAAAATATTTACATATCTGCACGCGTGCGCACGCACACACACACACACATACACAATAGGGCTTAGGCATGTGTGATCTCTGGCTGTTTGTTTTGAAGGCTGAAGCAAGAACTGATGAAAGCCAGCTGTTTATATTGAGATAGGCATCCATACATAGGTAACATTCCATTAGCAGATTTTGCCTATGCTGTCTGCAAGTACTCCTCAAGCCTCCTGAAAAACTCAAGACATTTACATCAGGCTTCTCAGTATAATTTTTAATTAGGATAGCTAATTTGAAGTTGTGTACTAGGGTTAAATTTTGCTGTTGTGTTTTGACACGTTTAAAAGTTCCTGATGTTTACATAATAAGCTTTTTTCTTATGTGACTTAGCTGCTTTTTTTAAGGACAGAGCTGAGACATTTGTGAAGAATTCTTACTTTCTAGCATTAGTGAAGGCTTGGACATTTAAAGTATAGTGTTAAATAGGAAAATTTAAGTAGTTCAATTTTAGTTTCTTGTGGTTTTGTGATTTTGTTGTATTTAATAACCAAAGGTACATTCCCCCATTAAGTCAGTAAGAGTAAAATATTTCAGAACAGGGAAAAGGCATTTTTGTTTTTTTGAAGAAAAATTATTATTTTAAAAGATGTCTTAGGAATTAATCATATTAATTATGTTAGGCATTTTTAGTGATCATGGAAAATTATAAGAATTTTAGCACTTTAGTCCTTTTCCTGTGAATGCAGTTTTATATTTAAGAAAGTAGAATTTGTTCTGGCAAATATGAATGTCAGTGCTAAACCTGATTTTGTTGTGTGTGAATATATTATATGGTAACTTTGGTAAAATGTTACTCTACGTGAAAATTTCACTTTAAGCAATCATTGACATATCTTACTATTAGTTTTGATCTTATTTGTGGAACTAAGAGCCTTTCATTGAATGACTTTTGAGATTTCAAAGCAGACTTGGACTGTTTACATAACCTTTGCCTAAAGGATTTAGATTCTGCTTTCCAATAGTGAAACTAATACATATGGTGACCAGAGTATAATATATGCTAATACTTTGGCATGGAAGATATTTATCATGAGTTTTTACTATTTAAAAATGTTATACATTTGCCTACTAGTTTTTATAAATGATGTTGCCTTCAGAATTTGTGTGAAGGAACAAAACTCAAAATATGTATTTGTTGTGCAATGGAAAGTGTTGTCATTGTTGGATACAAGTTCTTGATATTCTTAACAAAATGATTAGAGAAACTGTTCTGTTGCTCCTAAAACCTGACCCACACACAACAAAAAGCATGCTGTTTGGGTAACACTCCACGACTTGTAAAGCTGAGGGCTGTGGTGTGCATTATTCTTTAGGGTCTTCCACCAGCAGTGCCTCCTTTTAACATGTGACACTGAGGTCTCAATGTAAAAGAAACTGGACGTGTGTTTTCTACGTGTTACTTTTGTTAGAAATAAGAAAATAATGCGCTTAGTTTCTTTTTGCCATAGTAACATTTTACAAAAGAGCTGCTAGGCAGGTGTTTATTCTGACATTAATCTCAAATTGATGTAAAACTTAAGTCCTTTTTTAATTTATTTTTTTAATCGTAGCATAAGAACCCTGGCTGCTCTTAGTTGCGGTTCTTTATTTTCTGGATAGAAGCTATTTGAAAAATCCAGTTTCTATCCCAGTGTAGCAAAGTATAGTTCCTCATTTTTTGTTGTTGTTTTTAATGCTTTATTTTACACTACCTTTTGAATATACAAACCTCATTCTTTATTGGACAACTTGAAGGCTTTGATTTCTTTAAAATTTAAATTTTAATATGTATATTACTTTGGCATTCACTCAACTTTGAGATGCACTGATCACTGTGCTTGAAAAAGACAAGACTGAAGATTGTACTATGAAATTTATTGAGTAATTTTCATAAGTTATTTATCAAATGAGAGATTTTTAGATTTTTGTATTCTGCTTAGTTTAAAAAAATAGTAGTTAAAAGAGGGGCTAGTAAGTTTGATGCTATTCTTGCCAAACAAACTCAGCCAAAATCTTTAAAGTAGCAGATGGGAAAGGGATGACAAATCGCTCTGTATCTAAGTACATTTTCCAGAATGTTGAAAAGGAGCTTCTGAAATGAAGTCTTGAATGTATTCGATCTGTCAAGGTGCACAGCAGTGCCTTTGTAAATGTTCATTATCTCATTTAATCAGGTTATGAGTGGTGTAATGTAGCAGAGCTTAAGACTAGAACTCAATTATCACTTCCTGTGAACAAGTTGGAATTGTCATGTTACTGTGTCATTGGTTTGCTTTTAAAATGAACAATAAATTTAATAAAATAAAACATTGTCTTGTTTTTTATCTATTATTGTATATATCATTTATATCATATAAGAGATGCCTAGTTTTTTGCGTACTTTTATGAAGTAACATGATAGTTTTACCATGTTAGTGTCAGTCTCTTGATTGATTGCGACTTGATAAGTAGCTTGTTTAAAAAAAAAAAAGTAAAAACTTTGACTAGTTACACCAACTAGTTTTACCAGAAAACAAATGGGGAGAGCTAAAATAATTCTAGATATAAATATAAAAGAATTATAAGATTTTAAATTACTTAGTAGATCAACATTTTTCATTGTGGTAAGCCTCTTTTAATTGTTTACTTCTAGGTAGGTTAATTAAAATTTCTTTTGGATAGATAAAATACTTGGGGCAGATAAGTTAGATCAGGAAGACATCTTGAAAACAAAAGTATTAACAAATGGAATTTGTTAAAAGTAATCACTGTTCAATTAAAATTTCATAAAGGAACTTTAATCTTGAAAGAGTAAGGAAAATTTGTTTTTTCCCCCCCATTTTTCTTTTCTTTCTTTCTTTTTTTTTTTTTTTTTTTTTTTTATACCAGGGCCACAGCCATCTCTGGGAGTTAGTTTTGGAACGCCATTCGGCTCAGGTATTGGCACTGGCTTGCAATCAAGTGGCTTAGGTTCTTCAAACCTTGGAGGTACACTTTAACTTTTCTAATATTGCATTGAACTATTATACATTTGAATTGATAGTAGCCTGTAAAATACTTTCCAAGAGGATCTGTTGCTATTTTGGAAGTTAAGCTTCCATCTGGCAAAACCGACTCTCTAAATGTAATCATTGTAGTATTAGATTTATAACTTTAAAGAATCATTCCATCTTCTGTGAATAGTAAATACAAAAAGTACTAAAATATAAGTGGTAGGATTGTTCATAATTTCCAAACAATGTACTGAAATGTGAACTTGAGAATTACTTAGCTTTAATAAATTTAATTTTAATCAAACTTTTAAAATTTATTAGTCTTATTATTACTTTGGATTCCAGTCTACTTCTGAATGACATACATTTTCCTAATCACTGTCTTTTTTTTCCCCTGAAAATGACCATTTTAAGTGGGGAATTAATTTTATAAATTAAATAGCTTGACTTCTGTCCATTTCTAAGCATTTTGGCATATTTGAATGTATTACACACTTATAAGCAATTGAGCTTATTTTAATAGCATCATAAATTAGGTAACTAGTAAGGTAAGTCTTACACAAATAATCATGATTCTTTGGTACAGATAATCAAACATTAATATTTCATCAAGCACATTGTAGTATGTTGAATAAATTCCTTTAATTTCCTCTAAAATATAAGGTGAGGCCTATAAGTTATTATGAAAATTTAATATAGAATCTGTCCTATATTAAGAATTAACTAGAATCATGACAAGCAGTATAATTCCTATGATCAGTTATCCAGCTTGCCATCATGTTTCTTAAAACTACAGGCAGTGATAATGGTCCATCTCAATATTTTAATAAGCTGTTGCAAGGTATCCTAAAAAGAATTTGACCTTTATTTATATAGAACACTATTTTCAATTGTGACAATAATGTAAAGAAGAAAAACATGCCCCACTCCCAAGCTGTCACTGTTAACCTTTATGGTTAACGTATGGTGGGGATTTACTCTTATGGTGTAGACTTAAAGCAATCAACTATTACATACTTAGGCAGAGTCTCTCGATGGCAAAGATTCTAAATTAACCAGAAATGTTTTGGTAAAAAGTAAAGTTATCCTGTGGTATTTGTGTTTACATTGTTGTGCATGGCATGCTTGTTTATGAACTTACTCATCCTCTTTTTTTTTTCAAATATTACCCCTCAAATAGATGTATTTGTAACTGTTTAGAATCATATTTGAGTGGTTGATAAAATTTCTAGCATATTTAAAAGAAAAGTACAGATAAGCTCTTGATTTTTTATGACCTTGATCTTTAAAAATAACTGATAGGTTGTAAGCTTAGTCTGAAAATGAGTGTTTTGTGTCAGAATTTATCTGTTTTTACTAAAAGCTTTAATACAAAGAAGTAACAGATTTCATTAGTAAGTCCGTGGTATTTGTTAGACCTTTGGTGATTTTCAGTTTTACTTGTGAGTATCCTTTAACCTGTGTTTTATGTACCATTGTATATTTTTCTATTACCCTTCTACCAGGATTTGGAACTAGCTCTGGTTTTGGATGCAGCACCACAGGGGCCTCCACATTTGGATTTGGAGCAACAAATAAACCCTCAGGAAGTCTTAGTGCAGGTTTGTGTGCTTCTGCCTGAATTCCAGGCAAATGTAAAGGTGCAAATAATTTAAAAAATATGAGTGTTGGCATTTCCAAAAACCCAAAAAGATCCCTGAATCATTTTCTACTCCCTGAATGAAATATGCAAGCCTAAGTAATTATATAGCTTTATCTTTCCAATAAACTAAAGGACAGTTGTGTAAAATGGTTCTAACAAGACTTCTTAGTTTGATTTAATTAAGTGATTACATCTTCTCTTAACTCTTAGTGGAGATTCATTTGATCCCTAGTGACTTCATGATTAAGCAGTTTTATTATTATTATTATGAATGTTTACCCCAGCTTTTTTTTTTTTTTTATTATCATTGTTTATCCAGGAGAACCATTCTTAATACAAAGAAATGTTCTTTGGTGATAAGTCTGTCTGATTTTAAACATACCAGGGCTTCATGCTTGCTATGCAGGCACTCTACCACTTGAGCCATTTCACCAGTCCTTTTTTGTGTTGGGTTTTTTCGAGAGGGTCTCGAATTATTTGCCTGAACTGACCTCAGACTTTGATTTTTCTGATCTCTGCCTCATTAGTAGCTACGACTACAGGTCTGAATCACCTGTGCCCTGCTTAATTTGATTCTTTGTTTCATTTTTGAAGTAGAAATAATCTGTTGACACTTCTAGTAGAAAATTTAAAATTTTGTCTACTTTCCCATTTACTCCATTTTTTGTAAATTATGGCATGTTTTAATACGCAATCATAGGGATAAATAGCATGTCTAAAATAATGAGGTAACACTTAAAGGTGTGTAAATTTAGAATTTGAAGGAAATTTTACTTACTATTAAGTAGTGCTTAAAATGAGCAGCTTCAGGAATAAGATAAGGAATTCATTGGCTTCGGGGCTATAAACCTAAAGATCATATTAGAGAAGGATTCAATCATAAGACTTGGTCTTCATTCTGTAAGGACTCATAACATCACAGCAGTAATAAGCAATGCTGCACATTGTGGGCTGAGGCTTTCCTGGATGATTTGGGATTGCAAAGGTGGATCCAGATGTCATGAAAGTCTATCTGCTACTTGATAAAATGTTCTTGGTGGGACTGAGATGGAAGATACCTTTACATAGTTAATGAACAGGAAAGTTTCTGGCAACTGGAAATTTCCTGTAGATTTCATTTTTTTGTGCTAAGGTTACTCTGAGGCTGCATCACTAAACTTCTGTCTTTCAGGGTGCGACTTAGTTGTTAAATTATTTTTCTGTGAAATCCATATTAGAAATTCAGGGGCCTAAGATACTTGGTATTGTAAATTATGTATTCTTTCAGGTAGAAATTTATTGTTTATTCCCATGTTGTATGTTGCTTTGTGTGTGTGTGATTTAACTTCTGATATGAATATTTTCTTCCCTAAATATAAGGCTTTGGCAGCTCAAGTACATCTGGGTTTAACTTCAGCAACCCTGGCATCACGGCATCAGCTGGTTTGACATTTGGGGTGTCCAATCCTGCCTCTGCAGGTTTTGGAACAGGAGGACAACTCCTTCAGTTGAAGAAACCTCCAGCTGGAAACAAAAGAGGAAAAAGATAAACATGGGTTGATGTCTTTGAGAGAATCCTTAGCAAGCACTGTTCATTCTATGAATCTATTTTTCTAACAATGCAGTAATTGAATTGCACCCCAGGAGATTTATAAAGTTTTGATATTTTTCCCTGCTCTGGGATTTGAACCTTGTTTGCCATACTGAACATCTTTCTTGTGAATTTAAAATCCAGTTGTGTTTTGGTTTTGTTTTTTTTGTTGTTGTTGTTGTTGTTTTTTCATTATTTTTGATCCTCCGTGTAAGAAATGTGATGACATTACTACAGTGGTTTAAAAAAAAAAAATTTAATCTAAAGCCTATTATTTAACCTAGTGTTAATGGCAGTGTTTTTGTTGATAAGGTTTACATTATGAGAATATATGCACATTGGTTTCTTACAAAGATGGTATGAACTCTTGGACCTATACTAGAATTACTTTGTTCATTGAAAAGGCCTTTTGAACTACACTGCAGGGCATCTTGTGAATATGTATGTAATTATATACAGAATAATACACACAATTGTGTATGCATATAAAAATATATATTTCCAGACCTACAACTTTTGCCTCAGACTGTTCTCCTTTTCTAAGGTATTCAATTTTTCACCTTTAAGTTTCAAATCCTGTGCTTGTAAAATGATCACCTAGAAGTACCCTGTCATTTCACTTGTTTGCAAGACTTATTAAATGGTTATTGATGTAAATATTTAAGCAACTCAACTTCAGTGTCCCCGGTCTTTTCCATTTTTGTTTCTATCTTAACCTTTAGCAGCTGCTCCAAATGAGGAATGCTGTGAGACTCATCAAATTTCAGCAACTTTTATTACCCTATATATTCTCACATTACTTCTTTGAGATCTTTTCTCCTAGCTGAGATGGACTTTCAGGAGTGTAGTTGAACTCCAGACTCATGTTCTGGGGGCAAAGAGCTATTAAGCCAAATTGAATCTATGCAGGTGAAGGGTGGTGCACCGTTACTTCAGTGAGAGCCTTTCTAACTGTTTCAATGCAGAGTTCCTTCCTATAGGGCTATTGGTTTTGACACCAAATGGAGTGGCTTCTAAGCCTACTAATGTCTTAAGTGAGTGCTTAATTTGGAATAGAGAAACAATGTATTTTAAGAAAAAAAAAACTACTCTTTTTAGCAACTATTAACTCTTCCCCAGTTTTAACAGTGAGCAGATCTCCAGGTCATAGTACACAGGCATGTCAGGTTGCATCTGTGATACTTGTCTCTGTTAGTATTAGTGATGTTTAGTGGGTAAACAGGAACCCTAGGAAAGAGAATTGCCTTAGCCATGAGTTAGAAAGAAACTGTTAGGTAGACCTATTTATCTTTCAAGTACAGTTTGCAGATGGGATGTAAACATGGAATTCCATTGAAAATAGTTTAATTTTTTATATAGAACGTTTTGTATATAATGTGCATCAGTGAATATTTTCAGAATCATTTTCACCAAGGCACCTTTTTTTCTAAAATAGGTATGGTGTATATAAACGTATACACACATATATTTTTAGTATAATGTTATTTGGGTTTAAAGTGTTGTCACATCTGTTTTATTTATCTGCATTTGGCAATAATTGGCTGTCTTGAATTTTTTTGCATCTTGATGCATTAAATAAGGAAAATTATTTATCTGTGAGCAGTTGCATATTTCTCTAGTACTGCAATCCCCAGATCCAGATCATGGGGAAGTTAAGAAAAAGATGTGATTTTTGCATTTTGAATTATAGTCAGTTATATACACAGTTACAACATTTTTTTTAAAAGGACATTGCATTGTGCTGCAAAAATACAAATATTTCTATTTCTTGATGTTTTTTCTTTATATGCATTTTCATATGTTGAACTACTAGAAATCTGTAACTGATTTAATTTGTGATAGGAGTTTGAGTGTGCTGTTGTTGTCTCCTTGTCCTCACTTTGTCCAGAGCCTATTATGGAAACAATAAAATTTATTGTGTCAGTTGCTGTGAATCTTTATAAGTGTCAATAGTTGTTCTTAATACTTGTAATTTTAATTGTTCTTTTATTCTCTTTAGTTTTTACTGTTTTCTGACACTAAAAGTAATTTTATACACCTTGCTCTTTTTTTAAACAAAAGACTGAATACAAGTTAGTAAGTTCTTTGTCAGTTAAATATCTTCTCAAAATTGCAAAATCATTAAACATTAAATATATTTATTATATATAAAAACACATACATTTATATGTAAGGACACTGAATAAAAAACAAAACACTCCTTCAACTCCTAAACTCTATGCCACACCCTCCCCAAAATGTCTGCTCTAATGATTTAGTGTGTACCTTTGCAGACCCTACTAAAAAATTCCCTTTTTCAACATGTGTGTATAAATGCTCATTCTCCTTTCCTCTTTTATATGCTCTGTCATTTTCCCATATTTTACTATTCTCACATGTTTCTTTTTCTTTAAACAAGCAGAGGTTAAAAAGCTATATTGTGTGGCTTATGGTTTTCCCCCTAATGGTATGTTAGTCCCCCTCCATGTCAGCGTATAGAGATTTACATTTGACACGCTGCCCCAAAGTGGACTTCCAGTTATCTATTCAGCTGTTCCCTGTTGGTGGACATTCAGTTTCTTCCCACTGTTTTAGTTTTGCAGAAGTTGTATCCTTGTTTTTTATGCTTATGTCTAATGTTTCTTTTGGATTGATTCTGGAAGAGGAATTGTGAAAAAGTATAAAAATTGTATATTTTAATGTTTGATTGCTTTCCAAAAATATGGTGCCTATGTGTATGTGTACTCATTTCCTAGAATTCTTTGTAATTTTAGCTATTAGTTCTAATAAGTATATATGCATGAGTGCATGCATACATATATCCACATCTCAGTAGTTTCTGTTAATGGAATTGCATGTTACAACCTTTGTCTATTTTATACTGGTTACTTAGGGTTTTTTCTTACTGGTTTGTGGCTCTGTTAGTGGGTATTAATACTTTTCCTGTGAAATGTATGCAGTCAGCTGGTCTCAGAGCCTTGGCTCGTCATCCAAGGCAAGTTATTTAACCTTTTTAAAACTCAGCTTCCCCCTCTGAAAATGGACCTGAGATGCATGAGTGGCTGTGTCAGTCACACTGTCTACTGCAGGCAAGCACTATGCCAGTCAAGCCACGTCCTAGCCCACTTCTTTTTAAGAGTAGCTCAGTGATAGAGAATTAGCCTAGCATGTATGAGACCCTGGGTTTGATCCCCAGCACTGTAAGTAATCTAAACTTGAGCAGCATAAAGGGGGTTTAAAATAGAAAAGCAAGTAATACCCACTCTCCAAAGGTAGTTCTTGTTGAAGTTCTTAACGGGAAAATGCAACAGGTGTTTTCCTTTGTTCTTTTTAATACTGCATAGCAGATCTGGCCATACTGTTCAATAGTTTCTTTGGTGACTGTTTAGGTTCTTTTTATTAGAAACAGTTCTAATAATGAACTGATAAGGAGAGATGGTGGTCGTATTAGACCTTGATGATTCTGGGCAGGAATGTGGTCCTTTCCCCTTCCCAGGGTGATGCAAGCACTCAGTGTAGATTCCGAACTCATGAGGCCTTTTGAAATGATTATCAGTGGCCAGTGTTTCAGGTTGATGTTATTTCCAGATTTAGTAATGCCCTTTGTGTTCTTACAGATTCAGAAGGCAGAAAAGAAGTCTGTAGCCATGGAACACTTTTCCATTTCTTTCTGTAATTTTCCCCCCTATAGATAGGTGTGAAGACTTGATTCAAGGACGCCAACTCAGATAAGCAAGAGTGATAAATTCTTGTTAACTGACTACATTTCTGTAGGTACCACTTTAAAAACAGAAAAATGCTCTCCTAACGATCTTTTAGATTAAGCCCTTGTTAGATGTAATTATCCATTATATATATTTTGACATTTATGTTCAAAGGGATATCCCAATGGATGTCTACCGGTTCAACCTCTTCCATTACTCTCCCTTACCCTTTTACCTCCCACCCCCCCAGTTTTCAACAGCTTTCAATAATACACATCCTTATATCCTCTACCTTCACACACTAAGTTATGTGATATTACTGATGCTCTATCATTCTCTTTTCCTTTCTTTCCCAGAGTTCCACAGAGTAGTTCCACTGGTACAAACATGTTCTATGTCTGAGTTTGTATATGATCATGCTTGGTTTTTTGTGTATGTTTGTCTTTTGGATCTGTCTTTCATGTATGAGAAAAAACATGGGGCTTTTGTGTTTCTGATCCTGGCTTCACTTAACATTAAGTTCTCCAATTGCATCTATTTACCTTCAGACCACATGTCATTTTTTATGACTGAGTAATACTCCTTTGTGTATATAATCCCACAACTTCTTGATCCATTCATCAGTTGTAGGGTATCAGTTTTTTCCAAAGCTTGGGTATTGTGAATAGTGCTGCAACGAACATTGGTGTACAGATGTCTCTACTGTATCCTTTTTATGTTGTTTTGGAAAGATGCCCAGGAGCAGTATCACTAGATCATATGGCAGTTCTGTCTAGTTTTTTGAGGAATCTTCATGCTGCTTTCCATAGTGGTTGTACTAATTTGCATTCCCACCAGCAGTGTGTAAGGGTTCCTGTTTCGCCACATCCTTGCCAGCATTTGTTACTACCCCTGATTCTGGCCATTCTAAGTAGGGTGAGATGAAATCTAAGCATTGTTTTAATTTGCATCTCTTTTATAACCAGGGAAGTTGAACACTTCTTCATGTGTTTACTGGCCAGTACGTCTTCCTTTGAGAATTCCCTGTTTAATTCATGTGCCCATTTCTTCACTGGGGTGTTGATTCTTTGGGGGCTGAGTTTTCTGAGTTGCCTGTAGAGTATGGATATTTGTCCCTTATTGGATGAGTAGCTGGCCAAGATTTCTCTCCCATTCTGTGGGCTGTCTCTTTGAGTCTGGTGACTATTTCCTTTGCTGTGCAGAAGCTCTTTAGTTTGATGCAGTCTCATTTGTTCATTGTTTCTCTTACATGCTGAGCCTTTTGAGTTCTACTTAGGAGGTCATTCCCTAAACCTATCTGTTCCAGTGTATTTCCTATGCTGGGATGGAGTTGTTTCAAAGTTTCAGGCCTTATATTAAGGTCTTTGATCCACTTTGAATTGATTTTGGCACAGGGTGAAAGACAGGGGTCTAGTTCAGTCTTCTACATGTGGATATCCAATTTTCCCAGCAGCATTTGTTGAAGAAACTCTTTTCTCCATCATGCGTTTTGGGCTCCTTTGTTGAAGATCAGTTGGCTATAGATGTGTGGGTTTATGTCTGGATCTTTTGTTCTGATCCATTTGTCATCTTGTCTGTTTTTGTGCCAATACCATGCTGTTTTTATTGTTATGGCTCTGTAGTATAGTTTGAAGTTGGGTATTGTGATGTCTCCAACATTGGACTTTTTGTTCAGAATTGCTTTGGCTATTCAAGGTCTTTTGTGTTTGCATATGTATTTCGCAATTGTTTTCTCCATTTCTTGCAAAATATCATTGGGATTTTTATAGGGATAGAGTTGAACATGTAGATTGCTTTTGGTGGTATGGCCATTTCACAAAGTTGATTCTACCAATCCACGAGCTTGGAAGGTCTTTCCATCTTCTGATGTCATCTTCAGTTTCTCTCTTCAGTGGTTTATAGTTTTCATTAAAAAGGCCTTTGGTTTCCTTTGTTAAGTGTATTCCAAGGTCCTTTATTGTTTGTGAGGCTTATTGTACATAGGATTGTTTCCCTGATTTCTTTCTCAATCTGTTTATTGTTGGTATATAGAAAAGCTTCTGATTTCTGTATATTAATTTTATATCATGCTACTTTGCCAAAGCAGTTTATGATTTCTAATAGTTTCTTGGTAGAGTTTTTGGGTTCTCTTAGGCAGGATCATATCATCTGGACTGGCCTTAGGTCTTGATCCTCTCAAATCTCAAACTACAAAAGCCTCCTCCCTGTTCTCTCCATTTTGAAAGGATCGTTCTTACTACTTTGCCCCTACTGATAAAAATACAGAATTTAACTTTCTTGATCTGCTAAGTTATGTTTTCTCCAGTTTCTTTGCTCTTTTTCTATTTTCCTTGTCTTTGTGGTTCAAGGCCACGTTTTGAAATTTTTAATATTCTCAGAAGTTCTACTGGGTTGTGTAAAAAATGTGCCTGGCTACTTTTTGATAAAGATGTATTCCTTACACTTTTTCTGTAATCGTATCTAATATGTTTTGTCATTGATAATTCCAGCATTTGAAGCAGTAGTCTGACTTTGTGGGTTTCTTTCTTTTTTTTCTGACATTTGCTCAGGGTGTCCCTTCATGAAAGTACTACCAACCCAGGTGTACATCAAAAAGATCTCACTCTGAGGAGTTTTTTGGCAACACTTGAAGTGTGAGTTTATTGCACAGCCCCTTCTGAGAGAGGAGTGAGTTTTGGGGCATAGTTGCTCTCTACTCGGAGAGCTATGGTCGCAATAGGCAGTGCTCGTGAGGCACTGTCTTTGGTGATGTGTTGACAAGGGGTTGACCCACTATGGCCAAAGGATAAGTACAGCCCACTGCCTGGCTTTGTAAATAAAGTTTTATTGGAATGCAGCCATGCTTACATGTTCTACATTCTGCACTACAGTGGTAGAGTTGAGAAGCTGGGACAGGGATCCTATGACTTGCAAAGCATAAGCCACTCACTATCTTCTAACTGTAGGAAAACTTTGTTGACTCCTAGTACAGACCTTTGGTATCCCTGCTTTATTTGTTGCTTTGATTTGTTCTGTTTAGTGTTACCAGGGTTTGAACTCAGGTCCTTGTGCTTGCTCAACAGGTGTGACACAGCTTGTGCCACATCCCCTGCCCGTTACTGCTTTAGTTATTTTTCAGGTGGTATCTCTAGTTTTTGTTCAGGCCAGCCTCAGTCCACAATCCTCCCACCCACAGCCTCATGTACAGTTGCATGTGCATCACTACTCCCTGCTTCTTGGTTGAAATGGGGGTCCCATTAACTTTTTTTGCCCCAACTGACCTGGAACTGTGATCCTCCCAATCTCCACCTCCCTGGGGTAGCTGGGATTACAGACATGTAATGACTTAAATGATTTTAGATACAAAGCTGCTCTATTAAGAGTTTCAAATGCAGTGGCTGAAGATCATTTGTTTCACACAGTGGTCAGAGGAACAGTTCTGAGTTGATGAAGCTCCGTGGAGTACGGGCCCAGACTCCTTGTGTGGCTCTCCCAGCTTGAGAGTAATATGTTCTGAGGAGGGAGCATATTTGCCTTCCAGCTCATGGGAAGAAGGAAAGCTTGGAGGGAGCATTTTGCATCTAAGAGAGTGATCTTGAAGTCACATACCTCACTTCTGTGCTCATGTCATTGGCCAGAACCTGGTCACCCAGCAGGGCTTGGATGTCTTTTGGTAGGCGTCGTGCATGCAGCTAAAGCTCCTGCCAGTAAAGCCAGAGGACAATGTGTGCAATGCACCGGCAGGCCCAGGCCTCACCGTGAGCAGAACAACTGCTCACAACTGCCTCCGTGCCCCGCCTTCCTCACACCTCCACTTTTGGCTCCAACAATTTGCCTGTCTTGCTAACTCAGCTATATACTTGAAAGGTGTTTTTAAAAAATAATACCTGTCATTTTCAGGTATTTTAAGTAAGATAGAGTCCAAATACATGTTTAAACAGGCCTTTCTGTATGACTTCAATGATGCAACTTGGTTTTTGTGTTTTGTGGATTTGGTAATAAGAGTGACTCAGATCACTGTTGCTACTAGCTGAACAAGGAATTGCCCTAAACAACATTCTTTTAAACAATTTAGCCCAGACAGTATCATGCTGACTTGCGTACTCAGGAATTACTTCTGTATACTGTTGGTTTGCAGTTGGTCTGAAATTCAGTGATTCTCTGCTTTTTAAATCCTCTGCTTTCTGAAATGTGACATCTATTGTCAGCTAACCGGGGATTAGGCGAGTCATCCTCCCCTGGTTGAGGAGCAGTGCAGTGTGCACTGTCCAAAGTGGTAGTCACCAACCACATGTGGCTGTGGAGGCCTTGAAATATGGGCAAGTGCTACCAAGAACTGAACTTTTGAATAAACTCAAAACTAAAATCTGGTAATTTGAATATTGGGCAACATTTTAAGTGTGTTTGGAACAACTTGGGTATAGGAATATACACTTTCAATTACAAGTTTTATGAAATTAAATTTAAATCAAGTAGTTCCCAGAAAAACTTTGCATCCAGATTGAGAATTATTGAGGCATGAAATTCACAATGAGTTTCAAAGATTTAGTATGAGAAGAAATGCAAGCATCTTATTAACATTTTTGTATTAGTGTGAGGTTGAAATGATAATAGAGTAGAGTGAGTAAGCGTTATCAAAACACATCTCGTTAACGTAACTTCGCATGCTTTCTTCATTGTAATGGGGTTGCGCTTTGTGCGTGTCTGTCTAGGCAGCAAGCCCAGGGCCTTGTGCCCGCTAGGCAAGCACTCTGCCCCCGAACCACACCGTTCAGCTTCCTAACGTGGTTAGCAGAATTTTAAATCACTTGAATGGTTCACATCGCATTTCTGTCAAGCAGTTCTGCTTCAGATGACATGCTTTACATACGTGAATGAAAAATAAGTTGCAGGTGTTTGATTTGCTGTGTTTTTTTCTTTTCTTTTAACTCTTAACATCAGTTGGTGAAACAGCATCCGACCTGGAATCCCCACTTTCATTATTTGTGTCCGTGTTTGTCATCCTGTAGTTATCTTTTCAGGATGCACATGGCGTCGTATCTACCCGTACTGCCCCTCTCTTCATCCAGACTCCTCAGCACAATGCACAACGTCACTCACAGTCTGGCCTCTGCTTCATTTACCATCCCTTCTCCTGACGTTCTCACAGCAAGGCCATCCAGAACACTGCTCTTTCATGCCATTTGGCAACAGGTGGTTCCTTTCGTCTGGGACAAATGCTAGCCTTTCAGCACCATTTTTCCTCCAACTCCCCCAGCAAAGTTAGTATGCACTCTGGTTAGAGTTTGGACCTTATGATCCAGGCTTACCATATCATATTCTCTATTATTTAATGGTATATTTCTCTTCCTCATTAGACTGTGAAAACCTAGAAGTTCTGACTTTTTTTTTTAACTTGGGTTTGTATTTGTATTGTCGATACAAAATAATTGGATTCCGTAAATATTAACTGAATGATACTGCAGTAGGAAAAGAGCTGCTTCCGTGACTGCCTGCAGACCTCTCCACATAGTTGTGAAACTAGGCTACTAGGACAAGCCTCCACATTTGAGAGCCCTTTGACATTAAGAAAGTTACTTCACATCTTGGTGCCTCATCGTTAAAATGGAGATAGCAATCCCCATCTTATAGGTTGGTTGTGAAAACAGACATGAGTTAGCACATGTAAGGTGTTGAAATGTGCCTTGTGCAAACAGCATGCAGCACACTAACTAGTACTATTGTCACAATGTAGTCTAAACTATTTTTCTTTTTCTCTCAGGCCACAAATCACAGGTTTTAACTGGATTTCGAAAACCTAGTGTTACGGAAACCAATGAACTAGGAAGAAAAATCCAGTTCTGAGCAGGCACTGAATCAACAAGTATCTCCTTTGCAAGGACCTTCTGACACTCATTTTGTGAATCTCATTTCAGAAAAGTGACATGAGACTTAGAGTTAGTTTGGGTCAGGATGTTTAGAATTCAGGAAAGAAAACTGGACCTTGATGTTTTAGGATAACCTAATGAATCATATACATAGGCCACCAAGTCTGTGTGTGTTGTGGAACATTCTAGATGGAGTAGGAAAAGTTGATGCAAAATAAAACTCACTAAGTATAGTGAACTAAGTATTTGTAATTTTGATTACACAACTTACTCTTCTTTTTTCTAAGAAGTTTGAGATATTTTTCACATGCCATACAATGTGCGCATTTGAAGTACACAATTCAGCGGCTCTTCGCGTGCTAGCATAGCTGTGCAATATCAACACAGTCTAGTTTTAGAATATTTTTGTCACCACAAAGAAATCCCATGTGCATTAGCAGCCATTCCCCCTATATCCTTACGTCCACCACCCTAAGTCCTAGGTCGCAACTCACCTATTCCCTGCTTGCCTCTGAGTATTTGCCTCTTCTGGGTATTTCATGTAAGTGGTGTGATTGGATTCTTTCAACTAGCATAATAGCTTCAAGGGTCATCCATGTTAGCATATGTCAGCATTTCATTCTTTTTATTGCCAAATAATTTTATAAAGCATTTATCCATTCATAGTGAACTTGTGTTGGAAACAACGTAAGTTTTGTTTTGCTATTTTGAGTAATGTTGCTTTGAACATTTCATATGCAAGTGTTTGTGTGTGAATGAACTATTTTAACTATCTGCAGGTATGTACCTAGAAGTAGAATTGACCATCTTCCCATATGCTTATCAGTTCTTTGCATGTTAGGCACCTGGCTGTGCCCATACCAGTCCTGTGCTCATTCTGTTAATCAACGAGCGTTTTGACAGGCAGCTATCATGTGCCAGACGTTTTTCTAGGCGTTAGAATGGGTAAGTGAACAAATCAAACAAATTTCCTCACGGAACATAAATTCTACTTGGGAAACATCTTTTTTGTCCTTGTTGAACTTGGTTGCTGAAGGAGGTGTGAGGAGATTCAGCTGTAGGTGACCACACTGTCTCCGTCCACCTGGACGTCTACTCTCACAATGACTGCTTCGGTCTCCTTGCTCTCCATATGTTCTCTCGTTTGCCATTTCCACTTCATGGGTAGCTTTATCTTTGGGGGTCCCAGTTCACTGAGAATTCAAGTTCAGTTCTTCCTCTTGGTGTTAGATTTCAGGAGGCGTAAGTCGTTCACTGTTCACTGTTCTCAGCTCAGCTCCCTGCTCCTCATTGCTTTCAGCCTCTCCCTGACCCATCCCACCCCACAGTTCCCACACCTTTTACACTTACTCATGAGCTCTGTGATGTGTAAGAAGGCATCATGACGTCATTTCCCGAGCCTCATAGGAGACCCAAGGTTCCTGTGGTTTATTTCCCATTGCATCTCCTTCATCACCACCAGGCAATCCCACTTTGTCCATCCTCATCACACGGGCATATTAAAAAGAGCAAAAGGAATGGATTGAGAAATGTAAACGCATTTGAAACAAATTGTGGGTGGACTGAGTATTTACATAAGTATTGCCTGTGAGATGAGGCAGCCTGGAACAGGGCTGAGTTAGAACTGGAGTGTGCACTCTGTGGAACTGACTTTGAGGGGCAGCAGAGCTTAAGTTGGCACATTATGATCTGGTCTGGGTGCAGCAAAGGGTTTCATGTATTTAAATGTATTATAATACAGTAAATGGGGCTGGTGACACAGGCTCATCTATTCATAATTTCTACTTAGCAGTGACTGTGCCTGTGTTGTTCCAACTCATGGGGCAAGAAGTTTTTCATTTCCTTGGAACCCTCACACTGGTTCCCGGAAGCCTGTTTTGGATTTTAGCTATCTTGCTGAGTGGTATTTATAAACTGTCAGCTTCTTTTCAGCTGCTTAAATTCCAAGACCTCTGTTCTCCATATTACCAAGTCACTGTGAAAATAATATTCCCTACACAGAGTCAGACCACTGCTTGTCTCACTGACCTCGACTTCCAGTTTTATTCATTCTTTTGTTGGAGTAATTTGCTCTTTTGATACTTACTGTTACATAACTTAAACCTTTCAGTTTCCCTTCATGATAGGATGATCATCATCCTTTTTTGGGTGAAAGGAGGAATTAAATGATTATTCTCAGTTCAAAAGTTGGAAGTAGCACCAGGAGGGAGAGTTAAACCTCTCCCAGCATGGCTCCAATAGTTGGGCTTACCGGATTACCACACAGAATAAACAGGAGAAATGCCTTGGTTGGGGTGTGTGGATTTTAGGGAAAATCTGCTTTTGCCTAAAAAGCTTCAGGAAAATTGGTTCACTGTGTCTTTGGAATGACTCCGAGGATCTGCAAAAATACACTTTCCCTGGCGTAGGGGAGAAAAGGGGAAAGAATTTTGAAAATGCAAAATAGACTCTGTGGCAGAAAAGAGGACAGCAGAGCCACAAAGAACATGGTTGGAATTGTCCAGCTACCCAGAAAGCATTTCATGCGTGTGGCCCCCAGACCAACATTTACTGAGCGCTCCCTGCTTGAGTAATGGCCAGCCAGGGGAGGACACACTTGGGAAAACACACTCTGCACAGAGATAGTTGCTGACTGGCCATCAGCCCCCCTCTGTGGTGGCAACCATCTACTGAGGGGGTCTCTTCAGTCTTAGTTTAAGGCTGAAACACAAGGGCAGGTCGGTGTGGGATGGTTGTCCAGGAAGGCCAGATACATCGGTCCCTAAAAGGGCCACACAAACATTTCATTTTCCAACAGACAAGATCATGGTTGTCAGTGGTAGTTGCTGTGCCAAGTAGTAGAGACAGATTTGGCTTTTCAATGAATTGTGAAAAAGTTGAAAGTGCCACCTGCCCATCTGTTAATTTGGTGGCTCCAAAACTACTCTGCAAATAGGATGTTCCTCAAAACCCAAATCTTTACAGCACCTGGTTTGGCCCCTGTGTTTCTTTTTTTTTTTTTTTTCAGTACTGGGGTTTGAACTCAGGACCTTTATTTGAGCCATTCCACCAGCCCTGTTTTTGTAATGGGCTTTTTCGAGATAGGGTCTCGTGACCTTTTTAGCCTGGGCTGGCTTCAAACCCCAACCCTCCTGATCTCTGCCTCCTGAGTAACTAGGATTACGAGCACAAGCCACCAGCAACCCAGATTCTGGACACTGTGTTTCTGCTATATAAAACCATCACATTTCTTCCACAGTGTTCAGAACATTTTCAGGCATATTTTATCTGTCTTGTATCATTTGTCATCTCAACATCCCTGGGAAAAAGGGACAGCTCCCTTTTGCAGATGGATTAAGAGAATACATGAAGATAAAGGCAAGTGACTTACAAAATTGTACAAGAGTAATATGAGTCCAAGGCATATACTCTTATTTTAAAAATAGGAATACCTATTCCCAAACATTACTATAAAGGCATTTTAACACCTCATAACCTATTGAGGTTACATGCCTATTGTGAAAATTTGGGAAAAAAACAAAGCTCACCACTCAGAGACAGTGCCATTTAAAATGTCAGCACATTTTCTTCTATTCTCCTTTTACTGTGTAAAAGATCACCATTTGCTGAAATATACTTAGAAAGATATAGAAATAGAAGAATGTATACATGAGGTAGAACTTGAGAAGGTTTCAAATTCATGCCACAAATTCCAAAAATACATCAGACAAAATGCAATTTGGTGATTTGGACAAAGGACATGGCTCCAACAGGGATTTTTTTCTTCAGTTCTAGACCAGATGATAGAAAAATATAAAGCACACAGGACATTTCAAGAGATGGGTTTAATATTGGGAGTTGGTTACAGAATTAGTTAGCTTTGTATCACTGTGACAAAATGCCTGAGGTAAAGCAACTTATAAGAAGGAAAGGTTTATTTGGGCTCATAGTTTCAGAGATTTTACATGATTGCTTGGCCCCGTTGCTTTGGACCTGTGGTGGCACAGATCTTGGTGGGAGCGAAAGATAGAAGTGGTCTGTTTGCCTTGTGGTGGATGGGAAATAAAAAGAGAGAAACAGAGAGGGGCCAGGTCCCAATATCCTCTTGAAGGGCATGCTTCCAGTGACCTAACTTCCTTCCACTCATACCCACATCTTAAAGGTTCTGCTGCCTCCTGACAGCCCCAAGCTGAGGAGCACACCTTCAAGCATGGGCCTTTGAGGAATATTCCAATCCAAATTATAGTTGTTGCATAATTCAAGACAGAAAGAATGAAATTCAAGACAGTAGTAACTCCAGGATGCAGGTATCATGGCTGGATTAGGAGAAATAAAGGAAGAGCTTATTGGCATCAAATACAGGAACTTAACAGAGGGGTCCAACAAAATCAGTGCTCAGACCCCCTAGAGGGCACAGCCAGCTACAGCTGTACCTCAGGACATGGAGATAGCTCTAGAGTTGAAAGAATTGAAAAACTCACTCATGAGAAATAAGGTGTGGGTGATTATGAGGAGCAAGCATGAGCTTTGGAATATAAACATAAAACAAAATGGAGAAGTCAGAAAGAAGGGTGAGAATGTGGGTGAAAGAGGAAGAAAGAACTGAAAAGTGTGTTAGAGACTCACCTCTCCCTGGGTCACTGGGGCGGAGCTGGGTATTGTGACAGCACTGAAATACTGTTAGACACTGCTAACGTTAATGGCAAGCCTTTAATCACAGGCGCCATTTTGAATGTGTGCTTTCCTTTGTGCTGAAATGTTGAGGGCTGGGGCAATTTGACTTCCTAATTGACAGCTCTTAGACCCTTCCTTGGGGCTTTGGCTGCCTTGGGCCAAGGACTAGAAGACTAGCAGTCAGCTGGACTGTCCTCATGCCACCCCAGCTACTTTGAACCCAAAGCTTGACTCTGGCTCTAGAAGGCACTGCCAAAGCAAGCAGCTTGTCCTGGACTTTTGCCAACACCAGCCTTGGTGAGTTCTAGAAGACCCTGCATCCCTTTCAACCTGGGCCAAATGGGGAGCTCTTCCTTCCCCTGGTGGCCTAGCAGAAAACCTGTGACTGGTGCCAAGTCAACACAGTCTTTCATTTGCATAAGGGACTGTCATAACTGGTGATAGGGGCTGCACCATGATTGGTGCCAATACAGCCCTTCATTTGCATGAGGGGACTGCCTTGATTGGTGCAGACACCCTTGTCACACACCCCTTTCTGGCTACATAAATGGTCTGCTGAGCTCACTTTGTGAGTCAGCTGGGAGACACTGGCCTGTGCTACCCCTGGTGTTGCAGTGTTAGGCCAGTAAGGACTCCTCTCCTTATGGAAATGCATTACCTCTGAGCAGGTGGAAGACATAACAATATGCACTGAAAGCTGTTGAATAATTGGGGCAGGTAGTCAGAGGGAAGGGGGTTGGTCAGAAGAGGGGGTTGGACTGACCAAAGTTAAGCATATCCACAGCTGGTACACATCGAGAAACCCCTTTGAACACTGACTTTGGAATTAAAAATGAAAAACAGGTAACATAGGTACAGTACAGTGTAGGGGGGGATACTTGAGGGAGGGGGAGACAAAAGTGAGGGAATATGGTTGATGGGCTTTATATATGAAACAGAATGATAAAATCTCTTGCAATTGCTTTAAGTGGGGCAGGGAGGAGGTTGCAGGGCGGGGGAAGATGGTGGGGCGATCCAACCAACATGCAATGGAAGGCTGCCGGGACTGGTGCAATAAATCCCTTCTATACAATGAAAATATGCTAATAAAAATAAGATAAAAGAAATTAAAATATAATACATATATTTACTATTACAATTTATTATATTTATACAATGTAAATATGTGTACAATATTTTAAAGAGACCAAATTTAATAAAAATAAACATTATCTGCCACATTTAAAAAAAAAGACTTCTCTCCAGTGGTCTTTCTTGCTTAATTTTGATTTTATCATTAGTAGAGCAGCAGAGCTGGCAACATGAGGAGAGGAGAGGGAAGCACGAACACTAGCAGGGTCACTGGAGCCGCAGCAGAGAGGCCTGGGGGCACCTCTCGTGGGAGAAACTCTGGCCGTGGATCAGAGCCCTCCACCCCTGCATAATGAGAACATCGGCGGGCTGGGGGGGGGGCCGGGGCTGGAGCTGCCCCAGGAGTGAAATTAACATCAGCAGAGCCAATGAGAGTTTGCCACCAGGACTAGTAAGCATGGCGGGTCAGACCCTGTGGTGTAACACAGCTGTAACACTTTCCACTCTAGGTCTCAGCCCCAAGGGAGTACTCCCACCCCTGACACCCAGGGCACAGGAGCCCTTGCCGCTTCCCTGGTTGTCAAGTGCTCTGGGCCCTGACCCCAACCCCAAGGAATGGGAGCTGAGATGCTAGAGGGCACACGTGCTGCTAGGGATCACAGACACCCACCAAGGACCCAGAATAACCACAGGTCCTTCTCTCTGCATCCTTACAATATCCATCTGGATAGAGAAGGAGGACCCCATTCTGGTTGTTACAGAATTTAATGACAAAAGCATATGTAGATACTTATTAAAAATAATAAATGAAATTAACCCTTTGAAGAGAATTTGGAAATAACCAAGTTGATGGAACACATAAGACAGAGCAATTTAATAGCTAGGTTAAACTGAAAACTCAAAAACCTCTCCCACTACGCATAAGGAAGGTCATGAATTCTGATGAACATAGTGAGGCTAAAACCAGAGTTTTAGGAGCTCCACATGTCGGGTCCAGCTCACCCCAACGTTCCAAATAAAGAGATGAGCAGTGGTGACAGGTAGAGAAAGGAGGTTTATTACAGGTGCGGGCACACTGTGGGAAGAGGCAAAATGTAAGCTCTTCAGCTCATCAGGGTACACATGAGCTTCACATTTAAAGTGAGAAAGAACTGGGGTATGGGCAAAGGTATACACACAATCAAAGCGGACCTGGTTGGTTAGGAGGGGTTCCGGAGCAGCTGCTATCGCTGTCATCACTTGAGGGGAGCTATCTGGTCAGGATAAGCAAGTCATTGTTGCTGGCAGGTGGTCTGTCCTGTGAAGTGCTGCTCTTCCTTTCCTTGGAGGCAGTTTCCTCCATCCCTGGTCATAAAGATGTTACACATTAGTTCTGTCCTTCCTGGACTCCAAGATGGCTGCAAGGCAAGACCTGCAGAGAGAACGGCTTAGAGCAGACAGGTACAAAATGGAAAGAGAGGTGCTATGCTTTTCTTTTGCCTTTAGGTACTCCATGGGCCCAAGTAAGGAGTCAGTGCTTTTCAGGAAACGCTTGGAAGTATCTGTTACAATGTCAAACTTGGGAAAACCCCAACTGTCCATATTAGAAATGGATAAGTAATAGTGATCTTTTCATACAATGTCAGAGCAGTTCGGTCTGTATGTGTCACTGTGTATAAATAAAAAAGTTAAAGATACCTCCCCTAAAGGACTTTGTCCAGATACGGTCATAGATGAATTCCTAAATGTATACAGCATATAATAATAAAAGCAAACACTAAAGGTTTCTATGTGCTTGGTGTGAATTCTGACACCACCATGAAGTCATATCAGCATCATATTTTATAGACCAAACACTGTGGCACAAAATGGTCAATGTGTCCAATGTCACACCAATAGAAAGTGACAGATTAGTTTTGCAAATCCAGGCAGCATACCTCCAAAGCCAGCACTCAAGCACTGTGCCATCATGCCTCACTCCTGTGCTGTCTAACCTTTTCCAGGACATCCCATAAGATGAGACTTTTCCAGTTATTCTTGAAAGATACAAAAAATTTAGTCAAGCCAGGTGCTGGGGCTCACACCTATAATCCTAGCTATTCAGGAGGCAGAGAATCAGGAGGATCACAGTTTGAATCCAGCCATGGCAAATAGTTCACGAGACCCTATCATGAAAAAACCCTCTCCCAAAAAGGGCTGATAGAGTGGCTCAAGTACCTCAAAAAAATTTAGTCAAGTTGGGCACCAGTGGCTCATACCTGTAATCCTAGCTACTTGGAAGGCTGAGATTGGAGGATTACAGTTCGAGGCCAGCCTGGGCAAATAGGTCATGATACCCCATTTCAAATAACCAGATCAAAATGATGGAGGTGTGGCTCAAGTGGTAGAGGGCCTGCTTTGCATGTGTGAAGCCCTGAGTTCAAACCACTATCGCATACCCTCCCAAATTTTTAGTCAAAATAATACTCATAAATAGAAGCACAGAATGAGCTCAGCCAAGACATTAATACAAATATCCTAGTAAAATATCAACAAATGGAACTTGGTACAAGAGCACTGCACAGAGGTGCAACTGGAGCACATGGAGCTATGCTAAGCTCCATGAGGGTTATTCACCATTAAGAAATCTATTTTAAAATTTGCCATGCATTGATTTATCTAGCATTCATATATGAAAACAGAAGAATGAAACCTGTTGAAACTGTTCCAAGAAGGGGGGAAGGTGATAAGCAAGAGTGATGGAGGGGCCAAATCTAACTAAGATATATTGTAAGCACATATGTAATATCACAATGTATCCCTCTGGACAACTATTATATGCTAATAAAAGTTTAAAAAAATCTTACCATGCAAATAAGTAAAAGATAAACCCATAAATGATATTGCTTACTCAATAATTTCTCAGAGAATATAGGAAAACAATTCTAGAGTAGACAATTTAATATAGAAAATAACATGGAATAAAAATCAAAACCTGTATCCCTCTTCTGACTCTTATCACTTGATTCCTTTCTTCTCTCTGAATGTAACCTCTTTAATGAATATAATTCTAGAACTTTCTTTTCTCTCCTTCCTTCCTTTCTTCTTTTCTTCTTTCCTTTCCTCTCTCCCTCCTTCCCTCCCTTTTTTCTTTTGTGTTTACATAGGAACAAACTTGGAATTTATCAGGATTTGTTTTGTGGCAAAATATATGATAAATTTTTAATTTTCCAAAGAATCTATTTGTAGAATGGGATAGCAGTGAGTCCTATACCCATCAAACACAAATTTTAGTGTATTATTTAGGTCATCTTACAGTCTTAGTTAGCTGAAGACTAGACAATAATTATGTTGCAGAAAGGAGGATTATAAACTGTTAGAAATAGTTCTCTTTGTGTACTTTAACATTTCTTTACCCTGAATTCAAATTAGTCTGTTTCTCCTCGTTAGCATTTGCATTTTTTTTTAATGGCTTTGTTTTACACATGCTTATCATTTCTTAAAACTATAGGAAATTACAAAAATATAAGTCAAAATTTACTCTCAATCCTATTACCTTTATGGAGCCATCACAAATGTTAGATTTACAGAATTCCAAACAGAATTCTTTAACTTGTAGCATACATACATTGGTAGGTAGGCACATAGAAAAAAGTCGAATAGGAGATTTTTAATAAAAATAATTCCATATAATTCATACTTCAAAAAATGAAAATGAGTTACTTGAGTTAAACAGAAAAAATAGCCAAATTGATACTAACAGAAATACTGAAACTTACAAATATTTATTGACTACAAGAACCATTAGTTTCTAAATAAGTTCTTTAAGATGAAGGTAAGACCATGGAAAATAATGTTACTAAATAGATAGAGAGATAGATGATAGAGAGATAGAGAGATAGAGAGAGAGATGATAGAGAGATGATAGACAGACGATACCCCTCGTGCATGCTTCAACTTTAAACAGTGGTTACTGACTTACTGCTGTGAAAGCTGGTAACTTCTGTCTCATTTCTCCTACTTCCTATCTTTCCGTTTCTAATTTTCAAGTGATATTGCTGTTTTTACTTTGGTGTGTTTTTAATTCTTACGTTCCTAAAACAATCCTTCCATAGCGTATAGCTGTAGTGCTCTAGTCAGTCAAATTCCAGTCTTGCATCCCATTTTGACCATACATTGGCTGATTGGATTTCATTTCTAGAATTTTTTCCAAAAGGCTCCATAGATGCTATGCCCCCAAGTTTTTCATCCTAATTACCTTATTTTTCTTTAACTGTCTGCCTTTGTTGCTTTCTTATGTTTTCCCAAATTCTCTAAAATCAAATTGGATCTCTGAAATCCTCATTTTTCTCTCCCATGCCTCCCTCCTGAAGTCTCTGCCCAATTCCCTTGCTCTAGACCGAGTTCCCGCTCCACACACACACACTATTGTCACGTCAGATTCTTCTTGGTTATTCTCCTGGGTAGAATCCGTGATTTTCTAAATTTATTCTCTTGCTTTTCTGGAGTACATCTTGTAGTCACCTTTTAAACAAACAGTGTGGGAGGTGAGCTTTGTGAATAACTCCAAGTCTGACAACAGCAAGTACAGGGAAACCAAAAGTGGTGGGGTCCCCTAAGGGGACTGTCCAGTATCTGTACCACAGGGCACCTTGGGGCTCGCCCTCCTTGGCTCAGTTGCTCTGTTTTGCCTTTGGCCATCTGAGGGCCCATGTCCTTTCATAAATTCAGTGTCTAAGTTGGCCACAGTCAGCATCTATGACTTGTACTCAGAAAACTTGAATAAACAATTGGTTCAGGGAGAAAACATCTCATTTTCACCTCAAAAAAAATTCTGAACAAATCGAAGAACATAACAAAATAGGAAGATATTTACTATGAGAATAATATGTCAATTAGAGAAAAATAGACCTAGAATGTCAATGACCAGTTTGCAAAAAGAAATGTTACCAACAAATATGAAAAGAAGTTTAGTTTTTGTAACAAGCAAACTAAAACACAGTCACCTGGAGGTTTGCCACCTTGACAGGGGAAGCCACCTGTATTCTGTGTAGGTTCACCTGTCAGCTCTCCACGACTTTTCTCAGGTGAAAATCTCTATTCCCTTGACCTTCCTGAACGTGCTGCACTGTTTGCTAACTCCTTAGGTGAGCTCTCCTCTTGTCTCTAAGCTGTTACTCACTACACTGAAGAGATCTTGTGAAAGGCTCACTGGCATTGACTTGGAAACCAGGTGCGCAGGTGAACTTTGGGATTGGTGCATCTCCACTCTGCGCCTGCGCGCAGCTCCAGCGCCCACGCCCATCACTTTCTGCCCAACACCCCATCTCCAGCCACATGCTACTACGGCACCCTTCATCCACACACTGACTCGGGGCTCTGTGTTTGAATCTTTGGGTGGGTCCTCTTCTGTCTACCTCTGAAACAATTGTCTGCACTGTTGGGCATGACCGGAGCAGGGAAGGATGGGACCTGGGAGCCTGCAAATTGAGCCTGGGCACTAGAGGGAAGGGAAAGGGAACAGAAAGACCACAGGGCCCTGCAGTCGTGAGGTGTTGGAGACAGGCAAAGAGCTGATTGATGTAAGAAAAGTTTGTGCGTGAAGGTGGAGTGCATGCTCCAGGGGCTGGGCCTACCTGGGCGTCCTTAGGGATGTCTGTGGGTCAGTGCAGACTGTGGTTGGGGAGAAAGGCAGGTGGGGTTAAGGGTCCTGCAGGGCAGGTGGCCAGAAGGGAAAGCGCCTCTTACCTTTGGCTTACCTGCTGCCATTTCCTTCTCTTTCTCTTTCCTTCCCCTCCTTGTCTGATCTTTCTGTTCCCCACTGATCCTCTCTGTGCTTATTTTTTTCTCCTGGCTCAGACAGATCAGCGAGTGAAGGCAGCAAGAAAGGTGTGGGAGGAGGCGAGGGGGAGGAACCTATCCAGGCCCGGTGACCTCCTCAAACACTGTGAGACTGTTCCTGGGGACATCATCGCAGCACATAGTAGGGGTCTGTCCCCAAGGCTACAGGCAGCCCATGATTCTGCTAATGTGAGTACTGTATCTTTAGCACTCAACTTTTTTTTTTTATTAACAGGCCCCTCCTTCTCTGTAACCTGAGGGGAGAGTTTGACTAGGCCTATTTAATAGACTTGTTTTTCAAAGTTCGATCATAAATGAAATGGTCTATATTGGCACTATTCTTTAGGGGAAAGTAAATGGATTCACCCTGGAAAACACTCAAATCAGCTGTAAAAAGGGATGCTCTGAGATCACAGAGGCAGGGTGTAGTTGAGTTGTAGCATGGTCAGGAGATGCTGAGTGACCTCCAGCACCCAAGGCCACGTAGCTCTCTGGTGGGCTGCGGCCAGGCAGGTCTGAATTAAGGGGACAGGGTCACATCTGGAATTAGAGGTCCTTCCCAACCTTTCCACTCCCATGTGGAGGAGACCTAAGGAGTGCCGGCTGCTGTCTGCCCCCCAGACTGAGTGCACTTTTGTTACCCAGCCAAATCGTAGCTGAAAGCATTTTGGTTGTTAAATAATTCACGAGTAGTCTCGGTTGAAACATCACCCCCTCTCCTGTTTCTCTTAAAACTCAGCAAGAAAGCAGGAAATAGTGAGAAAAAGATGTTGACAATTACTGTTACAAGGTCATTTGTCTAACAGCCTATGACCCACTGGAGTAATGAAGCAGATAGCAAGCCAGATTGTTCATGCTGACTTCTGAACATCTTGCCTTGGAAATTCTTCACATTCAAAAACGGGCTTGCCAAGAAGGTCATGTTTTCACTCCTTGGCGGTGTCAAGCAGGACGAAGACGATGAGGACACACACCTCAATTCTTCATCACGTGCTTATTGCTCCCAACAGGGTTGCTTCTTGAGGGAAGGCTGTTTAGAACTTTTTCCCCACATGATAAGAGAAGAATTCTGAGACATTCTCAGTTAAGCTGTAGGCTGGATCATGGGGAGAGGAACAAGAGTTCATTTTAGCTGACAGCTCCCAGCTAGTCAATAAAGAGAAACAACTGCCCCCTGTGCACTGAAGATCAAACACTGAGGCTCGACTACATTCCACACCAACCACCTAGGAAGCGACAGCGACTTCCCTCTGGGGACAGCCTCCTACGTTAGGACTTTGCCCACTAAACTATTAGGTTTAGGGTAAAGGATTTATGTTTCTTCTCTCCAAAATTTCACTGGGAGCCCCTAGCCGCATTTTTCCAACTGCTGCCTGTCCATACTGCTGGAGCTTAAGGTATTTGTCCCAGGACTGGTCTTTTTTTACCTTTGCCTGGCAGCTGTATAGCTCAATAAGACTAAGAGAACTCTTAGTCTTGAAAGTTTGATTTAAAACAAATAAAATCTGGCCTTTTGAACACAGTAGATTTCAGAGCACCATTTCTGTCCCCCAGTCATGGAATTGCTGCTGTACTTTGGGACATGTGAACAAAAGTAAGAACGCATCTTTATCATTTAAAGATGGTGACTCATGCCTGTAATCCTAGCCAATTGGAAGGCTGAAATCAGGAGGAGCTTAGGCAAGCCTTGGCAAAAAAATTGTGAGATCCCATCTCAATGGAAAAAAGCTGGGCCTGGTGGCGCATGCCTGTCATCCCAGCGATGTAAAATGTGTAAAATGGGAGGATTGTGCTCCAGCCCACTCAGGGCAAAAAGTTAGACCTTATCTCCAAAATAACCAGAGCAAAAATTGCTGGAGGAGTGGTTCCAGTGGTGGAGCACCTCCCTAGCAAGCACAAATTCCTGAGTTCAAACCCCAATGATTTAAGAAAAGGTATAACAATCTGTTAAGGCTAGGTCTATCATCCATAACAAATAACATGATTTTAAAAAAGGCTCCTGCCTGCAAGAACACCAGCCAGCCCTGGTGTGCTTCCAACAACATGATCTCACCTGCCCAGGATGGAGGAGTCCACCATCTTTCCTCTGGCATCCTGACACCTGAAGTCTGAGCTGGACAGACAAATGTGGCTGCTCTAGTGTGTCCAGATAGGAGAGACCTTCCCAGGATCAGGACAACTGGATCCCATCCTGACAGCCTATTGCCTCTCCTCCAAAGGGATCTACTGTCCTCAGACTCCACGGCACATGGAAAGGAAGATGTGGTGTAGTTCTCAGTTCATGACTAGGAGTGCGATTGTGCACACACTGGTAAAATTCAAGCACCTTTTTTAAGTTAGGAAGAAAGTGCAGTTGGGCCTCTGTATCACTGATCTGCATCACAGATTCAAGCCGCCACAGATGGAAAATCTGTGAAAAGAGATTGCATCAGGGCTGAACATGTTCCTGTTCTTGTCTTGTCGTTATCCCTAAACAATACAGCTTCGTAACACTTCTACTGATGACTAAAGTAGCTGGGAGGATGTGCATAGGTTCTATGCAAACACTACATTCTTTTATACGGGTACTTGAGTGTCTGTGAATTCTGGCACCAGTGGGCACCCTGCAAAATCCTCAAGAATGTCAAGAGACAACTGTTGATGCTTTATGGGCAGACGATTGCGCCATAGGGGCAGCAATAGCAGGGTAACGTGCAATAGTATGACTTCAGCCAGGTCAGTGTCCCTGATTCACAATGGGAGACAAGGACAGTCTGTATGATGATAGCCTATGATAAGGTAATTAGCCACAAAGAGTAAGCAGGTCTTATTCCTAGTTTTGCTTGTACAGGCAAAGAACATTGCACTGTCCTGTGCTTTTTCTTCTGCTGGGTACTCAGCACTCAGTGGTCAATAAATTAGTGCAGGACTCAACAGCTTGTAAAGCAGCATGTGTGTTGAATCTGCCCTTGCTCCTAGGTAAAGATTTGTTCTGTGGTCGGGCACAAGCTTCCACATTCACTAAATTTTGAGATGAGACCTGGAGGCAGCCTCCCTGTGACCTCTCTGTGCTCCTTCCTCACCAGGCTGGAGCCTGAGGCTCTTTCTTTGCTGTTCCCAGCCCTCTGCATCCTGAGTGACAAGTCTGAGGCACTGGACCCACTCTCTCTCCTGGTGCCCAAGTAGGTGCCAGGCATAGAGAGCTTGGAGGGCCTGGAGCTTCAGGGCAGTGCTCAGCCAGGGGCAGTTTAAAAATGCACATTCTTAAGATCCTGTCACCTGCAGCAATATGGGTGAGTCTGGAGGACATGGTGCTAAGTGAAATAAGCACAGAGGGACAAATGCCACATCTTCTCATTTACACATGGAAGAGGAGAATAGAATTGTGGTTACCGCGGCCTGGGAAGCAGGGCAGAGGAAGTGAAGAAAGAATAGTGCAGCTGGCACAGTGGTCCATGCCTGTATTCCTAGCTACTTGGGAGGTGGAGATTGGGAGGATTGCTGATCAAGGCCAGCCTCCACAGAAAAGTTAGTGTGACTCCATCTCAACTAATAAAGTGATGTGGAGGTGCCCGCCTGTCATCCCGGCTATGTGGGAGGTGTAGATAGGAGAACTGCCATTCAAGTGGGCCTGGGCATAAATGTGAGACCCTCTCTTAAAAGTAACCAATGCAAGAAGGGTTGGCAGAGTGACTCAGTGGTAGAGGACCTCCCTAGCCAGTGTGAGGCCTTGAGTTCAGGACTGCCAAAAAAAAAAAAAAAAATCAGTCAGGTGGAGTGGCCCACATCTGTAATCCTAACTACTTGGGAGGCAGAAATCAAGAGCATTATGATTCAAAACCAGCCCAGGCAGAGAAGTCAGTGAGACTTCATCTCAACCAGTAAAAAGTGATATGGTAGCGCACACCTGCCATTCCAGCCAACAAGAGATGTAAATTGGGGTATGGCAGTCCAAGTGGCTGGGACACAAATGTGAGACCCTATTTGAAAAATATCTAAAGCAATTAAGAGGCTGGGTGCTTGGCTCAGGTGGTAGAGCTCCTGTCTACTAAGTGCAAGGCCCTGAGTTCAAACCCCTCCCCCCAAAAAAGAACAGCATTGCTATAAACATTTGTATACATGTTTTTGTGTGTATGGTTTCATTGCTTTTGATAGAGTCCCAGGAGTGAAATTGCTGTGTTATAGCATAAGTTTATGATTTTATTTATTTTTTATAAATTTTTATTAGGAAACATTCATTATACGGGGGAGAGGGTTATAGAGACAATTCCGATCAGACTTATATTGTACATTATTTACATCGCCCCCATTGTCTCTCCCCCTCAACCCCTCCCCACCCCACTAAAAGCAATTGTAAGGTTTCTTAGTTCTATTTCATATAGGCATATGAAATCCTTCTACCATATACTGTCACCTTGATCTCCTTCCTTCACCCTCCCCTGTCCCACTGGTACCCCCTGCCCCGTGCACACTGTGCCTTTTTTACAGTCCTGATTTTTGTTATTAATACTTAGGTTGACGTTCAAAGGGGTGACTCAATGCATGCCTTCTGTGGGTGTGCTTTACTTTGGTCTGTTCAATCCCTTCGAAGGGAGAGTATCCAAAGTTTATGATTTTAAGAAGCTGCTGTGAGACGGGTTAAAGTCACCCAGCCCTCCCTAAGGGGATTTTGTTAGGAGTCAAGCACTATTAGATATAATGTTAGGAATGCTAATGACAGGTCCTTATCGCAAATGCCAGTAAGTGTATACTTTCCCTTCAACTAAACTAAGCTGCTAGGAGTCAGGACAATTTGATCCTTTGATTGACAGTTGTCAGATCCTTCCCCGTGCCCAGATGCTCTGAGTGGTGAGCTGTCAACCAAGCAGCTCCTTTTTGCCACTGACTGGACTGTGATGTGACAGCAGCCTGGCAAAGACTGCTTTGCACAGTTTCCTCAAGGAAATTACACTCCAGCTGCTCAGAGCACTGTGACCTCAACTGCTGGTGCCTCAATGCCTGCTTCTGTCACCACTGCTCCAGAGGACCTGCAGGGGCTTTGCCAAACTTCACTCGAACAAGGTAGGCCTGGGTGACTCTAGACACCGCTCAACTTGCAGCTATTTTCACCCAGACCAGAGAGGACGCACTTCCCCAGTGGCTCAACAGAAGCATGTGATTGGTGGAATTTGAGACTTGTGATTGGTTATTATGTAAGGCTTCTTATTGGTCCTTATGTAAGACTTGGGGTTGGTGGAACTGGAAGCTGTGCTGTGATTGGTGCAAATCACACAGCGTACAATCCTGTATTTGCCTGCCACACCCCTTTCGGGTCAGGCGTGCCTCCGGGCTGCAGTCTACGCCTATTGAGTCAGCCTGTAGTTGTCCCCAGTGTGGCAACCTTAGGTCCAATGACGGCTTCTCGCAAGTGGTTTCCTCTTGCCTGCTTTTGACCTTTATCATTGGTGAAGTGGGCTGAACTGTAACATAGAGGAGATGGCAGCAGCAGTGACAAAAGTGGCAGCAATGGTAGCTGAGAGGAGGCAGCTTGAGGAGTCCCAGACAGCCGCCCCTCCCCCCAGCTGTCCTTAGAAGCCATGGTTCCCGACACCCAAGGCTTGAATGCTGTAGCACTGTGGTGCTCAAGGCTGTTAGGACTGGCAGCTGCTAAGAGCTGAGGACTGGACTCCGGCAGTCAAGGCCTGAGCCTAGAGCCACCAGTCTCTGGTGTCTTGAGGCGGGAGCCAGGAGCCTCTAGTTCTCAGGACTCAGAGCCATCGGTCTCTGAGGTTTTCAGTGCATCCCAGAAACCTTTAGCCCGCCGGGGCTCAGGATGCCAACACTACAGAGCACTCCTCACCTACCCTCCACCTCTGAGTGCAGCAAAAGGACCTGGCCAGCTGATGGGTAACAGTCACACCATTTCCCATTCCTGCCAGCAGAATGTCCAGAAGCTTTTTTCTTTTCCTGGGACTGGGATGCAAACTCAGGACCTTGTGCTCACAAAGCAGATGCTCAACTGCTTTAGCCAGGCCTCCAGTCCATTTTACATTTTGCTCCGATTATTTTGGAGATGGGGAGGCCTTACGAAGTATTTGCCCAAGCTGACCTTGAGTTGTGACCTTCTTGATCTCAGCCTCTCAAGTAGCAACCATTACAGGTGTGAGCCACCTGGCTTTCACCGATCTTTTAGTGTGCTTAATGTAGATGGTCTTTGGTCAAATGCTTGAGATAAAATGGGTTGTTGTATTGAGTCATCCAGAGTATATTCTGGATAGATGTTCTCTATCAGGTGTACGATTTGCAAATATTTTCTCTCCATTTGTGGGATGTAGCTTAGTTTTCATGATGGTGGTTTTCTGAAGTGCAAATGTTTTTAATGTTGATGAAGTCCAGCTTTCAAGATTTTTGGTATCCTAGCTGAGAACTCATCGCGTAATCCAAAGTCTGTTTACTTCTTCACACATTATCGTTTTACTTCTTCCATTTAAGTCCATGATCTGTTTTCAGTTCGTTTTTGTAGTGGTGAGATTAAGGGATCTAAATTCATCTTCGTTGCATATGGGTTTCCAGTGATCCCAGCAACACTGGTCTGGTTGACAAGTGTTCTTCAAAATGTATAAAGTAAAAGGGAAATTTGCCATCTTCTAACCGGTTGGATTTAGTGCTCACTTTGCTGGCTCTGTTCACACATAGTATAAGTCAATTGGAGGCCAAGCAGTCATGTCATGTATGTCTCTGCGCCTCCTGTTCTAGACAGGGAGGGGCCACCATGCATGCTTCCCCCTGCCTCATCTTGGACACAGGGAGCATGCAGTCTATGTGCAAGTGGTTATGTGGAGGTGCTGGTTACCCTGTCTGCTCGTCACCCTCAAAAGTTAACAAAGTGAGCCAAAGCCTGGGTGAAGATCAGGAAATCCAGTGGCTGCCTGTAGGTGCACCGATCAGAAGTAGATTGCTGGTGTTTTACAACTGCACTAAAGAGCCAGTTCACACCAGTATCCACCCAAAGCACACTCTCTTTGCTGCTGGACCTTTGTGCTCCAGTCTCATCCTTCTTCAAAGCAGAGGGGAGAGGACTCTAAGTTTTCCTAAGAGGAAGCCAGGCAGGGACATTGTGTCTGCCAATCCATGGGCATGGGCAGTCTTTCCATCTTCTAATGTATTCTTCAAATTCTTCTCCCAGGGTTTTATGCTTTTCATTACAGAGGTGTTTCAACTCATTGGTTAGGTTTATTCCCAAGTATTTAATTGTTTTGAGGCCATCGTGAATGGAATTGTCCTCATTTCTTTCTCAGCCTGTTCATCATTGGTATACAGAAGAGCTACTGATTTTTGTATGTTGGTTATATATATCTCGCTACTTTGCCTAAAATATTTATCACATATAAGGATTTTGTGGTTGGGGTCTTCAGCGTCGCTTAAGTATAGGATATCATCTATAAATAGGGATGACTTGACTTCTTTCTTTCCTATTTGTATCCCTTTCATTTTGCTCCCTTGCCTTATTGCTCTGGCTAGGAATTGAAGCACTGTATTGAACAAGAGTGGAGAGAGTGGAAACCCATGTCTCACTCCTGACTTCAGTTTTCCTGAATTTACTGCAACTTTGGCTATAGGTTTATCATGGATAGGGTTTCTGATACTAAGATGCATGCTTTTCCTAGTTTCTTCAGGGCTTTTATCATGAAGGGATATTGAATTGTTTAATTTAATTTTATTTTTTGGCGGTATTGAGGTTTGAACTCAGGGCCTTATGCTTGCTAGGCAGGCTATCACTTGAGCCACTCGGCCAGCCCTGGGATGCTGAATTTTGTCAAAGGCCTTTTCTGTGTTTATTGAGACAATCATGTAGTTTTTGTCCTTTACTCTGTTTATGTGCTGCATTACTTTTATTGATTTGCAAATGTTGAACCATCCTCATATCCATAAAGTGAACCAACTTGATGATGGTGTGTGATTTTTTTTAATGTGTTGTTGAATTTGGTTTTGTAAGTATTTTACTGAGAATTTTTGCATCTATGTTCCTCAGGAAGACTGAGCTGTGATTTTCTTTTTGTGTGTGCTTATCAGGTTTGGATATCAGCCTGAGTTTGGTAACGTTCGTTCCCCTTCTATCTTGTGCAATAGTTTGAGGAACATTGGTGCAAGTTCTTAAAGGCTTGGCAGACTTCAGCAGGGCGTCCATCTGCTCCTGGCTTTTCTTTGTTGAGAGAAATTTATTTTTGCTTCAATTTCATTGCTTGTTACAGAACTGTTTCTGTGATTTATATTCTTTTGTTTCAATTTTGGTAGTTCATGGCATCTAGAAATTTATCTTTTTCTTCTAGATTTTCTAGTTCATTAAAATACAAGTTTTTAGTATCCCTGATGATCCTGTGACATTGTTGGTATTTGTCGTGATATCCCTTTGTCGTCTCTAATTGTATTAATTTGCATCTTCTTCCTTTTTCTTTTGGTTAGTTTGGCTAGGGAGTTGTCAACCTTACTTACCTTTTCAAGAACTGGCTTTTTATTTCATTAATTCTTTTTTCTTTCTTTTTTTGCTGGGACTGGGGTTTGAATTCAAGGCTTTGCACTTGCAAAGCTTGTGCTCTACACTTGGGCCACACCTCCAGTCCATTTTACTCTGGTTCCTTCAAGATAGGGTCTTGTGAACTATTTGCCTAGGCTGGCCTCAAACTGTGATTCTCTCAATCTCAGCCTCCTGAGTAGCTAGGATTACAGGTGTGAGCGACCGGTGCCCAAATCATTGATTCTTTGTATTGTTCTTTTAGTCTACATTTTGTTCATCTCTGCCTTGATCTTTATGATTTCTTTCCAATTACTGCTTTGGGTTTGGCTTGTTCTTGTTTTTCTAAGAGTTTGAGACACATCACTAGGTTATGTATTTGGGGTATCCTAATTTTTTAATGAAGGCATTTATAGCTATAAACTTGCCTCTTAGCACTGCCTTTGCTGTGTCCCAAAGGTTCTGGTAGGGTGTTTTTTTGTTTTCATTCTGTTATAGGAATTAATTTCCCCCCATACCATACTTCTTGTGTTTCTGCATTGGGATTTCTGCTTCTGAGGAAGTTTTAATCACCTGCAGTTTTTCAGTTGAAACATTCTCAGAGTTTAGGCAGAACAGTGTAGTGGCTGGATTTGAGGCAAGCTAGAAGTAAGGAAAGTTTGGGACTCATGTGTAGGTGTCCCAGGGACAGCCCAGACCACCCTTACCTGGCCGGGAATTGCCCCTGCTCTGCAAAACTCATTGATTATTGGATGGAAATCTCCTGGGTCTGCCCTCCCCATGGGTTAGTGTAGGTTTTTAAAGCACCTGAAAAAGAAGCATGTCCTTCTGCCGGCAGACTCCATTTGCGCCCCACCCTGCTCCCCTTTGTATTTTCCTTCCCTGACTTTTAATAGACTCCCTTTACACCCATGTGTTCTGCCATGTGTAACAAGCTTTCTCTCGCACCATTACTACTGAACCTAACTGGGGGTGACAGGACATGCAGAAAGGACAAGCAGTAGAAGACAAAGCTGGGACCAGGTGTGCTGGGTGCTTGGATGGAGATGCACAACAGCCTTGTTGCTTCTTTTCTCTATTATTCTCTATTCTTTAAGGCCTTACTCCTTTACAATTCTTTAAAACCTTGCTTCTTTTCTATTCTTTAAAGTCTCTTTCCTTAGACTCGCTCTGTCCCATGTTTTCTTCAACTGTTCTTTAGCATAATCTCTCTTAAAGTCTTTGCCCTCAGATTTGCATTGCCCCATGTTCTCTTTAGCTTTTCTATAGCTTAGCTTTTCTAAAACCTATGTGTAAAGTTCTTGGTGCAGAAAGCTGCTCTGGTGGAGACATAGCAGCCAGCTGCATCATTCAGCGGCAGTCTCACAAGCAGCCCGCGGCAGCCAATCAAAACCCTTAAAAAAACCTTCAGCGAGTCTTTTATGTCCAGTGGTAAATGAGGTGGAGCAACAGTTCTCAGGGAGGGGTGTGACACTGTAACAAGAGAATCCTGCCATTCCTACTTCTTTCTTGGAATGTAAACAATTTAGGAAAAGCAGCTTGCCTAGGCTTCTCATAACCTGCTCCCCACATCTACCCCCTTTTTTATTTCTTAAATGCTCCTGATGAAGCCTGTTCCCCAATCCAAGGAGTTGTCTTGAAACCTCTGTTTTATGCCAGGGCTGTTAGGGTCCAGTCTCTCAAGCACAAAGTAAAACCTCTTTGACTATGAGCCGCCTGCAAAGCAGCCTGTAGGGGATTGTTCACAAGAGTAGGAAGACTCTTGGTCTGTGGAGGTAACCCCAAATGCATGGTTCCCAGTACTTGATGGGCCAGAGTGTCCTCCTGACCCTCCTCATCTGAGTCAGAATCTCCAGACTGAACTTTACTTTTAAGGTGGGTCTGACGGCTCAGCTTCTCCACCACCCTCGGCATCTTGTTACTGCCTCTCACACTCCTGTAGGGCTGGTTGTAAGGGGTGAGTCCCACATCCCGGCTCGGCTACCAAGGAGGAAGATCTTTTATTTCTTACTTCTGTTTCCTACTTTATTATAACATCTCTCTATTATGCTATATTTCTTCTTCTACCATATTCTACCGTATAATTCTTCTATCGTATTCTACTGTATATTTCTTCATTTTTTCCCTTTTACCTAATTTCTTTAACATAGCTTTTTTAAAGCCTAGATATAGACTTTCCCAAGTTTTTACACCTGGGTGTACTCACTTTCTCTCTCACTTTGCTTATTTTTCATTTCTCTATTATGTGTGTGCTTCCCAGAGAGTGTCTCCTTGTTTCAGGCTTTGTGTTCCCCCATAGTTAGGTCCCTGTTTGGGTGCCATCTCTAGAGAGCTTTTTCATGCTCTCTTCCTACTTCTCTGAACGTAAACAACTTAGGAAAAGTAGCTGTGCTGCATCTTGCCTGGGCCTCTCATAATCTGCTCCCCACAGCCATGGATTCTTCCTGGTGGGACAAAGAATTTGGAAGTCTTCTGATCAGACTGCACAGGTTGAGGTGCTGTTTGTTTCTCACCACTGCACAGGTTGAGGGGTGTGGCCTAGCAGCCGAGAATTCACTCACATTCTCAGGGTTCCAGGCTTGATCCCCAGCACTCTCAGGTCAAGGTAAACTAGCTGGAATCTCTTGTAGGAGAGTTGATTGTCTGCTGCTGGGCTGCGTTGAGGCTTGCCTCCTTTGTGTACTGTGCTGCTGCTGACTGCAGGGAGCTCTACAGCCTGTGGCCACACAGGTTCCCACTTACTGCACAAGCTCCACACTTTGTGTCCCCCAAGACTTTGGATGATCCCCAAATGTGTCAGAGAGTAGGTGAAGTAAACACTGAGTTCTGCACTGGCTGGGAGAGAATTGAGGGACACAGGCTCTGTACCTGCTGTTAATGCTTATAGGTGTGTTTCACAGTTCACCTCCCTGTGGAGAAGAGGCTATGGAAGTCTTGTGATTCAGAGGGTCTGGAGTCAGGGCCCTCAGTGCTCTCAGACCCTGTCCAGCAGTTCACCTCTCTGTTGTGGGAAAGATGCTGTGGATATCACGTGATTTGGAAGGCCTCAGGTCACCTCAGAACAAACACAGGCTAGGATGCACTTCTTGAGAGTGGGCCTCAGTGCTTTCAAGCCCTGTCCAACAGTTCACCTTCCTGTGTGGGCTGAGGGGAGTCTGTGGTTATCATGTGATTCTGAGACTCTGGGATGAATGTTCTGACCCACCTAGTAGCCAACACATGGAGGACAGGCACTGGAGGCTGACTACTATGCCTGACAAAGGCTCAGTGCTTTGTTTCAGTATCTACCCTCAAGTGATGGGACTTCTTCTGGCCAGGGTGGGTGGGACCTCTGACTGCCATTTCCCCTGCTGCCAGAGCTCCAGTTGCTTGATCTTCTCTGAAGGAGCATGACATCCTCCCTCTCCTTGACCACCACTCGTCCATCTTCCCTCCCCTTCAAACACTTCGGCAGGTTTCCCAAGATGACCTGAGCTGTGACCGTTTCTTCTTTACAAGCCTCCAGAGTATCTCAGTCTCAAACAATAGGCCTTCTCTCAAAGTGACACCTTGATATAGTCCTCAAAGGTAAGGGAATCAAGAGAATATCTTTCTTTACTAAGGCTACCCTTCTACACCAGAGCAGAAACTGTCTCACCAAATCCTAGCACTGGGTTTAAGGCTTTCAGGAGTTGGGGGTTTCTCCAGCAGCTGGAATTGTCTGTCACCAGGGCCTCTCACTTACCTTGTGGGTGCATCTTTGGCTTTCTCCCCTCTCCAGGGAAATTTGGGATGGCTTGGAACTCTTTGTTGCTTTTCTCTGTTTCCTTGGTTTCTCTATGCTTTTCTGCTGTCTTGCTTTTCCTTTCTTTCTCTCCTGTAGTTTTCCTCTAGCCTCTCCTGCATTACTTGACTCTTCTCATTCAGGGAGTCAAAACAATGGATGTTTCTAATCCACCCTCTTCCCTAAACAGCTTTCCAGATGGAACATTTTAAAAGGAAAATGGCATATATGTGCATGTTAGAAGGTGTAGATAAGCAAACAACAATCACTCATGCATCAACTCTCCAGTTTAGGACACAACACAATATAGGCACAGTGGAAGTCACTTGTGTCTCCATCACTACTCCCTTCCCTTTTGCTCTATCCCCAGACCAATTTCCTCCTTTTGTTAGAATAGACAGCTAGAATGACATAAGCAGGGAAGAGTTAGCTTCCATCCCCCACCTCCCCATATCTCAGACATCCCAAATGCAACACTCTGGACCCATACAACCAAGTGACATATGTGCATCCCTTGGCCCATTTAGCCAGGTTAAGGGTGGACCCAGCATATCTTCTCTTCCCTTTGCCAAACAAAGAACTAGATGATGGCAACTTGGGCAGTAGATTCTTTCTCCAGTGACCTCACGTTTCCAAGATGCATTTGCCTTTAATAAAAACCTCTTTCTTTTAACAATAAAAGTCTCTTCCTCTAACAGCACTTATTTTTCCTTTGGAATGCCAGGACAGTGTTCTAATTTTAGACACTGTACCCAAGAATCAGGCCATTACAACACCATCACACCCACTGACCACTGCTAGCTGGTGATACTTTCATCCTTTTCTCATAGGGCCACTTTCCTCTCTCCCTACTATTTACAAATTTATATACTAAAAGTCTACTACCCTGACAGTATTTAGCAAAAGATTTGTGGTGGAAGATCACTTCATGGAAATTTTTGTTCTTTGATGAAGTGGTTATTAAACATTTATAAATAAATTTTGATGATTAATCTCTGAATTCATTTTTTTGGGTTGCTTTACAAAAGAACAGCATCCCAAACTGCACCTAGAAGTGGAAATATTCACTAGCACAATGAATCTCTATCTTCCCACTGAAAAAAAAGGGGCAGCTGTCTGTGATCCCCCATCAATTATTTCATTCATTCATTTACATTCACGTACGGCATTTGATGGCTGGCAGCTGCCATGCCTACACATAGCTTCTCCACCTGGGCTTGCTTACAACATAGTGGCTGGATTCCAAGGGTACGTGTCTCAAGGGAGAATTTCACCACTCTTAACGTGGCCTTGGAAAGCATGCAGTGTCACTTCTGCCACATCCTGATTGTCATAAAGGCCTGATCAGAAAGTGACAAGGTTTGGAAGAACACTGAATTGCAAACATTGTTGTGGCTATTTTTGGAAATAGAGCCTATCAGAACTAGAAACAAGCAATTTAAATAAAATATTATTTAAAATTACACCATAATCGTATAATATTTATGGAGAAATTAATGAAATATGTGCAAGATCTCAGTCCTGAAAACAAGGAATCCAGGCTCCTAGAGAATGATGTGACCTTGTCTTTCTGTAGGACTAATCCAGTGTCTTTGATGAAAACAGTATAGGACAGTGTAGTGCAGGCATATAAGCAGACAAATAGGTCATTGAAATACAATAGAGTCTAGAAATAGACCCAAGCACATAGGGCTAAAGAATTTTGACAAAGTTATTAAGCAACTCAGTAAGAAAGGGGCAGTTTTTTCAATAAGTGATATTGTAACTGCTTTACCTCCACATTGGAAAAAATGAAAGCCTGAACTCCTTAATCATGCACAATGCTTAACTCAAATGGATCAAAACTTAAATGTACAACACTAAACATATAAATCTGGAGGAAAACACTGGAGGAAAGATTTCATACAAAGCCAGAAAACACTAGCCATGAAATAACACATTTATAAATTGAATATCATCAAAAATAAAACTTCTGTTCAACAAAAGATACCACCAAGAAAATGAACGGGCAAGCTACAGACTACAAAGACATGTTCACAGTCACACAACTGATAAAGGACCTATTTCTAGAACATGCAAATAACTTCTGAAACTCCATATTAAAAAACAAGAAGGCTAACTTTAAAAAATGTTCAAAAGACTTGAATGGACCAATAGAAATGAAGATATACACATGGTCAACTTGACATGAAAAAGTGCTCAAAATCACTATTAGAATAACAGCAGATTTCTCAACAGAAACGTTAAAACAAGGAGGACATAGAATGAAGTGTTTCAAGCCCTGAAAGAAAATAACTGCCAACCTGGATTACTGTACTCAGCAAAACTATCCTTCATCATTGAGTGAGAAATAAAAGTTTTCTATAATTAAAAAAAAAAAAAGGAATTCATAACCACTAAGCAGCACCACAGAAACTATTTAAAGGACTCCTTCACATAGAAGAGGAAGGCCAATACAACCATGAAGATAAATTTCACTATACAAGTAGATAAACAAATGAAGATTAGGGAAGAATTAAATGCAATAAAAAGAACAGCCGGGCACCAGTGACCCAGGCCTGTAATCTTAGCTACTTAGGAGGCAGAGATCAGGAGGATTATGGTTTAAAGTCAGCAGGGCAAATAGTTTGTGAGATCCTATCTTGAAAAAGCCCTTTACAACAAAGGGCTGGTGGAAAGGCTGAAGGTATAGGTCCTGAGTTCAAACCCCAGTACTGCAAAAAAAAAAAAGACAAGAATTACCACTTACCTTTTAATAATAACTCTGGACATTAATGTTCTCTATTCTCCAATCAAAAGACACAGACTGATAGATTGGATTAAAAAAGAAGACCCATCCTTTTGTTGCCTATAAGAAATGAATCTCACTGGCAAAGACTAACACTGGCTTAAAGTGAAAGGATGGAAAAAGATATTTCAAGCATATGGTGCCAGAAAGCAAACAGGAGTAGCTATAGTCATATCTGACAAAGCTGACTTCAAAACAAAATTAGTCAGACAAGACAAAGATGGTCATATTGATAAAGGGGACAATCCATCAAGCGTATATAACAATTGTAAACAGATAAGGACCAAATGATAGCACACCTAATTTCATGAAACAAATGCTACTGGACATAAAAGCACAGAGACCCCAACACAATAATAGTGGGTGACTTTAATATCCCACTCTTATCAATATGTAGGTCATCCAGACAAAAAATCAACAAGGAAGCTTCAGAATTAAATGACACTTTATATTAAATAGACATAACAGACATCTACAGAATATTCCACCAAATAGCCACCAATACAAATTCTTCCCAGCAGCCTATGGAACTTTCTCCAAAATAGATTAAACACAGGAAAATGGAAATAACTTCCTGTATTTATCAGACCACAATGAAATAAAAGTCGAATTCAACAGCAAGAGAAACTACAGACACATTCGAACATGTGGTGACAGAAGAACACACTTTTGATTGATTAGCAGACCATCAAAGAAATGGGGGGGGGGATTAAAAATATTCTAGAATTAAGTGAAAATGAAAACACAACTTACCAGAACCTTTGGGATATGGAACAAGCAGTGATAAAAAGAAAGTTTACAGCAGCGAGTGCCTACACTAAAAAATAAGAGAAATCACAAATAAATAACCCAATAGTATACCTCAAGCTCTTAGAAAAACAAGAACAAGCCAAACCACAAAGCAGTAGAGGGAAAGAAATCATAAGGATCTGGCAGAAATGAACAAAATGTAAACTAAAAGAACAATGCAGCAATCAATGAAACAAAGACTTCATTCTTTGAAAAGATAAACAAGATTGACTACCCCCTACCCAACCTAACTAAAAGAAAGAAGATCAAATTACTAAAATTAGAGATGACGAAGTGGATATCACAACAAATGCCAAGAAATTCATAGGATCATCAGGGAACAGTTTGCAAACTTATATTTTAATGAACTGGAAAATCTATCAGAAATGAATAAATTTCTGGATGCTACCAAAATTGAACCAGGAGGATATAAACCACCTAAACAGTACAACAAGCAATGAAATTGAAGCAGAAATAAAGATTCTCCCAACAAAGAACAGCCTAGGATGGATTCACTGCTGAATTCTACCAGACCTTTAAAGAACTAATACCATCACTTTCAAATTATTCCATAAAACAGAAAGGGAAGGAATGCTACCAAACTCATTCCATATGTCATTATTACTCCGATGTCAAAACCAGATAAGGACACACAAAAGAAAAATCACAGACCAGTTTTCTTGAGAAACACTGATGCAAAAATTCTTAGAAAAATACTTGCAAACCAAATTTAACAATACATAAAAAAGATTATACACCACAATCCAGTTGGTTTCATTCCAGGGATGCACGAATGCTTCACCACATGCAAATCAATGGACACCTGTGGTGTAACACCTCTCCTGATTGTCTCGTGGTTAGCCTGAAAGCAGAGGCCAGTAGTGCCTGAACTTGTATCACTTCCCTGGCCCAGTAAAATCAGCCATCAGAGGACTGAAGGAGTTGAAAGACCAGTTACAAGTGCTACCATTTGGGACATCCCTAGCTTACAATAAGTGGGTTAATTTATATGGCAAAAAATATAGCACAAAAAAAGAATAAAGGGCAAAAACCACATGATCATCAACAAATCTACGCCAACATCATACTAGATGGAGAAAAACTGAAACCATTTCCTCTAAAGTCAGGAATAAGACAAAGGTGTCCACTTTCTCCACTCTTATTCAATGTAGTGCTTCAATTCATAGCCAAAGCAATAAGGCAAGAAAACAAAATAAAAGGGATACAAATAGGCAAGGAAGAAGTCAAATTATCTCTGTTTGTAGATCATATGATCCTATACTTAAAAGACCCTAAAGACTCCACCAAGAAGTTCTTAGATCTGATAAATGCTTTCAGCAAAGTAGCAGGATACAAAATCCACATATAAATATCAGTAGCTTTTCTACATACTAATAATGAACAGGCTGAGAAAGAAATAGGAGACAGATCCCATTCACAATAACCTTAAAAATTAAACACTTAGGAATAACCTGGCATAGGAGGCGAAAGACCTCTGTGATGAAAACTATAAAATACTGAAAAGAAAACTGAAGAAGAGGTGGAAAGACCTCCTGTATTCCTGGATCAGCAGAATAAATATTGTGTAAGAGGCTATACTCGTGAAAGAAATCCACAGATTCAATGCAATCCCCATAAGAATTCCAATATCATCTTTCAAAGAAATAGAAAAACAATCCTAAAGTTCATATGGAAGCACAAAAGGCCCCAAATAACCAAAGCAATGCTGAGAAAAAAGAGCAATGTTGAAGTATCACAATACCTGACTTCAAACTATACTACAGAGCTATAGTAACAAAACCAGCATGGTTTTGGCACAAAAGCAGACAGAACAAAATAGAAGACCCAGAAATCAGCCCACAGAGCTATAGCCATCTGATTTTAGACAAAGTTTCCAAAAGTATATGTTGGAACAAAGACAGCCTCTTCAACAGATGGCTTGAGGAAAGTGGATATTTACAGGTAGAATACTAAAGCTAGACCCCTATCTCTCACCCTGTGCAAAAATTAATTGAAAATGGACCAAAGATCAAAGTGTAAGTCCTGAAACTTTGAAGCAACCAGAGAAAAATCTAGGGAAGACCCTTAAAGAGCTAGGCTTAAGTAATGGTTTTCTGAATAGAACTCCAGTTGCTAGGATTAAGAGCAAGAACTGGTAAACAGGATTGTATCACATTAAAAAGTTCCTGCCCAGCAAAGGAAACAACTCCCAGAATCAAGAGACAACATACAGAATGGGAGAAAATCTTTGCCAGCATTTATCAGATAAAGGATTGATATCAGGAATATATAAAGAGCTCCAAAAATTAAATATCCAAAGAACAAACAATTCAATCCATAAATAGGAAAACAAATTGAACAAAAGTTTGTTCTTCTTTTTACTTCCTCTCAAAGGAAGTATTACAAATGGCCAACGAACACTTGAAGAAATGTTCAGCATCCCCAGCCATAAAGGAAATGCACATCAGAAGTGCATTGAGATCCATCTCAGCCCAGTCAGAATGTTAGCCATCAAGAAAACAAATGACAACAAATGCTGGCAAGGACATGTGCTTGAGGTGGGACTCTTACACACGGTTGGTGGGAATGTAAATTAGTACAAAACCCACTATGGAAATCAGTATGGGGGTTCTGCACAGAACTAAAAATAGAACTATGGTATGATCCTGTTATACCACTCCTGGACACATCTGAAGGGATTAAGCCCACTTACAAAAGAGACACCTGCACAGCCATGTTTACTGCATTATTCACAACAGCCAGACTACAGAATCAGTCTAGGTGCTCTTCGATGAATGAATGGGTAATGAAAATGTGATATTCATACACAATGGAATAGTATTCAGTCGTAAAGAAGAAATGAATTATCTTGTTTGCAGGAAAATGTATGGAACTAGAGATCATCATGTGAAGTAAAATAAGCCAGACTGAGAAAGACAAATGTCACATGTTCTCTCTCATATGTGAAATCTAGACCTAAAAAAATGACATGAGTGTTAAACAGGGAGACTGTTTGTGGGTGGGAGTCAGTGGAAGGGGGAGGGCAAAGGAGAAGGTGATGGGGGCAAATCTAATTGAAGTACTTCATCTGCAGGTATGAAAATTGAGCACAAAACTCAACATCCTCAAAATTGCTTTAAAAGGGGGAGGGAAGAAGAAAGAGTAATAGAGGAGTGAATTGGGTCAGAGTACATTCTGCCATGTATAAAATACCACAATGAAACCCCTTTGTATAAGTAATGTATGTTAATAAAAAAGAGAGGAAAATGTTGTATGTGGGAGCTGGGTGCAGTAGCTCCTGCCTGTAACTCCAGCGAGTTGGGGTGGAGAAATAAGAGGCTCATGGTTGAAGGTCAACCTTAGCAAAATGTTACCAAGATCCTATCTCAACGAATGAGCTTGGGATGGTGGTGCACGCACGCCTGTAATCTCACCTCTGAGGGCAGCCTAGGTTGGAGGATTGTAGTCAGAGTCGAGCCCTGGGAAGAGGTGCAAGATTTGATCTGAAAAATAACTAAAACAAAAAGGGCCAGGGGTTGTGGCTCAAGTGGTAGAGCACTTGCCTAGCAAATGTGAGGCTCTGAGTTAAAATCCCAATACCTCCAAAAAATGCATATATATGTACATATAAAAGGTACATATGCACACAAGCATTTTAAGGGGAAATGGTGCTAGAGTTGGGAGTGAACCTCAGTGGTAGAGTACTTGCCTAGCATTCCTGAGGCCATGGATTCGATCTCCTCCACCACAAACAAAAACAAGAAATGAGGCTTTATCTGTTTGAAGAAAAGGGCTCAAAAGATGACTTGAAACCTTCATTTGTGGGGATGTGACTCAGTAGCACAGCACTTGCCTAGTGTTTGAATCCTAGCATTGATAAAGAATGGAAAAAAAGAAGAAAATCCTTGAGAAGGATGGAAGGAAGCTACTTGATTGTTTTCTAGGACCATGAATGTTACTGGAACCAGCGACACCAGGGAGGAGGTGTCCAAAAGGGAGGGAGGGCTCTGTCTGGCCCTTGGGTACCGAGATCATGATACTGTCACACACAAAAAAGAATTTTAGCACAAAAGCTGTTTTTTTTTTCTTTTAGTAAAGCAAAGCAAAGGAAAAATAGAAACACAGTACACGACCCAGACCTGGGAGCGGACACGTCTGATAACAGGTGCAGGAGTGCTCTAACATCAGGAGTATTTATGGTGAAAAAATGGGTTGGGGTTTGGTTCAAATTTACCCTAGGATAAGTGCTCCCCTTTGTCCTGACACCTGGAGTAGTTACTCATTCTTGCTGTTACACTGTTGTATTAATTGAGTTCAGAGATACCAAGTTTGGTCTGCTCATTAAATTTGGGTCATTATGACATAGGTGTCTGAGCATCCCTTTAAACAAAGGATGGGTTCTCTCAGATGCTCCCTTCTAGACAGGTGTTTATCTTTAAGACAAATATTTTCCTTTCCAAACCCTTTTGCGATCAAAGGAGTCATTTTCCTAAGTGTTTTTTCCTCCAGGATAAGTGTCTTTAAGATATCCTTTCCTCAGTTCCCAGAGTGCACTAATTATTTGGGCAAGAGGGCAAAATCAGAGGGAGAGAACTACTGTTTTTCTTTTTCTTAAATGTTGTTTATTGAGCTTTTTAAAGCAAAGAAAATAGTGCCTGGGTATGTTTGACCAAGCTATTCATTAATATAGTGTTTATCTCTGAATTCCTGGCTGCTGTTTCCTGTGCCTCATTTTCCCTGATCTGTACTGCCTCATGAAGTCTAAATAAAGAAGAGGCTAAGTTTAAATTCGAAAAAATATTAAGAGGGTGATAGGAAGACTGCTTGTAAACCTCTGTTCTGGAACAGAGCTGGCTGCTGAGATGAACCATCCAGTCTCCTTCCTTGGGCATCTCAGAGGGAAAGCAGAGTTGGCCCCTGCTTTTACAGTACCTGAAGGCTGGAGTCCACCCTTGGGAGTCTGGTCTGTCTAGGCTGAACTCATTGGGTAGACCAGCAAGGGGTGGAGACAGCTGACTTCCCTACATCTCATCTCTGAGGGGGAAAGGACTGCTTTGGCTTAGTTCAGTTCAGAGACACTCATCAAGTCACTGTGCTGCGGCTTGGTGTGTCTCTTTGGAACTGTCTCTTAAGGGACTCTTCTTCCTTCTGCAGGCTGCTTCTCTGCTCCTGACTGGGAACATCAGGAGTCATGGATAGGACTCCATGACTCCTAATTCCACTGCCTTTGGGAAAAAAACCATGGAGATAGCATTGCATCAGGGAGGAGGATCAGAAGAAAACAGACTAGGCCTCAGTCCTGAGAAAGTAGCAGGGAGGTAGGGATGGCATAGCAGAGAGATAAAACCTGAGGAATCTGAACATGAGGAAGGTCACGTAGCACCAAGGAGGGGAAAGTCACATAGCACAAGGGTAAAGTAGCCAATAAAATTAAATATAACCATACATGGATTAGACCTTGCTTTTTGCTTCTGTAACCTGCTTGCAAGGGTATATAAGGTGAGACCCCTTTGTTCTTGGGGCTCAGTCTTTGGACATAAGTCCCCTGAGAGTCTGTGCTGGCACAATAAAATGTTGCTTCCTGCTAATTGCCTCAAGAGTCCCAGATCTCAGCTAGCAACATCCCACAACAGCATGAGTTCAGTTGTTATTTGTCTATTGTTCTTGGCAATCTATGCTGTGATCTTCAAGATGTGCCAAGTAAAGTACCTTAAGTACCAAGTTGTCAGACTAGTGGTTATTGGGAGCTAAACAGGAACCAGAAGCAAAAGCTGTACTTCATGATGGAGTTTCATGAAATCAGAGCAGGATACTGGGTCAGTCTGTGGTGGCATATTCTGTGTATTTCCTAAAAATTAAAAAAATAACCATTTTTTATTCTTTTTGTTATCATCTAATTATGACCAAAATTTTCTTCTATTAGTTTGGGGCTGAAATAAAACCTGTATCTTTCCTTCAAGTCTCCTTCAAAATTCGACTTTTTCTCATTGGGTTATCAGAGGCAGAAAATGTGTGGAACCATCAATGACATTTTGACAGTTACAGGGCTAGGGTTAACCCCAGCTTCAAGGCTATCCATCCTCAGCACCACAAAGACTCACTAAAAAAACATTTCCCACTCTGAAGCTCAGCTCAGTACTTGAGAAATTTTTTTTCTTCAACTTCTTGCTAACGATTTATTTATCAGAAACACTTGTTTTTCTGAGGGTCCAGACTGGACAGGCAAGGAACCCTACTAGAAACTAAAATTTAGTGTCTCTCATGGTAGCCTATTGTTTTCGGTTCAAGTTTCCTGGTCTCTACTGATTGTCCTAGGAAAGAAATCCTAGCAGAGCTTTGTGTCTCCAGCTGAACTCTGTTTTCCTTGTCAGCCTGTGAAGGACCACATCAGGAAACGCAGGCTCAGACTCTTATCTGAATGTTTTCATGTTGTTTTTTAAAAAATCTGAATCAGAATTTCATCAAACATGGTAAAAATTGATTTTTGTTTTTTCTTTCTATGGAACTATGCCCAAATAAGACCAAGCAGAGTTTAAACATTACTAACAGGTAAAATCAAACAAGAATAGATGGAGTGACCTTGGGCAAGTCAGTCCTCTCCTTTTGTTCTCGCGGAAGTGCACCGAGGGTGTGATGTGTAGAGGGGCGCTAAGGGCTTCCTTTAGGGTGTTCCCCAAGATTTCTTACAACCTTAACCGGCCACCAGTTGGAATTTTGGGGTGTGGGGGGAAGCAGGGCTGCAAACTCAGATGGTTCCAGGCCACACACCAGACACCTGGGAAACAGCGTTAGCGAAGAACCCGCGCAGATCCCACGCGGCTGGACACGAGAGGAACGCAAACGGTGGAAGAAAGGGAAGTCAGGGGCTCCACACAAGCGACACACAGGCTCAGGCCCAGAGTCCCAGAGCGCCCATCTCCTGCAAGGGCCCCCAAGCACCGGCCCAGCAGCCCACCCCACCCCAGGCCGCTCCTCCTCCGCGGGCGGCTCCGCGACCGCCGGTTCCCCGCCCCCGCGCGCCCGGGGCAGTGGGGTTCGCGGTGCGTTCGCGGGCGCTGCCGCATCGGCCGCTGCGGCGGAGAAGGCGAGGGCGGCGCAGCCTCGCGCGCTGCGGGGCGCAGGTGCCCGCTCGCCCATGGCCTTGACGCCGCGGCTCCTGCGCGCAGCCTCCGCCGTTCGTCCAGGGCCTCCGAGCCCCCGACACGGGCGCGATGCTCAACGGCGCAGGCCTGGACAAAGCTCTTAAGATGTCCCTGCCGCGAAGGGCGAAGATCGGCTCGTCCGTGGGTGAGCGGGGAGGGGCGCGGCGGCGAGGGTGGGTCGGGGCCGGGGCGGGGGCTGGAGTGGGGGCGGGGGCGGGGACCGGGGTGGCGCGCCCGCGGCTATGCGACACTACCCCGCCCTGCGCTCGACCTCCCCCTGCCGGGGCTACTGGACCGCAGGACCAGCCACCGCCAGCTCTGCCTGCACCTGGGGGCTGGGCGCCACTGCACCTGCGAGTCCAAAGATCCTCATGCCGGGTGAGGGGCGCGGGGCGCGTCAGAGACCCCCTACCCATCCCCGGAGCGTGTGCGCGCGCGTACGCGCCGCGCGCATGCCCAAGCACCCCAGCGCGCGGATTCAGGTGATAGAAGCCGCCAGAGCTGCGGGGCTGGACTGGGTCCCCAGCCGTAGTGGGCCGCGTTGGGTCTGCTCAGCGGCCATCTGGCCTCCCCCGCTGGTGGCTCGCATGGCTGTGTGCAGAGCTCTCAGGGAACAGAGACCTGGGGTCCAGGCGATCGGGCGCATATCAGCGCTCCACTAGCTTACTGCGATACTCCCACGCTGGAGCCACATCGGGAAGTTCCACACACTCGCGGGTGCAGGCGCCAGAGCGTTGGGACCTCAAATGTAGCTTCCCCATCCTCTCCCTTCGTTAGAAGCCTTTATTCTATCACACGTTTCGAAACCGGAGGTTCTGTGGCTATGACACACCACAGGTAATGCAAAATTGAGAGGACCTTCAAAAACGATTTGATCTAGCCATTTCCGGATTCCGTGCAAGTCACTGTGAAGGTAGATCCTTGACGTGAGAAACCCAAACGGGTTTGTTGCTTGGTCACTGTCATATTTGGGGTTTTGTTTGTTTTGAGAAAATAGGCATATACAAAGAAGCAACTTTTATGGTTTTGTAGTGGAGAAACATGAGAGGGAAACAAGCTTATTAGACAGTTTACACCGTTGTTTGTTGAACTTGAGTAACATCAGGGCACACACACGCACCCACATACATTTTGAGGAGAATGCCCGCCCTCCTGAAAGGATCGCCGGGCCAGGGTGAAGACTGGAAGGCCAGGAGTCCAGGGGCAGCAGTAATCAGGTGGGGGGTGAACTAAGGTGGAGTTTCCAAGGTAGAACCAAGCTCTGGACCTGGGGCCTGTGAAGGAGGAGCAGCAGAGGTGGCTCCGAGGGTACAAGTCTGAGACACCAGCTGGGAGAACGCACCACTCACTGCAGTGGGGAGAGCTGCAGAGGACCAGCTGTTCTCTTTGGGTGAAAGAGGATGAGAGGAATTTGGGTTTCACCACATTGCATTTGAGGTGCCCACTGGAGAGCCCAGTGGAGGGAGGTGTTCAGTAGAGAGCTGGGGTCTGGAGGAGTGTTCAAGACCAGGGAGAGAAATCTAAATTCAGCAGTTGTGCATACCGGCTCTGGGGTATCCGCCCCGCAGATGCACAGGGCCCTGCCCTTGGAAGAGTGTTGAGTTTGCTTTAGTGTTCTGCAGTTGCTAGCTTGAAGTCAATAAGTTATGTATAGGTGCTCACAATTTCATTTTGTACTGGGCCCTGAAAAGTACATAATCCGTCCCGGCTGTCAGCTTGTGTAGATACAGCTTAGAAAAGAGGGGTCTGAGGGAGTCCTGGGCACTCCAGTATTTTGAGGTAGATGGGGGTTAGGGGCAACAGGAATGGCCTGCAAGACAGCTAGGGAGGGAGGCCTTGGAAATTGGGAGAGGGGTACACAGAAGTCCAGCGAGGGAGGAATGCTGCCAAGAGCTCAAGACAGATGAAACTGGGCATGGATGCTCAATTTCCGTCTGTGGAGGTGACCTTGGAAGATCTGTGGTTGTGTAATTGTGGGAATACTTAACAGAGTGATGCAAGGGAGAGTAAGAAGACAGAAATTGGAAAAAAGGAAGCCTGGAAAACTCTTTTGGGGAAATTTTGCAGAAAAGGGAGGAGAAGCAAATTGAATGGGAGCTGGAGGAGAATGTTTTGTTTTAAGATTGATCTTACAGTCATACAGTGTGGTGGGATGGACATCAAAGTCAGGCTTTTAGGGGGCAGGGGTCTGAGGTTGACAGCGAGAAGCAGATCAGTTAAGAAGGGTGGGAGTATCCAGAGAAAAGAGGGCCTGGGGGTCTTGATGGTAGATGCAAGTTCTGGAAGAAAGAGTGAGAGATTTTACAAGGTGGGGGTCTATTCAGATCATTTGCATCACATCTGGGCAAGAGGGAGGGACTGAGTAGTGTGAAACCTAGGTAAAGGGTCTGACAATCCTGTGGTCCTATAAAACTACTAGTGATATGTGACTTTCAGTGACACCTGCAGCGTCTCATTTTGTGCACACTAGCAGTGTAGGTATCACAGGTTGCAGTCTGCTTCAAAATTAGGTGCTGAGTGGTGTACAGTTGAATAAAGCAGCCCCTGGACTGTGACTTCTTGTTGCAGACACTGACTCCTGTCTTAATCTGGGTATTCTGTTGTACCTTTTTCACTTCTGCCTTTCCCCAGAGATCTGTTTCTGTGCCACTGTGTTTCCAGCATTTGACTTACTGATGGGAATCCAAAGACGTGTATGTGTTTGGGGGGAGGAGAGAGGTTTCCTCGTGTATTTGTGGAGCTTATAGCCTGTTCCTGGTGGATTCTTTTAGTCTAGGAAGGAAGACAAACTGGAAACAGTCATGGATTTCACAAATATACACTGACTGCCTACTGTGTGCCAGGCACTGTTGTGGGTGCTGAGATGGAGCAGTGAGCAGGACAGAGGTGTTTCTGTAATGCTCAAGGTCTAGGGATTGGGTACAGGCTTGCTGTAAGCGCCCTCAGCTCTTACGCAATCTCCAGCTGACAGGCACAGGCAGCATACAGCCATTAAGCAGGTGACTGTGTCTGCAGGAGTGCCGGAAGCACGGTGGGGAGCAGGGACACACTGGAAGGGGAGTTATTTCTATGGATTTTGACTTCAGTGCTGTGTGGACAGGAGTATCCTCCCTGTCTTACCGAATTTCTACATTTGGCTACATAAAAGATTAACAATAAAGAGCAGGTAAGCAGAAGTGTACAGACTAAATACAGGACCTTTATAGCTGCACATCTTGGGAAACTGTCCTTAGAGTTCTGCTGCAAATGCATCCCAGTCCATCCATCTCTCGTGCCCTCTCCTGGTCATTAAAGGTGGGTTTTTGTTTTTGTTTCTTAAATAAGTCCTAAGTGGAGCTAACTTTCCCATAACAACCTCCCTAAGTTTTGAGGAGGAGAACTAAGGTAGCTGAAAATATGAGGAACTGGAACGTTAGCATGAAGGAGCTGGAATATCTCAAAGGTGGTCCAATCCCTTCATTTCACAGAAGAAAAAAACAGTTCAATGAAATCTCTGCTTGCTCGTGAATGTCCTGCAGGACCAGCTGATTTCTATGGGTGTGGACTTTCCACCTTCCCCAAACAGCTTAGGTCAGTGTCAGGCCGAAGTTGAGCAGAGAGAGCTCTCTTCCTTGATTGGAACTAAAGACAGGTACGGGTCTAATTTCTCCTGGTTCTGTTTGGGTCCCAGTAGGTACTCAGTAAGTTGAATCTTTATTTGAGGTCTGTCCTTGGTAATTTTTGGGCTTGGCATAGAAGTCTGGTTTATGTTTAGAAGTTTCTTAGAGGCAGTCCATGTGGGGGTGAAAAATGCCAGACTTTGGGTTCACAGACAATCGGACTCAAATTTTGACACTGTTTTTGATTTCCTGTGTGACATTAAAAAGGTTCCTTTACTTCTGTAAGAGAGGAAATTGAAGATAAAATACTTTCCCTTCCTGAGGTGATTGTAGTGGGCATCACAGGCCTGAAAGTACACACTAATTATTTGACTCTGTGTGTAGCTCATGTAGACAATGTCATTATTTCCCATGCTGCCCATCATGATCCAAGCAAAAGCCTTCAATATTTATTCTATGTAATAGCAGAAAAGGCAGCAACTTGGCTCGCCATTATTTCCCCTGGAAGTCTCATGGCGACTAGAGCTGACTGTGTAGAGTCACAAGGGGAGGATTTGAGTGTTCTTTTATTATGCTTGCCCAGGTGTGTGATGACAGAAATAAAATCACCAGCCACTCCGATCCCAGAATCTGCCTCTTCTAGTGTCTCTGAAGTTTACCACCTTCTGTACAAAGTAGACTTGCATTACCCAACAGGTGGCCAGTATGCAGCTAAGTTGACAGCTTGAGTTGTTTAATTATTGATTTCACTTTTACAGCAGATGCTTTATCCTGAACTCTCATCTTACAGGGGTGCCAGCTAGACAAAAGATTCAATTAAGATTGTTCTCTAAAAAGTTTTAAAACATTTATGAGAGGATGTGCACACGGCACCTCTGAAGGCAGGTCTCTGCTCTCACTCCTCTGACCCTCACATTTACAAACTAAAACCTCCAGTCAATGCCACACAGATTCAAGATGTTATTTACATCCTTTTAGGCCAGTAAAAGTGCTCAGAGCAAATGTTAACAACCATTAAGGAAGGCTAAAAATAAAAGTGTCCTCAGTTCCATGTCTTGTCATTGTCAAGGGCAAACACAGCAGGGACAGAGCCAGGGGAGCCCTAGCACGGGTAATGCACTGAAGTGGGAGTAGCCAAGGCCTGAGTGGCTCCTGCTCAGATGTGTCCCTAAGAGTGACGCTGAGCATGGTGGCATGTCCCCTTACTGAGGAGGATCACTTGATCCCAGCAGTTTGGAGCTACCCAGAGTAGCAGAATGAGACCCTGCCTTGGAAAAAAAAATTTAAAAAGAGTGAATGTGTGCTGTCCATCTCCCAGCTGTGTTGGGAGAGGGCTCACCGTGCCAGCTTCACCATACACGCATACATGTATGTCTTTTTTTAAAATTTTTATTTTATTCATATGTGCATACAATGTTTGGGTCATTTCTGCCCCCTTCCTCCACCCCCCCTGCCCCCTTCCTCTCCCCCCCACCCCTTCGATACTTGGCAGAAACTATTTTGCCCTTATCTCTAATTTTATTGAAGAGAGAGTATAAGCAATAATAGGAAGGACCAAGGGTTTTTGCTAGTTGAGATAAGGATAAGCTATACAGGGAATTGACTCACATTAATTTCCTGTGCATGTGTGTTACCTTCTAGGTTAATTCTTTTTGATCTAACCTTTTCTCTAGTTCCTGGTCCCCTTCTTCTATTGGCCTCAGTTGCTTTAAAGTATCTGCTTTAGTTTCTCTGCGTTGAGGGCAACAAATGCTAGCTAGTTTTTTAGGTGTCTTACCTATCCTCATATCTCCCTTGTGTGCTCTCGCTTTATCATGTGCTCAAAGTCCAATCCCCTTGTTGTGTTTGCCCTTGATCTAATGTCCACATATGAGGGAGAACATACGATTTTTGTTCTTTTGAGCCAGGCTAACCTCACTCAGAATGATGTTCTCCAATTCCATCCATTTACCTGCAAATGATAACATTTCATTCTTCTTCATGGCTGCATAAAATTCCATTGTGTACAAGTACCACATTTCTTGATCCATTCATCAGTAGTAGGGCATCTTGGCTGTTTCCATAACTTGGCTATTGTGAATAGTGCTGCAATAAACATGGGTGTGCGGGTGCCTCTGGAGTAACCTGTGTCACATTCTTTTGGGTATATCCCCAAGAGTGCTATTGCTGGATCATATCACATGTGTGTCTTGTCACGTGCTCAGGTCTCCTGCTCTAAGGGCTCATCTCCTCCCTCCCTCCCCGTCTCTGTAAAAACCATAATCAGATGAATCATCAGATCCCACTCTTAAGAAGTAACCTAATCCTAATTAACTTTGACTCCGAGATTTTGCATTTGGACGTGCGTGTTCCATTCTCGTGCAATCTTTCGCTCAGTGCACAGTGCGTGTGCAGGTCACACATTTCAAAGAAGTGTCTGAGTGCCACCTTCCCCACTGTGTTCTGGGAGATGCTGGGTTAGCCAGGTGCAGCACCAAGGATCCCAGGAGTACCGTAAATATTGTAAGCACATTAACAAGATTGACTATGGGAAACTGGGGCAGGCCATCTACTGCACAGCACACGCCTCTCTTGTGATATTTGGAATCTCATTGCAGATACTAAGGTCAAAGGCAGTTGCTGTTTTCATGGTCATGGAGCGGTTCATTCACATTCAAAGGAGAAAACAGAGCACTGCCTGCTGATGGATCTAGTTAGTGTCCCAGGGGATCAGACCGCTTACCTGCTATTTTTAGCTACAGAATGATTATCCTTATCTAAGACTCTTTTCAATTTTCTGTATACTTTCTTTATTCTAATGCATTGAGGAAACTTAGCTGTGCTTTTAGGACTACAGAACTTTTGCCTTTAAACCCCAGGGAGGTAGTTACTGTATGTGTAGCAAACAGCTAAGTGAGCTCTCCTCTGATATCTCAGGAGACGTCCTTAGCAGCTGGGCTTCAGCTGAGTGCACGGTGCTGAGTGTTCAAGACCGCGTGCCGTTTGTGCTGCCTCCCAGCCCTGCTCAATTGCACTGGAAAGAATAATAGAAATACTCTTTTTTTGGGGGTCTATTCTAAGTTCATTTTCTTATCTTTTCTAGGTGCTTGGAAATACATTCCTTTTTATTCGTGTTTATCTTTTGGCAGTACTGGGATTTGAACTTAGGGCCTCACACTTACTAGGCAGGTGCTCTACCACTTGAGAACTCCACCAGCCCAGAAATACATTTCTTCAACTCTATTTAACTCTCACTGTCTGCTTTTCTGATGTGAAGGTTTGGGCAGATTCTCAGAAAGGGAAGACATCAGTATGGATAGACAACCAATAAGGGTCCTCCAGTAAGAATAAGGGATGAGGCAGATTATAAATGAAGTGCCTGTCACAGCCGTCCACTTGACCCAGGCAACACAGGAGAAAGAGATGGTGGGACACTGCTGGGTTGGAACCACATGCCGTGGAGATGAAACACTGGAAGGTGACAGATGAGGGACAGAGGAGCTTTTCCTGATGGTGGACAAGTAGCAAAGTGGTGTTTGTACCTTGCTGGTCTAAGATTTGTCTTTGAGAAAGCCCAAGACACTTTGTACAGAGCAGGCAATACTTTGTAGACTGTTATCAGAGATGACCAAAGTTGAAGGTGACATTACAGATGGGGACCATGCAGTATGGTGGCCTAGTGGCCATGTGGAGTTTGAGAGATGATGAGTCAGACAGAGGCGTTCTTGTAACCATCACGTGCACCCTGGATCTCCAGGACTTACTGCGAACCCAGAAAAGTAAAAGATTATCCATAAAGTGTTGTGTTTGCTCTGTATTGAAATATGTCAGGTTAAATAAAATCTACTGTTGATGTTAAGTTAGTTTTGTATTTCTTTTTACTTTTCTTAGTATGGCTGTTAAAAAAATTTTTTTTTGGAGTGCTAAGGTTTGAACTCAGGGTTTCTAGGCTCTACCATTTCAGCTATACCTGCAGCCCTCTTTTACTGTATTTTTCAGGTAGGACCTCAAGTTTTTGCCTGGGGCCAGCCTCAGACTGCAATTCTCCTATCTATGCCTTCCTTGTGACTGGGATCATAGTCACACATCACCACACCCAGCTTGTTGGTTGAAATGGGGTCTTGCTAAGTTTTTGCCCTGAGTGACCTCAAATAGCGATCCTCCTGATCTCTGCCTCCTGAGTAGCTGAGATTGTAGATGTGAGTCACTGTGCCTGGCTGAAAATTTTAAATTATATATTTGGCTTGCATTATATTTCTTTTTTTGATATAATCTTGATTCATTTTAGAGACAAATTAATTTAGAATGGATTCTACAGCAGAAACACAGACAAGCACGGGGGCACAGGAGGGGACCACACCCAGGAATGTGTTATGTTTCTGTTGGAAAGCACGATTATCGATCGTCTTTTTTGATCACTCATTTTGGATTATTTATAGAATTGTAGACTTTGAGAAATAAAATCGTGTCCCCATTTCAAGGTGGAGAAGCCAACGCCATGAACTTGCTCAGTGTTCCAAGGATAGTTGCCAGAGTGAAGAAACTAGAGCTCGTGTCTTCAGATTCTTTCCAGGCTATTTTGCCTTCCCCTTGCCTTGTATAAAAGTCTCCCTTGGGCACAAGCTAAGATATTCACCTAAAACTAATTTTGAAAATGAACTGGGTCATAGTACTGTGAAATTCTCTTCTACTTCTTTCATCCTAATCCCTAATAAAATCTAGTTGTTCGAATCCTTGCATGCTGTCTGGCATCATTGGCCTGTGTTGTGGAGATCTTCAGGCATTGTGCACTCTCCCCTTATGTTCAAGGACCTGGTGACTGCGTGTCACACAGTCTGGGGAGAACAGTGGCAGATCGTCGTGGTCCAGACACCAGCCTCCTTCAAGACCTGGGGCATCACAGCAGCAGCTTTCTCTTCTGAGACCAGCTGTTAGTTAGAGTTGAGCTGGGTTTATTTTTAAGAAACACATTTAAAGATGGGTTTTTGTGCAGATCATCTCCTTAATGTTACTACTTTCTCAGATACGTGTGTCAGAAAAATGGAGGAAGTAAATACAAAAGAAAAAGAATGTGAGTAGATGGTGTTTGTGTGGTTTGGATATGGCTCATTGGTGGGAAGCTTGGTCCCTAGTGTGGTGAAATTGAGAGGTGGGGGTTAGCAGGAGGTCTTCAGGTCATTAGGGAGTGTGTCCTCCGAAGGGATTAGGGTGGTTCTTTATGGACTCTGAGTTGGTTTCTCTCAAGAGGGTTGTTATAAAGGAATAAGACTGGCCACTCCCTGGCCTCTCTGCCTTCCTCTCTTACCTAGCGATCTTCCTGCTCTCACTCATGCTTCTGCCCTGTGATACTGCCCGCCACAAGGTCCTCACCAGAACTGAGCTGATGCTGGTCCCACGTACGAGCTACATAAACCTCTTCTCTTTATAAAGTTACCCAACCTCAGAGATTTCATTAGAGCATTAGAAAATGAACTTATACCAGTGTTCAAACCTCTCGGGGCTGTTAGTGAGTCTTGCTGAGAAGAAAAAGGTTGTATTGTGGTAGACTTTTGAAATTGTTCAGGACTCTTAGTTTTTAGGCATTTCCTTTAAACTTCATTGGTGAAATTATAGGCTATGATAACACATAGTGATGCTAACCAGGGTGATGCTGGTGTGGCTATCTGCAGTCTGACATCTTGTCTCTGTTGGTATGTGGCGCCTGTGTTTTCACTCACAGTCCATGCAGGTCATGAAGTGCCGGGCTCTGTGTGGTCAGATGTTCAGTGGAGACCATGGCTTTCTGAGTGTGGGGTCAGAGCATGACTTAAGGTACACAGGGCGGGAGAACCACTCCACCGTTCTAAGCCTGTCATCCGGGCATCTTGATGATGCAGCAGTGCAGGGCTGAGATGGCGAAGGTGACATCTGGGATGTGCTGACATCCCAGATTGTGAGGTCACAATCACATTGTGAGATCACACTGTGATGTCACACTGTGAGGGTGGCACTGTAGTGAACGTATAATGACTTGTACTCCTCTCTGCAGTGGCACACAAATCCCCGTGCCTCACCCTTTCATCCATTTCTCCCTCCTAAAGCTGCAAGCCACTGTCCTTCGTACTGTCTCCGCAGTTTTGCTTTTCACAGACTGCGACATAGCTGGAATAATACAATTTGTAGCCTTTTGGCTTCTTTCATGTGGTTGTCTGCACTTGATATTCCTCTGTATCTTGTATCTTGTCTGGCTTGGTGGCTCATTTCTTTTGGTCCCTGATTGATATCCTGTTGCTTGGACACCAGAGTTTGTTTAGCCTTTCATCCACCGTAGGACATCTTGGTTGCCTCCAGTTTGGGAGAGTTAGGAAGAAAGCGCTAGAAGCACTTGTGCAGGTTTCTGTGTGGACGTAAATTTCCAGTTCTGGGCAAATACCAAGGCCACATGCCAAGAGTGTTCTGTGTCCCAGGAGACTGAAGATCACTTCGCCTTCCGGTGAGCAACCAGTGAGAGTTCCTCTTGCTCCACTTCCTTGCCAGCATGTGGAGGTGTGAGCGTGGTGGACTTGAACCGTTCCAGGAGTGTAGGGTGTCTTGGTATTTTACTTTGCAGTTCCCTCATGACATGCGAAGAACATCTCTTCATGTTTATTGCCACCTGGGTGTCTTCTTTGGTGCAGGATCTGTTCAGATCTTTTGCCCATTGTAAAAGTTGAGTTTTCTTATTGTGGAATTCGGAGAGTCCTTTAGATGTTTAGGGTTCAAGTCCTTTCTCAGGGTGTATTTCAAAATGTTTTCTCCCAGCCCGTGGCTTTTCATTTGTACAATAGTGACTTTTGCTGAGCAGAAGTGTTTCTTTTAGCAAAATCCAACTTAGCAATTCTTTCTTTCATATATTATGCTTTTGATGTTTCAAGTTTTCTTCAATAATATTTTTCTTAACTTTTGGAAACTTACTCTTCTACAGGATACTCTTTTTTATGAATCAACATTTTAAAACATTTTTATTAGTATGTCATAGTTGTACAAGGGGGTTCATTATGACGTTTTCATATATGCACATAACGTACCCTACTTTGGTTCGGTTCCTCCATTGTTCTCCTTCTTCCTCCTGCTGCCTTCTTAAAATGGCTTCAACAGGTTTCAGTGTTCCATATTCATACATGTGTGGAAAATACCTCAACCATATTTGCCCTTACAGAATACTCTTTTTAATTTACAAATACACACATAAAATTATTTTTGCCCATCTCCATAGTGACCCCCAAACAAAAAGAAGACAGACTTTGCTTGGTTTTTTTATTCCTGTCCCCTTTCTATCTCTCCTTTCCTACCCCCCTTGTCAATATCATGTGAGTTGGTTCCAGAAAGGAATTAATATTTTGCTGGTGACAGGTGTTTACGAATCTCTTTGCTCAGAATGGTTCCTGTGTGTCATTCCTCTCCATGAGCAGGTCCCTGGGGTGTTTTCAGCGAGCATCTGTGAGCGGTAAGTCATCTGGTTCTCTGTGTCCTAGAAGTGCTTTCCTAATGTCCTTCCAGCTAGGCGATTGTTTTGCCGAATAGGATTCTAGGCTCTAAATTCCTTTCCTTCAGCACTTTAAAATGCCACCTCATCATCTTCCTATTCCCAGGTTTGCTGATAAGAGTCTGTGTCAATCTCATCCTTGTTTCCTTGCAGCTAAGCTATTTTTTGATTTGATTAGTTTTTAGTGATCTGGTTATTCTTGATGTTTTGAAATTTCAGCATGATGGTCACATTTTTTTCCCCATTAGTTATCTTCTCAGTGCTGAAGAACCGCATCTGCCTTTCTCTTTAGGGGAGACATTCTCAGGTCTCTTGTCTTCAAGTCTACTCCCCCCCACCTCAACTCCCTCCCCTTCCCTCACCTTGAGATCTGGCCCTACTCTCACCACTTGTCTCGCCCCAGCTTCCTTAAGGTTCCCTTCATGTGCTGTTTCCATAAGCTGTATTTTAGGCGAATTGCTTGACTTTGTCAACTAGTTCAGTAATTCATTCTTCAGTTTAATTTATTTTTCCCTTTTAGTTATTAGTATCTTTTGAGCTTTTTTTCAACAGTTGTATTTTTCCTAAAGATAAGTTGGGAATTTTTTCAAGATGGTCTAGTATGAGTTCCATGTTGCCGACTGGCTCACCATGGAGGAGATGAATTATGGTTCTGAGAGAATGTTCTGAGTGCTTCAGCATTGAGTGTGAGTTCTGCTCTGCTTCTCCCTTTCATGGTGTTTTTGCATCTTAACTGCCTGTGATTCCAGAACTCTCTTTTCTTCTTGCTGTTGAGAGGCCCTGGAGGGGGCAGAGAAAAGCCACAGGGACTACGCACACTGTCTTTAGTGAGTGGCAGGATGGGTGGGACTTGCCACCTGTTGGGCTGCACCATCAACGGCTGCTCCCCTGAGCTCGTTATCTGTCATTACTTCTCCTTGTCTGCCATACTTTCACGTAAACAGCTCACTGCCTCTCTCTAAAAGAAGCTGGTAGCTTTTCACTTTCCAAAGCACCAATTTTCAGTGGCTTATCCCTTACTACTTTGATAGTAGCCATATCAGCTGCACAGGGAATTAATCTTGCTCCTTCCTTTCTTTTGCATCCCTACGGGTGGAGGAGAAGCCACACAAGCTGTGCTGTTTTTGCTTGATTTAGGCTGAATTCAGTCCTTTCTTTAGACCAGGTTATTGCCCAGGTGACTCCAATCAGACTTGTTTTTGAGTTTGACCCAGACACTTCTTAGATATCCTAAGAGACGTTACCTAATTCTTTCAGCTTCACTTCCCTCATCTATAAAATATGGCTGATAATGCTGCCCCAATGAATTCTCGAGAGACTCAAGATAACACATGTAAAGCTTTTGACATTACCTGAAACTTAGTAAGTGATACTTATCATTTTAAAATTAACTGTTAAAGCAACGACTATGTATATAATGTTGTAATTGTTCTAGAATGATACACTATGGATATAGGATCTGAACCACCTCCATTTGATTTTGTCTGTAGCTATCACCAATCTTGGTAATGTCTGTCCATACCATTTGAACTCTATATGAGTATGATGTCTTAGGAAAGTCTAATGACCACCATAGAGGCCTTAATTTTTTAAAAGCATTTTTGTTAGGCCAGGCGCCAGTAGCTCCCGCCTGTAAACCTAGCTACTCAGGAAACAGATCAGGAGGATGGTAGCTTGAAGCCAGCCGGGCAAATAGTTCGTGAGACCCTATCTTGAAAAAACCCAACACAAAAAAGGGCTGGTGGAATAGCTCAAGGTGTAGGCCCTGAGTTCAAGCCCGAGCACTGCAAAAAATATACCTACATGTATATATATGGATATATTTGTCATACAGAGGGAATTCATTGTGACAATTCCAAATAGGCTTATATTGTACATTGGTTAGATTGTCCCTGCCATCCCACTCACTTGACCCCTTCCCCACCCAACTTCAAGAAGTTGCAAGAAGTTTCGTTGTTCTATTTCATATAGGTTTATAAAGTCCACCAACCATATTCCCTCACCTTAATCTCCTTTGTTCACCTTCCCCCCTCCCACAAGTACCCCTACACACTGTACCTATTTACAGTCTTGTCTTTCACTATTAATTCTTAAGTCGATGTTTAAAGGGATTTCTTGATGTATCCCTGATGTGAGTATACTTTACTTTGGTCCATTCAACCCCTTCCATTACTGTCCCTTACCCCTTCCCTCTCCCCTCCTATTTTTTAACAGCTTTCAATATGTATTCTTGCATCCTCTCCTTTCACAGATGTTAGGTTTTACAATATTACTGATGCTCTGTCATTCTCTCTTCCTTTCCCTCCTTCTCTGAATTCCTTGGAGTAGTTGCACTGTTGCAAACATGTTCTCCATCTGAGTTTGTATATGATCGTGCTTGTTTTTGTGTATATGTTTATCTTTTGGATTTGTCTTCCAAATGAGAAAAAAAAAACATTTGGCCTTTGTCTTTCTGAACCTGGCTTACTTCACTTAACATGATGACCTCTAATTGTATCCATTTTCTTATCTGAGTAAAATTCCATTGTGTTTGACCACATTTTCTTGACCCATTCACCAGTTGTAGGGTTGTTTCCAACAACCTGGCTGTTGTGAATGATGTACAGATGCCTCTTGGCTGTGGATAGACATCGGTGCACAGGTGTCTCTATTGTGTCCTGACTTATGTTCCATTGGGTAGATTGCCAGGAGCAGTGTCACTGGATCATATGGCAGATCTATCGTTAGCTTTTTGAGGAGTCCCCATACTGCTTTCCATAATGGTTGTACTAATTTGCATTCCCACCAGCAGTGTAGAAGGGTACCCGTTTCACTGCCTTCTTGCCAGCATTTGTTGTTGTTTTTGAGTGACCTTAATTTTTAAAGAGCATTACAAATGGCCAGTGAAATTGAAGGACAATTTGCCTCTTCCTGAGAAACAAAGCCAGTTGTCTTTGTGATTGTGGAAGTTTGTTAAACATAGAGTCTTGTTAACCAGCCGACCTGCCTCTTTCCCTGGTCCCTGGAATGCATCTGGAAGCAGGCTCAGTTGACATCCAACCAAACTTGCACTTCAAAACTGCTGTGCTGTGTGTTGGGTTGAACACGACATGGATGGATGTTTCTCTTTTTGGAATCTCGCCATGATGTTCTTTTCTTACTAAAGATGAAAGAATGACCCCCACATTAACTGCAGGCTCTGAAACAGTGTCACATGTTATTTTTTTCCTGCCTTGATTCACCCATATAGAGCACATCATCCAGAGACGACCCGCCTTGTTGGCTGGGCTGTGAACACAGGATTTAGTCTGTCTCTGGACTGTTACAGGGATGATGTTCCCGCTTTCTCTGGAAACAGAGCAAGCGAGCTCATTTTGTGCTGTGACTGGGGCACTGAGTAACCAGAGAAAGGTTGCTGAGGAGGTTCTGCCTAGAGAACAATTGAAGATTGCCATGTAGTGGTGACAGCCATGAGCCTCCACTGCACACCTTAGCAGGGCTTGAAAGAGCACAAAGGGGGCTGAGAAGCAAGGTCTAAATGGACATGTCTTTGCCATGTCTTAAATCATCTCCCCTCGTTTGTGCACACTTGTCTCTGTAAACTCACTTCTGCTTTTGTAGGTCACTGTGGGGTGGCTGGGTCCTGTTCCCACCCTGGGTTATTGTTAGCACATTCTGGTTATTGTGAGGTTTGTGTAGCTGGTGTTAGCACACTCATTCCTGGAGTGTGCACAGCCAAGCCACACAGACTTGGGTACCTCACTGGTTGTCAACGTGGGTATCAATAACAGGCTCCATTACCAACTCACCTCGGGCACCCCTCAGCAAATGAGAGAACTGTAGAAGTAACTGAAACATTGCTTATAGCTACAGCTTCCTAAAACTCAAATGATAAATTTGTAATTTTAAGAGTGTTTCAATTTCAGAGTTTAAAGGTAGGTTTTTTTCATAAATGTGTAAGTGTGTTTCTATATGTTAATGAAAAGCTTTTCTTTTTACTACTTGTGTTAGTCAGCTTTCCATTACTATTTCAGGAGAGTGAAGATACTCAGCTTACAAAGAGAACTAACATTTTGGAGGTTCCATTACATTATCAGTTGGCTTTGGGTCTGCGGTGAGGCAGTACATCTTGGTGGGAGCTGCATGGCAGAGTGAACCCACTGGAGAGAACAAGGGCCCAGGGTCCCACCATGCGGAAAAGCAGGGTCTACCCCTAACGACCAGAGGCCTCCTACTAGGATCCAACACTTAGAGGTTCAGCCACCTTCTAGTAGCACCACTCCGGGGACTGAATCTTTAACACATGGGCCATTGGGGGACAGTCAGGAGTCATACCTGTTTTCAGATATTTCTGTGGTCAGCATTGTCTTGGGTGTTACTTTTCTTATTTGGTGTCAGAATTAAGAATAGAAGGACAGAAGAGAAGGGGGCAGGGAGAGAGGAAGGAAGGAAGAAAGGGATGAGCCTGTCTCAGAGTAAAGTCGGAAAACTGGCAGGTGAAGGGCAAGTGAAGGACACTAGTGTGGTTCCGTGGTCAGGAGAGCTTCTGTCAGAAGAATGGGATGACCACAGAAGCAGGTCTATGGGCCAGCAATAGGTAGAAGGGAAAGTTGGTGTGAAAATAGATATGCATGCAAGAGTGCTTGAAAATGTTGCCTGTGCCTATTTGAAGCAAAATTGATTCACCAAGAAGGCTAAGAAAAATCCAGTAAGAAACAAATTAACGAAATTGGGGCACAGCTCTATGACATGAGAGGACCACCATTTTGCAAACACAGGGAAATTAAAGGAGCCCAGGACAAACCGCCTGCTCCCATCAGAGACTAAATTTCCTCTTAAAAGGATGCAATAAGACAGACAACCGTACAGCTGATGCAATTTGAGGGAAATGGGTATGGAAGTAGCCATTGGTTTCTTTCTAGGAATTGAAAATAGGCAAATTTGAAAATACGAAAATCCAGCATATTAGATGTAAGGAAAATAACGTAGAAATTGTCAGATTTCACAATATTAAAGCAGAAGTAATATTCTGTTGAGAGTGATAAATTATTTCTGTTATATTTTCCCTCTAAAATTTTAAAATTCTGGGCTTCATGAAGCCAGTAATTCCTAGCCAAGGGAAAAGGACAATAACCTGGCACATTTGATGAGGTGTGCTAAGCCGGGCTGGTTTACTTGGAGATGTTCAGCCTCTTTTCTTTTGTCAGTGACATTAGAAAATCAACTGGAAAGCTCACATGAGGTGAAATCTAAGAATGGTTAATTTAGACAAGCAGGGAGGCTATTTGGTGATGAATGGAGAAAGGTCCTCGTGAACTTCAACTTTGCATCGAGGAAGTGCTCCAACACCTCCACTTAGTGAGTTGTTACTCAAATCAGCAAAGATTGACTTAACACTTCCCTTATCTAACACGAGAGATGCTGACCTGAATATGAAGTGTGGGTGAAGGATGCAGCATTCTGCAGAGTTCCTGATCGCAATGAATTTCCCATCTGTTTGGGGAAATAATAGAAAAATGATATTCCAAGACATCATGGAAGAAGTGTCCACTAGTACAGTTAATTACTGAAGGAATTATAAGGAAGGCACATGAATCCTTGCAGCAGGGAGCGACCATGGTCAGCTTTTAAGATGATGATTTGAGTTAGGTTTTCATTTTTTGGCTTTTTAAAAAGTCAGGGTTTTAGGGTGTAATTTATATATGGTGAAACTCATCTTTTGACGAGTATGGGATGGGATGGCTTATACACATATGTAGCAGTATATAATCAATCTGGAAGATTTCCACCACCCCCAAAGTTCTCCCGTGTCCATTTTAATCAGTTTCTACCCCAAGACAAAAGAAAAATTCCCATCTGACCAGAATGTAGTAGGCTTAAACTACTAGACTTAAAGCAAACTGCCCTGAGGCTGAGGGCGCCCAATCAGAACAGGCAGTTAACAGAAAGACCAGTCACTGGCCAGGGTGATGTCAGGTCAGACCTGGGCTTTCTAGATCTATGAAAGGGACCGGAATATGGCATCCAAAAACATGCCTTTTTGACATAATTGTTTCAAGCTGAAGGCAATTAAAAAACAAGAGATGCAGAAAAAGAACTCTGCTTTTCCTGATGAAAGGGAGACATAATATCCATGTGTTAAGGTGTCTCCTTCTCTAGGACTGGGAAGAGGAGACAACAGTGAGCTCTTATCAGCCCAGAGCACCGAGGGACTCTGATGGCAGCCCTTACTAAACAACTGTTATCTTCCACCAGCTCCCCATCTTTTACCCTCCCACCATTTACTGCCCTTAGAAACCCTCCTTTTCCCTTTGTGGTTGTCGAAGTTACATAAATTATCATTTATTGTTGAAATGATACATTTCAACTGTTTGGCCTATGCACCCCTTTAGGTCTTAAAAAATATATATATATATAAAAAGCCTCCATGTAAACATAAAAATGTTAACATCAAATGAAATTTGTATGTCTTCTGTTAATCCGTCTTTTCTCAGTTTAGTGAGTAGGGCCCTAGCTGACGAAGCTGGGAGGGTAGAGGAAAAGCATTTCCCTCCCCTGTACTTGGCATGCTTCTGCCTGCCCCTCAGCAGGCCACTGGACCAGGTGCCATGTATCCACTCAGAAGCCAGTTACCAAAGCCAGAGGCTTTGGGAAGTCTCTGCACTTACGAGAACCTCACTGCCCTGCCTGTCACCCTCACTCTGTCTTGGCGTCTGCCTCTAAGCTGATGGGCTGATTTGCCTTTGACCCTGGGTGGTCCTTAACCCTGTGGTGCTCTGGGTCGTTAGCATCTTCATGTTCCCAGTCTCCACTCTTACCAACTCTATCTTGGGATTGAAAATGTGTTTTTAACACTGGCTCTGAGCTGTAGGTGAAAGCCTGCCTCTCACAGTCTGCATTTCATTTCCCATCTGCTTTCAGACCAAGTGACCGTCAAGCAGGGTCGGGGTGCACCAGTGTCAATCCCAGAGGAACACTTTAAACACTTCGGAAACACACAGCTACCACTCCACTTGCATCAGTTGCTCGGACAAAACTCTCACAAAACAAGGGAAGCAAAGTAACTTATTACTCACAGATAGGCAGGGACAATAGAAGCTTAGGATCCAGGGTGAGCTGGTCCCCTAGGACTTGGCAAAGCTAGCCAGGGCAGGTGGAGACTTATCTGCTTACAACCCACGTACACTGTAGCTCTACCTGGGTTCTATACCAGGGGGCAACAGGAATTGCTGGGCAAAGCCTTGCATGACATCTTATCCTGGCACAAATGGGAACAGAGCCCAGCTTGTCCCAGAAACGTCCTCCGTAACTCAGGGTGCTGCATCTCCAGAACACACTTCACCTATCCCTAGACCTACAAATGAGGAAGAGGAAGAGCTGGTGTGCAAGGCACCCAGGAATGTTTCCTGCACAACTAACAACAGTGCTTATCTCTTTTTTACAAGACCTTATGGAAGTGAGCAAAGCCACCAATATCTTGATATATTCTATCAAGTCCTAAAAAGCTAGCCTCTATGAACATGTGGTAGAAACACCAATGTGCACAGGTTCCTTTCACCCTGCCTTCTCTCTTGCCATTGAAGGATCATTTCAGCTTCCCAATTAGGCAGGGTTTAGGGGTTGCATGTTTTGGGGAGATGGGGGGGTTGAGGTGGAGGCTCTGTGCTCCCTACACACCTTCACTCAGTTTATACTCACACCTCAGACCAGCAGCTGGCAATATCCCAGGTCCTGGAACCTATTTTTCTTTATCGGGAATCTTTTTTATGACCTTTTGGAATATTCCTTTATAATGAATCGTTGCATTTCCATATGTGTAGTTACCTGATTGTCACCACCACAGGCCATCGAGTACATGAGGGTAGCCATGTACCCTCTGCCTCACTGCTGTGTCTCTGATGTTTGGCATTCAGTGGATTCTCAATAAACACTGCTGAGATGCCTTGGGTGAAGAGGTCCACATATACAAATTTGAATGAGACTCCCCCCGTCCTTGGGGAACTTGCGAGGGGACAAAGATGTATATTGAACTATTTCCAGTACAGTGATGATTTTCTCAGAAGTTGTGAATCAAGTTGAGAAGTGACAGGGAAGGACAAAGAAGTCCTTTCTACCTGGGGCTGGTGTGACCAAGATAAACCCAAGAGAAAGTAAGGCTACCCATCAATAAAGCATCCTTACTTAACTGAAGTCATTGATCTGAAAACAGTCATTATGAGCCTTAGGCTTTGTACATATGTATAAATATACATACAAAGATATCGTTACTGTCCTTAGGCTTTATCTCTGCTTGAAAAGTTTGCTGCAGTTTACAGCAGTGTCTACCAAGTGCCAATTTGCAGCCTGGCTGACTCATAGTTCCACAGTTGCGGATGGGAACTCAGTATCTAATCTACGTGTTTAATCACCTTCTCGGGATCTGACATACCGCAAGCATGGGGACTGCTGAGGTGCAGGATGGTTCTCAGAAGCATGCACAGTGTCACTTGGAGGCTTGTGAAATGCAGGTGGCTGGCTCAGTCAACCCTTAGGGGCTCTGACTCAGTTGCTCTGAAGTGGACTGGGAGTCCGAATTTCTGACAAATTCCTAGGTGCTGCTGCTGGTCTGTGACCACACTCTGAGGATCCCAGGTGTCTAAAGATCCCAGTTTCTTAGCTCTTTGGAGGAAGACAGAATTCCACATAAGAGACTTACCCAGATAACTAAAGTTTAGCTCTCCCATGTCAAAGCTTTGTTGTTTAAATCTTATTAAGAGAAAGAACACCTTGTGGAATGAATTTTCCTTTCTTTGCTCGCTTAACCGGAGGATTCTGAATACCACGGAACCCTTTCTTGATGACTCAGTATTATCTTAATGAATATCTGTTAGGGCTCTGATCACAAGTGTGCACAGCGACGGTGGTCAAACCATTCAACCCCAAACAACATGAGATACACCCGTCAACACAGCCTCCTGTCTTAACACAGCAGGAAGGTCCCGGGCCTCCTGTGGTTTGGCAAACACTAGCCCTGCAGTTGCTGGCTTATGGGAAGGCCTTGTGAGCCTTGGAAGGCCAATGAAGCTCTTAGGACAGCGACTGTTTACCATTCAGAACAGAGACATTTCAGTATTCAAACAACAGTAAGCCCATGTTGTGTCAATCATCTTTTTGTTACTGTAAGGGAATACCTGAGATAATTAACTTATAAAGAGAAAAGGTTTATTTTGGTTGATAGTTTTAGAGTTTTCAGTCCATGATTGATTGGCCCCATTGCTTTTGGGGCCAGTCTGTGGTGAGCTAAACTGTTCACCACGTGGTGTCTGGGAGGCAAAAGAGAGGAAGAGGCCAAGGCCCCACATCTCTGTGAAGGCACCCACCCAGTGACCTAAAACTTCCCTCTGGGCCCCACCTCTTCAAAGTTTCCAACCACCTCCCAGTAGTGCCATGCTGGGGACTAAGCTTTTAACACATAGGCCTTTGGGGGATATTTTTGATCCAAACTGTAGCAGGTGCTCTGCGTATCAACCACAAATCCACACAGGTCCTGTGACAACTCTGTTGAACAGTAGGTGGTCCCTGTTGTTTCATGTTTCTTTCTTTCTGTTATCAAGACCCCAGGCTATGGTTGATTGTTAGCTTTCATTCATTCAGCAAATAACTGTGTAACATCTGGGTTCATATAAAGATGAATCAGGAGTGCCAAGAGAGCACACTGCCCAGCTGGGAAGTGACGCTGGCCCTTCACTGTTCTGAGACTCAGGATTCTTGATAAAATTTGGATCTGTTCTTGCCTTTGTAGTACTACAGAATAGTAAGGTGAAAATTGGAGAAGAATGCGAAAGCTCTTGAAAATGTTTAAATATTAAACAAATGAAAGAGATTATTACTCTCTTTACAGAAAGTGTTAAAAAATGACACTTTTCAAATATTCTCAACCTGGTGTATAGTAGCAAATGCTCGTATCTGTCAAGTTACAGCTTCAGTGTGAAGAAAGGGCGAGCAGCAGTATTTGTAAATGCCTGCCCAGGATGTGGGTAGAAGGCTCTGGTTTCCCTTAAGTGGCAGACAAAAGCTTTTCCTCTCCAAAAATAACCACATTCATTTCTATTCTCCTGCTTGGAGCTGTTCTTTTTTGAGCAATGAGTACAATTTAGGGTAGACTGTGAGTGACAGAGAGATTCAGTGCTTGGGTTGGGTGGGGGAGCAGATGCATATGTGAGCAGTCAGCTATAGGTAGGTGCTAGGGTACACGTGTCTTTCTGTGCAGATGAAGGGACATCCACACAGATTTAATGGTCCTTTAACTATGACTCCTGAGTAGACAAGGAACATGGGAGGAGGAGCAGGGCTTTGTAGGGATAATTGCTTTTATTTTTTTGTCATGTTGGCTTGTGGAGCCTGTGCAGTGATGAAGAGCAGGTGTCCAGTAGGTAGATGGATCTGAGGAGGGAGAGGAGAGTTATCATTGGTGTTCACTGAAGTTCTAGTGACGGATGAGCAGACCGGTGGAGGGAGGTTGGGTATGGGAGAAAGTGCCTCTCTGAAACATCAACACCTAAGCTGCAGAAGAGGACAGAGAACTGTAAAGCCCCACTGAGAAGCAGCCAGAGACACTGGAAAGCAGGAGAGTGTGGTCTTCCAGGAGCACAGGGGCTGTGGGGAGAGAGCAGGTGGCATGGTCCAATGATGCAGGACAGCTGATGACTGTCAGAGTCTTCAGATTCATCAGAAAGCAGTTCCTGGAGAAATGATAGGAGCAGCTCAGTGGACGGCTAGGGACACGAGCTGGATTGCAGCACCTGAGATGAGAAGAGGCAAGAAGCCAAAAAGTCAGAATAGAAAATACATTAAAAAATCTCCTTGGGCCACATGTACACTCACGTTTATTGCAGCACTGTTCACAATAGCCAGGTTTTGGAAATAGCCCAGATACACTGCAATTGATGAATGGATTAAGAAAATGTGGTGTATATACCACAATATACCATAAGGAAGATGAAATTATGTTCTTTGCAGGTAAATGGATGGAACTGGAGATCATCATGTTACATAAAGTAGGCCAGGCTCAGAAGGACAAAAGTCACATGTTTTCCCTCATATGTGGAAGCTAGACCTAAAAGATAAATGTATACATAAATACCTCAATATGTATGTATAGATGCATATATGTTATATAGAGAGAATATTAGTGGGTCTGTCTGAGGGGATTGTGGGAGGCAGGAGAGGAAAAGGGAACGATAGAGAGTGAGTAGTATTGAAACACATTGCACCTGTAGATGAAGATAGTGTCATATTAGCTGTGTACAGCTAACGTACCACAGCTGTTGGAAAGAGAAAGAATAAGTAGTAGAGGAGGTTAGTCTCATTAAAGTATGATATATACATGTGCAAAATACCATGGCAAAAGCCCCTTGAACAGTCAGGAAATGAAATGAAAGACAGGAAAGTAAAACAGGTCCTGTCTGGGGGTGGATATCAGTGGGAGAGGGAGGGTAAGTGGAGAGGGTGAAGGAGGGCAAATATGGTGGATGTACTCTGTGTTCATGTACGAAAATAGAAAACAATGAAACCTGTTGAAGTTGTTCTAAAGAGGGAGAATGATGAGGAGGGTGGATCTAATCAAGACACATTGTAAGCATACATGTAAAGTTTCAATGAGTCCCCACTGTACAACTAATATATGCTAATAAAAAAATCTCTTTGGAGGACAAGGTTCTGGGGAGAGTTGATAAACTACCTTTGTCTCCTTTACTAGAAAAGCAGATATCCCTTGCAAGTAACCTACAGTGCAATTGTGTATACTAAGGCCTCAACCCCAGCAATGGCTTCAATCCAGTGGGGCTGGATTTTCAGGCTGCTGATGGTCTTGCCTCTCAGGTAGTCATGCCATCAAGGCTATTCTGGGCACAGCCATGGCATTCAAAGACGATATCTTTGAATTCTGACATGATGTTTTATTTGTAGACTGCATTTTAGACAAATTATTTTCAATGAGATGAGAAACTGATTTTTGCAAAGGGTAATTTGTAAGTCATGGTATTGTCTATGTTCATATAGACTCCAGGACACACAAGTAATCAATAAGTATTTGTTAAACAAATAAATGAGAGAATGAATGACGTTCCCTCTGATTGCAATGTCAAGTTTAAGGTTACCATAGCCATTACAGGTTTCTGCTTTTGAGTTTAAGCTGGATACTACCTTGCCCACTTAGTACTTCCAGAAGTGCAATGAATAACACTAAGCAACTGCTTGTCCCCTCTGCTTTGATTTTACCTATTCTTCTCACCTTAGGACTTAGTAGACTCGGTTTTTGTAGGCAGAATGAATTACTTTCATTACCAAGGACTATCTGGAAATGGTGCTTCTCAAGTTACTGAAGGGAACCATCCAGTGAGAAATGTGGGACATTTTCCTGTCCACTTATAGTTCAACACTGAGCCTTTCTTGCAGGCTTTATTTTCTTGGTACATCGTAGTAAGAGAGGAGACACCCTCCTTTCCAGACAAGGTCAGTATCATGATCAGGTGGTAATGTGGGCTGAGGGGAGGCTGGGGGTCATCTGTCAACCTCCCAGACCCAAGATTCCCTATGGGAATTCAAGCACTGCTGTAAGAGTCCGTCCACTTTGGTAGAGACCAGGTGAGTAACTTGAATCACTCTCTGGGAATGTGTCACTGGGAAGTTCCCGGGACTGGACAAGAGAGGAAAGCTGTACTCCTTGGAGAAGGCAAGAGAGATGTGTTCTTTAAGCCTCATTGTTTTTTCTTCTTTCCTAGCCTGTCTCCAGAATCTTGAAAAAGAAGAAGTCTAGTTGAGTTTATGCTGCCCAGGAAACTCTTCTCCATTATGAAGAGTTTTAGCCCAGCAAACAGGAATCATTTTTTGGAGTGGGACTGGGGCTTGAACCCAGGGCTTCACACTTGCAAAGCAGGTGCTTTACTGCTTGAGCCATACTACCAGTCCAGGAAGCAATTTTTAAAAGCCAGACTCTTCCAACTATAGGTATTTTGGAACATGAAATTTGCATTAATTATGGCAATAAGTAAATACAACCAAAAGGAGAAACTTGTATCCCAAATATCCATTTAAGTTAGTGAAAAAAAAAGCTGTCTTGACACTGCTTAGAATTTCCCTTTATATTGAATCTAAGGAAATGGTTATGAGGATGACAAGTAGGACTTACTTCATTTAGTGGGTTATAGGAGAGCATTATAAGGAAAATGGTAAGTAGCTATTAAGACATTTCAAAGAGGGAGAACAATGGAAAGGCCTAGAAAACCGTGGATTAAAGTTGGAGTGAATGTTGGCCATCAGGGAAGACTTCCCGCCTGGATTTTGCTGGAAAGTTCTATGTAGGTTTCTAAAGGAGATCTGGTCCTCTCCTCTTGTGCATAATTTAAATAAATCCGTAGACATGTGATGAATGGATGGAAGACGTTGTATCAGTATGGGGAGAGGGTACCAAGGAGTTTAAGATATGTACTCTGACTTATGGGAACCCACAAAAGAGGCATTGTGGAGCCACTGAGCTGAGAACAGACACCATCGCCTTTCTCAAAGCCATTCACTTGAAAGAATGAATTGATCTCCTAATATTTTTCAGAAATAAATGTGGTAAAGAATATCTTACCTTCAAAATTTGTCATTCAGTTTGTTCACAGTCATTGGCATCAGCCTTCTTTCCTCTCAGTCATCTCTGTTGCCTTTTCCTGAACACTTGGGGCTCTGGACCTGGCCCTGACCCTAATGTCTTTTTTTAAAGACATTTATTTTAGAGAAGTTTAAAATATATTTTAGAGAAGTTTTAAATGTATAACAAAATCAAGTGGAAAAAGCATAGAGTCTCCCTTACCCGCTGCCTTGCAGTCTTCCCCACCATCAATATTCCAGATCAGAAGGGTACAGTTTTTATAATCAATGAACCAACATGGTCACATTATTATCACTCAAAGTCCATAGCTGTCATTAGAAGTCACTCTTGGTTTTTGTACATTCTGTGGGTTTTTGTTTTCTGCATATTCACTATTCTAGCATCACACATAGCAGTTTCATTGTCCAGAAACCTCCCTGAGCAACACCAATTCATCCTTTCCTCACCAAACCCCAACAAGCACCGATTGCATTACTGTCTCTCTGTACTTTTGCCGTTCTGGAGCATCAGAGTTGGAACCCATAGTCAGCAGCCCTTTCAGAATGGCAGTTTCCACTTAGTAATATGTTTAAGGTTCCTCCATGTCTTTCATGGCCTGATGACTCTTTCTTTTCAGTGTTGAGTAATATTCCAGCCTTTAGACTGTTCTCAGTGCTCAGGCCGGCTCCTGGTACAGAATAAAGGAGGTATGATGTCTGAAGGGTCAGTGTCCTCTGGGCACAGAACTTGAGACTATCACCCATGGAGAAAAGCTCCAATTCTTTGAACCTCTGTCCCTTGATGACACTTTGAATTTTTCCATCTTGTTATATTGGGTAGATGAAGTCCCAGTTCATTTGTGTGATACATTGTCTTGCCTTTGCAGAAACCTGGGACAGTCTTCCAGTTTCAGGTCTGAACTCAACAGAAGCAGGACTGGAACTTGTTTCTGCCTTCTCCCCACAGACTCCTTCCTTCTTTGCAGCCCTCGCTTTTTGTGCGGCAGCTAACATCATCCTGTCATCACTGCTGCCATCAGGTTCCATGCTCCAACAGTGTGGCTTCATCCCAGGCGTGGTGCTCTTCCATGGCTGATAAGGGCAGGCCCATTGTGGGTTGGTTTGGCTGTTGCAGGGCCCGTGTTCTTGGTCTAATTTTATTGATGAGTTGGTGGCCCTCCTGGTCAAAAATAATGCTCTCACTGAAGTGAGAGAGGGTTCTCTCTCCTTCAGTGTGAAAATCCTGACTCATGATAGCAAATAAGTTGGTTCTGCTCTTTCAGGTTCCTAAAGGAAAGAAAAGTGAAGACTTTTAAATATTGTGCTGTGGCAAGGTCACATACACTGATGTGCTCATCTTGCTGAAAGATTTTTATTCTGCCTTCCATTACTGCATGTGACTTGGTATCCAGTGTTAGTCTAGCAAAGTAAAAGTTTGCAAAGTATGCTATGAATGTCTTATTAGTGAGTGCTATCTATAGGTTACCTATACTAAGCCATTACTTTAAAGTCTTCCTTCTACCAAAATAATTTTGGCCTTATTTTAAAAGACTTTTACAAAAAAGGTGGGCAGGATTTGGGGTTTATTGATAAGCTTGATTCAGGTGATTAAGGGGGGACAGCATAGTAGAAGCCCTCACAAGTGTAGGACCTGCCACCTGTCCAGGGGAATATAATTAGAGATATATTTGGCCCCACAGCCATCAGAGATGAGCCGCTTCTCAGCTACCATGTCTTCAAATTCATCTGCACTAAACTTGGTAAAGCCCTGCTTCTTTGAGATGTGGATCTAGGGAGAGATGGAAAGAAAGAACTGAATGAGGAGGACCAGGGCAAGGAAAGACAGACGGGGCTGCAGCACTGCCTACTTTCTGGAGTAAAAGACTTTTTAATCAGGGAATCCTCAGAGCTCCGTGCTGTGGGACTTCTCTCTGGTTCCTTGATCAGGGTTGTTCAAGGAAACTAATTTTTCATCTAATAAGTTTAATTTCCAGTTATAGTTGCAGAACAATATAATGATCCTCTTGGAATCTTGCAAAAGGAAAAGCTTAAAAATACAATGAGGCTTCTTCAACCATGCAAAGAATTATAGTACTTCTTTGAGATTGTTGATATTAGCACCTTCATTACACTTGCAAACGATACTCGTGTATCGTTTCATGAAATTGTAATTTGAAAATCTTTCCTGTTTATTTTTCTGAATTAGTGTATGCTCTTCTCTATTTTGATCTTCCTGTAAAGCTCTCTTTTTCTGCAAAGTACAATTTCTGGAAATAACACAACTGGATAGACCAGCAGGCCAGCTTTCATCTCTTCTCAGCCATAATGCATGCTATCTACTAAAGTATTGACATATCGTCTGCAGACTTAGTAATGTCTGTTGTGTCTACTCACAAAAATGCATTTATTGGATCTCGTTTTCTGGGAAGAAGGGGATGGTTATAGATATTTTTATATTACCCTGAGCATAATTGTGTCAAAGCATGAAAAATATAAAACAAGAAGATCTTGGACATCCAGAATTCAAGATCTAAGATTTAAATTCCAAGTACTGTAGCAAATAGTACAGCTCAAATGAGGCAGAAATGGTAAAATAGGGTAGAAGAGCACACATGATGCAAGAGAACGATAACATCTTGTTTATGTTCTTGAATGACTCATCATGGGCTGTAGAAAAAGGCAAAATGTTATTGCAGGCACCATAACACTGGTCCAGATGAGTCCCTCCCCCAAAACAGGATCGCTGGGAAAAATTGGTAGAAGTGTAATGTACACCAATGAAACAAGATGTACTGCAGGAACAACTGTGTGCGGTTAAGTTTTGCTGATAATGGTAACAGAATTTTTGTCTGGTACCAACAACACCCAGATGCTACATGTTCAATGAGGCCTAACCCATTAGTACAGGGATTTTCCAAAAGAAATGAAATACAGTGTGCATCAATCTTTTATGTAGTGGTTTTGTCCCCAGCACAAGCTGTTAGCTTCTTCCATTAGCCAGGGCAAAGGGATCTGTGCAGATAGTTCTAAGTGGAGTTGCCCCCACCTTGGTGTAAAACAATGTGTGTCCTCCAGGTTGTGATCATTGACTTCGTGTGTATCTTCAAGGCTTTGGCCAAATGCTATTTCCTCTGTAAAGCTTTTCTTCTTTGGTCTTGTGGAATAAGTTTAGCTTTCCTAAAAGCCCCAATGCACACTTGTATATATTTCTATGTAGAAATTAGTTCTCTGTCTTGTTGGATTTTAATTTATTTGAACTTAGTGACCATATTTTATTCTTATTTGTCATTTCAAGGCTCACCATGCATGGTGCATGGTGTATATAAATGTGTTCTAAAGAAAGTAGAAGGGTTATGCTCTTTGGCCAGAAGATCATGTGAAACCCACACAGATTTCCCACACCTCCCTTGATCCAGGTACCGTGTGAGGCTTAGGGATTTTGCTAAACCCTGCAGCCATGGCTGGGAGAGTGTGCCCAGTGGGCGTCATCACCCACTAATGGGGTGGTGCTGAATTGCTCTGAAGATCCTGTTTCTTCTGTTTTCAGAGTCAAATGCAAGCCACTTGGGAATTTCTCTCAAGAGTGACTGAATTAATATCATCCCAGAGTTTCACTTTGGGAATTTTTCTGAATTCTGTTCAACTCCCTTCAAGCCTGCAGCTTGCTTCCAAGTTCTCCTGGACAGTCCTTCAATTATTTTCCTTTATTCTTGCTATGAATACCTTCACCTATCTAATCTTGTGAGGTTCGTCCAGCTTTTGGCATCTCTGTGTTCTTAGCATCTCTGTTTTACTCACTGTCCTCCAGGAGTTCTGGGATCCTCACCTCCCAGTAGGCTTCTTCTCTTTTCCTTGTTCCCGAAAGCAGTTCATTAAAATATCAGCAAGCAACAATGGCTTATTTATAATGCCACTGAGTCTTATAAATGTTTAAAGCTTTCATTAGGTCAACATTAGGGATATGCCATAATATTTGTAAATTTTAAGAACAATTTCTTTTGCAAGGACTGAGGGTTTTCTCCTGGCACAGCTTGTCCTGTGTCCTAGTCAGCCAAAAGGAGCATTTGGATGTGCTTTCTCGTGTCACTGGTCCTGTGAGGCACCCTCTCTCAGAGGAGACCTGGATGGCGAGGGTGAAGCTGACATTCATCTGTGTGTCCCAGGCATCAGGACACGTGAGTTTTCACAAATCATATAGCCTTCTCAGAGTCTTGGGCATAAAGCAGGAATGACAGTCCCTGTCTTCCTCAGAAAGTTTTCTGTTTTGTCACAAAGGTGTTTTACGGTGTTGGGAGACTGAGAAGACTGGCTAATACATCAGGTACATTCATACAGTGGGATGCCTTGATCAAGTCATACCTTGATCAAGTTTAGTTTATAAATTGGGCACAGTAAGTTATAACAATATACTTTTTCATAGGTGTGTATAGCAGGAAGCATCTACAGGGGCTTGTAGAAGGTGTCCCTGCACATTGAGGTGACCTTGTTAGAGCTGGAGGAAACTTGAGAATCATGGTTTCTGACTTTGCCTCTCAAATTAGGAAACAGACCCACAGAGACCAAATGACTTGTCAAAAATCAGAGCTGTGGTTGGAACCTGATCCTCCTGACTTTGTGACTGTCTTACCACTCTGTCTTTCTAAACAGAAGCAAATCCAGTTTAATAAGTTTTAGGAGATTGAGGTAGCTGTTCTTAATCCCAGGATATAGTCTAGAATAGTTTATAAGCCAGTCTCTGGACTCATATATGTATGCCATTTTCCCGTGAATGGAGTGCTTCTATCTAATAATTCAGGTTTCCTACATGAAGTAACCCTGGTGATAACAGGAATTCCATTTTGCACAAATGACATTGAATTTCATTGCCTAGTTTGTGGTTGATTGTCTAATGGTACATTGTTCTCCAAGAATTGCAGTATATATAATTTCCCCTCATCCTGAGCCCTCACCACTACACAGCGGGTGTTTTATGTCCTTGAGTTCTTTTCTCAGGTGACAGTGGCACAGGATAATGTATAACAGATACCGTGTAAATAACTACTCAGGAGACACGCATATTTCAAGTGTGCCAGGCAGAAGAGCCTGGTACTTTGGTAGATCTAAATGATGTAAAGAGAGATGATTTCTGAGAAAGCTGTCACTGTGAGCAGACAAGGGTGGCTCTGATGATTTCGGGGCTCACCCATTAGACTTGCATGTTCACCTCTGTGATCCTGCAGCAAGGACTGTTGTTCACGCTCATGCTTGACTGTGAATGGGCTGGACTCCCTGGATGGCTCATGGGGTATTAACTTTAACACACCCACCTTGCACATGCCTTCCTCATTAACAAATGACACCACCATTTGTCCTGTCATGGAGCCAGTGTTCTGGAGCAGTGCTTGATGGCTCCTTTCCACACCTGCTTTGAGTCCATGTGCACGTCCTGCCGGCTCTACCTGTGAAATGTGTCCACAGAAGCACATCTCACCGCCCACATGGCTGAGACTGCCAGCAAGGCTGCCGCCATCACTGAACGGGGTCTGCCGTGGCCCCTGACTCACTCCCTTGCCAGCCCACAGTCAGATTGTACCCTTTATGATTTAATCAGATCAAATGATACTCCTGATTGAATCCTCAAGTGATTTTTTTCAGTTCCACTTTGATATAATTCAGAGATCATGGGTAAAGGCCCCAGGAACCTAATTTCCTTCTTCCCACCAGTCTCCTCCACTTGAGTTGCACCCAGCACCCCATCTTACCAAACCATCCCTGTCCTGGCATGTGCATTTGCTCTTCTCACAGGGCCTGTTCCCTCAGTTCAGTCAACTATCTGCTCAGCGTCACCCCTTCTGAAGGCCACTTCACGACCACATCTAATGTTGAACTCCTTGGTTCCTCTGTTTCGCCTTCATCTTTGCTTTTCTCTATAGAGTCTGTCATAATTGCATGTTTGTGGAGTGCCTCCTGTCCAAATGGCAGGCTCCATGAGACAGGCATTGGCTTTGGCTCATCGTTTCTACTATAGAAAATAAATATGTGTGAAATGAATTATTGGGGTTATCTGAGAACTCTTGCCAGGATTATAAAATTTCTATTAAAGCCACAAGACTAGCTGAAAGGGCACTGACCACCTGCAAATGGTAATTACTTGGCTTTTTTGCCTCATTGTCATTGGATTTATTTGTGCTTCCATTTCCTCCTGCTGTACATTTATTTTATAAAATTTTACATATTGGTTCTGGGCAGCTTTGATATCTATGTGTTTATCTCCTTTACAGAATTTAAGAATCTGTATTGCTCTCCCTCAGTCCTCTCAGAATGTACAGATTCTAACTCTCAGGAGACATTAGCCGTGGATTATTACTGTCATTATTTGGCTAATTTTTTTGTACAATGAGACTTAAGTGGAAGGAGCACACATTGTCAATAGTTCTTCCAGCATGACTAACTTTGGTAATATTTGTGATTTTTATAATTAGCATTTCAATGGCTTCTTTTAGCTTTTCTTTCTTTCTTTTATTCGTGGGAAGTACTGAAAGCAACTCTCTTTTCAGGTTGAAAATATTGAGACATGCACAAATTGGAGATATTTGAATGAAGCAGTAAACTAAGCCCTAGCTTATGCTTGTCACCTGTGTTCCTTGATTAGTGACGTGAGGTCTTGTGTGCCTGTGCTGCTTGCGTTGTCCTGTGGTTTAGAATGTGGAGTGGCTGGGACACTGGATTCCAAATGAAGTGATGTTGTTGATTGGTATTTTAATCGTGACTAGCCTATTGTATAATTGCCTCCTCCATCTTCTATGACGGTGTGAAGGTGTGTCCTATGCACTCAGTACCCTTTACAGTGTTTTACTTCACTTGCTCCCTTTCTCCCCAGTGCTTGGCTCTAAGTCCTGTCTTCTTGTTCTAGGCAAGACTGTCATTTTTTCCCTCTGTGACCTTGGGCTAGTGGTTTTCCCTTTTGGTACTCAGTTTCTTCAGCTACATGATGCAACAGTTGTATTGGACATTTTAAAATGAAATATCATCTCAGAAACTGGGTAACTCTTGATGCTGGATTGTTGATTCCAAGTTTGTGTCCTGGCCAAGTCGATTATTGAAGATGCTCTCCAGGAGTTAAGAGTGAAGCAAGCACAAAGTTTATTGAAAGGAAAGCAAAACTCCCAGTGTTGGAGGGGCTTAGCGAAAAAGGCTAAGCCATGGAATGGCTTTGCCTGACATAGGCCCCCATTCTACCTTGAAACTACTTTTGTGATTGGATGTCATCTGGTTGACTTCTTGCTGAACCTGACCATCTGGTCACTCCATCCTTATCAAACTGAACATTCCAGGAGGGTCTGGTGAGCTCGTCCTGGCCTCAGGGTCAACCATTTACTTTTTATGCTTGCCTCTTGCTATCTTGGTGAGACTTAACATTTATATCTTATAACTCTCTTTTGCTGTCTCAGTGGTAGTTTGCTGTGTTGCTTTCCTTGAGGAGCCTGTTTCTCATCTCTTTGGATGTTGTTTTCAAAGATGCTCCCCTGACTCCCTTAACTAGTGAAAAAGCCTCTGTATTTTATTATTTGAGTGAGAGGCCTGCTCCTCAGTCTTCTTAGATGTTTACTTTTAAGGATGCCTTTCTGTCTCTCTTATCTAAGAAAGCCATTTGCTTTCCTCACACTTTCATTGATTTGCTCATTTATTCATTGAATCATACATTCTAGTTTTTTTTCAGAAATAATTTAAGGCAGTGGGGCCAGTAATTAATATGTGCATCCATGAACACCATTTGATTCTTATAATAGTCCTGGGAGGCAGTAAGATGGTCCCAATGGGATAGAAGTCACTCCCAGCGCCCAAATGTATTGATGCAATGGCGCAATTGATCAATTTAGACTAGTTAGTACGATTGGTTTACTTCACTGACTTCCACACTTCAGAGTGTATAAGACATCTGTGTGTAGTGGGGCTCCTGACTCACGATGTTTGGGTGCAGCCTGGGATCACTCACTGTTAACAGCAACGGCAGTGACTCAGATTGGGGTCTGCTGGGGTGCTTGAGGGATACCACCTCCTCGCTAACCAGTGCTGGCCCAGCATAGGTGTCCGCCAGACGCTCACTTGATTCGAGGCACAAATCTCAAGTCACTGTCAACTAGCTCAAATGGAATTGAAGCTTTTAGACATAAACGAAAGGTGACAAACACATATGCAGTGGTTACACTCGGCAACCCAGCTTTATTGTGGCACTGGTTAATGGGTCCTTGGAGTGTCTGAAAGTAAAATTACCTGGTACTCTGTGTCCTAGACTCTCACATCTCCTTTTTTTATTGTTTTATTATTCATACGTGCATACAAGGCTCAGGTCATTTCTCCCCCCGCCCCCACCCCCTCCCTTACCACCCACTCCGCCCCCTCCCTCTCCCCCCCACCCCCTCGATACCCAGCAGGTATCGATAGTGCCGCAATATACATGGATGTGCAGGTGCCTCTGGAGTAACAGTCTTTTGGGTATATCCCCAAGAGTGGTATTGCTGGATCAAATGGTAGATCGATGTCCAGCTTTTTAAGTAGCCTCCAAATTTTTTTCCGGAGTGGTTGTACTAGTCTACATTCCCACCAACAGTGTAAGAGGGTTCCTTTTTCCCCGCATCCTCGCCAACACCTGTTGTTGGTGGTGTTGCTGATGATGGCTATTCTAACAGGGGTGAGGTGGAATCTTAGTGTGGTTTTAATTTGCATTTCCTTTATTGCTAGAGATGGTGAGCATTTTTTCGTGTGTTTTTTGGCCATTTGAATTTCTTCTTTTGAGAAAGTTCTGTTTAGTTTACTTGCCCATTTCTTTATTGGTTCATTAGTTTTGGGAGAATTTAGTTTTTTAAGTTCCCTGTATATTCTGGTTATCAGTCCTTTTTCTGATGTGTAGGTGGCAAATATTTTCTCCTACTCTGTGGGTGTTCTCTTCAGTTTAGAGACCATTTCTTTTGATGAACAGAAGCTTTTTAGTTTTATGAAGTCCCATTTATCTATGCTATCTCTTAGTTGCTGTGCTGCTGGGTTTCCATTGAGAAAGTTCTTACCTATACCTACTAACTCCAGAGTATTTCCTACTCTTTCCTCTATCAACTTTAGAGTTTGGGGTCTGATATTAAGATCCTTGATCCATTTTGAGTTAATATGGGTATAGGGTGATATACATGGATCTAGTTTCAGTTTTTTGCAGACTGCTAACCAGTTTTCCCAGCAGTTTTTGTTGAAGAGGCTGCTTTTTCTCCATCGTATATTTTTAATGTCTTTGTCATAGACAAGTTGGTTATAGTTGTGTGGCTTCATATCTGGGTCCTCTATGCTGTTCCACTGGTCTTCATGTCTGTTTTTGTGCCAGTACCATGCTGTTTTTATTGTTATTGCTTTGTAATATAGTTTGAAGTCAGGTATTGTGATACCTCCTGCATTGTTCTTTTGACTGAGTATTGCCTTGGCTATTCGTGGCCTCTTGTGTTTCCATATAAATTTAACGGTAGATTTTTCAATCTCTTTAATGAATGTCATTGGAATTTTGATGGGAATTGCATTAAACATGTAGATTGCTTTTGGGAGTATAGACATTTTTACTATGTTGATTCTACCAATCCATGAGCATGGGAGATCTCTCCACTTTCTATAGTCTTCCTCAATCTCTTTCTTCAGAAGTTTATAGTTTTCCCTGTAGAGGTCATTCACATCCTTTGTTAGGTTTACACCAAGATATTTGATTTTTTTTGAGGCTGTTGTAAATGGAATTGTTTTCATATATTCTTTCTCAGTTTGTTCATTATTAGTGTATAGAAATGCTAAGCAATACTTTAATATGAAGTGCTTCTTGTGAAGAGTTTGCTTATTTTTAAAAGTTGAACTCTTCACCGAAAGATAACCTACATATAGAAAGGGAGGGAATTTTATTTTTACTTTTTGTTTACTGAGCTATAAACCATGTAAATTAGATTCATTCTTTTAAAATGTACAATTCAGTGGGCCTTCGTATACTCACAGTCATATAACCATCGCCATTGTCTAATTCCACAGCATTTTCACCATCCCGAAAGCAACCCCACCCCTGTTACCTGTTCCCTCCACTCTGTCCTGTCCCAGTCTCTGGCCATCACTAACAACCTTATGGATTGGCCTATTCTGGGCATTTTCTATAAATAGTCCCATCTGAATGTGGGCTTGTTCTTTTACTTAGGATAACGTTCTTTCTCTTTAATGTGGCCCTGGCGGGTAAGATGTTACAAGGCGTGTCTGAGTTCCTAAGCGCTGGCCCTGAGTTTCTGTGATCTGGTTCTTCCTGGATTTAGGTGAGTAGCAACAGGAGAATGGAGGAGGAAGTGGTGTGGACTTTGACAATCTCAGCTGTGTCCCCCAGTTTACATCTTTGCAGGTCTGTTTTTCAAGGGCCACAGGCCCATATGAAAGTCAGGTGACACACTTGGTGTTTGGACTGAAATGCTTAGCTCCACACAAGACTACCCTACATTAAAGACTGCATGCTTGACCATGGTGGAAGGGAAGGGTGGTCAGCCCTGACGGCAAGGACTCTGTCAGGGATGGTTAGCACTGGGGCCCTTGCCTCCCACAGGCTGGACACTTCCAGCATGCTGGTTATTCAGGCCATGCATCTGGGCTTGCTGCCTGCTGTGGTTCGGATGTGGTGAGCCCCTCGCAGTTCCTGGTACTGGAAGCTTGGTCCCCAAGGTGGCAACTTTGAGATGGTAAAACCTTTAGGAAGTGAGGCTTAGCGGAAGGGGTTAGGTCATTGAGAATACTGTCTGAGAAGGGATTAATGTAGTTCTCCTTGGACCCTTGGGCAGTTCTCACAAGGCTGGGTGGGTTACACAGCGAGGCTGTCACACTTGCTTGGCCCCGTGCAGGTTGCTGTTTCCCTCCTTTTCTCTGCCAAGTTGCAATGTAGTCAGGGCCCTCAATGGAGGCATCGCAGGTGTGGCCACTGCTCTTTCACTTTCAGCCTCCAAAACTATGAGCTGAATGAACCTTTTTACTTAGTACCCTGCTTCCAGTAATTGGTTATAGCAACAAAAAATGGAGTAGTATGCTGCCCAAGGTACGATGAAAACCCAAAACACCCAGCTCCGTTCATTTTGTTGATGGCTTGTTTCTCCCTCTTTGATGTTTAGTCCTGCATCTGAATTCTGAGGAAAAGAAGGACGAGCGTGGGGCTTCCTGCACGCTCACACTGTGTCTTCTGGCATGAATGTGTCCTATAGGTAGTAGACTTGTGTGGCATTTTCTGGCTCATGTCATCTCATCCTTGGGACACGATGGGAATTCATGGGAAATCAGCCATGAACTTTCTTGGGCCCTAAATGTTTTTCTTAGGACCTATGAACCTCTTCTGCGTGGGGCACCTTGAATTCTATTTTTTTTTTTTAGTGGGACTGGGATTTGAACTCAGGGCTTTATAACTGCAAAGCAGGTGCTCTGCCTCTTGAGTCACGCTGCTAGACCATTTTGGTCTGCTTATTTGGAGCTGGAACTCCAGGCTATTCACCCAGGCTGGCCTTGAACTGCAATCCTCCCAATCTCAGCCTCCCAAGTAGCTGGGATTACAGGCGTGAGCCACCGGCGCCCTGCTGCACTTTGAATTCTCATGTGCTCATTTGCGGGAGCCTAATGGGCATTTATTATTATTTGAAAGTAAAAATAATGGAAGCCTTCTGAACTCTCAGAGGTTCTAGGTGTAGGAGAGCTCTCATTCTAGGAGTGATTAAATGATGTGTGCAGTGTCTACTGGGCAGTGAAACTTAAGTTTTGTTTTCATCAACTTAATATTTTTTTTTCTCTTTCTGGAGCTACTGGAATTTAAAGTCAGGGACTTGCACTTGCTAGGCAAGCACTCTAGTACTTGAGCCATGCCCCCAGTCCTTTTTTGCTTTTAGTTATTTTTCAGATAGGGTCTTGTGGTTTTGTCTGGGGTTGGCCTCCAACTAAGATCTTCCAACCTATGCCCCCCCAGGAGCTGAGATTACAGATGTGACCACAATGCTCAGCTTGTTGGTTGAGATGAGGTCCTGTGATCTTTTTGCCTGGGTTGTCTTGGAAGTATGATCCTCTTGACTGCCACCTCCGTGTAGCTGGGATTACAGCTGTGGAACACCATACCTGGCCCTTCTGCATAGCCTTTGAGAATTTTCTGGAATCATTTAGCCCCAGTCTCGATGCAGCACTTCTTTAGTATAAATGTCACCAGAACCGATGGTAGAGGTCACTCAGTTTTTGTTGGGTTGGACTTTCTGTTCCTTTTGAGCCTTATTTTTCAGATAATGGATCTTGTGGTTTTTATTCCCCACTGGAACATACACTTATTGTACTATATTGATTTGTGTCTCTGTTCTTTAAAAGGTTTACCTTAGGAAAATATGATGTAGGCTATTAATTTTAGGAACTACTATTTAAAAGATATCTTATTTATTCTTCCCCTAATTTTATTTTAAACTATAGGATAAAGTTGCGTCCTGAAACTTTTTGCACAGTTAAAAAGCCGCCTGTGCGTATGTATGCCATTTATGACTAAATCTAAGCTATCAGCAGTCTTTCCGTTGGGTTGGTGCATAAAACTTGATCTTAGCAGTAGAGATTTCAAATCTGCCTTAAGTCAAGCTGCAGTGACATTCCTTGGAAGGTGTCCCCATAACTTTCCAGTCCAGATCAGAATCAGCCAATGGTGGATGTGAATGACATTTCAGTGGTCTGGACATTTTGATGATAACTGCTTAACTTCAGTAAAAACTCCTGTGTTTATATATTTTTCTTCTCCCTACAACAGGGATATGTCCATCATAAGAAATCTGGTGGCTTCTTAGTGGATCAAAGCCCTGTATTGTCAGTGGCCAAAGCCTTTGGAGCTGTGGTACATTCAGGAAATCATTGGTTTAAAATGAAGCTTTTCTGGGTGTTGCTGGGGACTAGATGAAGCATTTCTTTGAAAGACTTTTTCATGGTAGGAGTCTTACCGTCCAACAGGATTAGAGAGTCATTTTATTAAATTCAGCACTATAAATGGATTTTAAACAACATGCATTAAGGAAAGTTTCTGCTTTACCTGAAGGTCAAAAGAGCAGGGAGGCAGAGGGGGTGAGAAGTCTGCGTCAGAGACTTCAGAAAGGTTGATATTCTGTAATCTCCAGCATTGTCAACAGGATTCCTTGCCACTGGGTGACTTCAGGTTTAGATACAGAATACTGAATGTTGTGATGAGTGTTACGGTTTCATTACAAATGTTCCCTGAAGACTCACGTATTGAAGGCTTGGTTTCCTAATTGAGGGGTGATTGATTGATGCGGACACTAACCTCACCAATGCATTAATTCATTGATGAGTTCATGGTTGAAAGGGCTATTAGGAGATGGGGGCTGTTTGGAGGGGATAGGTCACTGGGAGTATGCCTTGGAAGGGGATATCTTACCTCTGATCTCTCTCTCTCTCTCTCTCTCTCTTCCCCCCTTCCTGGCTCCAAGAGCTGAGCCATCTCCACTGCCACATGTTCCCACCACCTTGATATTCTGCCTTGCCTCTGGCCCAAAGAAATGGAGCCAAGTGAACATAGATGAACTGAAACCATGAGCCAGAATTAATCCTTCTGCCTTTTAGATTGATATTTGCAGGGATTTTGTCACAGCAACACAGAGCTGACTAACACAGCCATAATTTATTAATCCAATGTTAAGGAAGATATTTTGTTTAAAATAAGATTTAATGGAAAACAAGTTTTTCCATTTTTGTCTTTTTCTAGCCATAAAACATATTCATCGTAGAAACAAGAAGAAGCAAATCCTTGATATTTTAACAAATATGTACAAAGAAGCTAAGTACTAGTAACATTTTTTTATATGCCCTCTTAGAAAAAAGCAAGAGTTTTAGTTGTGTGTTTTCACTAGTTTGCTGAATTTGTTTTTCAGAGTCACAATATTGTTTTGGAATATTAAACCAGTGACTGTCGTTAGGGAATTCTGGGATCCTTACTTGGCATTTAGCTCCAGTTCAGTGTGGAGGGCAGATGAGAATGAGGGAAGATCTGAGTTGGAGCCCGACAACCTTGAGAAGCTCAGAGATATCAAAGAAGGGATTCCCCTCGGAAGGCCACCTTATTTCGAAAGGGTTTGAAGTGTGTTTCCAACCTCTCATGGTGATTTCTGAAGAAGGACTTTCTATCAATAGTCAAAATCAGCAAAGATGAGTTAAAAAATGTAATCTCTATTTCCCAATTTTGGACCAAATTTGTAATCAGATTTAGCCTAGTATATGCCAGGTTTTTGTTTCTATGTTGCTAATTATTTTATTATTTTGCTTTAGTCCGTTTTTGTGGAAGAATTAATTCACACCCATGCTAATGTGGCATATTTTGTCATTGAAAATAAGTGAGAAAATAGGGGATAAAGGAAAATAGAAGCAAGGAAAAGACAGTCAAAATCAGAGGCCAAAGAGGAAAATGCACTTGGCGTACAGCCTTCAGGCAACCCAAGCCAAAATGAAGCATGATCCGTCATGATGACTACTGTCCATTAGAGGAGAAAAGATAAAAAGCTATTTCTGTTGCTGAATCCAGAATTGGATTTCTCTTCTGGCAATCCCAAGAGGTGCTGGGATAGGGAACCTGAAGAGAGCAACAATGAACTGTCCAGAGTGTGTGGTGCTCCAGGACTGCCCAGGGCAGCTTGAGGACCGTCCACAAACACATCAGCACAAGCACAGTTAGCAAGGCCATGTGAGGTCCTGAGCCACTGCAGGGGCGAACAGGGAGGCGGCCTGAAATCCTCCTAAGAGGCAAGAGAGGCTTCAAGATGGAAACCTGACACACCGGGCTTTGTTCACTCTGATGTGGCCTCTCAATATGTCAACAGGATTGTCTCTGGTCATTTTCTATAAGAAAGAGTCATTTTATCCTTATAATCGAAGATAACACTTGTCACGGTATCTGTATGGCTGGCTTCCTGGCAGGCTTTGAAACTGTCACTTGGTTCTAACTTTCAACCACTTGTTTTTAGGTTTTCACTAGACTCATCTCCCACATTTGATCTTGCTAAGTATATTGAGTTTGAGGACATTGGTTTGTTTTCTGTATGAATGTCAACCAAAAGCTGTCACACTGACGTATCTGTGTAGTCTATGGAGTTTGTTAAAATCCAAGGGATTAGCAAGGGAGTGTGCCGCATGCAGTGTGCCCTGCTTGTCCTTTCTTAGATGGCAAGGTGTTGTTGGTGGCATTGCATGAGCTAATTCTTCATGAAGATGCAGTAGAGTGGAAGGAGCTCGTGGAGATGCCAGGGAAACCTGGTCTCTGCAGTGGGTTCTCCAATAGCACGTCCCATCAACTTGATTGGATTAAGATGTGTAGGAGATTGGTGATCACACCTCTGAGTGTCTGTGATGGCCTTTCCAGGTATGATTAACTAAGGTGGGGAGACCTGCCCTAAAGACGGGCAGCACCATCCCATAGGTTGGGAGCCCAGATGCAATCAAGGGGAAAAGGAGAAAAGCCCAGAAATGCAGACTTTGTTACCAGGCTGCTATGAGGGGAAAGCCTCCACCCCCTGTTCCTCCCGATCATGTGGGGCCTCTCCTCAGACCTAGAGTGATGGGCCAAGAGACCACAGACTGAAATCTCCGAAACTGGGAGCCAGATAAACCCTTCCTGAAGTTGTTTCTCTCAATATTTGTCTCAGCAATGAGTAACTGACTAACACGTAAGCAAGCCACGGGACCTCTCTTCATTTGGAACTTTCACCCAGGTGGAAGGTTTGTTTTTGTGACTTCGTGCTAGGATGGAGCCCACAAGGGCCAAGGAAGAGAAAAGGGAGGGGAGCCACTAATTGAAGATTTTTAAAACAATATCAGGACTCTGAAAAATATCAAATACAGCAAACTGGTGAAAACAAAGAATTAAAACTGGTTTCTTTTTAAGAGGATATATAACGAAATGTTACTAGTAGTTACTGTGTAGTAAAAATTCATAGAAGGAATAAGTTCCAGGGCTCTAGATCACAGCGGGGTGGCTCTAGCTCACAATTTATTATATATTTTAAAAGAACGAGAAGAGAGGCGTTCTAAGTATCCCAGCACAAAGAAACGATGAATGTTTACCTAGAAGGAAATATCAGTTACCCCCATTTGGTCATTATGCATTACATATGAACATCGAATGACCACTCTGAACTCCCTAAATATGTACAATTGTTTTGTGTCTATCAACAATTAAATTTGAAGGAAGAGGCACGGTGGTGCACACCTGCAATCCCAGCTATGGTGGAGGCAGAAATGGAAAGATCATGATTCAAAGCCAGTCCGGACACAAAGTTAGTGAGACCCTATCTCCAAAAACAACCCAGGTTTGGTGGCTTACACCTGTGGTCCCAGATATGCAGGAGGTGGAGGCAGGAGGATTGTGGCCCAAGATAGGCCCTGGCCAAAGTGTGAGATCTTATCTGAAAAATAACTAAAGCTAAAAGGGCTGGGGGCATGGCTCAAGTGATAGATGGCCTGCCTAGAAAATGCAAGGTCCTGAGTTCAAACCCCAATACCACCAAAAAACCTCAACTCCTTCTTCTATTTAAAATTTGCCCCCTTTGGTCCTATATAAATCTCTACTTTATGTCTTAAGTTTCTTGCACTCAAGACTGCGTTTTACGCAGGCGAATTAGAACAGGACAGTTGCAGGGCATGATATAATTCTCCCAGATTATCAAGGATCAGCCTTGAGCTCCCTTAATTAACACTTGGAAAGCCATGAGCATCCCTGCCGCTCACTCTTGTCACCATGCAGTGCTGTAAGGAGCTGAGCGCCATGCCTCTTGTCTGCAGCTGGAGGAGATGCTGCTCCATAGGTAATGGCACCATCCATACAGCTTTTCAGAAATCATACAGACGAAGTTGCTGCCGGGTGCGGGTGCGAGAGGCCATTGGAGAGCAGCATGATCCGGCAGGTTGCGCCCTGCACAGGATAATTTCTCAAGCCTGTGTCTTTCAGAATGGGTGATGTGGCTCATTCAGCTTTAAATGAAGCCCACACAGCCCGGATCACTATCTAGGGAATTCTTTCTCTGTTTATGAAAGTTAGCCAGATGTATTTTAAATCTGTTGAAGCCCTGGAAATAGCTTCTTGTATTAAAAATTATGTAGCTGCAGATGAAAATGAAGTGGTATGTAGTTAGTAAGGCGTGCGGGGGTCACATGTGGAATGGTGTGATAGTATTCTGTGGTCCTCAGGACAGCTTGTTTGCCTGAGTGTTTGCCAGAGGACACTGTAAGGTCAGAACTCTTAAGCTTCTGACTGGGGAGCATGATGACTGTGTTGTCTTAAAATTGCTTCTTCCTGTGTGTGTGTGTGTGTAGGGGTGTATACCTCACAAGGTCTTGGGTTCGACCCCCAGCACTGCCAAAAAATAACTGTCTTTTCTTCCTCCAAATTTGTCTTGAGACCATTTCTTGTAGTTTAAATATCATGTTGAATTATTGTTAGGGATTTAATTTGCTCTTGCATTTTAGAAGAGTGGGGTGATGGCTTCTGAAGTAGAAAAATGCAAACAATAGGAATTGAATTCTGAATTTCCAGGCGTCTTCTTTTAAGTGCTAAAAGTTGTAACTGATGAGTACTTTCACTGGGAGAAGACCTAAAGCACTGGTTGTCAAAATAGGTCACTTTTGGCAGTTGACAGTTTAGTCCTTTCTGTCTGATTGCTAACGCACTGTCAGGAAGTTGAGCCCGGCAGACCTGAGTGGCTGATGTGCAGCCCGTGCTGTGAGAGAATGGCGGGGGAAGGCTCTGCAGTGGAGCTCTCCTCTTTAACCCTTCTGGTCTTCTCGTGCCTATCAACCAGGTTATCAACCTACCTATGACCTGGGACTCAGACATATTTTACACAGGTATCATTATTGGATTACCTAGTAAACAAATGCCCAACACTGCAATGTCCTGATATATGCATATATATGCTTTTTCCCAACAGTTAGTTTTCCTCTATTTTTTTAATTTTGGTAAAGTACTTTAATTGTTGATAGACACAAAACAATTGTACATATTTAGGGAGTTCAGAGTGGTTATTTGATGTTCATATGTAATGCATAATGACCAAATGGGGGTACCCTCAGTTCCTGGTGGCACTGTACATTCTCTTTGTGTCCTTGTCTCTTCTCCCCTTGTGCTGGAGGAATCCAAGAAGGGTGGCAGCTGTCTCATTCATCATCATCCATAAGTGCACACACCATTCCTAGCTCACAGCGGGCACTGGTTTTATCGGCTGCATTGAGATATGCTGACATTAGTCAAGAATTGGTTTTTTAAATTTTAGTCAAGATCTACATCTTTATGTATTGGTGTAAACTGTGCTCTGCTTCTTAAACAAAGACTATGTAAGAAAAAGACCATTTGCATTCTAAAGGGGCTGCAGAGAAGAGGATTCCCTGGTCTCTACTACTTAGCATGACTGAGCCAGTTAGTAAAGTTACAAGATTTCAGTCTATAGAATGATGTTATGGGAGGCCTGTGTGTGTGTGTGTGTGTCTGTGTGTCTGTGTGTCTGTGTGTGTTAGATAGAGAGAGAAATAGATAGAAAGAAAGAGACAGAGATAGAGAAGAGAGGGAGAGTTTTCCTGGTCACATTGCCCTTACAGTAAGGCCAGTGTGCTATTTCATAGCGCATTGGGCACAGCTCTTATGGCACTTACAATTCCACATAGAATGCATATTGATATATATTATGCACATTTCACCTATATAGCCTCAAGAAAAATGAGGGCAGAATTTGTTTAAAATATCTTTATGTATGTACTTCTGAGATCACTACCTTATTCAGCCCCAGCCCCAAACCAGAGTGTTACCTTACTAAATGTAGTAGGCATTCAAACACATTGAGCAAGTGAATTTGTAACTTGTGTAACTGGCAAGGATAAAATACTTCTCTCTAGGATTCAAAAGTCTAGGACCATGTGGGGTATATTGTTTTTTCTATTTTCTTATAGTGGATCTAAGTCATTTTGCCAACCCTATATCTTCTTCCACGAAGATTGTGCTATTTTGAATCACTTGGTAATTTTATGAGATTTCTCATTGAATTAAATATTTATTATGGGAAGAACATTATCAATTCAAAATTTATCCAAAACAAATCTGTCAGACTACACCTGAACAGAATATTTTTTGCTAAGCAGAAGAAAATAATAGAATTTCCTCCTTAGGTATGATGCAGAAATCTTAGAGGTTCAAGTAACGTATCTTTAGACCTAGTTCTAAAAAGCAGTGTAACAGAAAGTTCCTAAGAAATTATGTTAAATATTAATTTTAAATCGCTCTTCAAACTAAATGAGCAAACTAAAAATTTCAATCTTTGTTCTAAATAATATCTTTCCTCTTTGTTAAAACAGCAGAACTACTTAGGCAAAATACTTTGAAGCTAGTGAAGGAAGGAACAGGGGATACGCTGGAACAAGTAGGCTAAGGTGATGAGTTCCTAAGTAGAACACAAATGGCTCAGCAACTAAGAGAAAGGATTTATTGACACGTGGGACTACATGAAATTAAAAATCTTCTGCACAACAAAAGAAATGGTCACCAGATTGAAGAGGCAGCCCACAGAATGTGGGAGAAAATCTTTGCCAGCTATACATATGACAAAGGATTAATATCCAGAATATACAGGGAGCTCAAAAAACTGAACTCCCAAAAAAATCAATAACCCAATGAAGAAATGGGCAAATGAACTGAACAGAGCCTTTTCAAAGGAAGAAGTCCAAATGGCTACAAAACACATGAAGAAATGCTCACCATCTCTGGCCATAAAGGAAATACAAATCATTGTACCCTACTCCTGTTAGAATGGTTACCATCAAGAACAAGGAGGTGGTGAAAAAGGAACCCTCATACATTGATGGTGGGAATGCAAATTAGTACAACCATTATGGAAAACAGTATGGAGTCTCCTCAAAAAACTAAAACTGCTATATGCAGCAATACTACTCCTAGGGATATACCTGAAGGAATGCACATCAAGACACAATGAGGACACTTGCACACTGTTTATTGCAGCAGGGTTCACGATAGCCAAGCTATGGAAACAACCTAGATGCTCTGCTACTGATGAATGGATTAAGAAAATGTTTTATTCAGCCATAAGGAAGAATGAAACCATGTGGTTTGAAGGTAAATGGATGCAGTTGGAGGACATCATGTTAAATGAAGTAAGCCAGGCTCAGAAAGACAAAGGCCACATGTTTTCTCTCATTATATGGGAGGTAGACACAATACAAATACAGACAATATTATGAAAAACAGGTCATTAACAGGAGAGAGGGTGAAAGAAGGAAGTTAAGAAGGTCAACATGGATGATGAACTTTCTATACAGGAATGACTATAGAATTCTTAAACCTGTTGAAATCACCATTAGAAGGGAACTAAGGCAGAAAGGAGAAATACAGAGGGCATGAACTAATTCGAGTTATAGTACATGTATTCATGGAAATGCCACAAGGAAACTCCCCATAGAGCTATCTTAAACATAAAATGGAGAACAGGAAGATAAAACAGGTCCTGTCTGGGGATGGTACGAGGCTGAATGTAGTGGAAATATTCTGTACTCATGTATAAAAATGAGAAAATGAGACATGTTGAAACTCTTTCAGGAATGGGGAGAGGAGGAGATAAAGGAGAATGATGGAGGGGGTGAACCCAACTATGATAGATTGTAAGAACCCCAATACAACAATAACAAAAAAACCCAGAAAAAATAAAACAAAAGTCCCCAGCCCCCTCCCTCCCCCAAAAAACCAAGAACAGCACAGAAATACTTAGGCAAAATACTTTGACAAGTAAGTACAAAGTTTTAGGGTACCCCAGTTTTCTCAGTAGACCACCCCACCTTGATAGTTAATTAAGAGGTGTTTTAATGCAGCATTGTGGAGGGGTTTCCCTATGTTTAAAAGTGGGCACATGGGAGCTATGTACATTCATAAGGTACACAGCATGCAATGAGCAGGCCAGGGTATTTGGTATATATATAGAGGAGAATTTAAAGTTTAGCTTTGTTTGAAGAGTTTGGACTAACATTTAGGTTAAAATTATTAACTCTGTAATCTCAAAAAAAAATCATTCAAAATCATTAAAAAAATCATTGAAAGAGATGAATTGGAAGATATAACATATAAGGAAACACCTTACCACCCAGTACTAGTGTAGGTTTATCATGTTTTACGCTTCATTTGTGTAATGGATGTGGAATATTTTATGTTTTACCCTTTTCTTTGTTTTTGTTTTTCTTTTCTTTTCAGTTTTACTTTTTCTAACATTTAAATAGTTCCATAGTAGCCTCATGTAAACAAGTGTAATTTAAAGCATTCTCTTAAAATAACAAAATTTCTCACTGTTTTCTATTATGGCCAATGATAGAAGTCCTTGTGACTGCTCTAAGATGAATCATGATTTTCTTCACAGAATCAGTTTAGACTTGAAATTTCTCTATTGTTTATCTCTTTTCTGTTTCACTGGTTTCTCTTTTCTGTTTCTTTTCATTCTATTCTATTTATTCTATGTTTATTTTGGTCTTCTTTTCCTGGTTTTAAAAGAAATCTCATTTATTTTACACTTTTGTATTTTTAAAAAACATTTTATTAGTTTATAATATAGTTGTGCAGGGGGTTTCGTTGTGACAGTTCTGTGTATGCATATAATATATCCTGGTTTGGCTCATCTCTCTGTTGTTCTCCCTTCCTCCACCCCTCCCATTTCTTAACATGACTTCAACATAGACTTTTCTATTTTTCTAATAAACATTTAAACCATAAGTTTCCTTAATATTAATTTCTATTCAGTTCAAAGCATTCCCTGATTCCCTTTTGCTTACTTCTTTTACCCTACAGTTTAGAACTGTGTCATTTTATTTTCAAACACCTGTGAATTTTTCAAAGAGCTTTCCATTATTGATTTTTAATTGTCAGTTATATAATTTCACTCCTGTCAAGTGCACTGAGACTTGTATAATACAGATGGCCATGGCTGCCCTCGTGTGCAAGTGTCTCTCACGTCCAGGTGCTGAATTATTGAGAAAGAAGCCCAGTACCGAGATCTCCAAGTACGATTGTGCTTTGTCAGATATACTTGTAAATCTATTTGTTTTTCTTTATACATCTGTTAATAGATGCCTAAATATTTGGGATTGTTAGATCCTCTTGGTGAACTGGCACATTTACGTTATGAAATGTACCTTTTTATCTGGTAACAGCTCTTGTTCTAAAATCTGTTTTGTCTGATGTTGCTATACTCCAGCTCTCTTTCCATGGCCTGCACAGTGTCTTTTTTCATTTATCTTTTAACCCATCTATATTTTATGTTTAAGGTGAGTTTCTTGTAGATGGATCCATAATTGGATATTGCTTTTTTATTTATTTTTATTGTAGTGCTGGGTGGGGGTACATTGTGACATTTACAAAAATTCTTACAATATATCAAATATCAGACATTGCTTTTTAAATCCAATCTGGCAACCTCTGCTTTTCAATTGTTGTGTTTGTATTGCTTATAATTAATGTAGCTGTTAGTTGTGGTTGGATTTAAATTACCACCTTGTTGCTTGTTTTTCTACTGTTCAGTCTTTTCTTTGTATCTTCCTTTCCTCTTTTTTTGCCTTTTAAAAAGTACTAATTCCCTATTGTAGGAGTCCCATTTCATTTCCACCTGGGTTTCTTAACTATAGCTTTGGGCTTTTGTTGTTTTGTTTTTTAGTGGTTGTTCCAGGATTTCCTGTGTACATTTTTTCGTTGTCACTTTCTATGGTCTTGTAACAACCCAACAGTTTTATGTCTATTATAAGAACCTTATTTCAGTGTTCTCTTACTCACTCTTCTTTTATCTTTTGCACTACCCATTTCACGTTCATGCATTTCATAAGTCCCACGATACATTGTTACTTTTACTTATCTTTTAAATACTTTAAAAAATGTATAAAGGAAATCTCTCACTTACTACCTATTTCTTATTTTAGACATTCTTTATGCGTATGTGATCTAAGTTTCTATTAATGTGATAGAAATACTCTTTTCTTTCAAGCTGAAGAATTTCCATCAGCTTTTCTTGTCATAAGTCCTGTCAGCATTTGTTTACTAGTGGAAAGAAAATGTCTATTTCTCCTTAATTTAAAACAATATATGTATAAGAGTGTAAATTGATAAGCTTTTAAGCTCTGTAAAGATTATTTTTGGGTGGTACTGGGGTTTGAACTCAGGGCTTCAGGGCTTCACGCTTGCTAGACAGGTGCTCTACTGCTTGAGCCTGGCTCCAACCCAACGTTGCATTGTGGTCCCTGGCACAGCTTCTGGCCGTTGGTAACCATGGCCTGCACTGTGAGTAGATCACGGAAGTCACCCCTGTGTACCTGGGAGGTCTGCTATGGTGCGTGCCCTTTTTCCTCAACGTGTAAGGCTACAGATGAGATGTTTTTGTTTACTTTGATTTTAAAAATATTTATCCTGTTTGGTGTTCATTGAATTTCTGGACATTTGAGTTTACACTTTTCATCAAATCTAGAAATACTTTCCATATAACTTCTTTAAATATTTACCTTCTTTCCCTGCCTTCTATTTTGGTGGTCTGCACAGTGTTTTTAAAATTTTTCCTTCTTTTCTTTTTTTTTTTTTTTAAAGAACTTTTTTTCCTCAAAGCATTTTAATTAGCATGCATTACTTATACAGGGGGTTCATCGTGACATTTTGAATATGCTCACATTGCACATTGGTTAGGTTTGCCCCCCACCATCTCTCTCCCTCATTCCCCTCCCCCTACTTTAAACAATTGCAAAAGGTTCAGTTGTTCTATTTCATATAGGTATAGAAAGTACATTCACCATATCCCCCTTCCTTTATCCCCTCATCTTCCCTCCCCCTCCCCCAAGGATTTATTTTTCTTCTAACCCATCTATGTTTTATATTTAAGGTGAGTTTCTCGTAGATGGGTCCATAATTGGATGTGACTTTCTTAATCCAACCTGACCACCTCTGCTTTTCAGCGTTGTGTTTGGATTATTCACAGTCCATGTGCTGTTAATCTCTATATATTATTAGACCCTTGGAGATTGTCTTTGAAGTCACTGTTTATATTTTCTCCCTGACCTTCATTTTGGATAATTTCTATTGTTACATCTTCCTTCAGTTTTCCAGATCCTTCCCTTTGCAGTGCCTAATCTACTGTCAGTGCCACCTGGTGTCATTTTCACTTCAGATATTCTAGATCTTGTTTCTAGAAGTTCTATTTGTTCCTTATCTACATCTCCCATTTCCCTTGCTCTATTCTTTTCCCTCTAAATCCTTGAACATATTGGATTGTACTGCTGCTTTAACATCCTTTTTTTCCTGGTAACTCCACAACTCTTTGACTTATGAGCCACTTCCTTCTTCCCCTCCCCCTTCCCCTCTCCTCTTCCTCCTTTCCCTTTTCCTCCTTTCCCGTTTCCTCCCCTCCCTTCCTCTCCTCAGGCAAGTGCTCCACCACCCCAGGCAAGTGCTCCACCACTTGAGCCTCTCTGCCAGCCCTCATTTTCAGTTATGTTTCTCAATTACTGATATATAGTTCTTTTTGTCTTCTAAATTAGCTTAGACTTTGTCGGCTTACCAGGGTACAGTTTGAGGGAGACACCTGTTTGGATATCATCTAACCTGGCTTGTTTTTAAGCAGTGGAAAGTCACCCCACACCACAAACAACATAGGTATCATGCTGAGTTCCATCTTCAGTATCTCACTGTAGGGTCTGAAGAGGGGAGGGTATCTTTTTCTGCAAGCAAGCATATGCTCCCTGGCTTTAAGGAAGTCTTGTGATTTGGTTAGAGAACTTAGGGAGCAGTATTCACACCACCCTTCCTGAAGTGAAGTGTTAGTCACAGGAGAGACTTGTGACACAGGTACCTCTGACATCTTCCCACCACCAAGGACTACTTGTACTCTAAGAGGATGCTGTGTCCTGCTCTTTGGATGCGAGTATCATCTTGATCAGTACCTTACTAAAATCATTCTATCTGTGTGGATTTCTTTCCTTGTAAACTCATGACTGGGTTTTATTACCCCATGGCTATGATTTTTGTGTGTGTGTGTGTAAGTCATGTATCTATAGAATATGCTTGAGAAAGGTGTGATTAAAGATTGCTACCAAATACTCAACATAAGCTTACATAACTTAAATAAGTTTATGTTGAGTATTTGGTGTAATTCATTGGCTACACAGCATTTATAGACACAGATGTATTTAAGAAACATTGCTCTATCTTGGATCAGAGTGTTTATATTTTCCAGGAAGATCTCAAATATTTAAAACAGCAAATGTCTTCTTCAGCTTGGTCAATAGATACTAAATTAAGTATTAAGATTGGTGCTTAAAATGTAATTTTGGCAAGTTAAAAATTTAATTTAGTAATATTTCACATTAAAAATAACTTAGCTCAAAGCATCAGGGGCCCAGAAACACTTTTCTTAATGGCTCAAAATGGTTATTGTGACTGCATTGTGCCTGGTGAGGGCTGTGTCTGTGATTACAGTTTCAGGGTGCCCTGCCTCTAGTCTGTGGCCCCAAGGGTTGCTCTGTTGGGTGACTTCTGACTGTTTTGCAGTGTCAGTTTCTGCTGTCAGCTGTCACTTCTGACTAGTAATTAGCATGCCAGCCTGTAGCGTTTATTTTTCTCTATCTGTCTCTACTCTGAAGTGAGGTTGTACTAGTTCATTGATCTTATTAGAAACTAGGGTAAACTAAATATAGTGGTCTCCCTTATTCATGGAGGACATGCTCCACAACCTCAGTGACGCTTGAAACTGTAATAGTATCAAACTCTCTCTATATATACTGTCATAAAAATTTTCCCATAAACTTGGCACAATAAAAGATTACCAAGAATAGCTAGGAATAAAATAAAACAATTCTTTTGTTTTTTGTTTTTGGCAGTATTGGGTTTTGAACTCAGGGCATCATGCTTGCTAGGCAGGAACTCTACCACTTGAGCCACTCCACCAGCCCAGAAATAAAACAATTATAACAATATATTATAATAATAGTTTTGTAAGGTTTTTGAATTGTTCATTTTTAGAGTTTTCCTTATAATATTTTCAGACTGTGGTTAAGCACAGGTAGTGATAAGGGAGGTTTTCCTGTGTGCTTACTTCTAAGGGATGCTAAAGTTGCAGAAGAGAAGTGTTCTGATTTCAGTGATGTCAGATTCTCCAGGTTGTTCGTCACTAAGCACAGGTGGATGAGGCGTTTTCCGGAGACTAAGCCATGGCTTGGTGAAGTGTCAGTGCTTAGCCATTGGGTGCTCTGACTTGGGTGCACATCTGTCTTCTCTTGTGAGTTTTCCTTAAGCTGGTATTGAAATTATGTTTCCATCTTTAGAAAATGTTGGTTTAATTAAGGGTTGGGGAGAGCTGTGGGGGTAGGAAAAGGACTGGTTTGGTAACTGACAGTTACGAAACAGATGAAAGGTGAGCTAATTATTATGAATTTCTACTGTCGAGTAGAAATGTAATGTGAGCACATTTGTAATTTAATAGTGTACCTCCTGTAACTCAGTATATCCCAAATATTGTTTCATCTTTCAGTCAATATAGAATTAACACATTTTATATATTCTTTTTTATATTAAGTCTTTGAAATTCAGAGCATATTCTCTGCTTAAAACATACCTAAAAAAAAAATACCTAAATTTAGATTAGCCACACTTCACATGCAAGCCACGTGTGGCTCACTCATGGCTACCATATTGGCTAACACAGTGTTAATATCTATTTTTGTCTGATTAACATTGTTTTTAGTATTATACATATATATAAAATATATGAATATAACACAAATTGCAGCACAAATAATATGTTGATAGTTTGCAACTATACTTGATAGATCCGTGTTTCTGGCTACTGATAACAATGCTTACAGCACTCTAGTTTAGGAGTTTTTTCCTATTGAGGTATTTGGCAGGGGATCTTTGGGATGTACTGTTTCTTGTGATGAAATGTGATGACAGCTTTAAATATGGCTAATATTTTTAAGGTGAACTGTGCATACACAGTAGGAAAAGAATTTGTTGGATTCATTCATGCAGTATACAAGTAATTAGGATGCAATTTAGAATTCTAAAGTGCAGGAGAATAAGGCTAGAGCAAAATGTCAAACACAGGAACAGTCCTAGTGATCTGACACATAACATTCAGCCTCATAGAGGACCAAGTAGAAGAAGTCATTGGTGGAATATGAAGTATGTACACATAGAGAAATTTTTGGGAAAAATGACTCATGACAAAAAGTGGGTTGTGTAAACTTTAAGGCAATATGATGGTTGAGTTTGAGGTATTTAGCAAGTACCCTTATGCAGTTGTACCTTTTTGATTTGACGACTACCGCCATATTGGTTTGTAAAATCTTTAATCTTAAAACTTTGTACTTACAAAATTATTCAAGTAAATTGTATAAGTGAGTTATTTCTATTCTTCTCAGGAGCCATCAGCACTTGGGGTCAGTAAGATTAAAAGATTTGTTCTTAGGTTTCTTCAAGCAGAAGGTGGGATTCTAACACTGGATTAGACCGGATTCCATATAACATCTGGGCTAGTAGATACGGCGAGATCATTATATTAGCAATGTCGATGTCTGTGTGAGAACTTTTCCAGAGTTCAGAGCATTATTGTAAGGCAGAGTTTTTAACCTCAGGGAGCAGCCACTGAACAGATGTGTACCCTTTTAACAAAGGGATGGTGAGTGAACTGAATTAGGCAAGTTCCTTACGTAGCCCGAGGCTCTGTGGATGCTGACTTGTTGTACAACATATCTTGCAGTTACAACTTACATTCCTCCAGGGCATTTCTTTTGGGGGAAGGATTGGCTCAGGGTTTAGAGACCCAAACAATAAGGAACCAGAGATGTGTAGTTGTAGAAGGGAGCTCCAGCTGAGGTTATCATAAACAAAATTTAATAGTAAGACCTAAGGCTCTGAGGTGGGGATGAGTTAAATACTTACGATGGACAGAAGAGAAGGGTAAGTTATGTTCAGAATAGTGCCTGTGGATGCTATGCTTTGAATGTGGACTCCAGATTTCATGTGTTGGAAATGTCATCACCAGTTAGTAGTGTTGAGAGGTAGTTAGGCCATGAGAGCTCTGCCTTCCTGAATGGATTAATGTCATTACTGCAGGAAGGGGTTTGTTACCTGAGAGTGAGTCCCTGTAAGAGATGGGTTTGCCCCTCTCACTTGCTTTCTCATGCTATGTGATGCCTTCTGTTATGTTATGGTATAGAAAGAAGACCCTTACCATCTGTGGGATCTCCAGCAGGGACTTGCCGGCCTGCAGAACCATGAACCAAAATAGGTATTTGTTCATTGTAAATTACCCAGTCATTGTTACACCAGCATAAAACTTACTAACACAGTGGGGACTTTCTACACAAAGGGTAGTGGAAGCTGCCACTCAGTTTTGAAAAGGTGATTGACTGCATCTAGTTTTGCATTTGGAAAATATGACTGTGGCAACTGTGTGGACATCAGACTCTTGAGGGTTAAGAGTAGGGAGAAGCTGAGTTCAGAGATTACTGCAATGTCCATATGAAATGATGGGGGCAGGGTAAGGGAGGGAAGAGAGAAGGGTAGTAAGATTCAGGATCTATTCTGGGGCAGGGAGAAGAGGGAGCTGATAGGATTTCCCGACAATTATTTATGGGACTGGAGGATAAATACAAGTATTTGGAAAACAATTGCAAAGGTGGATGTTGAACTGTTTTTAATTCAGGTCAATTGTCATTTTGGGGGATTGTCCCCCAGTATAAGGGCAACCATCTATCGGTTCAATGTCAGTGCACACTAAGTGCTAAGGATAGCAGGAGAACAATATAGTCCTTGACTTTAAGGATCCTAGGAGAAGAACTTGTTGAAAGACGCTTAGTCAGTTTACCTAATTATGAGGAAAGCAAAAGCTAAAGCAAATAGATAGAAAACTTTATGTGTATAATTGACACATAATAATTGCACACCAGAATACAGAGGGATATGGCAATGCATGTACACAATGTATACTGATTGGATCTGGGTAGTTAGCATTGCCATTCCTCAAACACCTATCAGTTCTCCTGCTGGTTTCCATCCCCAAGTAGTCCCCCTGTTTTACACTGTAGTCATTCTTTTTCTTTTTGGTCTAGAATCTGTCTGTGTATTAGAGAGAATATGAGATATTTGTCTTTCTCAGTCTGGCTTATTTCACTTATCGTGATGATTTCCAGTTCTATCTATTTTCCTATACATAACATAATTTCATTCTTCTTTATAGCTAAATTATGACCTATTTGAATTATGTGTCTTCATATATGAGGCCACCAGAGGCCTGAATTTAACAGGCCATTGCTATAGTTTGGATCTGGACTGTAACCCAAAGGCCCATATGTTGAAAGCTTGGGCTATTGGGAGGTGGAGGAACCTCTTGGTCACAAGGGCCTTGAAAGGGGTTATAGGATCCTAGTCTTTTCCTTTTTCTTTCTTTTTTTTTTTTTTATCCTAGTTATGAGGTGAGCAGTTTCGGCTGACAACACACTTGCACTGTGTATTGGTAACATCACCACAGGCCAAAGCAGTGAGACCAACTGGTTATGGGCTGAAACTTCCAAAACTGTGAGCCAAAAACCTTTTTTCTTTATAAGTTGACTGTCTTAGATATTTATTATAGTGATGGAAAGCTGATTAGTACAGCTATGGTAACCCTGAGATAGGTTATCATAGTGAGAAAGGCACTATGGTCCCTAATAGAATTTCCGCTATGGTTGTGGTGATACTTCTACTTGTTTGAAAGAAAGCTGAGAGGAGACATGTTAGAATCGAAGTACTGCCTTATATATCCTGGGTGATTAGTAATTTAAAATAGAATGTTGGGCTGAGAGTGTGGCTCAGTGGTAGAACACTTGCTTAGCATGCACAAAGCCTTGGGTTTGATCCCCCCCGCCCCCCCCCCCCCCCCGCCACGCACACATGATAGAAACAAATGAAGTGTCTCTACTTACGAAGATTTTTGGGCAATACACATAAAACCACACATTTGAAAGACATTTATACATTTTTGTAGTTTTCTTAAGAAATGTGTTTAAACAAAATAAACTCAAATATCCTCATCCCTCAGTCTGCCAGTCTACTTTGCAATTCAAGGCTTAGGGGGGTGATTTCTGTACATCTGCGGGCCAAGAGTCCAGACTGAATGATGTCTTCATTTGGTGTGTATTTCTGACATTGCTTTCCCTCAGCACACACTGGGAAGCTGCACACAGTTTTGTTATTTGTGTGACATTGGGAAGGGTGCTTCCTGAAACTGATGCCTACTATTGTACCCTGGTGTAGAGGAGAGGCATGTCATTAACCTGGACATGGGTGATGAGGATTGACATCTTGGAAGAGAGAAAACCCAAGTTGTGTCTTGATAGATGAGTTGCAGGAAGAAAGAGAATAGGCTGAGAAGAAGGAATTCCAGCTGGAGGAAACATTTCACAGTCCTTGCTTTATGAATTATTTTTGGACTGGTATGTTTCTTCACCAGATTACAAGTTCTTTAAATGCAGGGAAAGGATCTTTTAAATTGAATTTTTATTAGTGTATAGTAGTTGTACAAAATAATGGGTTTCATTGTGACATTTTCATAATGCATATGCTTTGCATATACATGTATACTTTAATCATATTTACCCCTTGTTACTCTCTCTTGTACTCTCTCTCCCCTCTTCTTCTGCAATAGTACCCCTTCTACTTTCATGTCATTTTCCTTCTGAGATTCTGCATATGACAGAAAATGTGGTTTGTCTTACTGAGTCTGGCTCATTTTGCATAACATGATGATCTCCAGTTTCATCCATTTCCTGTAAATAACATGATTTCATTCTTTTTATGACTGAATAATACTCCATTATATCCATTCTTCATTGGTGGGCTCTTGGGCTGATTCCATAACTTGGCCATTGTGAATAGTGCCACAATGAACATAGGTACACAGTTATGTCTATCATAAGCTGACTTGAATTCCTTTGGATATGTGTCTTAAGACTGGTGTAGCTGAGTCATATGGTAGTGTTTTTAGTTTCTTCAGGAGCCTCCATACTGATTTCCATAGTAGTTGCACCAATTTCATGCCCACCAACAGTGTATGAATGTTCTTGTTCCCCCATATCCAGTGAGAGCATTTTTTTTTTTTGTGGTACTGGGGATCGAACCTAGGGCTTCTGCATTGTGCATACAGAATGTCTAGGATTTCTGGTGAATGAATATCTTCTTGTTTGGCTTACCTCCTTGATTTACTTATCTTTTTCTGCTTGTTCCTGTCTCCAGGATAGAGTAACCTCTAGTTATCAGGATTTGCCTTTCCTGGCTTAAGCACTTGGAACCATGTCTGTGAGCCTGGAATGGCTCTTGAGATCCTTTCCCTTCTCTTTCCTTCTCTCTGAGGGTACACTATTTTTTTAGGAAAAAAAAACCCTGAAAGGATAAAAATATTCAGTTGGTCAACAGATATTTAATCATCTCTTTTAGGAAACTCCTTGAAAACCTTCCCCAAATTATATTTTATAATGGCTACATAAATGACTGTAATGGTAACACATAAAAAACTCAGCTCGGATGTTGAGCCGGTTGCTTAATTCCTCTTTGCCTCATTTTTATCATCTCTAAAATGAGCATACTGCTCACAGGATTGTTATGAAGTTAAATGGGTTAATACAAAAAGAATGCTTAGAATAGTGGAGGCACAACAAAAGATAGTATGCTTCTTATCATAATTATTTATGACCTCTTAGTGACATGGGAGACAATTAGTTGATCTGGCAACTCTGAATTGGTTGAGAATGTTGGGAAGTCAGAAGATCCATATGCCTTGGCTTTTTAAAGATTTTCCTGTATTTTAAACATTCTCACTTCTGTGTCTGAGAAGAAAACGTGATACACAAAATGTCAAATCAACAAGAAAGTCAGGAAAAGCCAGCACACTGTGACATCTGTGTGGTGCCAGTGGGCATGGAATAGAGGCGAATTGCTAAAATCTGACTACACATGTTAAAAACATTTTTTATTATTGTTTATTGGGGGTACATTGTGACATTTACAAAAGTTCTTAACATTATATCAAATATATCATAGTTGAATTCAGTTCACCCCCTCCATCATTCTCCTTTACCCCCCTCCTCCCATTCCTGGAATAGTTTCAACAGGTCTCATTTTTCTATTTACATACATGAGTACATAAGATTTCCATCATATCCACCGTGTTAACCCTTTCCTTGTATCTTCCCCCTTCCCACTGGTACCTACTCCTCAGACAAGACCTGTTTTGCCTTCCTGTTCTCTGTTTTTGTAAAAAAAAAAATGACATTTTTGTTTGTTTAAGATAGCTATTCTGGGTGTTTCATTGTGACATTTCCATGTATATATGTATTATAACCCAAATTGGTTCATCCCCTCTATTTTTGTCCTTTCTACCTTCGTCCCCTTCTTATGGTGATTTTAACAGGTTTAAATTTTCTATATTCATTCTTGTATAGAAAGTATATATCAACCATATTCACCTCTTAACTTCCTTCTTTCACCCTCCCTCTCTCGTATGTGACCTCCCCTTAGTGTGACCTGGTCTTCATAATATTGCCATATTTGTACTGGGTTTATATTCCACATGTGAGAGAAAACATGTGGCTTTTCACTTTCTGAACCTGGCTAACTTCATGGATGGAACTGGAAATTTACATGTATTTGGAAAGTTGTGTTAAGATTGTTGATGGAAACAGATATTAGGTTCCTGTGGTCAGTGATGGTGAGCCAACGTGACAGGCTGATAGGCACACAAAATGAGTGATAGCTGGAGCAAATGAATGTGTTGTTCCCTTGTCTATGAACATTTGACTTTTGTAGGCTTGGAGCGTCTACCTCCCTGGGAAAGATGAGAAGCAATGCCAAGAGAAACACCAAGGCATTTCACATTATACCTTTCAAACCATGGCTGGAATGAGCAGGCAAGTATCTAAAAGCTGCCTCTGCTTTGATCTTTGGGAGGTGGAAAGGAGAGGGATGGGGAGAGAAGAAAGCAAAGTGACGCATCCTGATTCTTCTCTCTCTGGAGAAAGGCTCCCTAGCCAGAGAGTGAGGTATGTGGGATAAGTGGAGGTAATCCAGAGGGGTAACTGGAGCCTTTGTTTTCCTGACCTGCCCCTCTGTATCTGAGGTGGTCTGGGAGCTGATTCAAAAGCTTTTGGTTCTGGTGAGGCTGTGGGTGGAGGGCTGATGGGCAGGTAGAGCACACCAGATGCAGAGGTCTCCACACAGGCAAGGCAGGAGCCCAGATGAGGCAGAGCTATCAAGAACACTGATGCCCTTTGAGACCAGTCATCAATCCCAGCAGGGAGACTAGGGAAATCACTCTGTAGACCAGATGAGGCAAAGATCCTAACTCCTACCTCCATCTCCATCCCTCCCCTCCACTCATGCAGTGCCATTTAAAGGGGATAAGCAAGAGGAGAATTCAAGAGAGAGGGAAACTGCTCATGTGAACTTTTCCAATTGGACTAAGTGCCAAACAAAACTAGACATTTCCATTTTTCCTAGCTGTCTGTTGGGATGTGCCTTGGGAGTGACTAAGATTAGTTACATTGAAATTTAAGGAACTACATTTTCCTTTGTCCACTTAAGGCACAATGTGAAATTTTGTGTCCACTCAGCTCCTGGGTTGAATACATCTATTGACTGTGTCCCATGGCCATGGATGCAGAGGTGGCCAAGATGAACACGGGCCCTTGGAGCTTAAATTAAAAGTTAAAAGCAGGAGGCTCTGAGTTCAAATACCTCAATACCACACACACACACACACACACACGCACACGCACACGCACACGCCCACGCGCGCGTGCGCACACACACAAGTTGGAAAACAGAAAACAAGCAAGCAAACAAATTTCATGGAATGGTAAATTCAGCTTATCACTCCCTGAGCATGTTCAACATGAGGGCACAACTGAGGGGAATAGTGTAGGGGGGTTAGTGGGCAGAAGTGCTTCATTGGAGAAGTGAGATTTAAGTGAGGCCCAAGTGGCAGGAAGGAGCTGGCAAAGCAAAGATGAGTGCAGAGCACTCTGGGTACAAGGAAGGCCAGGCACCAAGTCTCTGGTGAGGGCACAGAGATGATGTCTCTAAGGAACCCGGCCACTGTGGGTGGAACTTCCAGAACAAGGAGGAGTGGTCACTAATAATGCTGACTATGTGGCCAAGGAACGGTAAGTCTTCAAAATGCTTACAACAGCAAACCACAATTGTGAAGAAATTGCACCTCTCCTGGGATTAACTATTAAAAACTGTACAGTCAGCCCTCCATATCCCTGAGGTCTACACTAAAAATAATGCGATAACAATAATGTAAACAATGATACAGTGTAATAACTATTCACATATCATTTAGACGGTAGGTATTTTAAGCAATCTAGAGATGGTTTAAAGGATGTGTACAGGTTCTATGTAAATTCCACCCATTTTATGTAGGAGACTTGAGCACTTGAAGATTTTGGGTCCATGGCAGAGAAGGGGTATCCAATGAGGGATGAGTATTCATGAGTATTGAATTGGCAACATAATTTTAAGGCTGGTGTCCCTGACTTGAACCCAGATTTGCAGTGGAGAGCATCTCTCCTAGCAGAGGAAATGGCTACAAAAAGTCACTGGATTTGAATTTCAAGTCATAGCCAATCCACCCTATGTGGAAAAATCAAGCACTCTGGATTGAGTACTTGAAGCATAGTTTTTTGGTAAATGCATATAAAATGCATTTCAAAAAAGCACATTTGTCTTCATTTACTTTACATGACGAATTTTAATATAAGGTACAGAATGAGTTTCAAGGGCACACGTCCAGTTTGTATTGCTGTACATGTTGGAAACAAGGCTTTGAATTACTGTGGCTCAGCTTTCACCATGTCCAGGAGCCAACTAAGCTTAAGCTAAGTGTCATTGGCATGTATCTGTGCTCACACACAATTACCTGGAACACCCTGCCCTTCTCTGCACAGCTAAACCACACTCATTCTTCTAAGCCTAGCTCAAATCCTTCCTTAATGCAATCCTTCCTAATTGTAAACTCTCTGCTTGTTTGGCCCTATTTGAGTCTGACAGTCATTCTTATGCTTTGAATTCCCTTATTTCTCGGTCTTTCTTGCTACTAAAAGTTAAGCTTATGCCTTCAACTATGTACTTGTCCTTCCCACTGCCTTGTACCTAGGAGGTGTTTAATAACAATGAATTCAGCACCCAGCAATCTTTTAAACCATAGATAGTTCATGGCCTGTTACTTTTGTTACACCTTCTCTTTCCCTGGGAAAAGAGAAAAGGGAAACCTGTAAGCTTTTTACAGAAATAACTGTCATTTTCCTTTTGCTTCTTTCTTTGGAATCCTAGCATAGAAGTGGATCACAAATGCTATATTTGGAGAGACATGGTTTGCACAAAGTGGCAGCTTGAAAAGGCCCCTGAAATGTGTCTGTTAAGGGCAGAATAATCGCATTTTGCCTCGCACAGCATTTTCATTAGGTCTGTTTGGTTAGGAGAACGGATCAGCCCAAGTACTTCCCCAGTGACTGGATTGCTTTGATGTGTCTGTGTTCTGGAGGATTAGGAAACATCTTTGTCAATGTGGGGTAGAGGCCAGAGTTGAATCTGAAACTTTGAAGAGGGGACTGTGTGTGTTAAAAAGCTCTGGAATCATTGCATTGTTTTCCTGGAGGCAAAGAGACAACCACCTTTACATATAGTACATTAAAAAGTAGGAGAAAGATACAACCAACTTCTTAACTCATGCTGTAGAAGTTCAACCACCTATGTTTATTAGAAAATGTAAGGTGGTAGAAGTTTATTGTTTCCTTGAGATGGGTGTTGGGATATAATTAAGTTGTTAACTATGAAAGAACTTCATTTAAGTAAGTGCTCAGCAAACTGTGGCCTGTGAGGTAGGAAATCTGAGTTAGTTAGCTTTCCATCACTGTGACAAAATACCCTGTGGTGGGGAGTACATCATGGTGGGAGTGTGTGGTAGAGGAAACCTGCTTGCCTCATAATGGCCTAGAAACAAAGAGGAAGAAGGCAAGAGAGCAGGCCCCAATATCTCCTTCAAGGGCACGCTTCTAACGACCTCACTCCCTCCACGAGGCCCCACCTTCTAAAGGTTCCACCACTTCTGTATGGCATCACTAGGCTGCTAACCATGTAACACATGGGCCTTGGGAGGCATTTGCAATCCAAACCATACCAAAAGGATTTCACATTTTTAAAGACTCTTGGGCTAAGAGAGAAGGAGGAGGAGGATTAGCAGGAAGAGAAGAGGAAGAAGGAGGAGAGGGAGATAATTATGAGATGAAGGAGGAGGACAGGGATCACATGTGGCCTACAACATTCATCAGCTCACACTTTAAAAAAATTGGCAACCCTTGATTTCCATAATCAGTTTCTATTTTGTGTATAAAGAAACCCAGGCTCAGATGGTAGCTGCTTACCTAAGCTCAGAAGTTAGCTATGTTACCTTAGGTAACGTAGGTAGTCTGATAAAGAGAAAGGAGAATTGGACTCAGGTTTCTGGAGATCTGGCTTCTAATCATACCTTTGCTATGAGCTAAGAAGTTTTGTGGTTGTTAATAAGGATTTCCTTCGGGCTTTGTCATTCAAGAGTTGACAGTTCTAACACTGAGAGTTTAGTTCAACTTCATAGGAAGAGTACAGAGTCCTCCACAGACTGCACTCCCTGCAAGCACCAGCCACAAGCTCAGGGTCCCAGGCCACCTGCACTGCTGACCAACTGGATATAAATTATGAGTCCTCACTAAACTCTTCAGAGAATTTGGGAAAGTGTTATACTTATAATTAGTTTTATAATAAAGAACAAATCAGGAGCAGCCAAATAGAGCCATACAGAGTGAGGACTGGGAGGGTCCCAAACATGAGGCTTCTGTGATCTGAGGCCGTGTCACCTTGTCAGCACACCAGTGTAAATCACTGACCTCCATAACTCACCGAAGCTTTGGCATCCTGAGCTGCTTCCTTCATTTGTTTCACTGTTTCGGCATTATTAGTGGGACCACTGGCCATATGGTTGAACTCAGTCTCCAGCCTCCCTAGAAGTGGGAAGTTGGGCTGATTCACCAGGCCGGACCCTCTAATCACATGATTGGTCTTTTTGACTGGCCAGGCTCATCTAAAGCTAGATAGGGACCCACCATGAGTCACCTTCTTAGCATAAGCTCAGGTATGGACCAAGATGTCTACCATAAATAACAAAGATGCTCCTATGCCCATATCACTGTCTCCCAGGGATCCAGGACAAAGACCAGATACATTCGGGCTTTTTATTGGTGGGGGGGGGCAGGGACTGGCTTCAAACTCACAATCCTTCTGCTTTAGCCTCTTAAATGCTTGTATTTTAGGTGTGCACCATGACATGTGGCTCAGACAAATTCTTTATTAGACAACAATGTCCAGTTAGAGACTGTACCTCTAATTTCTTTCTGTTGCTTGAGTCTTACCTAGAGTGAGTTACAGGCTGATTGTCTTAGGAAAGTCTGTTTGACTTAGGAAAACTAGGATATTTTGTCCAGATTTCTACTTTGAAATAGTAAAACTTTGCCAGGGAAATGGACTAGATAGGTCTTTGATATTTTTTGTTTTGAACAATTTGAGTTTGGGGAAAATACGGAAGTTTAGAAAGAAAGATTTTGGTTTTGTGTTATGTAAGGCAACAAAATACTTTGTAATAATTTGCCTTACTTCACTTTACTTACTTTCACTTTGTGTTTTTTACTTTAAGTTCTGAACTCCCTAGGTCTGTTTAGTTTATTATGTTAATATTTATTTATGCTTAACACATAAGTCATGAAATAAACAGGTACAGGATATATGTGATTGTAACCTTTATTAGGAAGGAATTTTTAAAGCCTAATTCTTTGGGATTAGTGGATGTAATGGGTAGAAATAAGCTGTCACCCTCACCTCTACCTGCTTGCCCTCTGGAGAGAGGTCTGTTGTCCTGTGTCCTGACCAGTGTGCCCCCATCCTTCTTGCCAGCAACACACTGCACGTGAGCGAAATGCTGAAGGATTGGTGCGATCCAGTAAAATGAAAATGCTACTGCTACAAGTGCTGCCACACAGTGACACAAACAAAGAGATGAACAGGAGAGCCAGAGCTGCTGGAGGGGGGAGTTGCTGATGGCTCCCAAGCATCTGGATGGGTGTCCCTGTCTTATCAGTGCTTTTTCTGCTTGGAATCACTAGTGTGTCTGGTAGCTTGTGATAGCTCTCCCTTTCCCTGTTGTTTGCCTACCATCTTATTTGTGGATCTCCTGGTGGGCATTTGGTAACATTTTTCTCTGTTTCATAACATCCTGTTCTTTCTACAGCCATGGCAGAAACTCTGAAGGGAGGAGGAGGACAGGAGTGCTCATTTTTTTAGCAGACACCTTAAAGCCTCTTTTAGGTTTCATCCAAGCCAGCCAGCCCAGGTGTTGCCATGGGGACTGTCCTCTGAGGGATCCAGCCTCTCTGGGTCTGGATTCTGGCATCTAAAGACACCTGTGCCACAGACATCTAAGCCATAGACTCCCCAGGGTGACCTATATTACTTTATTTTGTCTTCTGTCTTACAGGAGAAAATAGGGTTTTGGTATCCTCCTTTACTATGTTAGTTAGGATATCTGGTTAGGAGTAACTGATAGAATGATCAGAACAACTCATGGAAATCAGAGACCCCCAACAAGGCTGGGATGGAGAAGGGGACTGGATGGATCCAGAAAGCTGTTGGGCCTATTTCTGTGGCTTTTCCTACAGAGGCTCCATCTTGATCTCATAGGATCTTCTTCTGCCTCCCGGTCCCCTTGGTGGGAGGAAGAGGCCTTCTGGAGACCTGGAGAGTATGTGCCCATAGGTCAGCCACATTCAGAGATGGTCTCTGCTGGTCCCTAGAAGGGAGATCATAGAGGCCCAATTTGGACTGAGTAACCTTCACCAGTCCAAAAAGCTGAGATGTGTTGATGGGCCTGCACAGCACAGACCTGGCTGCTGGGCTTCCTGGCATGTACATGGGAGGGGAAAGGCTCAATACCCAGACAAGGCAGAAGTCATTGGTTCAGTAGATGAATAGGTGCCTTCAAAAGGCATCTACCATGTTACACTTTTATTTATTCATTGTACATATACTTACAGACTATCTAAGGTGTGTTTGCCATTAATCAGGGTGCTGGGGATGGAGCTCTGAGCAAGACAAATCTCTGCCCTCATGGTCTTGGCTATCATCTCTCTTGTCTGCATTTCCACTTTGTGGGGGCAAACTCAGCACTTGCCTATTTGCCTACTCTTGTTCTCTTAATTCTTCCCCTTCACTTGGTTTCTTTCTCAACTAATAGATATTTATTGAACTCCCACTATCTGCTGACACTGTGCCTATTTATATGGGAGCAGGGGGGAGGTTGTAAGTACATACTCTTGTTTTGTTTGGTGGTATTTGCAAAATGCATTAACTCAGGATTTGTCTCAGGAGTCCAAATCTGAAACCTTCATCATAATGTACTTTGCTATATATGGTATAATGTTTTTCTTAGGCAATACAAATTTGTGTTGTTTTGAAAGTACTCATGTTTTCTCCAGTACAGAGGTAGGTTTTTTTTTCTTTTATTATTCATATGTGCATACAAGGCTTGGTTCATTTCTCCCCCCTGCCCCCACCCCCTCCCTTATCACCCACTCCACCCCCTCCCTCTCCCCCCCCTCAAAACCCAGCAGAAACTATTTTGCCCTTATTTCTAATTTTGTTGTAGAGAGAGTATAAGCAATAACAGGAAGGGACAAGGGTTTTTGCTGGTTGAGGTAAGGATAGCTATACAGGGTATTGACTCACATTGATTTCCTGTGCGTGGGTGTCACCTTCTGGGTTAATTCTTTTTGATCTCACCTTTTCTCTAGTACCTGTTCCCCTTTTCCTATTGGCCTCAGTTGCATTTAAGGTATCTGCTTTAGTTTCTCTGCGTTAAGGGCAACAAATGCTAGCTAATTTTTTAGGTGTCTTAGCTATCCTCACCCCTCCCTTGTGTGCTCTCGCTTTTATCATGTGCTCATAGTCTAATCCCATTGTTGTGTTTGCCCTTGATCTAATGTCCACATATGAGGGAGACAGAGGTAGGTTAAGATGAGGCCATTGGGGTATAAGAAAGTTACCCGAGTCTTGGGGCTGGGGGAACTACTAATTGTTTCTCCCTAGAATAAATTTCCAGACTGGCCCTGTAGAAATATAGTAAGACATGGTAGCTACTTGGAAGATATTATTTCACTTTCTCTATTATCACTTGTTTATGTCAACAGTTTTTTTCACCCCAATATTCATTTATCCGACATTAAAATTCTTGTTTGGAAAATTCTTGCTTCCATTTTTATTTCTATCAGTGATACTTTTTTTGTTTCAGTCTTTCCCAAACCCTAGTTGTCTAATTTTCTTCCCTTATGTGGACCATGCATTCAGCATCTCTCTACCCTCTCAACCCCCCCAAAAATAGTCTTGCAGAGTTTTTTTCTGAGATGTTTCTCATGTACATGTTTTTTCTTTTCTCATATTCTTTATTTCATTCACGCCTTTATCATCTTGCTTTTGGACTGTAGAACCAGTTTCCTTCCTGTTGTCCTCATCATGTAGACAAGGACTTTATGCTGCTACTGTCCTTCACTGTTGACTGCTGAATGGTTTGCTCTCCTGTGTCTGTGACTTCAGATAACCTTCAAACTTCTTCACCTGGCATCTGTCATCCACATTCTGGCCACAGGTCCTACACTGGACCTTACATACTGATTGGCTTTTAAATTGGCCCCTGACTCATCTTTGTCTACTGGCCAAGATTTTAGCTCTTCTTGCCTCACCCACAAGGTCCTCCTCTTTCCTTTGAAAGGCTTTTATGTCTGTTCCCACTCCAAAGCACAAAGTCACTACTAAGCTCTGATCCTTCTAATACTTTCAAGGCCACTCTTGGTCCCTTAGTCCTATAATCTGTTGCTCTCTGGTAAGTAGCTGTAACCATGGTCATAACTTTGTGCCTTAAACTATTCAAGGTTTATGAGAAGAGGAGACAGATCTTCTGTTTTGTGATTTCAGTGTTTCTCAGTTGTGGCTGCCCATTTGAATCACATCTGAATCTTAAAAAATCAAGAACAAAGTGATAACAGAATCTGTGAGGGTGTGATCCAGGATCTAGAAAATCGTGGGAGGTCCCTTGGTGATACCCATGCAGAGAGGAGTTGAGAGCCCTCAGTGAGCTCAGCCTGGGCAGTGAACTATTTTATCCTAACTCATGTTTCATACTTTGGGTTTCTGTGGGTGTCACTGCAGCTCTGCCTGGGGAATTCAGACACCCTGTATACTACTTGGGTAACAATGATTTATTTCACCAGAAAATATGAGTGCCATTATGTGCAAGGCACTGTTGTGAGGACTGAAGTCACTGCAGTGAACAAGCACTGCTGTCTGTGCTGACCTGGAACTTATGCTCTTGGGTGCGGGAAGACAGACCATAAATAAGTAATGTCAAGTAATGATGAATGCTGTGGTGGAAAACAAAACGGGGTAAGTGGCAGAGAGTAAAACAATACTTTTTATGTAAGCTAGTTGTAAAAATATTCTCCAGCTGTCTTAAATTAGCAAATGATTTAAAACTCAGCCTGGGCTGGTGTGTAGATCACTTGCCTATCATGTGCAAGGTCATGGGTTCATCTCAAGTACCACAAAAATTCAAAACCAAAACAAATGAAATGGAAACAACTTCAGTCATCCCTGATTAAAGTCCAGGAACCAGAGCTGGTGGGGCAGCCAGTGTCCAAGTAGGGAGTCTTGCTTCCTGCTGTGCCTGTGGATGATAAGAAGGCCAGCAGTGGCCAGTGGACTGGAGGGACCCAGACTGAGGGAGGCAATAAAGAGGTGTCCTGCTGGTCCTGCAATGAGGAACAGCCAGGGTGCTATGGACCCACACTACAGGCCAGGGGGAAAACTGGCCTGTGCTCACAAACTGGTCAGCTCTGAAACCTTTACTCACCAGGTCCACTGGACTTGGGTGAAGAGAGTTTTAGCCTACTTCGGACTTAACCTTTACCTAATAGTAGTCTGCTCTCAACTGATTTCATATTGCCATTCCCATATGTTAGGGATAATTTTCAGACTCGCTTTATCCAAAACTTTAATTTTCAAATCTTCTTCGTGACAATGAATCATGTAATTTGTAGCTGGGAAATGAAGGTTTTCTCCAGTAAACTTTCTACGTACTATGGAACATGCATTTTTTGATAGATGGAAAAGATGACAGATCGGATACCTATTTAAGAAAAGTAAGATAGGGCTACATTTGTAGGACTTTTCTTCTGTGATCCATTATCTCAGGCACTTCTCCCCAAGACATTTCTCAAGGTGGGTCGCCCATGAGGGACACTGCCTTGTAGCTGGAGAAGTAAGTGATTATGGTTTTGTGAGTGCCTGTTTTGCAGTTCTGGTAATGCGCACATCCTTTTCCAAGGCGACACCTTCTCAGGGTAAGGTGCTGGGAGAGCTAAGCGTACCCAGACAGGTTCACTATGGGACTGAAATCAGATCTTAGGGAGACAGGCTGGTTTGTGTGGTACCCCAGAAACAGTTAACTTGAGCAGTGAGATGGCAGCTCACGCGGTGGTCCACGGCCGGGGGGCGGGGTGGGGGGTTGGAGCTGCTGCACTGGGTGGTCAGGCACGCGGGTGGAGAAAAGTAGCGCGCCCTTCCCACGCGGGCGTGGGGCTTCCCGCTTGGGGCGCACAGGTGTGCGTTCACTGCCCCCTCCGCGATGGCTGCGCGCAGGGCATCTCCGATGGCTGTTGGTTGGCTTCTGCGTCTAAGCACAACCGGATAAGCCCAGAAAACACAGTCCCACAGCGCCATCCCTGGGACTAAGGTGGCTCTCGGCCAGGTGGGTGTGTCTTCTGGCTTTTACCTCCGAGACGCTTTCCTCTGGTCCCACTGGGCCCCACCACCCAGCCCCCAGTCCCTGACCGCCTCAGGGCTCCTCGCGCAGCCGCGGGCCCCGCCCCTCCCGGCTCCGTTCCGGGAGGCGGGGAGGAGGCTGGAGAAGCACACTCGGGAGGGCGGGGCCTGCCGCAGTTCTTGGGTGGGGCCTGCCGCAGGTCCAGGGCAGGCAGGCGGGGCGGGGCCTTTCCGCAGCCGCGGGGCGGGGCGGGGCGCGCGGGGTGGGGCCTGCCGCGGTGGCGGCGGTGGCCGCGTCTCCAGGGGGAGCCAAGGTACATAGGCGGCCCCAGCCTCGCCCGCCCGAGCATCCTTTCCCCGCTGGTCCGCGCTCGCCGCCGCCGCCTCCCGCCTGCGGCTCACTTCTTTGTTTTCTGCCCCGCTCCTTGTCTCTGCAGGACCCGTTCGTTCTTCTGCGGGCTACAAGAAGGCAGAGGATGAGATGTCCCGGGCCACGTCTGTTGGAGACCAGCTAGAGGCACCGGCCCGCACCATTTACCTCAACCAGCTGCATCTCAACAAATTCCGCGACAACCAGATCAGGTAGGAGAGGAGGTGCAGAAGCAGCGGGGCCCTAGCTGGGAAGGGGCTCGCCTCCTCGTGCGTGGCCCGCACCCCATCTGCTCCTCCAGCGCCTTTGCTCCTCTGCCCCCTCCACCTACCCAGAGCCCCGTCCACACCCGCGCACTCTGTGAATCACAGCGGGAGGGCTGGGCCTCCCGCCACCCTTTGCATCTCTGCCGTGGTCAGCCTGTCTGTGGATCCTGAGGAAGTTTTTCTAGTGTCACCTACAAAAGTGGGGTCTTTTATCTTTTTTCCCCTGGATTGCCGTCCAAGAACCCCGATAATCTCCTTTTTAACCCCCCCGATACTTCTCCTTAGCAGTTTGCAGTCTATAATGTGGGGAAGAGCTTCATAAGGGACTCACACAGGTCACAAGGATTCACATTCAGTTTTCATTGGCCCATCACATTTGTTAAGAGGTCTTTATTTGCTGAGAAACTTTGCCCAAGTTAGCAGAAAGATGGACTGAAGGGAACAGTGAAGTGTCTGCTTTCTGCTGGCCGCAGTGTCAGATGCCTAGACTCTACCAGCTTAATGCATCTCCATCACCTCATGGAGCAGGCTTTGTTAGCTGTAGTCCCGAAAGCTGGAGCATCAAGATGTGAAATAATGTGCCTATGGCCACATAGCTACTAAATGGCAAAGCTGAAACTGAGCCACCTTCTGACTGACTAGCAAACAAATTCTTTCCACTGTGAGAATGGTAGTATATTTTTCACATTTCATTAAACTTTCAGGCTTAGACAACTATGTGTCTGGGAGTGACTCTAGAGGATGCAGTTCTGTGAGCTGTTGAGACACCATGTGCAGGGAAGCTCAGCGATTGTTGAGCTTACACATAGATTATTGATAAACTTGAATTCTGATCCAGTGTTCTTTCTTGAAAGCTTTGGCTAAAACTTTGTCGTTGCATGCTTAGCCCGATGCTTCCCTTAGAAAGGTCTGGCTGTTGGATGTTATTATTGCTTGACAGAGTTATGAAGTGGTGATACCTTTATTTATTAAGGGAGTACTAGGTTGTGATGGTCTTATTTTGGGTTTTAAGAATGACCTTTGAACACATACTTAAAAAGTGCAGCTTAGAATAGCTGAGTCCTCACTTCACAATGAGATGCAGAACATTAACCACAGTGAATTGCCACTTCATAAGCTATGGTGGCTCTAATTTAAAAAAAAGGTAGATAACAAGAATTGGCAAGGATGTGGGGAAATTGAAGCCCTCATACCTAGCTGATGGGAATGGAAAATGGTGCTTTGGCAGTTCTTCAAAAGGCTCAAGGCAAAGTTACCATATGAGCCAGTCATTCTACTCCCAGGTATATGTAACTGAGAGAAATGAAAACATAGGCCCACATAAAAACTTATATGCAAATGTTCATAGCAACCACTATGTATGATGACCCAAAAGTGGACACAACCCAGATGTTCATCAACTGATAAAGGAGTAAAGTGTGGTATATCCATGCAGTGGAATATTATTTGGGCTTAAAAAGGAATGAAATACACATTACAATGTGAATGAACCTTGAAAACATTGTGCTAAGTGAAGGAAGACAGTCGTAAGAGGCCTCACAGTGTATGAACTGATTTATGTGAAATATCCCAAAGAGGCAAATCTATAAAGACACAAACATCATTGGTGGTTCCTGGGGAAGGAAGAGATTAGGGGAAATGGAGAGGGACTGTAAATGTGCTGAGGCTTTCATTTTGGGATGCTGGTTGCACAACTCTGCGAATATACTTTTTTATTTTGGAGTACTGGGGGTTGAACTCCGGGGCTTGCACTTGCTAGGCAGGTGCTCTACCACTTGAGCCACTTCTCCAGCCTGAATATACTTAACACCACTTTGAATCCAGCATTGCTTTCTTGTATGTTTCTACTGAATTGCTTTTTAAAAGACAAAGATGATGATCATTATTCATAGTATAGACTAGGCCTGGGGTCTGCCTGGGGTCTCACAGGCAGTGTGAGAACACAGCCTGTGGTAAGTACCAGGAGGCCTAAGGCAAAGATTATTTTTTTTTAAAGATAAACAAATACTGTAATTAAATGGAATTAAAAAGTTACTTTTCTTTTTTAAACTTTAGTGTTTTTTCAAAAACTATTTTGCCTACTTGCTATTAATTCCTTTAGCTTTGGTCTCCACTTCTGCATGCTTAAAGCTGGGAGAATAAAATAGGGGTCTTGGTTTTTGTTTAAATTCCCTAGTTTCTATGGAAGGTGAAGATTTTTAGGAGCTTAGGCAATAGGTCCTCAATATTTGCTCTGTATTCAAGACTGGTTTTATTGTTAGAGGATTCCAGTGGCTACCTGTAGTGCTCTTTCATAAGTATGGGATTGACAGTGAGTTGGATAGGCAAAGTAGGCACATTCCAACTATTTAAACTGTTTAGAACCTTGTATAAGCATATATTTGGATTCATTCAATATATCATGTTAGTATTATAATTGCAATTTCTGCGTTATGGTTTATATTATGAACATAAATTTCCAAAAAGCCTTTGGGTGTTTGATTTACCTCCACTGTGTGTTTAAATAGGAATCCCAAATGGGTTCCAGTGACTTGTAGTTACTAGCAACTGATTACAAAGTTTAGCATTAGAGTTTAAAGATTTTACAGAATGATGAGCCATGGTATCTTAGTACTTTAATGATACTAACATCAAGTTTATAAAGATACTGATTTTTAAAAAAATAAGGCTTTTTATCTTGGCTGTGAATGTTTGCTGAAAGTTGATGAAGTATTTGAGGGAATATTTTCATTAAAGGGAATTGATAAAGGACTTTTTTCCTAATTAATTCTAATAGATTAGAATTAATCTATAAGATTAATTTTCTAATAGAAATTAATTTTCTAACAGAAAAGATTAATGGTACTTTTTTAGAGGCAGGGAAATGGAGGGTTTATCTCAGTTTGTTTGCTTCTCTCTTTTGTCTATATTTTTTGTGGTGCTGGGGATGAAACCAGGGCTTCACACATGCTAAGCACATGCTGTACCACTGAGCTGTACCCCCCAGTCTTGTGTCTCAATTGAGCTTTTTAGGAAGAGGGGGCCATCTGAGGCTCATGCTCGTCTACTGACGCAAGGATGTCTGGTTGTGTGGCTATTAAACACTACAGGAGTCCTCACTCTCTGGAACAGAGTCCTCTTGCTCACTTTCCACTGCTCAGGCCCTTTATGCTTTGGGACATTGCAACTGTTGCAGGTTGCAAGTGCTTTGTGCATGCTCTTGTGGGCAGTTGGTGTCTGGACACAGGGCAGGAACAGGGGCTAGGGCGAGTTTGGCGTGGAGGGAGGGAGGTTGTGGTTCATGGAAGAGGTCATGTGAAGGTGACTGGGATTGCAGGGCCCATCCACATTTGGAACTGGTGTGAGTCAAGAAGGAGGCTGGGTTTCGAGAAAGGCCTGGAGAGAGGAGAGAGCAGGTTACCTCTGCAGTTGATCAGGGCCTTGGCCCCCTGAGGGAGTAAAGTGCTGCATGGGAACAACAAATTCTAGACAATTCCTTGAATTTCTGGGAGTGCTTGTACCAAGTACGTGCATGTCTATCCAAACCTTTATCTTATTCTTGGTAGTGAAAATAACACCAGTGTCTGATCTGAAGCCTGTAGTATGTCTATTGAAGTTTTCCCCTTTTTTGGCAGTACTGGGTTTTGAACTCAGGCCCTTGCACTTGTTGAGCATATGCTCTACCACTTGAGCTATGCCACCAGCCCTTTTTGCTTTAGGTATTTTTAAAATAGAGTCTCCTCATTTATTTCCTGGGCTGCCCTGGACTGAAATTCTCCTATTTATGCTTCTTATGACAGGTGCACCACCATACCCAGCTTCTTGTTGGTTGAGGTAGGGTTGCCTGTGAACTTTTTGCCCAGGCTGGCCTCGAATCAAGATCCTTGCAATCTCCCACTCCCAAGTAGCTAGGATTATAGGCTTGAGCCACTGCACCTGGCTAAGTTTTCCATTATTGAAGCCAATGAATTTGTATTATCATAATGGTGGAGAATTAAGGAGTACTCTTTTTAAAAAGTCTTCAGCATTGATTCTCTAGGGCCTTACCTCTGAGGACAATAACTTTCTTCACTCTGTAGAAATGAACAGTAACTATTCATTTCATAGTATTTATATACTCATGTAGGATTGCTTATATGTCCACCTAGCAAGATCCCTTTTTTTCTTAAGTATGCAGCCCTATTTCCTTCAAAACATTTAAGTGCATAATTCAGCCACCTAAAGTTATAATTCCATGGTTTTTACTGTATTCAGAATCGTGTAACCATCACCATGTTGATTTTAGAACATAGTCTTCATGTCCAGAAGAAACTCCATACCCTTTAGCTATCACCCTTCTGTCTTTGCATCTCTGCAGAGTTCCCATGCTGGACATTCCATGTGAATGGCATCATATTCTTTTGCGTTTTAAGTTAAATTCTTACAAAAAAGCTTGTCAGAGGAATGTGGTGGTGGGACTTTAATTTTGAATATCTCATGTTTTTAAATATTTAAAGTTAAAATGCTTTATTCCCCAGAAAATATCTTGACATAATTCACTGACCAAAGGAGTGAGCAATATTTATGTCATCCCATTCAGGTGTATCTAATTGTTCCATGCAGCTATCAGTGTGCCATCTGAAATTGTGAATTTCAAAGATGTCATGAGTTTTCTTCCATGTTTGAAATGAGGTCTTGGAAGCAAGGTAGAAGTGTTTATAGATAATCTCTTTTGAATGACTCATTCATCTCAGGTGGGTGTTTCAGCTAGCAAAAATCTTCCTAAAGCAATAACAAGTTACTGCATTTCTTCAGGTTGCTTTGTCTTAAAGGAAAATTGCTTTATATATTTTGTTGGTTTTGCCAAGGTACATTTAAAATAGAATACTATCTTTACAGAAAAGGGAATTGAGCACTGTGCGCTAGATTTATACAGGATCATTGTTTTATGCATGTTAAGCATCCCTAATCTGAAAATCCAAGATCAAAATGCTCCAAAATCTGAAATTTTTTGAACCCCACATGATGTCATGGTGGAAATTTCGACAACTAACCTCATGTCGTGGGGTACAGTCAAAGCATATTCACCCTAAAAATATGGTATAAAATGACCTTCTAGCTATGTGTGTAAGGTGTATATGGAACATAAATGACTTCTCTGTTTAAACTTGGGTCTCACCTCCAGAACATCTCATTGTGTTTGTGCAGATATTCCAAAACAAAAAAAAAAGACCACAAAACAAAAAGCAAACACACAGATGAAATCTGAAACACTTCTTATGGCAAGCATTTTGGATGAGAAATATTGAACCTGTAACATCATGGTGAGATCCTAGTATCTGAGAGGATATTTTTTTCTTTAGGACTGGAGAAAACAAAATAATATTCAATTCCCAGTTTGTCGGTGAATAGTGGGGATAGATGATAGGTGCAGATGGTGCTAGAGCCAATGTCATGAAACTCTGCAAAGATGAAAGATTCTCCTCTAAATCTTTTTAAAGCCATAGAATTTAATGCATAAACTGTTTAAGATTTAACAAAAAAGCAATACCAAGGGCTTAGTAAGAGTCCTTTTCTGTTGATTTTATTTTTCTGGTGGTACCAGGATTTGAATGCAGAGGTGTTGCAATTGCTAGGCAGGTGCTCTTCAACTTGAACCAAATTTTATTTTAATTATTTAAATTATTTTTCAGATAGAGTCTCATGATTTTTGCCCAGGGCTGACCTCAGGCCTCAGTCTTCCTATCTGTGCCTCCCACGTAGCTAGGGTTACCAGGATCTACTGCCATACCTGGCTTGTTTGTTGAGATGGTATCTTACTTATTTTTTGTTCAGGCTGGCCTCAAACCATTATGATCCTACTATTCTCTGCCTCCCAAGTAACTGGGATTACAGGCACCACAACTAACCCTAAAATCATTGTTCATAAAAGCAAGACTTCGGTAGCTCTGATTTGAGATGGCTGTCCTTGTCAAATTTGATAAGGTAAAAGTATTTCTCATCCAGATTAATTGCTGATGTTGATCACATTTTACTTACCTGCCTTCAAGCAGACTCAAGATTTCCCTTCTGTTTGTGCTATTTTTACTTCAGAGGCAGACATATGTGGTTAATCTCCAAACCAGACACTGTGTTTTTTTGAACATGAATATCACAACAGATCATCAGTCCTTATTTTATTCACATCAGCTGCAATTAGTGCCAAAGAAGAGTCATGTAACTAGAAGTGCTGTGTGGTTTACAACCTGGACAGGCATCCTGTCTGATGAAAATACTGAAACTAGGGGGTCCATGACATAATGTATTTCAGATAACCATCAAATACCTGAGGTTTCTTGCACTGTATTTTTAGACACAGGAAAACTTGTCAGCCTTGGGGCAGTTTTGTTTTTGACCTTTCTAAGGAAACAGCAAATGTCTAGGAGAAGAGACTTTCATGATGACATTTCTTATCAAGTTGACCCTTGTGTGGGTGGGCAGTGGAGCCCACTTTGAATTTGACTAAAGAAACATCTGTCCCATTTCCATTTTTATAAATAGGTAAAGGACTTGGATGAGAACTTGGATCAGTAACTTATTTCACTTTTTCCCAGTTCCCAAATTCTATGAACTCTTACTCTTCTCTGTGAAATTGGGAGCATTTCTGATTCTTACTGAATTAGGCATCAAGGATTAATTAATGAGATAGAAGTTAAAATATAGCAGAGTTGGAGGAAACACTAGTGAACCCCAATAGAGTCTTTAGTTGGATGAGCACTGAGCCAGTGTCATTTCCTTCCTGTTGCACGTGTACGCTGATGAAAGATGTCCACATTATGGGAAAACTGGGTAAAAAGTAGAAGGAAACTAATATTTTTGCAACTCTCCTGCAAGTATACGATTTTCTCAAAATTAAAAAAAAAATCAAAATCAACCAGAAGTATCTGGGAGGGTAAGAACTGAGCTCATCTTTCTGTTGGACACTTTGATAAATGTTTGCATCTTGTATTGGGAAAGGACATGATTTCAAAGGCATGGTAATCAGAAGAGGAAGGGCCAGCATCTTCCCATGATTGTTGTGTTGCATCCAAAGAAGAATACTCCCTGGTGTCAAAGAACATTCCCTAAGATCCCCAGCAACACTCTTGGTGTTTGCATGGCGCCTGGTCTCAGGTCCAGAAAGTGAGAGTCCGTGCACATGGACAGCACAGGTTTGTATTTCCGTTCACTGTCCAGTCATCTAGTCCCACATTGCCATCTAGAAAGTAGCATCAAAGTGTTTGCTCCCCTGCTTGTGGCCCCTCACTCAGGCAGTGGAAGCTCACTGGGAAATGTGAATCAGCAGCCCTTTTCAGAGGGACTGTGATAGACAGAACAAAAGAGGAGGTCTGACCATTGTTGGGATGCAGGGATGCTTTACAAAGAAAGTTCCTGAAATCCATGAGGTTAGTAAATGCTGACCATTCTCTACTTCTGAATGAAAGCCAGCCCTTTACAACTTAAATCAGAGGTTTTTAAAGCTCCTTTAACTGTTTTATATTAGATGCAATTAAAAAAGATAAGATTGGGACATTGTTGGCCATTTGGATGGATTATTCTATGTCTCCAGTATGTGTTACACTCACCATGATTTGAAAGTCCCCTGGAGAGGGTCAGGCCTGCCTGAGTTAAAGATACCAGCTGGAGAACATCTGTTGCTCTTTTTCTTCTGAAAGTTTGATAATTTTAATCTCTGATATAAACATTTAAGGTTTCAACCTATAAAATTTTTTGGAGGGTATAATTCACCCCATAGCACAATCCCTATCATCTCGCCCCCTAACTAGGTAGCTTCCAGTAGCACTTGCCCTCTAGCTACTTTAAGACCATGGAGCACCAATGTTGGTCTATTCAGTAAATGTTACCAAGGCCGAAGTTTGGGGGGGGCTCTGGTAAGTTCTTCCCAAACTGACTTTGGAGCCATGTCCCACTGATTGCTGCTGAGTGGGGCTCCTTCTCTTCCTTGGAAAAGAACCAGCATGGCTTTTGCTGTAGACCTCGGCAATGCCGTGACTGAGCAGAGTATGGAGACTTAAATACTCCTTGTAATCTTGCACGTGGTAAATGCCAGGTAAGCATTTCAGGCCCTTCTGTCAATGAGAACCTGGTGGGTGTTTGTGGCACTGCTGCAGGGGTAGGAAAGTAGAAGGATAGGGCAAAGCTGAGTTACCCACGAGCTAGGTTTGTAAGAGGCACTCAAACTGCTTTTGCTGAAAAGCATTGACTCCTTACTTGGGCTCACAAATGAACTAAAAGCAGGAAAAGCTTGGCATCCCTTTCTCCATTTTGTATCTTCCTTTGCTCTAAGCCATTCTCTTTGCAGTCACTTTGCACTCACATTGGAAAGGCAGATAACATCTTTAGGACAAGGGACAGAAACTACACCCAACAGTTGACCTTCATTTGGAATGGACCACCTGCTTGGCTGCAGATAACAACTCTAGAACCTCTGCCAGAACAAGGACTGAGATAATGGCCAACCAGACCACACCTGTGACTGAACTGTTTAGCTATGCATACCTTCTGTCTCCTGACCCCAGTTGTTTTGTCTACTTAAACCTGTAGCTCATGTCTGTACCCTGAAGATGGCTGAAGATTAGCTGAGTGCTTACTCTGTCTCTTCCCATGGCATGTCCCGAGCTGTGTAATGAATCTCCTTTCTCTGTCTTCACCATGCCTCTTTATTTGGTATTTAGGGGTGGGTGGCCAGACCTGGCATACGGAATCTCAGGATTTTGGGCCTTGGGTCCAAAACTCTGGTTTCAGGATTGATAGCTTAGGTGGGGTTTGTGTGGAGAGAGCCACGGGAACAGCTTGTGTGTAAGTGCAGAGCAAGGAGGCTGTCAGTGTGTGCCTTTCCAGAAACGATGTGGAAGAGGAAGGAGGGATGACAAGTGATCTGCTGGGACAGGCCAGGATGTGTCTCTTAGGGGCAAGTGACAAGGTTATCCTTGGGCTTGAGCTGCTTTGTGGCGGGTATGTGAAGCCAGGTGCTGTGCATTAAAAGCACATTAGGTGGTGCTTTTAATGACCTGTGAGGCTGTGGCTTTGGAGAGAAGAAAGGGTCTCTGGGGCTGTGGGGTCGTGAGTGGATAGAGGAATTGACACAGATGGTTCCCAGGGTTCCAGTTTCAGTGATGGAGAAGGTATTGACACTGTTTCTCTTGTTCCTGAGTTGTTTTATTTGGAACTATTTTGAACAATGGATTTGGGGCAGGGTGACTGATCTCAGAATAGGAGAAAACCCCCTTTTACTTCAGGATTAGGCCACCTGAAGGATGTATAGCAGTGTATAGGGTGGCCGCCATGAGCATATTCCATGAGGGATCCCATGAGGGAGCATAGTGTTTTATGTCCTTCCTCAGCAAGGTGGGGATGGTACCAGTTCTGTTGGAGAGACAAGCCAACTTCTCCCCACCCCTACTGGAGCTGGGAGCTGGTGACTCACACCTGTAATCCTAGCTACTCAGGAGGCAGAGATCAGGAGGAGCTCAGTTCGAAGCCAGCCCAGGCAATAGTTCTCGAAACCGTATCTTGAAAAATACCATTACAAAAATGAGTGGCTCAAGCTGTGAGTGCCTCCCTAGCAAGCGTGAGGCCCTGAGTTCAAACCCCAGTGTCACCCCCACCCAAAAGATACAGCAAGTAGAATAATGTCCTACCTCATAGCTCAATAGCCAAAGGTGCAGTACCTGTGTAAGGGTGTGGAGGCTGGCTGCTTATTACACTAGTTTTTGCTCTTTTTTTGTTGTTGCCATTCATGCTATTCGTCTAATTCTTTGACAACCCAAATAATCAGTTGATAAGCTGGGGAAACACAAAGTGGATTTGAGTTATTATTACTCTGTGCAAGGTACCCAGGTTGCTTAGAGAATAATATGCATACTGAAGAGTAGCATGATAGTCTTTGGGTATTAGGGTCGTGTGTGTGTGTGTGTGTGTGTGTGTGTGTGTGTTCATTATTGTTAAATCAAGAAGTTGATTCCTCACTGACACCTCCGCAACCAAACACAAACTAAGATTCTTTATCATAGAATGGTTAAAACCTTATACTCAACCCAAATGGATAAATAGAATTTTATTGAATTGTGAGTATCAAGTCTCATTATCTCTCTCTCTCTGTCCTGGGTACCAGGGAGTGAACCCAGGACCTTGCATAGGCTAGACAGGTGCTCTACCACTGTTCTACCACCTCCCCAGCCCTTTTAAAATTTGTTTTGATACTTACCTGGCGGGGGAGATACCATGATCATGAAGGTGGTTTTCCCAGGACGAGGCTTATCCATTGCACTCCAGATGTGCTGACCCCTGCGATTTCCCCAAATGTGGGAAACTCGACTGCATAATTTGTGGTAGTGGGGGACTGCGTTCGCGCTCTCCCCTATAAAAAAAAAATTTGTTTTGAGTCAGGTTTACTAAGTTGCTCAGGGTGGCCTCTAACTTGGGATCCTTCTGCCTCAGCTCCCAAGTAGCTGGATTTACAGGTATTTGCCATCAGGCCCATCTTCCTCTCTTCTGCGTTTTTCTTCCCTTCCTTCTTTAGACCATCAGGTTTTTGGCAACTTGGACGCTGCTTTGAATATTCCTAAGGACCTAGGAACTGTGGATAATATTTAATTTGAATACTGAATTGGAAATTAAATTATCTAAAGGAATATTCTTTAAATTTTTGAATAAGAATGTTATTTTTATTCAGAGAAAGGTAGAGGTTTTGAAAGAATTACTCTCTAGTATATGAAATGTGTTCCCAAGCTCCTACAATTTAAGAACAGACTTTTTATTTTAAAACAGGCTATTTGCTGAGGAGTGTCATAATTACTTCCCCATTACTCTGTCTCTTTAGAACTGCCTCATATTAATTTTTTATGTTACCTTTGCAAATTAAGAGTTCATTAGTCATTCTCTTGTCAGTGTACCAGAGCAAATTAAGTTATTTCATAGAATGAGGACGCCAAGGGGAGGCAGAAATACTAACTTTTCTTGGTATCGGTGTTTTGCCTGCCAGCTGTCACACAGCTTTATCCCACATCTATTTCAATAAACTTTTCTTCACTGTATAAGCATGGATATTGTATGCTTTTTTGATGGTGCTTGCATTTTTGAGGGATTGCATTTTTGATGGTGCTCTACGGATCAAGCCAAGGGTCTTACTATGTGGGGTAAATGCTATGCCACTGAGCTACACCCTAGCCTGTGGGAGAAGTAGTTTTAAGTACAAGATGGTGTGTGTGTGTGTGTGTGTGTGTGTGTGTGTGACAGAGAGAGAGAGAGAGAGAGAGAGAGAGAGAGAGAGACAGAGAGACAGAGAGACACAGAGAGAAAGAACATGCCATTTATAGAGATGACTTTAGTGTTGTTCCAGAAAGCAGATTTGGATTCCTCTTATGTTACATCTTCTGTCCCATTCTTGGGCAATAGTTGGTTTCTTATTTCATTAAGTTAATTGATGAGTACTTAAATTTACATTGTTCCTGTACTCAACAAAAATTTAAATGAGGACTGAACAACATGTTAGTATGTAGGAAATGCTGATAAAACTGGAAATTTTCCTCACCTACTACAATAATTCATTTGCTTCTCTTTTACCTTCAAAGGAACACATATTTCTAGTTTCATGGTGCATTTACTAGTATTTTCTTTAGATGGTTCATGGGTGCAATGAAGTGTTCCAAAATTTTTTTGTGATCATATGTCATATACCTACCTAGATAAGAAGCTATTTTCAATATAGTGATGGTGTTTTCTGCAGGGTAAAATAAGTATTTTATAGACTTCAACCTGTGATATTTAAGGATTTTGGATAGTGGATTGCTTTATAAGAAAGTTGACTGTCTTGGATCACCATACTTTTTATGTAGTTTGAGAATATTAATTTAACATTCTTCACAGCCAAATTTACTTTCTTAATATCAAATGAAGCTACATTCATTAAGCATCATTTATTTTTTGAACTACTATGCTATTGGATACTCTCATTAGGAAAAGTGGGTACAGTGAGAATATCTGGACTTCTTAAGAAACTTGTTTACTATTGGCTTTTGGAAACACATTGAGTATTTTAAAATTAGGATAGCATAACATCCACAGAGTAACTGCATAAATACGGATCTACATATACCCATGGAGTAAGTGTTTACTCCCCGAAGGTGATAGAGCTATGAAGTAACTTTTAAGATGTAGTCTCTGCTTTGTAAGACTAAAAAGTGAATTGTTTTGTCTGTAAAACATTTTTGCCAGGGTTTGTGTTCCGCATAAAATGACTGAGTGCAACTTTGCAGACCTGTGCAGAGCGCTGTCAGTGTGGATGTTTGTGTTCCCTTTCACTCCTCTGTCTTGGCGTGTTTGCCTTGCAGGCTGCAGTGCACCTCTCATTTCCTGTTGCATGCACATGAACCTAGCCTGGTTGGGGACCCATGATAAGGTATTTTACTTTTAACCTTACATTACATAAAAAAAATCTACATGCATTTTTTTGTGGGGGAGGGAGGGAGACTGGTTGACTTTTGAAACTAGCACTTCCAGTGACTTTGTGGCAGGTGGTCCTTCTTTGTTGTTACTTCTGTCCTATGGTGCATATTTCATAGTGTTAACAGTGCTGGTGACGTCTGTGATCAGAAGATCCTGGTTTTTGTGCTCCAAATGGAAAAATCCAAGCAGACCACGTGGATAGGGTGAGGTAGGATAGCTTTATTGACAGGGGAGTCACCTGTTCTGCCAGGTGAGGAAAGGGAAGAAGAGGGCATGGTGGGTGCAGATGGAGTTAGCTGCTAGAGAGAGTGTGCTTTTCTTTTCCAGGTGCCTTTAAAACCTACACCACCCCATGGTAGGGCAGGCCCAGGAGGTTCCCACCCAATAATGAATGAGTGGGAAGGGGCATGGGTGTTCCCAGCCAGGTGAGGGTGGTCTGTCCATCCCCAGGCAATCTGTAGCTGGTAGAATAGCTCAAGTGGTAAGAGGGCCTGCCTAGCAAGTGTGAGATGCTGAGTTCAAACCCCAGTACCACCAAAAAAAACCAGGGAACCTATATGAGCCCTACATTTTTCCTACTTCTAGCCTGCCTCAATAGGATCATTTTGAAGATTGAGTTAATATGTGTAAAATACTTGAAGCAGGGCCGTCTGCTTGAGCACTTTATAGATTTTGCTGTGGCTGTTGTTTGCATTTTAGATTATATGTTTGAGAATAACTGTCCCACCTTCTTGGTACATATCACCTGAGGTTAAAAAAATTGTGCCTTGTATTAGTAGAGATTAAGAGGTATTAGCTGGGTGTGCTGATTTATATCTCATACAGCTACTTGGGAGGGGAGTTCAGCCCAGGCAAACTTTGAGACCCTTTTTCAAAAAAACAAAAAATAAAAACAAAAGGACTGGGAGTGTAGCTCACGTGGTAATGTGAGACCTGGGGTTTGACCTCCAGTATTAAAAAAAAAATGGAAAAGAAAAAGAAAAAAGGAGGTAATGAGTATATTCAAGGAACAAATTAGAAATATTTTCTTTTGGCCATAACCTGATTTTGAAGATTATTTCTAGTATTTGCCCAAGGTTATTATGGAAAACCTTTAATTATTTAGTATGTAATGCAAAAACTTGCAGGGAAAACTGTCTTTTGTTGAGAGGGTAATTGGATACAGTAAAAGTATGGTGGGGGTATAGCTCAGGTGTAGAACGTTGGCCTAGCGCATGGGAGGCCCTGGGTTCCATCCCCCACACTGCAAAACAGAATGAATGAATGAATGAATAAAGGAGGGGGGTAAAACACAAGGCAAGTCTTGGTTCTACTAGTGTTGTCAATTCCATGGTCTTTCTGAGCCTGAATTGCCTTGTTTGTTGAATGGGAGGCCTACTTCCTTAAGGCTTGTAATGAAGCTAAATGAGATTACCAATATGCAGAGGTCTAGAACATAGCCATGTACCACAGAAAACGTATTTCCCTTCAGGTTAGGTAGGCTTATTGCTCCTTGTGTTTGTGATACAGTACATAGAATGTAAAATTTACCATCTTCACCATTTTTAAGTCTATGGTTCAGTAATGGCAAATGAAGTCACACTTGTACAACCAGTCTCAGAAATCTTTTCATCTTACAAAACTGCAGAACTGTACCCAACCCATTAAGCAGCATCTCCCTTTCCCCCCAGCCCCATCTGCTTTCTGTCTGTGTATTTGACTATTCCAGGTCCTTCACACATAAGTCTGACTACTCTTTGAGGTAGCAATACTCCACTGTTATAAAGACTTTCGGTACTTGATCACATGGTCATTTTTAAATGGTGTCTCTGGCCTTTGCTTTTCTTCTTATTATTGAGTACCACAGTTTAAAGGAAATTTGGATGACCCCACTTCTATTTTGCCATTCCCATCTCTTCTTGGGATCCAAAGGACCAGGATGGGGATGTAAGTGCTGAGGAAGAAGTGTCACGGATTTGGGAACACGGCTTTCAGCTAGATGTGCTTTTGGTCAAGCAGATTGTACTTTTTCTGCCCCAGCACTGGTTCAGTCTCTAAAGCCCCCATTTCTCATGGGACTCCTGCCTCCCTGGCACTTCCCTTCCCCCTTCTCTGTTGCTGGTGGTTATCATTCCAAGACAGCTAAGGTGCTGGGATTCTCCCCATTCAGGACCTTTGTTGACTGCCATTCTATGTCCCATGAGATATACAAGGCCACTCTCATTCTATTGCCTGTTTGCTGCTCCATCTTCCCAAGTTGTCTTCCTGTGTTCCAGCTGCAGCCTTTGATCATGTGCTGTTCCCTGGAGTGTTTGCTTCTTCCCTCTGAAATGTTTCCTCCTTGTGAGCTCTTTCAAGGCTCAGGTTGCATTTTCTTCTTTGTCCCACACTCCCACCATTTGCAAGCATAGGTGCCCCCTTTGCTACAGGGTTTCTCAGACTTTTCAAAGGCTGTGAAACTTAGATTATTGCACCGTGTTTGTTTTTGTGTCTCTGACTCTCTTGCTCTGCTGTGTCACCCTTGATGACAAAGTCTGCTTCTCTTTCCATCCTCCCCAGCATGGGGTGCAGTTACTGCCCAACCAGAAAAGCAGACAGTTTGCTGAAGGATTGCTCTCCAGGCAAAGGTCAGAATGGTGCAGAACATAGGGATTGGCTTAACACGTTGTTCCAAAGCTTTCCTTCACACTTAATTGCTTATTGATAAAGTAGAACCCCCATGGCGATGCGCACTTACCTAAGCCTCATAAATTGATGTGTTGTGTGGTTCGATGTTAGGCTTTCATATACAAGCTATTGAAAGAGGGCCGCCTAGTCAAGTGCTTTTAATGCCAATTCTTCAGGCTTAGCAGACCGATGTGGGCCCTCAGATGCTGGCAGCTTCATTGGGGATTTAATGCAAGAGTTGGCATCCTTAAGCCATTTATATGAGTTGAGGCTTAAAATTTATTCATTCAACAAACTTATTTTTAGTATATGCCAGTGTACACCAGTGATTGATGTTGGGGACACAGTGGTGGAGAGCAAGGTCTCACTGGACTTCCATGCTTCTGACCTTCTCATTGATGCTGGCTTTTTTTTTTTATTATTATTATTATTTTTTTTTTTTGTGGTACTGGGGCTTGAACTCAGGGCCTGCACCTTCAGCCACTGCGCCAGACCTTTTTTGTGAAGAGTTTTTGTTTTTTTTTTAATTTTATTATTCATATGTGCATACAAGGCTTGGGTCATTTCTCCCCCCTGCCCCCACCCCCTCCCTTACCACCCACTCCGCCCTCTCCCTCTCCCCCCCACACCCTCGATACCCAGCAGAACCTATTTTGCCCTTATTTCTAATTTTGTTAAAGAGAGAATATAAGCAATAATAGGAAGGAACAAGGGTTTTTGCTGGTTGAGATAAGGATAGCTATATAGGGCATTGACTCACATTGATTTCCTGTGCGTGTGTGTTACCTTCTAGGTTAATTCTTTTTGATCTAACCTTTTCTCTAGTTCCTGGTCCCCTTTTCCTGTTGGCCTCAGTTGCTTTTAAGGTATCTGCTTTAGTTTCTCTGCATTAAGGGCAACAAATGCTAGCTAGTTTTTTAGGTGTCTTACCTATCCTCACCCCTCCCTTGTGTGCTCTCGCTTTTATCATGTGCTCAAAGTCCAGTCCCATTGTTGTGTTTGCCCTTGATCTAATGTCCACATATGAGGGAGAACATAGGATTTTTGGTCTTTTGGGCCAGGCTAACCTCACTCAGAATGATGTTCTCCAATTGTGAAGAGTTTTTTTGAGATAGGGTCTTGCAAACTATTTGCCTGGGCTGGCTTCAAACTTCGATCCTCCTGATCTCTGCCTCCTCCTGATTTCTGCCTCCTGAGTAACTAGGATTACAGGTGTGAGCCACTGGCTGATACAGGTTTCTGGATTCCAAGTTTGTTTTGGGGGAGGTCAATGATTGCAGATGCTGGACCAGGAGTTACAAGTAAAGCAAGCACAGGGGTAAGGGAGGGGGTGGGGGGAGGGGGGAGAAATGACCCAAACATTGTATGCACATATGAATAAAAAAAAAAAATAAAAAAGCAAGCACAAAGTTTATTGGAAAAGCTCCCAGTGTGGGAGGGGCTTGGGAAAGCTAAGCCATGAAATGACTGAAGTTTAGGAGTGACTTAGGGCTCTGCCTGACTTTGGTCCACCTCTTTTACCTTGAAACTCTGTTTGTGATTGGATGTCATCTAGTTGACTTCCTGCTGAACCTGACCACCTGGTCACCCCATCCTTATGGAACTGGACATTCCAGGAGGGTCTGGTCAGCTCGTCCTGCCCTTTGGACAGGCAGGACTTAAAAGCTCCCTTTGCTATCTTGGTGAGAGGTTTGCTGTTTCACTTTCTGAGGAGCCCGCTTCTCATCTGCTTACATGTTTGTTTTCAAAGATGCCTCCCTGTCTCCCTTATCTAGGATAAAGGCAGCTGTATTTTATTATCTGGGAGAGAGGCCTGTTGTTTTACTTCTCCACTCTCCTTAGATGTTTGCTTTTAAGGATGCCTCCCTATTTCCCTTACCTAAGGCAAGTCACTTCTGAATTTGTTCCCCTCACATTGTTGCTTTAGCTTTTTGGGCAGGTTGAGTGAGGAACATGACATACAAAACACACCTGTTAGATTATCCATCTTGCAGAAGCTCCTCGAATCCCTCTTTGCTCTTTGACCCATGTTCTCAGCCTTCCAGCACATTCTGCCTGGGCCATGTGGCTCAGCCTGTGGAGTACCAAGGGCAGTGAGGGGTGCAGGGTGTGTGTGACCTGCCTGAGGTGTAGGTGAGAAGAGGGTGTAAACAATAATGCCTACTAAAAGAGCATTTGCTTTTTATTTATCCTGTGTACCAGCAGTTCTGTGGAGCCTCAGCGATGAGATATTCCTCCCGAAAGGCCTTCAGTGAGACTCAATTGTCATATTACTATTTAGTATTACAGATTATATAATGTAGACATATGAGCCGCCTGCACACATTTGCTCCATGTTAGCACAGCTGAGTTTCTTTCAATTGAGGAGGAGCGCTCCTGGACTCTGGGCCCCACGGCAGACCTGCATGTGTGCATGCTGAGAGCAGAGTTCCCAGAGGTGGGGTGGGTCTGGAATCCACTTTGCATCAAGTGCTGTGTCTCCACAAGCCCTGTGATGCTATGTATTCCCAAATTTAACAGCAGATAACAGATGAATAACAACTGTGAAGCGTTTACAAGCACCAAGAAAACAGAACTCTAGTTACTTAAATTCTGTCATTATACTTCTCTTCTCCAGGAGTTTGAACCCAGTGCATCATGCCCTGCCACTGAGCTACACCCGCCAGCCCCAATTCTGTCATTTTATGAGGCCATTCAGAGGTTTCTCTGTGTAAAATTTAAAACACTGAGCAATATGAACTGGGAGGTACAATATTTTTGTTTGATAATTGCAAATTTTAGTGCACATAAATTTAGATTCTGTGCACTTATTTTTAGATTTAATACCATTCTGAAATTTGTTGATAACTCACTTTTCTAAAATTGGAGATCAAATCAAAATGAAATGCAACATCAGCGCTCTGATTTAGTAGTTGTGCTGGTTTTGCTAAATTTCGATAGTTGCTTCACATTTATTGACATAAATATCCTATCAGCCTGAAACCAAAGGACCAAACTTTAAACTGGTATGTAGCTGTAAAGCCATTGTATAAATACTTGTGCTTTTTTCCAAGGATAAATTTTTACTGTAATTTTATTGCTAACATTTTTTGTACTATATTACTTTCTATTATTTCCTGGCAGAATTATCTTTGGTTTGTCTTTAGCAGTGCAGGGAACTGAACCTGGGGGTTTGCAAGTGCTGAGCCTACATCCCTAGTGCTAATGAAGGTAACTTTTGTTCTCTTTCTTTTCTGCTCAATTGTATATGTTTTTATTTTATATTTCACTGAAGTAAATTGTGCCACATAGAGGTGGGAGCTGGATGTTAAAGTAACATGTATGTCACCCCCTGCAGCCAGCACCACAGTGCAGCTACAGTGTGGGTGCTGGCTGGGTTCTGACCACTGCCAGTTTCTCCTTTCTCCTGTGTGGGTAGCTTCCCGCAGAGGTACCACTTACTCTTTCAAGGGTACACATGAGACTTCTCAAAGTCTCTCACAGTTCTGGGGCGGGCGCTGTGCTTGGGTGGAGCCTAGGCCCTGGTCTGCCAGTGTGAACGGATTCTCATCTGTCTGCTGGTCTGAGTGGAACCCATCATGGTTGGCCTGGGGTCTCTCTTCCCCTTGGCATAACTGGGAGGTGGTTTGTGATATGACTGTCTATTCCTCATTACTGGAGTGCCTACAGCTAGGAGTGAGGGACTTGTTCAGGCTTCCCTTTGTACTTGGAATGAAGATGTTTTCTTTGTAGATTCTGACGGTCACTTGTTTAGACTTTTAAATTACATTTTTAAATCTGCACTTTTAGTTTATCCAGTTAAGTCTTGTTACAGTTTTTGTTTTTTTTTTTGTAATTTGCTATTAGTTTTGTTTGTTTGTTTTAAGACAGGGTCTCACTGTGTAGCTCAGACAGTCTTGAACCCTCTTTCTTCCTGCCTCAAACTTTCTGAGTGCTGGAATTACAGGCGTGCGCTTCCGTGGCTGGCTTGTTTGTGATTTTTGCCTTACGTGTTTACAAAATTGACATTGTATGTAAAATTTAATTTTATGTAAAATAAGACTTACCATAGCAGTAGTAATATAGCTGCGGTTTTTATTCACCTTAGGCTTGTTCACTATTTTGGCCTAAATCTTGACTTTGATGTTACTGTTTTAGCCTTTGTTTTCTTTCTATGTTTGTATTATATGACTTTACTCAAAATTTGCTTTTCGGGTTTTGGAGTTAAATACAATCCACACAGAGCAGCTTTTCTACTCCACGGGGCACTTGGTCTTTTTTGTCATCAAAACTCTGTGATGTGTGTTCTTTTGTTTTATGCCTCTTTCTCAACATTTTGTCTTCATCGATCAAAGTCATTTTGGATGACTGTGGAAATGGGGAAGCAGGAGGTGAGACACCAGTTCTGGTCGTGTTGATTGGTGGAGTCTGTGGGACAGTTAGGTGGGTGTATCCAGAGAGCTTACAATAGTCAGGCACCACAAGTGACATGACAGTCAGTGATAGATTGCTTATGACGGTACCCAGAAAATGGTAACGAAGGTGAAAAATTCCTATCATCCAGTGACTGCAGCGATCCTAATAACATAGCACAAAGCACACATCATGTGTGGTGATGCTGATGTAAACCTACTGTACCTGTACCGCCAGTCCTGTTAAAGTGTAGTGATGCAGTTACACTCTGCTGTGCTCAGGAGAGAGCTGCGTGAGGCTTGTGGCACAGGACACCAGGATGACACCAGCAAGTGCAGGTGGTTTAATGCATGCTAGGGGACCCAGGTACTATTGATGTGCTGAGTAATATACTTAAGTTTTTTAATATTTGATCTGATAAACGACTATGTGACTGACTTCTGTATTTTCTGTACTAAACTTCTTATTGTTATTTTACAGTGTACTCCTACTTATAAAAATGTTCACTGTAGACAGAGTGCCTTGCCACGCTAGCAGCAGCCTCTGGCATCTCGTGTTCACGGAGTCTTGATTGCATTGTTTTCTCTTGTCCTGTTGTTCTGATGATCGTGGCTCCAGTGCACCAGGCTGTACCATACATACGTACCCTATAGACAAGGCTGCAGTAGGTTATGTCATCTAGGTTGTGTAAGTGTACTTGATGTTCATACAGTGACCAAATTGCCTAAGGATACCTTTCTCAGCCTATATCCCTGTCATTAGGTGTCACACCATTGCCTGTGGCTCCACACAGAACTTTATGGTAGCAGGCAAGGGTGGGGGTGGATTTGATGATCACTGCATGAGCACACTGTGACCTTTCAATCAGTACATGGGACCAGGGCCGAGCCTCAGGGATGATCCCTGTTTAAAGGTTATACAAAAGATTGTTACCAGAATGCTCCAAGGAGGAGGTCTCCAAAAGGGAGGAAGCTCTCATCTGACCCTTGGGTACTGAGTTTGTGATGTGCTCACAAAAAAGAATTTTAGGACACATCGAGGTAGAGCCCACGAAAGTTTATTAGTAAAGCAAAGCAAAGGATAGATGGAAACATAAGCCAGACCTGGGTACAGGTGTAACTACTGCTCTAACGTCAGGATATTTATGGTGAAAAAGCAGGTTGAGGTTTGGCTTAATTTACCTTAGGGAAATTAAGTGCGCCCCTTTGTTCTGACAGCTCCTGATATAATTAGCTCCTTTGAACTCAGGGCCTACACCTTGAGCCATGCCACCAGCCCTTTTTTATCTTGGGTATTTTCAAGATAGGGTCTCAAGAACTATTTGCCCGGCCTGGCCTGGGATGGCTTCAAACCACGACCCTCCTGTAGGTAGGATACAAGCGTGAGCCATCAGCATCTGATCTGAATTAGCTCCTTTTGCTGTTATGCTGTCTTATCAATTGGGTTTCAAGATTTCAAGGTTGTTGGCCTGCTCATTGAATTTGAGTAACCATGACACAGATGTTTGAACATCCCGTTAAACAAAGGCTGGGTCCTGCCAGATGCTCTCTTTAGGACAGGTGTCCATCCTTACGATAAGTAGTTTTCTTTGTAGACACTTTTTTTGCCCAGAAGTCATTTTCCTAAGAGCTCCCTACCATGGTGTTTTTCTTTTAAGATATCCTTGCTCAATTCTCAGGGTATAATAATTAGTTTTGAGCAAGTGGGCAAGACAGAGGGAGAAAACTCTTTTTCTCTTTTGTTTTTCTTTTTAGTAAATGTCGCAGTCTGTTGAGGGAGTGTGAAATTCAAAGCAAAGACAATAGGGCATGTATGTTTTTAATCAAGCTATTTATTAATACAGTGCTTATTTCTGGTTCCTGGCTGCTGTTTCCCATCCCTCATTTTTGCCCATCTGTCCTGCCGAAGGTACACTAACCAGGAGAGGAGAGGTGCCAGAAGTCAAGGATGGCCCTTGGAGGAGACAAGTGGTGCCAGAAATCCTTCACCACAGCAGTTAGGGCACAAAGCAGTGGGACTCTGCAGGCCAGGGAGCAGTCAGGTGAAAGGTGAAGGGTTGTGGGGAGGAGGAAGGGCACAACTACCCTCTTGGATGAAATTGGCAGTGAAGGGAGATGAAGAGACCTGGTAGGTTAGGGAGGGATTTTATTTTAGTAATATATTGTTAGAAAGAGCCCCAAGGTTGTTCTGAGGACAATGCAGTGAAGAAAGATGGACAGGTGGAAAATGTCTGGTGCAGGCTGACGGGTGGAGATTCCTAGGTCAGGCTCTGTGTGTAGACTTGAGGGGAGGCCATCTGTGTGTCCAGGGCATGGGCTGAATCAGGTCAGATCAAAGTCTCAGTTTACCCCGGAAAAACGTGGGTGACATGCAAAGTACCAGGATTAAAGTTACAGGACCCATTTAGTATTTCTGCATTGAATAAGATACTTTAGTTTTTAATACTTTGGTAATTAAAAGAAAACACATGCAATCAAAAGTCCAGTCTGGCACTGCTGCATTGCCTTTTGTGTGTAGTTGATAAAAATCTGCAAGTGGGAGGGGCAGGGTGAGGCTTTGACCTTTCTGCCTCTGCAGAGGACTCCTGCTGCCAATATTGAAACATTCATAAATGTTTTATTAGGTTTGCTGGAAGCAAAGAGGCAGCAAAGGAAATGGACGCGTGTTTGACACAGAGGCAGTAGGGAGGATTACATGACCAGAGGAGACACAGGGAACACAGCGTGGTTTTGATTTGTTCCCAGTGGGTAGGATCCTGGGTGTCTGCATCCAGATTTTCCGGGAACTTTGTTGCTCTGTGAGTCACAGCACTTTATCTGTGCTTGAAAAGCTGAAACATACGCATAAGAACTGATTGGAATCTTCTAACATTTTAATAATTGTTTTCAAGTCTTCTGTTATTAACATCATATTCCTATATGTTATTTTGGATGCCTTCTGTCCAGATCTCCCTGGGAGCAAGTTTGGTATTGTAATGTTTTTTTCTGCCCACGAGATGTCAGCAAGCTCACATAGACCTCCTGGGCTGGCTCCTTTGCTTCACCAGGCTCTTCCAGTTCCCTGGAGGCCCTTCTCCCATTTAGTATTCTTGGGTTATAAAGCTTTTTTTCCTCTCTCTTTTTTTGGTCGTAGTATGGCTTTGCACTTGCTAGACAGGTGCTCTGTCACTTGAGCCACATCTCCAGCCCTTTTTGCTTTAGTTATTTTTTTCAGATACAGTCACGTTTTTGTCTGGGTCAACCTTGGACCATGATCCTCCTACCTATGCTTCCTGCTAAATTGGGATTATAGGCGTGAACCACCACGCTCAGCCTACCATTCTCCTTCTTAAACTGTCTGAGTTAGGTGTTTCCTCAGATTTCCCTTTGGATAATGTCTCCCAAACCTGTTACTCGTGTACCCATCTTTGGTTGTGTTTACAAGGACTTTGGGGGCAAACACAACAAGAATAAGAAGTTGAGAATATTTGAATTATAACCCCCCTTCCTTCCTTGGTGATGGGGTTCATCTAACTAATTTTACCCACTGTGTCTTTGTTCAGGAAAGGCCATACAATGCTACTAGCTCAGCTGTGACCTGTTTAAGATGTTGGGAGGGGGTTTTAGTTGGCTTTTGGAAGGGGTGAGAAGGACTGGACAGGTGTGGAGTCTGGGTAGAGAGGTGGTGGATAGCAGGGATGGGCTGAGGGAGCCTTCCTATCTCCTCCCTCTTGCCTTCCCACGCTGTTTTTGAACTTGAGGTCACTTTTTTGTTTCCCACAGCTGTGTCTTAACACTGTTTCATACTGTGTGCACTCTGATTGGAGCACACAGCTCAAGCTCTTGGTTAGGTCCCTAACAACCCCGCCCCCCACCCTCCCACCACAGGGTGCAGGCACATTCACACTGAGACCCTCCCCCTAACAGGAGACACTGGCTTTGTTTGACCTTTGCAAACTGCTGACCTGTGGAGGGAGAGTGCAGACATTTAAAAAAATAATTACTGTTCGATTATTGTACCCAGTTTTACTGTAGGAGGCCAATGTTACAATCAGTGAGTTCATGTGATTAAAATGAACAGTTGTGGCCAGGTTGTGACTCAGTGGTAGAGCATGTATCTAGAAGGCCCTGGGTTCAATCCTTAGTACCCAGCAAAAATTGTTCGAGAGAAAACATGATGGGAAAAAAGGATTGAATGCCTTCTGAGCCAGGAAAGCAGCTGTGTACAAGCCATGCAGGCCCAGTGCCTGTCCCCTGGGGACTACCTGTTCTGTCACCTGTGACCTGTGACCTGATCACTTTCCTCTTGCTTATGGCTTATTTTGAACCCTTGCATAAAATGCGCATTGAAGGGAAGAATTTTTTTAATATTAACTCTTGACAGGGATGGTTTTTAGTTAAGGAAATTTGAAGAAAGTAAATGGTGACTTAATCTTAGTAGATCTCAACCTCCTTGCTAGAGAAAGTGAGGAATTTGATGCCCACGGGGTGGTGGTGGGTATTTCTGTAAGCTTGGAGGCATCACATTTCACTCTCACATTCATGTTAAGCTGAATTAAACTAGGTAAAGGAAGTACTTTTTAGTTTTGATTTAACCATTCAAAAGAATGGCTAGTTTTAAGCTGATAACTGCCTCATGAATGTCTTGGTTATTTAGGGATATGAAAAGTTTGAAAGTTGAGTTTGTAATATCTAATTTAGAGAACTTCAGATTAAAGAGGAAGATAAGGTATATGAATTACATATGAATTATCATGAACACGTCCTTGATTCTGCAATAGTCTGCATTGTTACTTTAAATGTGAGAGCTAATGGGTCTGTTAAGCCATTTTAAGCAAATCTCTGTAATTTAGACCATTGCTTTTTCCTGCTGTTCTCTTCCCTACTTCTTGAAGGTGACATTGAGAAAATAAAGCTTCCATTCTGCAGCACTGCTCATCATAACTGTCGCCCATGCCACCTGAGGCATATGGTACACACCCTGATTGCAGGCCAGTGTCATGCTCTGTGGGATCTAAAGGTCAGGAGGAGGCTGGAAGTGTAGCTCAGTGGTAAGCACGTGCCTGGCATTTGCAAGGCTCAGGGTTCAATGCCCAGCACTACAAACAGCAACAACAAAGCTCAAAAGCATGAGACTTACATACAGTGCTTATACCTGTCACGTGATATAGGTTTGGGAGAAAAGAGTCAGTACTAAAGCAGTGTGTGTAACTGTAATACATGTGTAATTACAGTGCCTGCCTAAATTTCAGATGGTGGACTTTCATCAGTAGAACTTAAAAACTTAACTTTAAATTTACTCATTGTAGTCAGGTAGCAGTGGCTCACGCCTGTAATCCTAGCTACTCAGGAAGCAGAGATTAGGAGGATCGTGATTCGAAGCCAGTGCCACACAAATTGTTCTCAAGACCCTGTCTCAAAAGACCCATCACAAAAAAGGGCTGGTGGAGTGGCTCAAGTGGTAAAAGTGCCTCAGTGAACACCCACCCCCACAAAGTGTTCATTGTCTACGCACGTGTGTCTGATTCTGGTTATTACAGGTTTGCAGTGACAGGATTCAGTTCCCAGTGGGCCCAGGCTCTTCCTCTTTGGGCTACTGATGTACTTGATGGCTGATCCCATCCTTGTTAACACCGTGCCTTGGCTAAGCTCAGAGGAGGATGTTTCAATGCATGATCTATTTAAAAAATATTTTATTAAACTTTGAAAATAAATTATTAAAGTTAAAAAATTTGGGAGCTGGTGGTGAGGTTCAGTAGTACAGCATTTACTTAGCCTGTGTGAAGTTCTGGGTTCAAGTCCCAGCATTAAAAACAAAAAAGGCCCACGGCTTACATAAAATAAGCACTAAAATTTTCCCAAAACTTACTGCGTTCCCAGCTGCTATTGGAAAAACTTCATTTCTATTACTTTATGATTGCATTTTACCAAAGTGGAAGCTGAGGCACAGAGTGATGAAGTAACAAGTGCCGTGTCCCAGCTGTAGTCTGGTTCCAGAGCTCCTGCTTTTAGCCACTCTGCGTCTGTTAGTGACATGATTCTGAGCATTGCACACAGAGATAATTCACGTACGGAGTAGTGCCAAGTGTTGTTCATATCAGTACCCACAAAGAAATGACACTTTGCCCAAGGGAAGTAAGACCAAGAAGCCTTATGTCTGGTAATAAAACAGAACATCAGCATGGCAGGGGAGCACCTGTCACACAGGATCCATTCCTGATCAGTGTGCTAACTCTTGCCCCTGTATTTTGACCTGAGCAGGTATTATGACTCATGTAGGCCAGCAGTGGCCAAAGGTGAGTGGTAAACATCACTGAATTGTGTTTTCCACATTTAAGGAAGTCTCGGGGAAGACCAGTGTGTTACAGTACAGAAACAAATGTAGAAGAATATGAATCTTAAAATATTTATTATGCAGTGAGAAATTTCATTGTGCTGTTTCCATACATGCATATCATATGTTTTGGTCATAGTCACTCCTTCTATTACTCTTTCCTCTCCTCCAGCCCCTCTTTTTAAACTTTCTTGCAGTTTTTTTCAAAAATGGATTTCAGTATCACCTTTTCATATGTGCATACTATGTACTTAGAGCATACTCTGCCTCATACCCATCCCTTTTTCCCTCCCATCTGCTGGTTATCCCTTACCCCAACAGTCTCTGTTTTAAAGAACATGAATCTTGAATCCACGTGGGGACGGATGTCCAGGACAGTGTGTTGTCTAAGGGAAAGTCTCTGATAGTAGATGTGTTACCAGAGGGTGGTCTCTAATGGCTCTGTCAAAAGACTCCGAGTCACCTGTGTCCTGATGGGAAAATGTAGTAAAGTTTATTGAAGTGAGGGGAAGTTACTGCAGAGAAAGAAGTGATGGGTCCTGGCCAGGTGGGATAGAAATGCACACACATCAGTCTTGTTTCAATGGGCCTTTATAAATTAAAAGGGCAAATGGTGGAAAAAATCTGGGCAGTCTTTGCAGGATGGGCTAGGGTGATTGACAGGTTTGATTGACAAGGTCATGTCATACAACATGGGGCGCCCTGCTCATGCACCTATGCTAACTGTCATCTATCTTATTACATGCATGAAGTGTGATCGATATTCATGTTTTAAGCAAAGAGCTTTTACTTGAGAGGTAATCAAGGACAATTTCCTCAAGGCTTCCTGTTTTATAACTGCAGAGGATTTACAATTGAAAAAGGCTCTGCAACTGCTAAGATTTTATAACTGAAAATAAATTTACAACTGTGAAGGATAGCATTGAGTTGAGACAAGGAGTTTAGCTTGAAATCACTGGGAAAAGCCATGCCTCATGGAGTCAGCCAGACTCCCAATATCTCTGTTGCTAGCCTGTCTCAGGTGTAGAAGAGATTGAGATGCTGTCCGATACGCTGTTCCCACCTCCATAGAGATTTGCCCAGAGTCCAAAAGCGGTCCTGACATTGACTGACATCACACTCAGCTGATTGCTGTTGTAGTCTCCGAACTATCAGAGCCTTCTGTGGAACTGGGTACCAGTTGTATATCCAAGCAGGGTACCCTCTTGGGAGCTCAACACAAAGGGAACTAACCTTATCAGATGTAGTAAGGTTGAAGAGGAGGTCAGCATGATGGTAAGGAATGAAGCTGTGAAACAGAATTCATAAAGAAGCTTTCTAGTTTTCAGAGTTGTGGTGAGGTGGGAATTTGGTTTTTGGCATTGATGCTATCCTTGGACATTTTGGAAAATCCCAATCCATAAGAACAAAGCATCCATTTTCACCCAGTCCAGGACAAGGCCTCATTTGCTGTGTAGAAATAACTTCCTCTTGGAAGTAGTAAGATGTTGGAAAAACAATTAAATACTTTGTATTTTCTCTTTAAGTGAGTGCCACACGCCCTGTGAGAAAGCAGTCTTTTCTATTGTTGGATCTGGGAACCAGAAGGACAGATGAGTGAAGCTCTCATCCCCCATGGAGCACCTTGAAAGCCCTGCACCCTGAGAGGAGTTATAAATCTGCACTCCTGCACCCTGAGGAGGAGATACAGGGTCTCATAAATCTGCCATGGGGCTGATACACAAAATGCTCTCAAGGTTGTTCCCCCCATAAGGGGCAAACAGACCAGCTCATTGAAGAGAGCCCATGTGCATGAATCCACGACCGTTACCCTAAACCAGAGTTAAAGCATCCATAAAACCCCCAGCCTTCACCTGAGCAGTGAGCCACCAGTTTCTGGGCTCAGCTGTACTGCTCTAGCTGTCACTTTTCCTTTCTCTCTAGTAAATCCTACTTTGTGTACCAGCCTTGTCTCACGAGTCAATCAGCTGCCTCACGATCAGTTCTCTGGCCTGTGAAGGCAAGAACCCTCGACACTGGCCCACAACTTTTCACATCAGCAGGTAACACTGTCAAAGTGTGTGTCACCATTTTAATTACCTGTGTTGTCTGTAGTTCTGGGTTCTCCTTCCAGATTCTTGCTAAGTCCCCTTGGCTCTGGGGGACATGAAGAAGGCATTGCTGGGGTGGATCTTCGTTAACATTCCACTGGAAGCTGAGAATGGTGGCCCACTGAGGACAGCCTCAGATTCTCACTGAAGGTGATGGCCACTCCTGGAATACCAGGCTCTCCCAAGGGCATCATCGGGGGCCCTTGCATGTCATCATCCCTGGTTGGGAGGGAGACCCTCCCTGACAGTAAATCTGGGAAGAAGCAAGAGTCATCTGAGAGCAGCAGTTCATAGCATGTTCAGGTCACATGGAGCTGTGACCCCACTTCACCCACATTCTGCCTGGGTACTTCAGCAGAGACCAAACAGGTTCTCAGTATCTCTGTTCCCTGAGGAAAATGTTGTACCTGGTGTACCAAGTTTCCAAGAAGTATGCACTCCACTGATTCTGGAAGATAGAGACATATCCAAGATGGCTGTTGATTTCTCATTGTCCAGGACAGGCTGGTATGCAACTGGCCATTGGCTCAACTGCTCAGCTTTTTGCTCCATGTCAGCAGGCGAGCAGGTACACATTGGTACCATGGAGGTCCAGACCCACCTCAGACCAGAAGGGAAGTCTGAGCAGTGGTATTGCAGGTGGGTGTCCCAGCATGAACACCAACTCATTTCTTTTTTTTTTTTTTTACTGCTGAATATTCCATTGTCTGAATGGATCGTTCTTCTTGGTCACCCCCAAGTTTTGAAAATTATGAAGTAAGCTGCTGGAAATATCAGTTTACAGGTTGTGTGGACATAACTTTTCAACTTACTTGGGAATTTTTTTTTCCCGGTACTAGGGCTTGAACACAGGGTCTCACGCTTGCTAGGTAGGCGCTTTACCACTTAAGTCACATACCAGCACTCTTTTGTGTTGCGTTTTTTTGAGATAGGGTCTCGCCAACTATTTGCCTGGGCTGGCTTCAAAACTACCACCCTCCTGATTTCTGCCTCCTATGTAGCTAGGATTACAGGTGTGAGCCACTGGTGCATGGCAGGAATTATTTTTAGTAGGTATAAAGTTTCAGTTTTTTAAAACAAAATTCTATGGAGAGATGGTGATGGTGGTAGAATAACATTGTAAATGTTCTCATTACCACTGAACTGTACACTTAAATATGGTTAGGTTGACAAATTTTGAGTCTGTGTATTTTTTTTAAAAGATGAAAACATGTCCTAAAAGTTTTCACCTTAGTTTTTCAGTAAAATTGATTTTACAAAGTTCCAACAGAATCAAAACCTAAAAATGTAAATATCCTTTTCTCCCATAATTCCATTTCTACAAATGTATTAAAGATTAGAGAAGGAAATAATAATATAAGTATAGATACACTTACCACTAAGTTTCTTTTGTAATGAAAAAAATGGAAAACCACTTAAATTTCCCCACCCAGATGATTCATTAAATATTACTTGTATAACTTAAAAAAAAAAAATTTCCCACCATGCTGTGTATCTTAACCCCTCCCCTGAGTTAGTATAGAATTTCAGACAATCAAGAAGATTGTGAACTTTTGATCTGGATCAGTCCAGGTCAAGAGTGTTGGAAGTGCAGGCCCCAAAAGTGACCACGTGGAGAGGAGTGATCTGGCCAAGAGATTCTTTATTGCCAGGTGGGAGAGGGAGAGAGCCAAGAGCGCCAAGAGAGAGAAGCAGGAAGGGCAGGGGCTTAAATACCCCTCAGTGGGACTCAGCATGATCTGATTGGTTAGGATCTTATGGTTCATGCTGATTGGAGGTTGGGGCAGAAGGAGGATTCAAGCTAGACTTGAGGCAGGACCATGACCCTGGAAAACAGAAGCTTAAGGGTGCAGTAAGAACCAAAACCTATCAGCGCCATTATTGCCAACAAAGAGTAGGGTCAATCGTGTCAGAGTATAAGGAGGGACAGACTGCCTGCCCCTTTGTGCATGCTGTGCTGGTGTGCCTGTGTACCCTTCTGCAGAAGTACATTTTGCCTTGCTGAGATAGTTCTCTGTTTCTGTGTCTTCAGTTGTGACCCCGGTGGTCTTCAGGGGTCTTATTTCTAACACACCCCAATGCCAGAAAGGATAGCAATACAGAAAGTGATGAAGAGAATTAATGTTCTTGTATAATAAAAATAAGCCACAGGGATGAAGCCTGAATACAGTACTTAGTTACAAGTTTGGAGTGCTGAGTAACTGTGAGCCTGTTGGTGGCACTCAGCAGTGAGTGCCATAGAAACGTGCGTGCACAACTGTAGCTCAGTGTTACTGGGCTGTGGAGTCTAAGAAGACACCAGTCCAGAAGACTGAGTCCTTGTGTCACCTGAACAGAGAACTGGATACAGACACAGATTGCAAAACAGTAACAAAACTTTATTGGAAGAAAAGGAAAGAAATAGTGAGGAAAAAGAAAAGCACTGCGGGAAAAGCAGTGGGCCCCTGCCTGATGGCAAAGAGGCATTGATTAGCAATACCTTATTGGAAGAAAAGGAAAGAAAGAAGCACCGCAAGACAGGCGGTGGGCGCTTGCCGGGTGGCACAGAAGCACTGATTTCTTTGTTTAAGCCCAAGTTATAAGTTGTAAGGTGGAAAAAGTCTGGGCTTAGAGGCTAGGGTGGCTGGCAGGTGTACTTAGCAAAGCAGCCTCATCACGAAACAAGGGGTGTTCTGTGCATGTGCTCATGCTAATTTTTAGGCCTTTAATTGTATGTATGAGATGTGACCAATATTCAAGAAGTCTGGAGTAAGAGGACTTGTCTGGGAGGTCAAATCGAGGGCAGGCTTTTTTTTTTTTTTTTTAACAAGTGAGGCAGACCCAAAGGCGCCTCTTCTGGAAGCTATCTTGCAATGATATTTACCACAGCCAGGATATTTACAATTTAGGGGATTTACTGCTCTAGGGATGGCTCAGGGTCAAGCTGCAGTGCCTGTAAGTTTTGTTTTGAATCCCTGGTGAGTTATTGTCCCTGCCTGCTAACTTGCCTCAAAAGCAGAGTTTTAAAAGAAAGCCCTCAAGCAGGACATTGACATTGTCCCTTGGTAATGATTTAAATGCTTAAAAGCACCATGAGGTAGTGTACTGTATCAGAACTCCTCTAGCTGTAAGAGAAGATGGTTATATTGAATAATGAGACTAATGTTCTGGAAGGCATGCGAGACAGAATCTGGGATTTGCAGAACACTTCGCTTTCTAGCAGGGAGGAGGACCAGAAGAGCACAGAAAGGCCTGAGTCCTGAGAAAGTAGCAGGGGGAAGGGACGGCACAGCAGAGAGAGAAAACCTGAGGAATCCAGGTCACATAGCACCAGGGGTAGAAGGGCACTAGCACTAGGGTGACGTAGCCTATAGAATTGCATGGAACTATACATGGGTTAAACCTTGTTTTTTAATTTTATTTCCTCTGTAACGTGCTTGCAAGGGAAAAATGATGGACCAGCAAGAACAAGACTCAAACCCAGGTGGATGGAGGAAAGGAAGATTTATTACACTATCAGGCCAGCACCTGGATCTCTCCAAAATGGCACTGGCCCCGCAGCTCAAGGCTGTGGGGGTTCTTATGCCTCAGAATGTAGAAGCAAGCAAGCAGGAAGAACAAAAGCAAACATGGCAGTTAGCCTCTTGCTATGAGGTTACAACATATTGTACTAGCGCAAGGTTACAACTTACCACACTAGCACAAGGTTTCAGCATACCACACTAGCACATCTGTGAAACCGGGCCGGCCGGGGGAGGGAGCATGCCTTCAGATCTTTCCCTGGGTTTCTTTATCATTCCCTCCTCTTACTCTTCATAATCTCTTATGACCATTTCGGGGGAGTCATCTGGGGGGCAGTCTTTGATATTGCCTCACTAATTGCAAACTAACGGTGATGACCTTGGTGAGGAGGTTTATCACACAAGGCCCTAAGAGTAATAGCATAAGGAGCACAGTAAGTGGGCCTGCCAGGGGGGCTACCCATGGGGCCCAGCTCTTCCATCCTGTAAAAGACTTCATCTAGAATCTCCTCTGGGGAGTGGAGGAGTTTTCTCTCCTCTTCTGGCAAATATCACCCAGGTTACTTTGGAAAGTTAGCATGAGGCATTACCATTTGAAAAGGGAACCCAGGGTAGAAACAATCAAAAACAATACCACATCTTGTTAGTAGGAGAGAAAGATTGTCAGAAAGTACCTCTTGATTTAGGCTCTGTCCTGCTGGGGCAGTTACTGTTATTGTTACTGACCAAAAGAAGGTTATGATACCAAAAGAGAGATAGGCAAGGGATGGCAGAACTCAAACATTACCACAGAACATTACCAATGAGAAACAACAGTCATTTAACTGTCTATCCAGTTGACTCCTCAAGCTTCAGCTGTGCGTAGACTAGTCAGCTTCTGGTGTGTGACTAGGGCAAGGCTGAAGGGCCCCTCCTCAGGGTCAGTTTGAGTGGCTGCTGGAATCCAGTTGACTCTTCCACTCAGGAGTTGCCTTCTTCATTCGGGTGTGGTGGATCCACGGGGTGATCTCTGCTACCTTGATTGCTGTGAGGGTGGTTAGGATCGCCGAATAGGGCCCTCTCCACAGAGGCTGGAGAGGCTGAAGATTTTACTCTTATTTAAACTTGGTCACCTGGCTTAAAGGAATGTACATCAGTGGTTAAGCTAATAGGGAGTCTTTCTCGAACATGGTGGTGTAGGTCACTGAGCACTTCTCCCAAACCACGCATCTGTTAGAGTAAACTTAGATTTTTTTTTGTCTCTTTTAGATCTCCCTTAATGTCCTTTATTAGTGGGGGTGGGCTTCCGTAGAGAATCTCATAGGGCGAGAACCCAGTCTGTTTGGTGGAACTACACCTGACCCTAAGTAAGACCAATGGTGAGACCTGTTCCCATGTCAGGTGTGTTTCCTGATAGAGTTTACTCATCTGAGTTTTTAGTGTTTGATTTACTTTTTAAATTTTGCCTGAACTCTGAGGCTGGTATGCTGTGTGAAGGTTCCAGGTTATTTTCAGTCCCTTTGCCAGGTGTTTAACAACTGCTGCCACAAAAGCTGGTCCATTGTCTGACCCAATGGAGATGGGGATTCCATACCTGGGACTTATTTCCTTTAGTAAAGCACGGACCACTTGTTGGGCTTTTTCTGTTTGGGTGGGGAAAGCCTTTACCCACCCAGAGAATGTGCACACAATCACCAGAAGATATTTGTAGCCTCTGGTTCAGGGCAGCTTAGTGAAGTCTACTTCCAAGTCTTTAAAAGGGGAACTACCCACATGTTGGACTCCGGTTTAGGGAGAGGCCCCTGCTTGGGGTTATTTTTGGCACATGTTTCACATTGCTTACAAATATTGCTGGCTAAGCTGGTGAGGTGCCTGGTTACCGAGATCAGGGCAGCTTGAGAAGACCTCATTAATCACCTCAACACAGTCATGGTCTGGAGGCCCCGAAGCTGACGGGAGCTAGACAACTTCTAACTTCACCTGTGGATTTTCACAGAGCACACTCTTGTGCCTGACCATCCTGGCATTTGTCAGCCAATACTATCTCTTGTATTCTATTAGAGTCACTACAGAATGTGGAACCCTAACAGTTATTTCCCTTTTCAGTGTTAACTTTTCTCCCTCTGATACCAGGAAGGCTGTGGCTGAGAGGGCTCGCAAGCAGGGAGGCCACCCCTTTGCCACTGAATCCAACTGTTTAGAGAGATAAGCCACTGGCCGATGTCATGAGCCTAGGAATTGGGTCAGGACTCCCAATTTCCATGCCACTTTTCTCATGCACTTAGAGGAAGAAAGGCTTTCTCACATCTGGGAGTCCCAGAGCAGGGGCACTGACTAATGCCTCCTTGATGGCACAAAAAGCCTGTTGCTGTTCAGATTTCCAGATGAGGGCTCCCTTTTGCACCTTTTTATATAAAAGCCTTTATATAAAGGCTTTGTTAGCAATGAGAAATTAGGTTTCCAAATTTGGCAGAACCCAGCCACTCCCAAGAACTCAGGGATTTGTCTTCCTGAAGTTGGAGTCGGGATTGAACAAACAGCTTGTTTTCTTTCTGTGCCTAGATTCTGCTGGCCTTGGGAGATGTGAAACCCCAAATATTTGACTTGGTCTTGACAGATCTGGGCCTTCTTTTGAAACAGCTTGTATCCAGCTTCCCATAAGAGATGGAGTAGGAACTCTGTCCCTTTAAGACAGTCTTGGTGGTTAGCTGCTGTAAGGAGGAGGTCGTCCACATATTGTAAGGTGTGCAGCCAGCTTCCTCTGCTGGGTATGTTCGTAAATCTGATGCCAGAGCAGTTCCAAAGGTGGCTGGGGAGTTCTTGAAACCCTGTGGAGATGGGTCCAGGTTAACCGTTGTTGTTCCCCTGACTGGGGGTCCTCCCATTGGAAAGCAAAGATGGGTTGGCTCACAGGTGCCAACTGGATGCAGAAGAATGCATCTTTTGAGTCTAAGCACAAGATGCAGATTGTCTCTGCTGGTATCAGGCCCAGCAAGGTATATGGGTTAGGAACTACCAAGTGCAGAGTCACTGCTGCTTGATTATCTGCCTGGAGATCCTGCACTGGGCGGTAATCATTGGTGCCCGGCTTCTGGACAGGCAGCAAGGGAGTGTTCCAGGCAGATTGACAAGGTCTCAGGATTCCATAGTTTAAAGTCTCTGGAGGTGATGAGATATCCCTTTCTGTGCCCTCATCAGGATTGGGTATTGTCTCATTCTTATTGGAGTGACTCCTGGCTTTATCTCTATTACCACTAGGGGAGTATTGATGGCCAGCCCCAGAAGACTGTCTTTAGCCCACACTCCTGGAACATTAAAGGCACCTCTGGCCCCTTTAAGGCAGTCTCTACTGAATGTGATCTCTCTTTTTTTTTGCAGGGAGTGGGGTTACGAGGGCTAGGACCCTAGGGGGCCCTGAGTTGAAAGTTGTTTGTTCATCCTCCTGAAAACTGATCTGGGCCCGCAACTTGCTTAGCAGGTCTCGGCTCATCAGTACCACTGGACATTCTGGTATATAGGGAAACTTAGAGTCATGAGATGTCCTCTCAGAGAAAAGAGTGGTGGGCTTGGATCCACTATTTTTCTTAAGTTGGTGCCACCCTTTGGGTCACCATGGAATGTTCAGTATCAGTGTCCATCATGAAATCTACAGGTTGGCCCCCTACTGACATTTGAACCATGGGCTCACGGTCCCGGTAGCTCGCCGTGATCGTGCAGTGGTTAGTACTGCACGTGATCGTGCAGTGGTTAGTACCATGTGAACCATGGGCTCCTGGGGGCCAAGGAGGAAAGAGCCCAGTTGGCCCTGATCCTGGGCTTGCTCAAGGCTTGTGAGCCCCATAAAGTCCTCACTTTCTTTTGTCATTTTGCGTCTGGCCTGGAGCTGTGGGCACTCGTTTTTTCAGTGTCCCTCTTGGCAACAGAAGGCGCATTGATTTATTTTTAGAGGTTCTGATCCCTTGGGCAGTACTTGTGGGGAGTTTTTTTTTCATTTTTTTCATTTTTTTATGGGCCCCCCGCTTTGTCACTTTTTTTGGCTTCTGTCCTGACTGGACTTGTGCCCTCCCTACTCATTTAATGTTGTTGCCAGGAGATCTATTTTTGTATCTTTTGTTTTGTCTCCTTTTGAGCTTCCTGGTCTCTGTTAACAAACACGTTGGTTGCCATTTCCAGAAGCTATGATACATTTATGTCTGTAAAGCCTTTTAATTTTTGTAACTTTTTAATGTCCCTTTGGGCTTCCCCCATAAAGGCGACATTGATCATTTGCTGATTTTTCAGGAGCCTCAGGATTAAAGGGAGAATATAGACTGTGTGCTTCACATAGTGTCTCATAGAACTGTGCTGGGCCCTCATCAGACTTTTGTAAGATCTCTCTGACTTTGTTTGTATTTATGATCTTTTTTCCTTTTTCTTAGACCTGTCATCAGAGTCTCTTTATAGCTATGTAAGTTGTCTTGGCTTTCTGTTTTATTTGGGTCCCATGCAGATTTAGCTTCTGGAATAACCGTCTGAGCATAGGCTTATACATCATTTGTCCCACTGGGTGGGGCATGAGCCTCAAACCAATGTAGGGCTGCTTGGGCAACTCGTCTCCATTTCTCTGTGCTGAGGAGCATCTGGAGCACCCGGGAGGAGCGTTTTCTTTTTTTAAGAGTCTCAGTATTTTAGCCCTTGCCATCAGAATCTTGTAACTGCCTTTAAAGCATTTTTTTAAGCCAACGAGGATGAGCTGTCAATGTCTGTCATATGTCTATGTAGGGGAACTGGTCAGGATGACCCGGATCCCGGACAATTATGTCCCTTACATGGGCGATAGTGGCCAGGTCCAGTGTGCCCTCTGTGGGCTATCCTGCATTGAAGGTGGGGCATTCATGTTCACAAAATGTTTGGAGCTTTACCTACTTCATCCGGACTCCATAATCACCCGAGAAGCCTTCCCTAAACTTAGCAAGCATGGTCTGGAGCTTCATTGGACACTTTGACTCAGAAGACCCCATTTTATATGTGCCTGGTGATTATCAGTGACACAGGACAGACAAAGGGAAGGGGGTGCCTCTCAGTGAGAGGCCACACAGGTGATCATCTGGTCACAACCCCAGGCAATGGGGTCAGGTGTGGCTTGGCTGTAGCAGGTTCAGCCTGTCAGGGTGACTTATGATCAGATGCTAGTCTGATCCCACCATAGACCGTATGCCAATCACCATGAAATCACAGATCGAGCCCACTTGGGACTCTGTAGCCTTTAGGGGACCTTAGAGGTGCCCTGTCATGGAGCCACAAATTCGAGCTTGAAATGCAGGCGAGTCAAGCCTCTCACTCACACACCATTCACTCAGAGTTTAAAACAATCAGTTTCTATTTATTTTCCCCTAAAATCCTGGCCTGCTCTAATCCCAGTTGACTGGAATCACATCAGTCACAGAGGACCCTGGATAATCTTCAGGATTCAGCCAGCCTCCTGCGGAGGATCAGTCCACGCTGGCTCCTTACACTGACTACCCTGGGGCTTCCTACGTGGTCCAGACGTCTGGTATAGGTCTCTGTTTCACTCCACCAGTCCGAGGGCCCGGTCTGCAGCTCCCCAGCCTCCTTCAGTCTGGAAGGAGACCCCGGAATCACATCGGGTGTGCAAACTTCCCAGTTCCAGGGACCTGCTGCAGGCTGTAGAGCCCGGGAGTGGGGACCCATTTCCCAATGGGGCTCGGAGGTCTGATCTCTCTGAGGCCTTCAAAATGTTGTGGGAAGAATGATGGACCAGTGAGAACAAGACTCAAACCCAGGTGGATGGAGGAAAGGAAGATTTATTACGCTAGCAGGCCTGCACCTGGATCTCTCCAAATGGCACTGGCCCCGCAGCTCAGGGCTGTGGGGGTTCTTATGCCTCAGAATGCAGAAGCAAGCAAGCAGGAAGAACAAAAGCAAACATGGCATTTAGTCTCTCACTAGGAGGTTACAACATATCGTACTAGTGCAAGGTTACAACTTACCACACTAGCACAAGGTTTCAGCATACCACACTAGCACATCTGTGAAACCTGGCCGGCCAGGGGAGGGAGCACACCTTCAGATCTTTCCCCTGAGTTTCTTTATCAGTGAGACCCCTTTGTTCTCGGAGCTTAGCCTTTGGACACAAGTCTGCTGAGCTTGTGCTGGCACAATAAACGTTGCTTCCTGCTAAACTGCCTCAATGTCCTGTATCTCAGCTAGCAACTTCCCGCAACACTTTTACCTCTTTTCAAGGAAAGGTTGTTCATTGGTGATTTTTGTATCTCTACTTCTATCTACTACACACACACACACACACCCTGCCCCCATTGGGTTATTGTGTATAAAAGAGATACGAAGATTAGATATTATATTGGTAGAATTATCTGTTAGCTGGTATAAAGGATAGAAATGAAGCATACCCTACTTAAAAAAAAATATCTGAACAGCTATTCCATGTTTTTTGAAGTTGTAGTTACAGGGCATTACTTTTCAGAACTCATTTCTTTTTCTTTTTAAAATGTATGACACTCAATCTGAGTGATGTATAGTGGTGGGAAAGTTCACACATGCCAATCTGTGGTTCTTGTTAGGGCCTGCATCCCATGAACTCAACCATGGTTCGCATTTCTTTTCAATTCCTTGCTGGGGTCAGCAGGCTTGAGGCCATTGGAAACTTCTGACTTTTGTCGGTATTCTCAGAATTTCACTGTTAATGAGGATTGGCAGTTATGTTTAGTTTCACTGAGGAAATTACTGCTGTGATCCCTCTTTGTCTTCTGTAGGGCAATACCCTGAGGGCAGTTACTTCACCAAGAATAGTGTGTGTCTTGGTTTTACAGTGATTGAATTGCAAGAATCTGAAATCCTCTGCCTCTGCTGTGTGTCTTGGTTTTAGAGTGATTGAATTGCAAGAGTCTGAAATCCTCTGCCTAGGCCCCTGGTCTCAGTTTACAGCTGATAAAAATGTTATTAGGTTTGATATCCAGGATTTCTTTTGTGTGTGGGAGGGGTGATAAATACTATTTTCTCATCATTAGAAATACGTTAATCTCTCTCTACCCCTCTCTCCTTCCCTCCCTCCCTCCTCCATCCTTCTCCTTCTCTTTCTCTCCCTGACTCATAACATATGCCTTTTTCTCTTTCTTCCAGTTTCTTTTCTCAAAACTACATATACCTCCTTGATTTATTTTTATTTACATAACCATTATATACCTTGGTTTTCATTATTATTTGTGTCTGGAATGAATTATAAAGTCTGAATAGTAAAACCATTTTGTGTTTGTAAAATTTGTTATACATGTTAAAGACACCTTCATATATATAATTTTGCCTTAGCTTCACGGTCTTCTTAAAACACAACCTGATATAAATGCCTGAACATTTTATTAAATTCTCAACTCTTTGCTTTTTTGTTGTTGTTGTTTCCAGTATATCTGACATAGAGATACTTGATCTCTGACCTTTGCTTTCCTGATCATAGACAGCTCCTTAGGCCAGTGAGCCACCTGCGTTTTATTGCCCTTCCAGGGTTGTTGCCAGCTGGCTTCCTTGAGGCTGGTTCTATATGTCTTAATATTAGTATTATTGTGTGTGACGTATATTATGTAATATCCAATAGTGTTATTAAAATATTATCATTATCAGATATCTTCTTGTCTTCTTTTAAATTCTTCTGTACCATCAGTCTTTCTTGCCTAGAATGACGTATTAGCTATAACCTCACAACACCTGCACTATAGAAAGGAAAAAGTGGGCTGTGCTTGTGGGTATAGAAATGGGCATAGGAAAGTCAAGTGGCTCCAACAAGCAGGGCTGGGATCAGAAACCAGCTTTTCATTCTCTGGAAACTAGATCTAATAAGTGTTTGATTGCTGCTTAGTATAGAGGACAATTACTTTTAGCTTTGTTGACACGCTAATTTTGTATGTATCCTAGCTAATAAGGAATGATATCCAAAGCTGTTTCTGCTTACTGCTGAACATTGGTGATTTTCTAGTCCAGTGAGGCTCATTTGAGAAGACCTGACAGATGTAATTGTTTTTATCTCATTTTAGGTCATTGAATGTATGGGTACTATGGTGGACATGTGATTTGCCCTAAACACAAACCATTGATACTTCTGTTTTGCTCTTCCTAATCTGTGCAATACACAGAGCAGTCTCAGTTCAACTTGGAGTCTCATTCCACCTTGACTTCCTTAGGGGATGGGCTGAGGACAGACACCAGCCACTTGTCTCCCACGTATAAAGCCAAGAGGCCATATGTTGAACATTCCTTGTCTCATAAAAAGGCCTTAAGATGGACACTGCCTGCCAGTTGTGCTCTTGGTGTGTCAAGTTTGGAAAACTCAAAAGTAAACATGGCCACGAGGCACAGTGTGTCCATGACATGGGAGCCAAAAGTAGCTGGGGGCTGCCCTTCCTGGATAGAGTGTGGAGTCTTCTGCTTTCCTTTCCCCCATGTAGAACACAGTCATTAATCTGAAGGAGGAACAGCCATTTTTGTACAATGACATAAGGCTAGCAGAGTAGAGGGAAGGTGCCGAGGACATGGGTGTTGGTGGCTGCCATGCCAGCACTGGATTGCCTGCCTCTGGAGTTCTGAGAAGATAAGCTCTGAGAGTTAGGGGAGTTCAGCTGAGTTTCTGTCGCAGGAAGAGAGTTCAATTTCTGACTGAGAACTCTTTTTCTTTAACCAAAGTGTCTGTGTCTTTGCCTAATATCTTGAGTTGTCTTTCAAATATTTATTTGTAGTAGTTATTGTTATAGCCCTTCAATAAGCAAACATTTTCTTATTTATGGCATACTGTTTACATTTTATTGAAAAATCTAGAATACTGAGAAATTGACCAAAATACTAGGTTGGTCTTGGACTAAAGACTTTTTTTTCTTTTATTGAGTGGTCCCTTAAACCCCAGGCCTGGAGCAGGCTAGGCAATGCTCTACCACCGAGCTACACCCCAGTCCCCGATGACTTGTTGTTTTAATTATCACCACATTGCCATTTTTTTCTCTAAAATATATTGTTTTTCAAAGGATTAGTAGTAATTAGAATCATTAATCATAATGCAGAAACTTCTAGAAGAAATTGCAGGTGTATGTTGCTAAAATAGTTCTAGAACCCAGTTCTTCATCTGAGAACTTATACTTTAGCATAAAGACTTTAAGAAAATCTTCTGAGGGATGGAGCCACTTTCTCTCAATTATTTCATCCAGTGATCACATGCAAATTCAAAATAACATTTCATGTTTAGGAACTAATTTCTTCTTTAGCACTCATTTTTGTTTGTGGGCTTGGTTTTCCATTAAGAACTTGGACTAAGATGTATATATGTTTATATAAAGCTTATAATAATCAACTTAGTATATTTGAGAAATGTATATATATATACATGTATATATATGTATCTATGAGAAAATTTTGGAAAAGATTAATATAGTGGGAACTTTTATCTTACTAAGAGTCAGAACATATGTGAAGCTACTATAAATTGACAGAGGTATCCATGGAACTAAAACGCATGCCAGTATATTAAAAAGTGAAAGCTTAGTTATTTGGAATGGGTAATTGTGGTGGTACCATTTATTAAATAATATATTTATTTTTCAGGATGATGATAAAACTGGACTCTATTCTTTATCATATGTGAAAATAAATTCTGATTGCAGACATTAAAGATATATAAAAATATCTGAAAAGAGAATTTGGAAGATTACATATATAACTGAAGGATAGAAAAGAGCTTCTTAATGTTAAACAAGTTGCTATACATTTTTTGGAACGCTTACATTGTCTAGTACCTCTGCATGTAAAATACCTTTTTTACTCAGTATGCTAATAAATGGTCCAAAAAAGTCCTTAATGCAAAATAGAGTTAATAGACAAGAATTCTTACTAATGAACACTGAAATGACCAAAACCAAAACCCAAACACCTCCCAAACCAATCGGAAAACAGGCAGAGTGCTGAGGACATGATATTGGAGCAGTGCTGTGCACCCCATGTGTATGGAACTATGTCTAACTCTGTTAGAAGTCAAGAAAGACACATCAGTTGACTGGAGACTAAGCACTAAAAAGACCAGTAACACCCGTTGCTCGTAGGGATGTGGGTATAAAGATGCTCCCACTCATTGCTAGGGCCGGGGGGGTGGGTAGCTCAGGGGTGGAACATTTGCCTCTCAGGCTCTGGCCTTCTGTGGATCCCTAGCAGTGCGAGAGAAATGAATAAAAGAGCAATTGAGGTTCTCTTGTGTAGAAATGTGAAGTTTAAAAATCCATTTGGAAAGTTATCTACTGACTACTGAAATTAGAAATTTATGATCCTTTTTGGAACAGAAAAAAGACATTAGGTACAAACTTAGGAAAATATGAATGAAGTGGATCATTAATCCACTTTAGATAATCTGTCTCCTAGGATTAAGCTCACTAGTATTCATGGACATATGGACATGGATATTTACTGTGGTGTGAAAACAAAGTAAGTGCTCAGGATTGGAGCATGGCTGAATAAATTATAGAATATTATGGAGCCATTAAAAGGAATGAATTAGAACTATACCATTGAGTTGCAAGGTTTTCATAGTATTGCCATTGAGAAGATGGCACATTGTCCCACGCTTACGGAGTACTGTCAACACTCTGATTGCGTATGAGTACGTATGCAAGTCTATGTAAGGCTGCATAAATTCAGGAGGGTGTGTAGGTGGTTACTGAAATAGCCACATGAAGATCACTGTGTTTTGTATTAGATTATGCTTGTATCCATAGAAGCTAACAGAGCTTAAGATTCAGAGGATCTGCCATTCTATGGCCCTGGGAGGGATGCTGCAGTATGTTTACATGACTGTCCTTGTCTAATTGTGCAGCTATAACAAAATACCACAGACTGGGTAATTCATAATGAATAGAAGTTTATTTGCTTGTGGTTATTAAGACTGAGAAGTCCAAGATCAAGGGGCTATATCTGTGATGACCTTCTTGCTGTGTTAGAAGATGGCAGAAGGCCTTGCTTGGGAGAGGAGAGGCAGGGGCTGAACTCACTCTTTTATAAAGAACTCCCTTCCACTGTGACATCATCAGTCCATTCATGAGGGTGGGATTTTCATGATCCAGTGACCAACCTTTTTGTCTTTGTCTTTTTTATTAACATATAATAGTTGTACAGGAGAGATACATTGTGATATTTACATATGTGTTTACAATATATCTTAATTAGATTCACCCCCTCCATCCTCTCTCCCCCTCTTCCCCCCTTCTTAGAACTATTTCTACAGATTTCCTTGTTCTGTGTTCATACGTGAACACAAAATACAGCCACCACACTCACCCTCCTTTACCCTCTCCTCATGCCCTCCCCTCATTGATAGCCACCTCTGGAAAAGACCTGTTTCACCTTCCTGTCCTTCATTTTAAAAAAGTGTATATTGATTGTTTGGGAGTTTCACTTTGACATTTCAGACACGTCTATATGATGTTTTAATCGGATAACCCCCTCATTGCTTGCTCTTTCCCTGTCACCCTGCCCCTATCATTGCAGTGCATGGCAGTATATTGTCTGCATATACAGATGGAATGTTTCAATAGTTTTCATGATGTTTTTCACATTCTCTTACCCTTTCCCACCTCCTTGTAGTTCCCTCAGACAGACCCACTGATGCCATCCCTAATCACCTCTAATGGTCCCTCATTTCAACACAATTGCTGTGGGAATTAAGTTTCCAACATACATACTTTGGCGTTAGGGGGGAAGGGGGTCACATTCAAACCACAGCAATGCCCAATTATTTTGGTACACCTTACTAGATTAGAGCCTTTATGGGGTAAGAAAGCTGTCTCTTTTTGCCCAACTTCCCCTCTATCTCCTCTCTGGTCTTACTAGGGGGTTTGGAGTGGTATATTTTGGGGATATGAGTAGGGGAAAGTTGAGTTGGAAATAATTCTTAATTTGAGTTTAGGTATATGTTTATGTGATGTGCACTTACTTTTGTGAATAGGTGCATCTTTGTTCCTGCACAGAAGTAGCAGAAACACCCCTCCTGCCTACCCCTCACCCACAGTTGTGATGTGAAGGTGTAGTACTGCTGGAAATATTACAGTATCAGGGAGGCATCTTATACACCAAGTGTGTTACTCATCTTAGAGAAATGGTGCTGAGATGTATGGGCCAGAAGTTCACCTGCAGGAAAACTTTCCAGAATTTAAACATTATTTACAAAGGAATTTGATAGAAATTACTCTGAATTTGACAGTGGTCTTAAAAATTGACATGCTATTTCTATTGACAAATTGTGGAGCTCAAGGAAATTTTATCAAAAGCTCAATGAAAAATAATTGATCAACCATAGCTAGTGGAAAAAATGAATTTTTCCCATTTCTTTCTATAAAATTATTAACAAATTATCATGTAAGAAGCAACCTAAGCAAATAAAATTTAAAATGTGGGGGAACAATGTTAGGGTAACTAGTAAAATACTATTTTCTAAGGTGTTGCAATATAGTATTTTTCAGCTTTCATAAATTTATATTATGTTGTGATTTTTTTTCATTCCAAATAAACATTCACTTTCGTGTCCACTTTTGTTTTTCTAATTTTGTATTTTTCTTAAAGCAAGATTGAATTCACATTTTATGTGAATTATATATAATCACATCCAGGACCCACAAAATCTGAATGCAACTCTGGGTATATCAGTAGACAGTAAATTAAATAAGAGGATGGAAAGCCATCTTAGAATTTCTCAGGAGTGATCTGTCGACCTTATGTTTTCAAATGAAATGGCCATGAGTGGACATTGAAGAGAATCAAGTACCCAGTGGCACTGAAATACTTCCTGGAGCACCCAGCCCTTCTCGCGGGGCTCTCTTACATCATTGCGAAGTCCTCTCGCTGAGTTTTCCTGGCAGAAAGCGCTCTCTGGCGGCGGGCCAGCAGAGGGCGCGGTGCTGCGGGTCTGCAAGGCCCGCACTGAGAGCTGACCTATCAGAGCAGTACTCTCGTTCACAGACTGACTTGGTGGCTGTCTGTATCACACGCGCACGGTGCTGAAATGGATGGATTACACACGATGAACTTTGTGTAGACATGAACAAGGAAGAGTTTGCTAGAGATGACCCTTTGGGCTGTTGGCTCAGAAGAGAAGGATGTGGTTTAATGAAAAGAAAAATGTTCTGGGGATTGGCGGAGGTCGGAAGGGCACCAAGCAGGGGAGGAGGACAGCGCTCGGTGTCCCCTGCCCATCGCAGAGGCGTCGGGGTTCGTGTCCCGCGTGCTCGCCGGGCTTCTGCACCCTTGGGGCAGAGCAGACTCGGGTCCGATCCGTTCTGATCTGATCCGATCCGATCCGGGCTCTGCTGCCCCTGGCCGCAGCGGGCGGGGTGGGGTCACGTCAGGGAAGGTGGAGAGGAACGGTCTGCTTGCGTCTTCTAGGGAATTCGGCGCCTTCTGCATGCATTCCTAAAACCAGGTAGAACTGCTGCTCCCGCACAGTGATGATGCTACTTATTTTTATTTAGAATTTAAAATTATCTTTCAAACAACACACGAGGGGGTTACAAATTCAAGGAGTTAACCTCTCAAAGCTTTGTCGTCCCACTTCTAAGAAGGGGAGTTCAAGGGCTCAGCTTGAGTACATGATGAAATGCATGTCTCAGAATAGGTGCTGGCCTTGGTTTTCCAGGTGCTCTAGTGCCTCGTCTCCTGACTGACAGGTTTACTTCTCTGGTGATCAGAGGGAGATAAAGGGTAGAAGCCAGCCTGGTTTAATTGAAAAGTAAAGAGAGTTAACCTTGGACTCTTCAGCATGTAGACAAAAAGGGAGAAAATGTCAGCTTGATTAACAAGCAGAGTAAACAGGCCAAAGTAAATTGCCCCACCCAAGGTCTGAATAGGACAAAGAGGGCTGATTTTTCCCTGTGTGAGGAAGGGTTCTTTCTCCTGACAGCCTTCAAACTGGAGCATTGTTTTATTTTTTTCCTGCCTTTGGATTGAACTTAAGCATTGGTTCTTCCTGAGTTTTGAGCCTGCTGGGCTTTGAATTTGAGCTATACCATCATCTCTCCAGGGTCTCTAGCTCTTCAATTCATTCTGCAGATCTTGGGACTTCTCAGATCCCACCATTGTGTGAGCCAACTCGTGATCATAAATCATCCTTATATATAAGTGTATACACATGTACAAATACATAGGTATCTACACACACATCTTTATAGATCTATCTGTTATGCACAGATTTGTCCTGTTGGGTCTTTTTCTCTGGATAGTTCTGACCTAGTGCAGCAGTGCTCTTGTTGAACCTGAGTTGCTTTCTCTGCATCTTCTGAAGGGGAGCTGGGAAGGTCAGTGGGTGGTGGCAGGCTGCGGCCACTCTGGGGCTGCAGTGTGTGCTCAGAGCTATCTTGGAGGTACGCTCAACATTTTTTTTTAAGTAGAAAAGAATCTATTTTAAAAATAAAAAACTGTTCTATTGACAATCCCATCTCCAGTTTTTAAAAAGCCTGGCTGTGTGTTTTGGCCTCCTTTCTATTGGGTGGACAGTGGGTGTCCATGTTGCAATTGTGTGTCTGAAGGCAGGTAGAGCTCCTTCCTGCTGTGATCCACATGGAAAGGCCTGTTTTCCTCATGTTGCTGTGTTAACTTTAATGAGAAATGTCATGGGAGTTTAGGCTGCATCCTTTGTATTTTCCTCCATTCCTAGATGTGCATGACAGGATTCCAATTAGAGCCAAGTAAGTGTGTCAGTAAAGCTTGGCAGTTATTCTGGGAGTTCAGAAAAGTCAACAGCATAGCTTGCCATCTTTATGAGGTCATCGTACTTTTTCGGCACAAAGGGTTTACAGGTCTTCCTTTGCAGCTTGCCCTACTGGACTGTGTTGTCACCTCCCACTGCTCCTCTCCTGTCTGGTGTGCTCCAGTCTTGCTTTCACCCAGATCTGGCTCTGTGCTGCATCTCCTGAGCCCTGTGTGCTTGAGAAGTGTCCATCTGAGTCACTGGGGCCTCCCCTTATAACAGCAGTTCTGTGCCCGGCTAGACCCTCAGCTGAGGTGGGCAGCGTGTGTGTAGGAGGGGCCAGCATTGTAGCTGGAATAACTTATTTCCAAGTTCTGCACTAGCTCACCTGATTTGTAGCATGTGAACTCTAGGACAACCTTAAACTTTTCCTTTTGTTAAGGTCTATTTCTCTCTGCTTGAAAAAAATATATTAAATTCAGAGTGATGGGCCAAAGGAGAGGGAATTAAATGCAGTGTATCGTAGTACAGGTTGAGTGTCCCTTGTTTCAAATGCTTGGGACCAGAAGTGTTTCCTAGTTCAGAGGTTTTGGATTTTGGAATATTTGCATTGATGTTACCAGCTCAGCATCCTTAATCTAAAAATCCAAAATCCAAAACTCTCCAAAATCCAATAATTATCATGGCATTGCTCAAAGCCACCCCCCCGCCAAAACCTTGGATGTTGTAGCATTTCTGATTTAGGGGTTTTCATATTAGGGATACTATACTTGTATTAGGATTCCATACCTTGGCATGTTGTGCTTGCTTTTCTTTTAAAGCAGTGGTGAATGGGGCCTGAATTGTGATGATACTGTCCTTGTTGGCCATTAGGCCAGATATTGTCACAACAAATACATGTTGTTTGTTTTTATTGGAAAAAGATTCCTTAGTGAAAAGGATCCTCATTTGAAGTGATCTTTGAGCCCAGCAGTGCAAAATTAAGTAAATCTCATTATTCATTTTTGTTTGATTTTATATCATAAAGTTCTCATTTTTCTTTGAAACATTTGAATAAAACCTACTTTTCAGTTGGGTGCAGTAGCTCAAGCCTGTAATCCTGGCTCTGTGGGAGGCAGAGATAGGGAGGATCATGGGCAAAAAGTTTGTAAACCCCCATTTTAATCAGTGGCTGGTTGCAGTGGTGCGTACCTGTCATCCCAGATATGCTGGGAAACACAAATAGGAAAATCACAGTTCAGGCAGCCCGGGCATAAAGTGAGACTCTATCTCAAAAATAACCAACTCAAAAAGTCTGGTGGAGTGGCTCAAGTGGTAGAGTGCCTGCCTAGCAGGTGTAAGGTCCTGAGTTCAAGCTCCAGCACCAACTGCAAAACAAGCAAGCAAACAACCCCCCTACCATTTTTTACTGATGTCACATTTAAATATCTGATGCCTTGCACTGTCATTGGCTATCCACTTGTTGGCTCTAGAGATGAGCTGGCAGCATGCTCAGTGGTCACAGTATTATCTGCTTCTTAGTCCATGTTGCCATGGAAATGTTGAGGTAAAGTGCTTCAGATCCAGAGTCACTTATTGAATAAATGCATTGAGTAATAGAGCAAATTTGGAAACCCAGTAAGAATAGAGCACTCACTAAGTAGCAGGAATTGTAGGTATAATTTCTGTGTCACCAACTTAACATTCAAGGTGTGTTACAAAGTTGATTGATTAGCAGTCTATCCCATTTTTCTCACTGAATGTGTTTTATAATGAGTAGGTTAAAAAGCATATGTGAGCTAGAATCCAGGACTATAAAGACTTAACAGCACCAGTAGCGCTGGCCCTGCTCAATTACTGCCTTTCGGGGACATGCTAGGAGATAAGGTAGTAGCTGGCAATTCTTCCCCTCTGTGGATTAAGAAATAGGAAAATAGAACTTATTGACCTTTTATTTATAATCAGTGAGACTTCAGTAGCATGGGTAAAATCAAGTGAAAATTTCTGGTAAGGAGATAATATCTTAACACTGATGAGCCCCATTCATCAGTACAAATTCACGTATTCAGGGAGATTCCCAGAATATTAATCTAGACGTTAGTGCCTGATGGGGTGGCCATGGGTCTTGCTGTCCAGTGAAATGTCATCTCGGGTGGCTCTTGGGTGTGCAGATGACGTCTCTCATCAATACGTGTGGCAGGGGTCACCCACATAGCCTTTGCATTTAGGGTCCTGCTCTTGCTCTTCCCCAGGAGTTGGGGTAAGGCATTCTGAAGGGATCAGTGAACTGAACTGTTTAGGGCTGGGGTGGGGCTCAGTGTCAGCTTGTCTAGAATGTGGGGAGCCCAGAGTTCCACCTCGAGCACTGCGGAATAAGTCAGTAAATACATTTAATAAAATACATGAATTTACCTGTCAACAACGTTCTGAAGACATTGAGTATTAGCATCTTTTCCTGAAATTCCACTAATCTGGAGCTCCTTGCAGAGTGAGTGTGGTAGGGAGAGCAGATGGTGTCTTACAGGGAGCTGGTAGAAGGTGGAGTTTGCAGAGCAGGTCAGACTGTGGGCCTAGCCCACCCAGTCAGCATCGTGTGGAGGGGGGCACAAGGGCCCCCCTCTTTCAGTAAATACTGAATATCCCCTTTTGTTGGGCAGATAGAGGAAAGGGTTTATAGGGAGAGTAGGCGGTTGTATCTAGGTGTCCCTACATGTCCACTTGGGCTTACTGTCACATTCTCTGTGAGAGTGTGTGCTACACAGGTGGGCTCTTTGTTCACATGTTGCAGTCAGTCCCTTGTGAGGTACTTTCAGTCTTCTGGCGTGCGAACCTCTATGTGTCCTTTACTCTGATAGCTGCTCTGTTTCACAGTCAACACTGCCGTGAAGGGATGCATGATATTCTGTTTGATTTTGTCCTCTAAGCTGTGGTTAAGAAAACATTGCATGTCATAAGCTGTTGGGCACATAAATTGGCTGTATTTTCCTATTCTTTAATGAGCTTATTATCAGCTAATTTATTCTGTCTGGCAGAATGTACAGTGGTGTCCTAGTGTACCATCATCAGGTGACATACATAAAGGGGACTCATGTAAGCAAGTTCTCTAGTTCGGTCAGTGGGAATCCTTTCATTCATCAGGTTTTAAAGTTTGAATTTTGAAAGTGGGTTTCATATAATTTATTAAACGTTTTCAGCACCTCAGCAGAAGAGGGCTAACAATGATTTTGTCTTTAATGACCACTGACCACTGGATATTCTGGAATATTGGCCTGCTGTATGTGGGGATGATTTTCTCAAGGCAGCAGTGCATGGGGCTATTTCTTGCTCCATCAAATTGAGAGGGGAATGAATGACATTGGGGACTCCATTTTGGATGAGAGGGGCATTTTAGAAGCAGACATCTGAAGGAGCATGAGAAACAACAGGCTTCTCAGAGAAGTAACAAACCCCTTACCAAGATAACAGAAGGCAGCTGCAGGATGTGGGTGGTGGCCCCCAAGGCCAGGTTGAACTGACCTGACCTTCTTGGAATACTGTGTTTGATCAGGATAGGGATGGGCAGGTGGCTGGGTTTGGTGTGAAGTTGACTAGTACACAAATGTAGTTTCAAGATAGAAGAGTTGGATCTAAGCCAGGCAGAGCCCTATATCACTCCTAGAGTTCAGCTACACTACACCTTAGCCTTTTTCACTAAGCCCCGCCTGTGTAGGGAGCTTTGCTATCCTTTCAGTAAACCTTGAGCTTGCTTTACTCTTTAAGTCCTGCTTAGGCATCTTCAATCATCAACTTTGTCCAGACCTGAACTCAGGATCAGTGATCCGGTATCAAAGTCACCCCAGGCTGCTGTATTTTTGAGCTGTCAGCTTTATTTTGTTTTTCTGGGATTGATTGCTGTCTGTTCTTACAGCACATGCCCCTGCCATATACTGTCTGCTAAGCCCTTAGCTCTCTGTTTTAATGCTTCCAATTCGTGGTGCATTTGGACCTGCTAATAATCTTGCTAGAAAATGTTTCAATTAAGAATAGGTTCAGTTGGATGTGAGTGGCTCATGCCTGTAATCCTAGCTACTTGGCCAACTGAGATCAGGTAACCTGACTGGTGAGACCCCATTTCCGAAATCAGAGCAGGAAGAACTGGAGGTGTAGCTCAGGGGGTAGAGCACCTGCTTTGCAAGTAAGAAACTCTGAGTTCAAACATCAGGTCCGCTAAAAAAATAATTAAAAAGAAAACAATAGGCCTTCTGAAGTCATGCCTTCAGAGAGAAGGCCAGGAGTCATATAGGTACTTGGCTAAAACTGTAAGTGGTGTAGGGTCATATGATTTATTTTACCCCATAGGCTCAGTTTGTGTCTTTGGTTTATTTTGTTGTTCATTGACTGCTGTGTGCTGTAGGCTAGGATCATATGCTGTTGAAGTGAACATTCTGGATGTTCTCTTAATCTGATGTGGATATAGAGAGATAAACAGTCATCCCTCCATTCCCATGGAGGATTTGTTCCAGGACCCTCTCGGATATCAAGATTCGTGGACACTCAAGTCCCTTGTATAACATGCTGTCTTGTTTGCATATAACCTGTGCACATCTTGTATACTTTGAATCATCTCTAGATGACTTACAATGTACAGTGCAATGAAAATACTATGGAAGTAGTTGTTCTGCTGATTATTTGGGGAATAATGACCAGAGAAAGTCTGCATATGTTTAGTACAGGTTCAGTTTTCTTTTCTTCCAAATACTTGACTCTGTGGATGCAGATTCAATCCTGCAGCTATGGAGGCCAACTGTATAATGTGAATCAAAGCAGAGGCAGTACGGTGTAGGTATGGAGACTGTGCCATGGGCTGGAAGGAAGAGGGGGTCATTATGAATTTGACCAAACTCAATGGGAGCAGATGAGAAAGAAAAACCTGCAGGGCAGAAGGGAGAGGAGGGTGAGGGGAAATAAGGGTCTGAGGCAAGGTGGCCAACTTTAGAGTGCACAGAAGGACTGGGATGTATCTGGATGTGGTGGAACATGAAGCATCGGGTACAGTCACGAGGGACATGTTGCATTGTTGTGCACAGGTGTATTGTTCGCAGCGTGCACTTGGCTCCTCCATGGGAGGAAGGGTGAGTGCACGCACATCACAGTCTGTATACAGAGGTCTCTCTGGGAGCGCCTCTGACCAGGTGTGCCCATCTACAAAATACAGCTCTGGAGGAGAAGGCCATACAGCAGTTTTCTTGTCCTGCGATTTGAAGCTTTTTGTTTTGTTACTGTTTTTGCTACTATAACTGATAGTAGTATTTTCTTTGCACTTACAGTACAGCCAAGTATAGCGTGTTGACATTTCTACCTCGATTCTTATACGAGCAGATTCGAAGAGCTGCAAATGCCTTCTTCCTCTTCATTGCCTTATTACAGGTAAAGTCTTTTTTAAAAAGTCATTTAAAATTTGCAGCCTCAATGACATGCAAAATGAGATTTTGCTTGACAGGTTCCTTAACTGGATAAGTGTTAAAATATTCGCTTATATTTTTCCCTCATTTAAATCATTGCTAATGTGAACAAACATGCTCCTTGTATAAAAAGACTTATTTTTGATATTGCCTTAGGGAAAATTGCAGTTACTAAAAGTGGTATAGAAAAATGGTTCTAAGGGAGTCAAACTTGAAACCCTTTTTCTAAATTCTGGCCAATGTTGGATAAAAAAATTTAAAAATGTAAAATAGCTAGCTTTAAAAATATGGCAATCATTTTTTGTGCAACAGAAATGGAACAGAACTGAGAGAGAATGAGCATTGAATGCTGTGTTTTCTTTTCCATGGAGAGCATTTTCATGTGCCATCTTCCATCTTCTTGTCTTTTACAGCAAATTCCAGATGTGTCTCCAACAGGAAGATACACCACCCTGGTGCCATTGATCATTATTTTAACAATCGCAGGCATCAAAGAGATTGTAGAAGATTTTGTAAGTTTTTGCTTTGGATACTAAAAACATTGTCTGGTCTATAATCTGTAGTGTATATCTTACCTTGGATGATATGTTAAGATGAGAGATTGGACTGTAGTGTAGCTGGCCCCTAGACTAGTGATGGTACTTCTTTTGGGGATGGGCATTCAGACTTGTCTCGAACATCTATACAGAGGCTCTGAAGCAGTTCTAACTTTGTTGGATTGTTTGGTTTTTGACTTAGAGTTTTATCTTTGTTGTTTCTTATATCCTACTTTAGGCTTGCTAATTTGGGTAGTAAATGAAGTGTTACAGTGTGGCAGCATTGACCTTGCTATGCATGAAGTAATTTTACAAGAATTTTCCTCTTCACACTTACCCTGGGGCATCTCCAGGTTCATTGGTTGCAACTGTGTTCCTAGTCTGTCTCTTGCTCTCCTTTCCCTCACGCACATATACACACTTGCTCTCTTACACACATATACACCTTTTTGGGATAGGTAAGTAAATTAATGTCAATTGAAAATGAAATCAGTTTGTTGCTGGGTTTTATCATAGTCTGCTCACAAATAAATGAGAAGTGAGCAGTTCATACTTTAAGTGCTTGTTGGTGATTAGAACTAATCATTGACTAAATCATAATTAGTCAAGCCTGAGGATCCTACGCTTGAATTTACTCAACAATAGTGCATCCCAAGACCGTGAAGCTGAATTTTATAGTACTGTAGTTTCTTGGCCTCCCAATCTATGCTGCCACACTGTAACACTTCATTTACTACCCAAATTAGCAAGCCTAAAGTAGGATATAAGAAACAACAAAGATAAAACTCTAAGTCAAAAACCAAACAATCCAACAAAGTTAGAACTGCTTCAGAGCCTCTGTATAGATGTTCGAGACAAGTCTGAATGCCCATCCCCAAAAGAAGTACCATCACTAGTCTAGGGGCCAGCTACACTACAGTCCAATCTCTCGTCTTAACATATCTATTGTTTGCCATTTCAATTATTCATTTGGATCTTTTGAATGTAAGAACCTTTGTTTTCTTTCTGAAACAGAAACGACATAAGGCAGATAATGCAGTTAACAAAAAGAAAACAATCGGTAAGAAACTACATTTTCCATTACAAACTGAAGAGTAAGTCCTGCCTTCAAGGAATTCTAAATAAGTAGTTAATGGTATTGAGATAAGTTGGAAAATAACCTACAAAAGACTTTGAAGAACAGTAAAATAATAAACAAAATGTTAGTCTTGATAACTTGAACAGGATCTGAACAGATCTGAACAGGGTTTGTGTACTTTTAGAATTGTAGGACGTTGTGAATTTCAGGAGCTACTAGACAGCTGTAAAGTCTGTAAATATTCCGAGCATTCATATCTTTGGTTCATAGTCCCTCCTTACTTCTTTTTTTCCAATTTTCTTTTTTATTGTTTTGGGTTTTATATTAGCTCTGTTGTTGCAGTAGTCTGACATCAGGTTTTTTGCTGCTTCTAAAATGGTTATGAATGGTTTTATTTACATGCATACTCAGACATTGACTTACAGAGGTGTAGAGATTGAGGCTCCATTTTGGGAGTGTTGTTATTATATAAGTTTTGGTAGCGATAAGAAATGCAAGTTGTAGAGGAGCCTTTGCATTTTTAGGAAACTGGCTGTTTTTTGATTATCACCAGTATTAATTAGTTCATTTCTTTTCTTTTTACAGTGTTAAGGAATGGTATGTGGCACACCATTGTGTGGAAAGAGGTAAGAACTAATTTGAACATAATATCAGAGAATTGGTTTGGAGGATTGCAATGAATTGCTGTGTTGATGACAGTATAAAGTTTGTGCTAAGCCCTAGCTCATGTCCATTTATGTAAGTTTCCCATGGGATCTACTCAGCATTAATGTAGGTTTCTTCACTGTGGCCTCTTCTAGAATGCACCCAGCGTGGTGGTTCAAGCTGTGGACTTCATTGCTCCTAATGGAGTTTAAAATCTCAAAGCCTTTTCAACTTTCTAAACCCAACGTGGGAAACATTTTACCCGGTCTTCTGTTTTCTCTTAAACTCAGTTCAGGTGTTTAATGTTGTTCTTGTTGTTTTTAACCTTTGACCTTCTCACTTGTGGTCTTTTTGGTGGCAAGATTAGCACTGCATGTAGGGTCCAGTAGGGAAGCCCGCCTCTCTGTGGGGGTGGGGAGGGGTTAGCATGAGGAATAGTGGTGCTCATTGCAGAGGTAGCAAGAAAGGCTTTTCCTCCATGTTGAGAAGCGTGAGGTCTGGGGGTCAGAATGAATTGTGGTGTTTGCTTGTTTGTACTGGTAAATGGGAAATTTAAAAGAAACCTGCTGTGCCATCTCGGTACTTTCTATCTGATAAAACTATCTTTTTATGTTAGACTGTTTTAGCTGAGCCTGCTTAATGTACCCAAGATATGTTTTAGGGATACTTCTCATTAGATCAGCATTCAGAGCTCATGATTAAAAAACAAAATCAACCTTTCAGTAGGGTAACTTAAAATACATTTTCTTGCTTTGACATTTAGCAGACAATTTTTAACATTGTCTTTGTTTTAACATGGCCTTTTATGTCTGAAACAATCCCTCTGATACAGTGGAAACTGCAGCATTCACTTTGGGTTTTAGGAGAACCATTAGCTGGTTAAGGAAGTCACTCCCCCCCCTTTTACCCTGTAGCCAGTGGGAAGTCCTATACTTGCAGTCACAGCTTCAAACAGTGGCAGTGAGATATGATCACTGATTTCTTGGTCCAGGATTGATGGCCTTAAAGCCTCCTCAGACCCATTACTGTTTCCCACCCATACTTGGGAGAACACCAGCAGACCTGTTACATACCTTGCCAAGTACACTTTTATTTAAACCTAAAATGCATTTAGTGTGCTTATATAAGTGGGCCCTGAGCATGTACCAGAGACTGTGCCTTACATTGGATTCAAAATAAAGCAGGCCCCTGCCCTTACCCAGACTTGTCATGTAGCAGTCCTTACACCTGAGCAGGCGTTCCACTCACCTGGGGAACTGATCAAACACTAATGGGCCCCACTCTCAGAATTTCTGATTTAGTGGGTTTGGGGTAGGCAATAGAACTTGCATGTTTAACAAGTGTGCAAGAGAGCCTGCTGCTTAGTGATGTGAGGAGCATGTTCAAGAACCAGTGTGGTGGGTCACACCTGTAATCCTACCTACTTGGGAGGTAGAGATTGTGGTATGCTATCAGTCCAGATCAAAAACAAACAAGCAAAACCCCCCACAAAAGTTAGTGAGACCCCCATCTCAATGAATAGTCAGGGCATTGTGGTGTCTACAATCCTAGCTACTAGGAGGCATAGGTAGTAGGACTGCTTTCTGATCCCAGCCCCAGGCAAAAACAGGAGACCCTAAAGTATAAGAGGTTGGGAGTATGACTCCAGTGGTGGTGCACCTGCCTAGCAGGCACAAGGCCCTGAGTTCAAACCACAGTAATACACACGCACACATGCACACACGCACTCAACCTAATAACCACCCAAAGAAACAAAAAACTGCTGTGGTGGAGGAGATGGGCAGCTCACTGTAATGCAGTGCACCTGCTGAGCTCTGCAAGGGTGTGCTGCAAGTGCCTGGGGACATCTGGGAGGGATACTGGATCCAGAGTCACTGGATCAGGCTTTCTGAGCAGATGTTGTTCAAAACAGAGGGTGTGAAACCACGAGGTGCTGGGGCAAGGCACACTCAGCTGAGTAACTATGAGCAGTGCCTCCTGGGGTGGAAGATAATATGTCAGCAACGGAGGGTGGGGTGTCTCTATGGCTGGATGGATTTTGGAGGGCCCTTCAGCTGCTTCACAGTTAGAGACTCAAGTAGTAGCTTCCTCTGAGGCTAGAGTGAATTCAGGGACCTGGAAGGGTTTCTTTCCCATGGTGGTAAGATTTTTCAGATAGCACCACATACACAAGGGATAGTCATGTGTAGGAATATCAGGTAGAAAACCATCTTTCAGCAAAAGCCATGTAAGCAGTTTCTAATGCACATGAAAACACTTGGTACCTGGCTCCTGAGATACAAATGTTTCTTTATTTCAATCCCCAGTACCACAAAAAAAAAAAAATAGTGTTTCTTTATTTAGAAAGTAAAGGTGAAAGAAAGCCTTAATTTCTTTGTCTTTTACTTTGAATCAGGGAAAAATGCACTTTTTTGTTTAAAAGGATTACTCTTCTTTCTAGTTCTTTTAAATAATTGCTTCTTCTGATTTTTTTCTTTTTTTTTTTTACTTTATTCTTTTAAAGGTACTATTTTTTTTCATTTATTCACATGTGCATACATTGTTTGAGTCATTTCTCCACCCTGCCCCCCTTCCCCACCCTTTCTCCCCTCCCTTCCCCTTCCCCCCCTCCTGCCCTCAGATCCAGGCAGGTCCTATTCTGCTCTTATCACTAATTTTGTTGAAGAAATAACATAAGCATAATAAGGAAGACAAAGCATTTTTGCTAGTTGAGTTAAGGATAGCTATGGAGAGACTCCTACTATTGCTTTCATGTACCCATGTGTTACCACCCATGTTGATTCAACTTTAACTGATCTTCTTCAAACTATATTACAAAGCAGTAGCAATAAAAACAACATGGTACTGGCACAAAAACAGACATGAAGACCAGTACTGGCACAAAAACAGACATGAAGACCAGTGGAATAGAATAGAGGACACAGATATGAATCCACACAACTGTCCCACCTCATTTTTGACAAAGGTGCCAAAAATATATGATGGAGAAAAGACAGCCTCTTCAACAAATGTTGTTGGGAAAGTGGTTACCCGTCTGCAAGAAACTGAAACTAGATCCATGTCTATCACCCTGTACTAGTATCAACTCAAAATGGATCAAGGACCTAAATATCAGACCTGAAACTCTGAAGTTAGTACAGGAAGGAGCAGGAAACACTCTGGAACAAATAGGTATAGGCAAAGACTTCCTCAATAGAACCGCAGCAGCCCAGCAACTAAGAGAAAGGATGAATAAATGGGACTTCATAAAATTAAAAAGCTTCTGCACAACAAAAGAAATGGTCTCTAAACTGAAAAGACCACCCACAGATTGGGAGAAAATATTTGCCAGCTATACATCAGACAAGGGACTGATAACCAGAATATACAGGCAAGTTAAGAAACTAAACTCTCCTAAAATCAATGAACCAATTAAGAAATGGGCAACTGAACTAAATAGAACTTTTTCAAAAGAAGAAATTCAAATGGCCAAAAAACACATGAAAAAATCCTCACCATCTGTGGCCATAAAGGAAATGCAAATCAAAACCACACTAAGATTCCACCTCATCCCTGTTAGAATAGCCATCATCAAAAACACCACCAACAACAGGTTTTGGTGAGGATATGGAGAAAAAGGAACCCTCATACACTGCTGGTGGGAATGCAAGCTAGTGCAACCACTCTGGAAAAAAAATTGGAGACTTCTCAAAAATCTAAACATAGATCTACCATATGATCCAGCAATCCCACTCCTAGGGATATACCCAAAGGAATGAGACACAGGTTACTCCAGAGGCACCTGCACACCCATGTTTATTGTAGCACTATTCACAACAGCCAAGTTATGGAAACAGCCAAGATGTCCCACTACTGACAAATGGATCAAGAAAATGTGTACTTGTACACAATGGAATTTTACTCAGCCATGAAGAAGAATGAAATCTTATCATTTTCAGGTAAATGGATGGAACTGGAGAACATCATCCTGAGTGAGGTCAGCCAGGCTCAGAAGACCAAAAATCATATGTTCTCCCTCATATGCAGACTTTAGATCTAGGACAAAAGCAGCAATGTGGTTGGACTTGGATCACATGACAAGGGGAGAGCACATATGGAAGATACAGGAATAGGTAGAAAACCCAAAACATGAAAGCGTTTGATGTCCCCACTCCAGAGGAACTAATACTGATTTTTTTCTATACAAACTATTCATATAAAATATTTTTGCTTTTTAAAAAAATACTTTTCTTTTTGTGGTTCTGGGGTTTGAGCTCAGGGCCTCACTCTTGCTAGGCAAGTGCACTACCACTTGAACCATGCTCCCAGTGCTTTTTTGCTTTATTTTTCAGCTATGGTCTTGCGATTTTGTCCAGGGCCGGCATTAGACTGCAATCCTGCTGTCTATGTCTCCACCTAGCTTGGATCACAGGCATGAACCACCACGCCCAGCTTATTTGTTGAGATGAAGTCTTGCTAACTTTTGGATTTCTACCTCCTGAGTAGCTGGGATTATAGGCCTGTGCACTGGCTTAAAAAACATTTTTGACTTGCATAAGTATCTCTTGTTTTTGTACTGATGTTTGTTAAAATAGTCCTGCAGCATTTATTTATCTTTTCTTTATTATCGCACATGCTTTGATTATGTGCCTTTAAATTGGTTACTAACTTGTGCCTTTGATTTGGGTACTAACTTCAAATGCACTGTGGTTCTGGAATTTAACTTCTGCCATTCTTCAGTGTTGAGCCAGCACGAACATGACAGCTTTTGAAAGCCCTCCCTTCTCCAACAGAAAATTAGTGTTTTTGTTTGTCTGTTGTGGTGGTGGTGATGCTGGGGATGGAACCCAGGCCTTGCACATCCTGGGCAATTCTCCAGCACTGGTTCACAACACCAGCCCCCAACACAAAATTAAACCGGGCACCTGCTGGCTTATATGATCCAGTACTTTTTCACAAGTGTCTTATAATTTGAAGTTCTGGGTTTCTTAGAGGATGGTAATATGGTTAGAACAGGAACCGGAAGACCTAAGTGCCTATTTAGCATTTGGCAATTATTACTGCAGTAGGAATGCTCTTCCTGTGTCAGAGAATTCTACAGTGTCCCTTCGGTCACTCATGCTGAGAGAGATGATGCTCACACACCCGTTCCCTGCCAGGGCTGTCTGTACTTCCTCATCACTGCTTTCATAAGCCTCCATTGTTTCCTGTTTTGGAAGCGAGGGCCTCAGAGCACTGGGAGGGAAAGCAGCTTGCAAGGTCACGTGTCTGCAAGGCCAGGATTCCTGCCTGTGCTTGCCCGATTTGAAGCCACATTCTCTCAAGCTGGCACTTCCTGCCCTGCTACTTAAAGCATTTGCAGGCTCTTGACCATAGTGCATGTTTGGAGACTGCATCCTGTTTCATTGGCTTGTCATCTTCTGTCTTTTGGAATCTGGTTGTCAGATGGTCTCTGATTTTGATCATAATGCTTTTGCTGTCAATTTAAGGCTGCACAAATGTTTTATGTGGTGTTTCATGTCATGTATTTCTGGACGGTCTTTCAGATGCTGTGCTCATGGGTGAATTTGGTATATGGTCAGGGTACTGGCCTGTTGTCAAATGACCCAAGCTTGAATCCTGGCTCTAACACACTGACTGTGTGACCTTGGTCAAGTAATTTTGCCATGAGCCTTGGTTTCCCCATTTGTAAAAAAGAAAAATTTCTGTTAACTCAGTTGATCCTCTCAGCAGTCCCTTGAACTCTGCTATTATCCTTCTTGTACAGACGAGAAAGATGAGGCATGCAATGTCCATAACTCCCTCATGCTTACAAAGCCAGTCAGATTTGTAGGCCAGTGCAGAGCTGTGTGCATAACCCTGTCCCTCTACATGCCGCTCTGGCAGTGTTTGAATATTTGCAGGTGGATGGACAATTGGAAGAAAATGTAACCTCTGTAGTCATTCACTCATCTTTTTCTCCTTCTCCCTTTTTTTCTTTTCATGAAATGTCACTGCAGACAGTTCAGTCACCTCTCAGTATCTATAGGAATTGGTGCCAGGATACCCACATATACCAAAAGTATCAAGTCCCCTTTATAAAACAGTGTAGCATTAGCATTTGCATAGAATGTTTGTCCCGTGCACTTTAAATCATACCTACATGACATAATAATATGGGACAAGTGTTATGATGTATTGTTTAGGGAATAATGACAAGAAAAATGTCTGTACATGCTGGGTGCAGATATAGTTTTTCTTTTCAAATGTTTTGGATCCTTGGTTGTCTGGACCTGTGGATGTGGAATCCGTGGATCCACAGGGCCGACTGTATTGCAGGTTGAGCGTATAGAAGCATTTTCCTGTTGTTCTTGTCCAGGTATAGCTTTGTTATGTACTAATATTCTTCTTCACATATTTAACCACCCTTACCACATTTGTGCTTTCTTTTCTTTCATGCCTCTCTGTCCCTGTCCTTGGTCTCTAGGTGGCAGTGGGTGACATCGTGAAGGTCCTCAATGGGCAGTATCTTCCAGCTGACATGGTCCTGTTCTCCTCCAGGTCAGGTGTGCTAGTGGGCACAGCTTTGGAAATGAATGCTAAGAATAATGCAATATTTTAAGTGACAATTGCAGAAATCTTGAGCCAGCTTTTCACTTTTACCCTGTGAGTCCCCATCCTCCTCTCACTGTCCTAGTCTCCCATTGCAAGTTGAGCATCCTGAACTAATGATAGTTTCAGATTCTGGAGCATTTTGAATTTCAGATTTTGAGATTAGAATGCTGAGCTGTCTGTGCAAATATTCTGAAATCCAAAGCAGTGACAGATCCAAAACACTTCTGGTTTCAAGCATTTTAGATAAAGGGTGCTCAACCTGTACTTTGGTCAGTTGCCTTCTCTTATCTTGACCCTTGATTTTCTTCCTCCCACTCATTCTTTTAGACTTTTTCTGAATTCCCTTTACTGGTATCAACTCCTTTAGTTGCCAGGCCGTTCTGAGGTTTTCCTCATAGAAAGGGATGCTGATTCAAGGACAGTGGAATGAAGGTTCAATAGCATCCAGGTTGCAGTGTATCTGAGATTCAGCACCAGTGTCAGACTGGGTCCAGCCAGCAGTCTGTCCTGCAGAAGTCAGTCTGTCCTTGAGCAGCTGTTCAGAGAAACACGGGTGTTTTCTCAGCACAGATCTGACCTTAGCCTGCAGGTGATGTTGATCTTCATTCGTCCACATTTCACCCTCTTTCTGCCCAAATACCATGGCCATGTTCTAGATAGTTTTATGCTAGAAAAAGGTATCAGCACTTGTAAGGGAACAACACCTGCCTTGCCCTTCTTTGCTTGATGTATAAAAAGTACATAGCAAAGAAGGAAAGCTACAATCAGGGTAGGAGTAACTTCTGTTCTGGAGTTCAAGATTATGTTATATGAGACCACTATATTGAAGTGTTACTGAGAATCACAGAAACTTACACAGTTTGCATTTTCTTCGATCACAGGCAGTGTTTCTTCTGTTGTGTTTGATTATTCATTAGGTTTCAAGCTTAGTATTAATTTTCTGCTACGAAGGTTTAAAACTAGGACCCACGGCCTATGAAGGGGGAAAAGCACCATAAACATGGGGGGATTCTTGCATTACCCTATTGATTGGTATCATAGAAATTCTCAGAAATCTAAAAATATAAATTTCTTGATGTTTGGTTATGGTTATTTGGTTTTGATATGGGATTGTTTGTCTGAGCTGACATCTTATTTTGAGGTTGTTCACAGTATCTGAGAGTATGCTTTGCATTGTGCAGCCTGCTGAATACATTATCCCACTTAATCTTCCAAACAACCCATGATATCCTTCATTAATGCATGAGAAAACCAAGGCACAGAGTGATCAAACAATTTTTCAAGGCCATGTGGCCCCTGAACATAGTACTCTAGGGGATTTCAGCTTAGCCAGTGTGTTTCAGAGTCTGTTCTCTTAGCCATTTACTACACCAACTAACCTAAACCAGAAGGCTGGAAGTAGGAATACAGAATCTGCTTTCTTATTTTTACTGTTTGAGTATTCTGTCCTGAAGATTAGGTGTTTTCAATAAAGAATGCCTTTTGACATTGTAACAACTTTCAGGGAAGCAAAGGCTTGCCAAACTTACGTCTTGATGCTTCAACTCTTTTTCTTTAAAAGGCATGTTTGTGCTGGGTGTGCCTAGAGCAGCTCTTTTGGTCAGGTGCAGGCTGGGCTTCAGCCTTCAAGAATCTCCCCACCCCAGAGGCTGGGTCTTAGCTGGAACCTTATGTGTTCACTCTCTGTCATTTCTGTCTGCTTGAGGCTAAGTGGTCATTATATGGGGACTGTGAGAGTGGATTATTTGGGAAAACAACTTTGTACTGGTGTTGAATACCAAAGATGAACGTGCATCTTCCTATCTCATCCATTACTGCCATTAAAGTGGTTGTTTATGACGATGCATTTGAAGGGCCCACTAGCAGTTCCCATAATAGAGATTTTATGACCTATTAATAGGTGGAAAGGATGTTACTAAACTTGACCCTTTTTTTTCCTTTCTTCTTAGTGAACCTCAGGCAATGTGCTATGTGGAAACAGCTAATCTAGATGGAGAAACAAACCTTAAAATACGTCAGGTAAAGTCACCTTTATGGCTGAAGTTGTTAATAGAGGCCCAAGTAGCAAATAGGGCCTCCACATGTACTAGTCAGTGTCTTTTGTGGGGGAAAAAATAAATTTTTTACTTATAAAAGATTACATGTTAGCCCTAGTGGAATCTGGAAGAATGTACCTTTGATAATGAGGGAACTCACTGAGAGAGGTAGGGGACCTAGAATAAATAGACTTCATCAAAGTGTAGGTCATAAAGTGTATCATGCCTTTGTTCCACCCTCCTGAGCTCCTTACCTGGGATGCTAAAGATAGCGGACATTCTTACTAAGCTGGTCTGAGCTGGGCAGTGGGAAGGAGCACACCTGTAGTGGACACACAGAGTAGACAGTACCTGGGAACCTCAGTTTACCTGGTTGTTGGAATTGAGAATCTAGCTGTGGAGAGTGGTTATATTACATACAGTATTTCCTTTCCTTAAATAAACTATTCTTAGTGTACATTTTATCCTAACATGAAGAATAATAGTCTGTAATGTATACAAATATTGAACATTAGGACACTTAACTCTTTCTGTTGTATAAAGTTGAATTCAATAATTCTGTCTACATAGCTTTTTTTTCTCCTGTACCTATTTTCTCTAGACAATTTTTTTCTGCTTAAAGAAGAGTTAATGAGGTTTGTTGTTCTATTCTGTTTCTCCATGTGTTTGGAGATGTTCAGAATACAGCATTTTAAAAATCCAAAAGAAGAGAGTAGAATATCAGAGAGGTACTATTTTCTGCTTTGGTGTTAGAGGACAGCCAATAGTGCGTGCTTCCTGTCAGGCTTTTGGGTATGTCAGTTATTACTTAAACCTGGATGTTCCCAGCACAAGGATGTAATCTGCACCTTTTACTACACTGAAATCTTTTCTTCACATTTTTGCATGAGATTGTTGTGCAGAAGCTGTTGGCAAAGGCCCGCTTAAGGGACCTATACTTGATTATCAAAATGTCACATTGCCATTGACTCATTATGATTGACGGAATGCTGACTGCTGTCTCTTAAACACAGAAGATCGTGTTCAATTTTCTCTATTGCTTTAATGTTTTAGGGTTTGAGCCACACTGCTGACATGCAGACAAGGGAAGTGTTGATGAAGCTGTCTGGAACTATAGAATGTGAGGGACCCAATCGCCACCTCTATGACTTCACTGGCACCTTGCACCTGGATGGGAAAAGGTAGCTCTTCCTTTTCTCAATTTCTTTTTCTAAATGTGACCAAGAATTCCTGGAGCTTTGGAAAATGTTTCCTAATTTTATAGTGTTGGAAAATAGTGAGGTTTCTTCATATTTAGCTCAGCCCTGAGAGATTGTTCAACCATTTAAAACTTCTCTTAAGGGGCTGGCATAGTGGCTCAAGTAGTATAGTACCTGCCTAGCAAGTGTGAAGCCCTGAGGTCAGCATCTCCCCCACAAAGAAAACCAACAAAAAACTTCCCACTTTTGACTAGAGTCATAGGGCCTCAGAGGTTCACAGCAGGTAGCCTGTTCTTCCTGTGCCAGACCTGCCAGGCGGGAGAAGGGGTTTTAGCTGAATAAAATGGTGTAAAAAATCAGAAGAGAGGTGTCTGAGGTGTGTCCAACCTGATACACTTGGGAGAGAAATTTATACCTTTTTTGCTAGCTTTCTTCTAAAGGGTTTGTTTTTATTTTATTTGTTTTTGCTGTGCTAAGCATCACACCCAGGGCCTTGCTTAATAGAGGCAAGTACTCTTACCACTGAGCCACACCTCCAGCCCTGTTTGTTTAGAAAGTTGAATTAAGTGAACAGTTACTCTTTCTTTAAAATGTTCAGTGCCCCATTGTCCATATTCTGTTGTCCTAGTCTTTTGGCTTTTGCTTCATCGTCTGAGAGCCGTCTTTTGTCAAGTGTAGGTGTAGTCTCTAATTGTTGCCCATCTGTTATCTGAATGCCTCCTTCCTGTACCTCTGAGAGCCTACTGGGCTGTCCATTGCATTGGAATCAACCTAGATCTTGGAAGGACCCAATTATAGCACTCAAACAAAGCCACATATGGTATCTAAGTATGACTACTTTTTGGTTGTCATTTTGCATGGGTAGCCAGTCATTCCATTTACTCTACTCCCTGTTTCATATTACTAAGTTATCACTCCGTCATTTATCTAAACATTAAGTCATCCCTGACAAATATAATATGAGAAGTTTGCTGCTTTTCTCCCCCTTATCATAGTCTATAAAACAAATTGAGTTTCAGAAATGAATAAACTTCTGATTGTTCTTTTAGCAACTTCCTTTCTGGGTGTTCTTTTGTAACAGGATTATAAGAGGTATACTTCCCTCTAATATTTTATAGAAAAAGAATCCTGGTTTTTTTCTCAGTGATGAATGGATGAAACAGACATTTTTTTTTTTGTGGTCCTTTTCTGGTATGTTAAGCCAAGGGTAACCTTTATTGCTCAAATTTGACTGAAAAAAGCATTTGATTTATTGTTTAAGGGGGAAGCTCATGCTTGTCAGACTATCATTAAATGTAAATGTTGTTTCTTATTTTTAGCCCTGTTGCCCTTGGGCCTGACCAGATCTTATTAAGAGGTACACAGCTTAGAAATACTCAGTGGGTCTTTGGCATAGTTGTTTACACTGGACACGACACCAAACTCATGCAGGTAAAATGTTTCTATGCTGAAAAACGTTATTGACTTTATTATTTTTGTTTGGTTTTTTACCCTTTCTATTTTTATTGAGGTGGGGGTGGGCATGCAGATACCACATTTAGGAAGCTCAGGTTTATCTATGAACCTAAATTAGGAAAAAGAGTACCTTTAAATTTTAGCTCCTTAGGTAGTTCTTCTGGATTTTTTGTTGTTGTTATTGGGTATTGGTTAGCTCTCACCTGAAGTACAAATAGTGTTTTCTACACTTAAGAGGATCAATTGATTTTAACATATTTTGTCTTCTGGACTTAAGAGGGGAGTTAGTTCTCGACATTTAAACTGAGCTATTTTTCAACTAATATTTATTCCTCATATTTCAAAAATTATCAATTTAAAATGATTTTGCTCTTTTTTACCTAATTTTTTTTCTTAAATTTTTGTTTTTGAATTTGTAGCCCAAATTTATATTATGATGTGTTTGGTCAGGCAACTTTTGAAATTCTATATAAATCAGTATCTATGTCATTTCTTACGTGCCTTGGGTATTACTTGCCATGATATTTTGCTAATGGCCATTATTAATGAGAATTGGCTTTTCTTTTTGTCTGTCCCCTTTGTATAACTTCTAAGGCTCACATCTGTCCATATGTCTCGATTAACATCATTTAGTGGTCACCATATACTGAGTCTTGTGCTTGGATACAATAGCAGAAGATCAAGTCTTATTCTTGGGGAACTGGGAAGATGAATTAGTCATAGGGATTACAAAGTAGTGGTGTAATTATTGTAAGATGTGGCATTACAGAGTCCTGTGAGTGTATACAGAAAGGTTGGGTGCTATTTGACCAGACACCTTGAATGATCCCAAGGCAGAATCATGTTTTAAATTATAAGCTTGAGGAGGGAGACTGTTGTTTTGATCTGCTGTGCCTCCCCCAACCCCCATAGAGGTCAAATAATAGGATGAGAGAGTTTAAACTTAGAACAGATTAGATATCCCCCCTGGGCCACACCTGCTCTTTAATGTAGTGAAGACAGGGAAGGAAATTAGGATTAGAAGGCTAGAGAGAGTCACTGAAGTTGAAGAGGGTTGTTGCAGTCTTTTAGTGATATATATGCTGATAAGTGCGTAGGATAATTATCTTCGAGTTTCTGAAGTTGAGGGTTTCTAGAGTGGGGAGACTTGCAGCTGAACCATGGCAGTAGGAAGTGAAAGGGTGAGCTGTGGCAGGCCATTTGATATTGAGCAGTAAGGAACTGAACGATGAGGTGTGCAATAGGTTGGTGCTGGGATTTTGAAGACAGGATAATGGCAAGATTGGGACAGAGAGGAGGAGTTCCATGAGCCAGTTGCTCAAGTCTTCCATGAAGGAGGGAACGTGATGGGAGGGGGCAGAAGGTAGTGTAGCCAAATGGCATGAATTTTGTGAACAACATTTTAAAGATGGCATTAGACAAAGGTAAGAAGTACCGTGAGGTCTCAAATGTACACCTAATAATACTACCTCCAGACATGGGCTCAGTGAAGTGTCCTCTGCTTTTGTGGGGAGGGTCAGGTCTGGGTAAGGCAGGGAACAGGAGGAGAGTGAATGAAGAGGGGAAGGACTTGGAGCAGCTTAGATGGTAGAACCATGTGGCCCCAGGCACAGTGGAAAGCTTGCAGAGGTTGTATGTTGGGGAAAGGGGCTTCATGACAGGTAGAAAAACAAATAGTTGGTGAATTCTGAGAAGCAGCTTTTGGGTGGATCAAGATTGTTTGGCCTGTCTGAGAAATGTCTGATCTGCCTTCCTGCCTGGTACTTACCCCTTCACAAGGGCTGATTTAGAATGGTTAAATTTTATTGTTTCTGGGAAGTCTGTATGCAAAGACTTCACCTTGATGAATAGTGCTCTGCCACCTAGTAAGTGGTCTTGAACTCTCTCATCCCAGTGCCCGTAACCTCTGCCAAACACTTGGAGCTCCACTGACCACAGATCATTACTTCTGTGTTTTTATGCTAGAGTGACAAAGAGATGATGGGTAGTTAGCTCAGATTTGGGTAGGGTCCCAAGACTATTTTTCAGATTGTGCATATAACAAGTTCAGGCCCTCTTCAAATTCTCTTTTATATTGGGTGACTTTTCAGGGTATAATATTGTTTTTCTGCATGGGATATAGCATTGTAACTCAGGTCTAAGAGTTATTTGTACTTTAAAACATTCCTGTGATCTCTTTGGTGAGAAAAGTGTGCAATAAGTGAACTCATGCAGTCTGTATCTTGTGAGTGTGAGAGGCCCCTTTCCCTGCTCCTCCATGTGACAGACCTCCATGTAACAAACCCCTTGATAAGGCTTCCTGCAAGTTGACTGCTCCAGTACAGAGTGATGGAAAAACCGCAGCAACATCTGTGCCTCTAGGACTGGAGCCAGTAAAAATACTGAACTTTCAAAAGGAATGTAACGTAACACACATAGCTGGAAGCCATCCTGTTTGCGAAGTAACATTTTTCATCTGTGTTTATGCTACTTGACCACAGAGAGGAAGATCCATTGCTTTGGGGTTTTTTGTTTTGTTTTGTTTTTCTGGTGGCACTGAGATTTGAACTGGGGGCCTCACGCCAGGCAGGTGCTCTGCCACTTGAGCCTTTCTGCCAGCACTGCTTCAGGGTTCTGAAATTCCCACCTCTATGCCTTCTGCCCTTCAGGGTTCACTGTGTTCATGCTTAACATAGTTAGTTATACATTGTCATCTTTCAGTCTACCACATACGATGGTTGAATTAATGGGAAAGAGAAATTAGCACATTAATTACAGCAAACATTAACCACGATACATCATGGATTGCTCTAAGCAGTTCACGTGTATTAACTCATTTATTCTTCACTATGAGGAAGATACTATCATTGTTCTCCATTCATAGATGGGGAAACTGAGGCATAGTGTCTAAATAACCCAAGCTTACAAACCTAAAAAGAGATAGAGCTGAGATTCAAATCCAGGCAAGGAAACCCCAGAGTTGTTGTTCTAACCAGCATTCTGTTGCCTGCTTTTTCAGAGGGAACAAAATATGTGAAATTCAGGTTTGATTTCAAGCTTTTTCAAAATCTAGTGTTTTTACCTGTTTCTGTTTACAACTCGATTACATCAAAGTCATGGTGCTCTTTAAGAATTTCAAAATAACTTACAACTTACTTAGATTCTAGAAGGAATCTAACACTAAAAAGCCATTGTTGAAAGTAGAAACGTTCAGGGGAATGGAATGGGTGGGCTGAACTTGGCTTTCCACAAGGTACAAGTGTTGAATCCTGAAATTTTCAGGTTTTTTTTTGTTGTGTTGGATGAAAGGTAAATTTTCCTAATCACGTTAACTGACTGGAGTTAGTTACTAATGAGATTATAGAAATTAGGTTTTTGTCATTTTTTCTGCCTGTACATTCAATAAATGTTTATTAAAATAATAAAATCTTTAGTTTTGGAAAGATTAGGACAAACAGTGTTGGGACGGGTCTCCTGGCTCTTGCATGAGGCCAGATGTGCATTTAGGTCCCAGTTGACTTTGTATGGTATTCAATTGATTACAAGATGGCCTTTGCTAATAGATTTTCATGTAGAGTCTAGAGGGTTTTTTTTTTTAAGGCTGTAAGGGACAAATAATTAGAACTAATGAAAAAGTGGAACAATATAACAATTTCTCAACTTCTTCACCCCCTAAAATGGTGATAATGGTTCAGTGATAGAATTTGGATGGGTGTCAGTGACATCATGCATGAAATTCTCTATGGAGCTCAGGAATGAATTACCTCTCATTTCATCTCAATTTTATTCTCGCATTGTGACTTTATTAGTATTCTTGTTCTTGGAGGCATTTCTAACCTCACTCTTTTTGTGACCAGATAAATTGATCATAGAGAAAAGGAGAGTGATGACCTACATTTTTTTCCAAGATACTATTTCTTTGGTCATTTTTTGCCTTACAAACTTGAATGTCACCTACTCTTGCAAATCAGTGTGACCTCTGAAATAGCCAGAGCCGAGATTCATGGGAGAAGACTTGTAGATGAAGCTCCATTGCCCATCTCTCTCCAGCCAGTCCTGGCTTCTGATTTAATCCAGGAATTGTCTCACTTCCAGGAATGGATTATCCTAATTAATTCCCACCTACCTTTCCTTTTCTCAGGATCTCCTTCAGCCATCTGCTGTACTACTTTAGTAATCTCCTGTTACTGTTTACAAACTTTAGCAAGGTTAGTGGCTTAAAGCCACACAAAATTATGTTGCAATTCTGTAGGTCAGAGGGTGGATATGGGTCACACCAGACTAAAGCTCAAGGTGTGGGCTGCAGAATACCCTGGTAGGGTAATTGTTATTTACCTTTCCCAGCCTCTGTCGGAACCTGCACTCCTTGGCTTGTGGTTCCCTCCTGCCATCTTCAAAGCCAGCAGTATTGCATCTGTCTGACCATTTTTCTGTAGTCATTTCTCCCTTGTTCCACAATCAGGAGATGCTCTTTATTTTGAGGACCCTTATGATTAGATTGGGCCCATTCAGGTAATCCAGGAAAATCTCCCCACCTCAGATTCTTAATCATATGTTGAAAGTCCCTTTTGCTGTCTAACATAACCTCAGTGCCCAGGAAGTAGGACATGGGCGCCATTGGGTACCATCTTGTTTTTCAGGTATATATATTTAAAGATATTTATTCTATCCATCAAAACTATCTTCAGATTTTTTTATATTTATAAAATGGCTTTAGGTACACAACTGTCTTGTTGAAGCTCTTCTATTGGCTTTTCTTCTACTCAGAGGATGTAGTGAGTTACTTGAGTCCAGTCTTACCAAATTATCTTATATCTATCCCCAAACACGTGGTCTGAGCTCCAGCTGGGCAGGTATATATTTTTAAAGATATTTATTCTGTCCATCAAAACTATCTTCAGATTTTTTTATATTTATAAAATGGCTTTAGGTACACAACTGTCTTGTTGAAGCTCTTCCATTGACTTTTCTTCTGCTCAGAGGATGTAGTGAGTTACTTGAGTCTAGTCTTGCCAAATTATCTTATATCTATCCCCAAACAGGTGGCCTCAGCTCCAGCTGGGCTGGTTTCCCTACCAGTGTAAGACTTGCTTTTTTCTTTCACCTACCTGTCTTCATTCTGCTTGTGACTTGATTTCTCCTATCCATGAAACCCTTTCTGCTTATTTCTTACTCACAGTTCTCCAAGTGAACCTCTTGTCCATTCGTTTATTTTTGACACCTGTGTTCTGTTTTGCATTATCAATGTACATGTCTGTCTTTTTTTCCCTCAGAGTTTGAGCTACTGGAAGATAAGTGAATACTTTAAAATCTCTCTTCCTGTGTTTATTATAGAGCCATGTTATTACTTTAAAGGTTCTATTTAGATTTTTATTGTATACAGTCTCCCAGTTTCTCTCAAATTAGCAGTATTGTGATTTCTTTTAAACTGGTCTTAAATTATTTAGCAGTTATTGCATTCTACAATGAAAATGACTAATTTTATGTTAAGATGTAATCATGAGAAGTAATGTGTCATGTAGAGTTGGAATGTATTCTTTAAACTTGATTCCAGAGCACAATACACTTTTTAATTTCATTGATTATTTGGAAGAGAAATAGTCTTTTACTTTTCCATGGCCAAATTTAGTTGTCTTACTTCCTTTTATCTCTCCCGTTTGCTCCTTACTGACTTTAAACACTGTTTGACAGAATTCTACCAAAGCACCTCTCAAGAGATCCAATGTTGAGAAGGTGACCAATGTACAGATCCTGGTGTTATTTGGCATTCTCCTGGTCATGGCTTTGGTGAGCTCGGTGGGGGCCCTGTACTGGAATGGGTCGCATGGTGGAAAGAACTGGTACATCAAGAAAATGGGTAAGTGTTGGGGAGGGTTGTCACCTGTTGAAATAGAATGACCCATGAAAGGTCATTCCATGAGTGATCTGTGAGTGGTAGCCTTGCCATCCTTCTGCTCCCTTTGGCTACTGTACAAAATGCCAAGCTTTTAAGAATTGACAGAGTAGGAATCATGAGATGAGCACAGTTGGGAATTGTTTTTTACTCAAATGACAGTTTTTAAGGTATTACTAAAGGTCCTTGTTGTTGCTCTAGGAATTACAATGTGAAAATCCAGTTTGGGTTGATACTAACTTAATTCAGTGCAGTGCAGACACATCACTCCAGTATATTTCCACTCCCTCCTCTGCTTGTGCTGTTATTGTCATATATATTACATCTATCTGTTATAATCTCATGTTTCTTAAAGAAGCTAAAAGAAAAAATGTATTTATGAAATTATTTTATATTACTCTACCTGTTTTCCATTTCTGGTACCCTTCATTTGTTCCTGTGAATAAGTTACCAGCTGATATAATTTCTTTATCTTTATTGTTGCCTCACCTCTTTGTATGGCTGTATGTATAACATCTGCATGTAATGCCAACAACAAAACTTTATAAAGATATTTTATAATTTCTTTAATGAAGGAGACAAGATAAAATATGCAATTCTACTATCTGTTATAAATATCTAATATAAGTTTCTTTACTGGTGCCTTTTGTTTTCTTTTTCTCCTCCTCTTTTCCTTCCCCTTCCTCTCCTCCCCTCTTCCTCTTCCCCCTTCTCCTTCCCTTCACTCTCTTCTCTTCCTCCTCTTTCTCCTTCTGTTTATGATCCCTCCTCTCCTTCTTTTTGTGCTGGGGATCAAACCCAGGACCACCACATGCTAGGCAAGTGCTCTATCTCTGAGTCACATCATTAGCTTTCCTTTTTTTTAGATGTGGATTTTTAAAAAAATGTAGATTTTTCTTTTCTCTCTTTTTCTTTTTGGTGGTACTAGGATTTGAATATGCTTGCTAGGCAGGTGCTCTACCACTTGAGCCACTCCTCCAGCCCTAAAACATGGACTTTTTAATGTCATGTGTCATTTCTTTCATTCTTGTGAACTTCCTTTAATATTTCTTGGGAGGCAGGTTGGCTGGCAACAAGTTACCTCAGTTTTTATCTTGGAATCCTAATTTTTCCTTTGTTTTTGAGGGAAGGTTTGCTGGACAAAGAATTCTGATTGACATTCTTTTTGCGTTAGTTCTTTGTGATTTCCTACTTCCTTCTGACTTCTTACTGAGAAGTCTGTCATTAATCTTTTGGGTTTTTATTGTTTGTATGTGAGTCATTTTTCTATAGCCGCTTTCAGTACATTGCTTTTGGTTTTCATACTTTCATATTTATTTTGTTTGGTTTTCTAATACTTTTTATGTTTATTTTGTTGCATTTTCAAATAGTTTTATGTTTATTTTGTTTGGACTTTGTTGAGCTTCTTGGGTATATAGATTAACATTTTTCATCAAATTCGGGGGGGTGGTTTGGGTATTATTCAGATACCGTTTCTGTCACATTCTCAGTCATCTTTCCTTTTTGTACTTCATTATGTGTGTGTTTGTATAGTTCTTGTGTCCTACAGGTTTCTGAGGCTCTGTTAATCTTTCTTTATTCTGTGGTCTTTCTGTTCTTTAGATTGGATAATGTGTTGGTCTCTCTTCAAGTTTACTTATTTGATATCTTCTGCCAACTCAAATATCCTGTTGAGCTTCACTAGTGACTTTTTCAGTTCACTTACTGTATTTTTAACTCCAGAATTTGCATTTGGTTCTTTTTTATAGAGGAAAAAACTTCTGTTTATTGATATTCTTATTTTGAGTTGCCATCATCATCATACTTTTCTTCAATTCTTCAGTTTCTTTCTGTCTTTGAATATGTTTTTGCCAGGTTCCTTATCTGGGTTCCCCTCAAAAGCAGGTCCTGCCCCCCTCTCCCACCTTCTTTTTTTAAGTCCCTAATTTTCTTGTGGTTGATAACTGGCCATTTTAGATAATATACTACAGCACTCTAGATTCTGATTTCCTTTTCCTTCTAGGGCTTGTTGTTATTTTCTGTTTGTTTAGTGACTCCTCTGGATGAATTTTGTAAGTCTGTTTTTTTCTCTTGTACTAGATAGTTTCTGATGTTATGTCTCAGTTTTATTTCCTTGTTTTTACTTCTTTTTAAGTGCATAGTTTAAAATGTGTAGTGTTTTTTAGTTCGTTAATAGTTTTGTGCAACTCTCACTGCTACCTAACTTCAGAACGTTTCTGTCACCTTAGAAAGGAACCCCGTCCCCACCAGCAGCAAGTCCTCACCTTGTTTTGAAGTCAGATCCTTCTGGGCCTGTAGAGCTTGGAGGTCAGCCAGTGATTGGTCAGAGGTCAAACATAGGCCCCTCAAGGCCATAGGGAGCATGTCCTTTGTGGTCTGTGGGTGTTTTGAGGCAGGCCTTTCATGTTTGGGTAGATTAAAGTGTGACCCCACATTCAGGCAAAACCTAATAGCATACGGGTACCCTCTCTAGTCCCCACTGAGATGGTGCAGATTGCATGTGGGCAAGACTGCCTGGCCTGTGAATGTGCTCTTAGTGAGGCTTTTTTGGCCACATCTTTCCATGAGCACCCCTATTACATTTCTAGATGGTTTGCTGTTTCTCTCTATTGTATCATGGAGATATTTACCTTTCCCGATTGTGAGCCAATGGGAACTCTCTTTTTTATAGTTTCCTGGGCATGGTAACCTTTATTATACTCCATCCAAATAGTATGAGTTCCCTGAGAATGTTCCTGTCCTGATAGCCTGAGCTACTCTGAGGTAGTAGTCTCTGTACTGTGGGATAGCATCCCTGCATTCTGGAGCCGGGGTAGGGAGGATGGGAGCTGCAGCTCTCCTGGTTTACCCCTGTCCGCACCCAGAGTAGAACTTAAGCACCCTGGGTCTGTGATATGGGCAGTGGTGGAGGAATAGCCTCTGGCTTTCATGCCAGGGCTTCCACTGTTCTCAAAAGACTCAGCAGATTTCTCAAATACATGCTTTTGAATTTTCTATGCTCTCTGATCCATTTCCAGAGACTTTATAAAGTTGTTCTTAATCATTTTTGTCCAGCTTTCCTGCTGTTTTTTTGGAGGGGATAAGATCTGCCAGTCTCTTTACATAGAAGTTCCAGAAAAGAAGTAGAATTTAATGACAAAAATTTAATGATAAGCTTAAATTTTAAACTTTAGGGTATTTCCTTGGGGTCATTGTTATTCTCATCTTTTAATTTCTTTGGTTAAGCTGTTTAACTTTTTTTTTAAACCTTTCTAGTTATTTCATATGGAAAACTCACATTCTGAACTGAACAGGAGAACACTTGTTCTTGCTTTACAAATGTGGGAAATCTGACTGGCACTTCAGTTGCAACTACATTAGACTCTCTCGGTTTTGGTTCTTAAAATTTGGATTTGGACTGTGTTGTGTGTGCTGCTTCAAATGTGAAGATTGACACTATGGTACATATGTTATTAGTCCCACAATGTCGTGGTCTGGGTAAACGTTCAGCATTGATACAGGCCTTGTGGAAACTGGTACTTGAGTCCTCAGACAGTGTCAAACTCTAGTACTGGTGGCCTGATTGACAGTGGGGCAATGTCTTTTTGTCTCACCACAGTGCTTTCTGTTTTGTACGCATAGTAGATCCTGGGACATTTGCGTTGCCACTGTTGGAGCTTTGACTTCAGTTCCTGCCAGGTTCTGTCCATTCTCATGTTCTTTTGATTATTTTTATCTGGCTGGAGTTTTTTACATATGAGCGGAGATTCTCTTTTCTTCTTTTATGACCTCTCCTGGTTATTGGCTTTGACACAGAACATTCTAGGGTTTCTTGGGCTTTAGGTTTAGGTTTTCCCTGAAAATACTTTCTTATACTATGTACAGTGATATAAAGCATTTTTTGGCTCAGTAGTATTTGAAACCAGAAAATTTATTTTCTTCATATACGGCTTTATTGTCAGGCAGATACTTGTTTCTAAACAAATGCTGTACTTTTGGGGCATCTATAGCTGTTGGGATATAGAGATCTTATGTAGCAACTCCTTAGTTCTCTAGAGGAACCAGAGAGCAAAGCAGTATGTTGCCCAGAGAAGTGGAAGGCTTGGTAGTAAGCAGAAAATGAAATGTGAGGTGGAGGCAGGAGGATTATGAGCTCCAGACCAGCCAGGGCAAAGTTAGTGAGACATTATTATTATTTTTTTATTGTTTTATTGTTCATATGAGCATACAAGGCTTGGGTCATTTCTCCCCCCTGCCCCTACCCCATCCCTTACCACCCACTCCGCCCCCTACCTCTCCCCCCACCCCCTCAACACCCAGCATAAACTATTTTGCCCTTATCTCTAATTTTGTTGAAGAGAGAGTATAGGCAATAATAACAAGGAACAAGTGTTCCTGGTTGAGATAAGGATAGCTATACAGGGAGTTGACTCACATTAATTTCCTGTACGTGTGTGTTGCCTTCTAGGTTAATTCTTTTTGATCTAACCTTTTCTCTAGATCCTGGTCCCCTTTTCCTGTTGGCCTCAGTTGCTTTTAAGGTATCTGCTTTAGTTTCTCTGCGTTAAGGGCAACAAATGCTAGCTAGTTTTTTAGGTGTCTTACCTATCCTCCCCCTAGAGACCACTTCTTTTGATGAACAGAAGCTGCAAATAGGGATATTTTGACAGTTTCTTTACCTATTTGTATTCCTTTTATTCCTTCTTCTTGCCTAATTGCTCTGGCTAGGAATTCCAGTACTATGTTGAATAGGAGTGGAGATAGTGGGTATCCTTGTCTGGTTCCTGATTTTAGAGGGAATGGTTTCAGTTTTTCTCCATTAAGTATAATGCTGGCTGTAGGTTTGTCATATATAGCTTTTATAATGTTGAGGAACTTTCCTTCTATTCCTAGTTTTCTTAGAGCTTTTATCATGAAATGGTGTTGGATCTTATCAAAGGCTTTTCCTGCATCTATTGAGATGATCAAGTGGTTTTTGTCTTTGCTTCTGTTAATGTGGTTTATTACGTTTTTGATTTTCGTATGTTGAACCACCCCTGCATCCCTGGGATGAAGCCTACTTGGTCGTGGTGAATAATCTTTTTGATGTGTTGTTGAATTCGGTTTGCCATTATTTTGTTGAGGATTTTTGCATCAATGTTCATTAAGGAGATTGGCCTATAGTTCTCCTTTTTGGAGGTGTCTTTGCCTGGTTTTGGGATAAGTGTAATACTGGCTTCATAAAATGTGTTTGTCAGTTTTCCTTCCCTTTCTATTTTGTGGAACAGTTTAAGGAGGGTTGGTATCAGTTCTTCTTTAAAGGTCTGATAGAATTCAGCAGAGAATCCATCAGGTCCTGGTCTTTTCTTTTTGGGGAGACTCTTGATTGCATGAGACATTATTTTAAAAACAAAATACACAAACAGTGGGGCTGGGGGGATGATTCAAGTGGTAGGTATAGTGCTTGCCTAGTACGTATGAGGCCCTGAGTTCAAACCCCACTAAAACACACACACACACACTCATGAAAGGATGGTGGAAGAGCCAGTGCCTCTTCCACCAAGCCCAGTGCCTTGTCTTTCCATCACAACCACCCTCTGAAACTCTTAAGTGTGACTCAAACTACCATTTGACATGCTTTCTTGATGAAAGTTCAAGACCTAGTTTGGAGCCATTACAAATTCCTAATCTCCAGTCATAGCCTTCTGCCTTCCCACTAAAAACCCTCCTGTTTTCTTTCCTGTAATGTCCCATGAACTCTTCTGTAGAAGCTGTGTCCACCGTACAGCCAGACAAAGGGGCATCCTGTTTCTGTTCCCTCTCCTCTCCTACAGCCTCCAAAGAGAAGTCAGTCTGTCTGCAGGGACTGTATCTGAATGGTCTTTGTACTCATAGTTCCCCACACATAGCTTTTTTAAATTGACTCTCTAAACTAGCCAATAGGCTTTTGTAGTGAACATTTTTTAGAAAAAAATCCAAAATAACTGAGTTAAAAGAAAGTGAATGGATACTATAAGTAAAACCATATGGATATCCTGGTTTTCTTTGTAGATACAAGCTCGGATAATTTTGGGTACAACCTGTTGACGTTCATCATCTTGTACAACAACCTTATACCCATCAGTCTGCTGGTAACCCTTGAGGTCGTGAAGTACACTCAAGCCCTTTTTATCAACTGGGTGAGTCTTGAAACACTTGAAAAGTTGGACTGCTGGAGAAAGGCCCACCCTGCTGTTAGTGCTCTCAGCGCCTTTGCTGTTTAGTTGTGCACCCAGAAAAGGAAGAATAGAGACCATTTGTTATTAGGTTGGGGGACTGAGCTAGCAAAACAGAGAACTGGCAAGGGATGCTGAGGACCCGAGAGGCAGGGAGTACGGGGAGTGCAGTGTATCACTCCAGGTCTGTGGTGAAGACTAAGGTGGAGAATGAGATGTCACCTGGCTGCTACTGCTGTGGATGCCTTTATAGTCTCATTAGTGCTAAGGAAAAGACCTCTTAGGCCTGCTCCTGTCATGTCCATTCTGTCTCAAAAGCTACTGTGACAGTGAACTTGCACTCAGTTGGAAGGTGGAGGTGGGATTTTTACGAGACCACTGCAGCCTTTCAGCAGTGATGTTGGTAGTGGCATTTGCAGCCCAGGCCTTTCATGTGTGTGTGCATTTCAGTCTCATCTTCACAGCCATCCTGTGCATGGGACACCAGTGAGCTCAGAGTCATGAGTTACTCTAAGTCATGAAATGACCAGCTTGAAACCAAATCTTCTGGATGTGAAATACATGTTTCCTCTTGCCTCAAGGGCTTCCCTATCCTGACTGCAACTTTATTTTACCCCAAATTACAAATTGTCATTTGTATTAAAATGCAAGAAGCCTGTCCTTAACTTCTGTGTTAATCTTTAAAAAGTATTAGTGGTACATATTTTCTAAAGCGCTCTCTCTCTCTCTCTCTCAGGACACAGATATGTACTACATGGGAAATGACACTCCTGCAATGGCAAGGACATCAAACCTTAATGAAGAGCTTGGGCAGGTGAGAACCTCTTTGGGAATTTGGTAAGGGTGACATTTGCAGGAAGCCAGACAAATGTTAGCAGAGGGATCATGGAGAGATTTACTAAGAATAGTTATCAATGAGTGTTGTGATGATGGCTGAAGAGCTGAGTGTATTTGAAAGTACTAATAAATGCAAATGTCAGTTGGTTTTGGGGACACAGCTATCTATATTTGATCACCTAGAAGTTACTTGCAAGAAATCATAGTATAGAACAGTACAGAAATATAATACAGTATCATTTTAGAGCCTTTAAAAGTATTTATCAGGAGCAAATGATGGAAAACCACGGGTAAGATTGTCGGTTATTGGATAACTGCACAAAGCTATTTGAAGGACATGTGTTCTTGACACATCCCAGATTTTGTCTGGAATTTTCTAGGGTACTCATGACCTTTGCAGCTTCACCCTCATCTCTTCTTGCCTTTTCTCAGTTGTATTTCGTACTATATGTACCTCTTACATTGAAATTGCTGTAAGGAATAACCTCTTTTGAATGCATTGCAATTGAACTTTATGATTTCATTTTACACAACTCGAACATGATGGGTGCTAGATTTTCCTTTTGTAGGGGAGAAGGTGATTAACATACCCCGTGGCACCTGGTTAGTGAATGACTAGTTGGGGCCTGTAACTTGTCTGCCAGGATTTGGCCTTATGTGGCCTTGCCCAGTGTAGGAACTGTCCCCTCCCTCCCTTCCTCAGGGTTCCTCTGTGAAGGTGCAGAGATGCCTCTTTTATCTGAGGGCCAGTAAAAATGTCACGTGGAGGTATTTTCTTTTTTTCTTTCTTTTTCCTTACAAGCACAAAGTAAATCCTACAATGGCTTATGCAGCATTTTTGAGTTTATTTTCAAAAATTTGTGGATCAAATTTTATAATAAAATAGAATTTTATAGGCAAAAGTGCAGGTGATTCTGTTCCTTTGGTATTATCTTCCAAATTTACTTAGAGTTAATAGCAAAGTTTTTATCTTTTTCTTGCATTTCTGTGTATATTCACAGAAGTGTTCTTTAGTTTTTGGCATAACAGGATAGATTGTCATGAAAGAGAACATCCCTAAATCTTCCCCTTAAGGGCCCATGTCCCTAGGATCCCCCTACCTACTTGCACTTCATGTACACAGGGCAAGGGGCACTCGGTACCATCACTTTTATGGCTGGTTTTTGCTGTTTGTTTATTACTTTGTCTACATTTTCTCTTTCTACAACGGCTTTGTCCTACTCCTATTCCTATAAGATCCGTGAATTCTTGTTACATATCAGAATACATTTGCCCCTTCTTTTTGAACCCTTTGTCTGTCTTCTATGTTCCCATGACAGTCTTTCCAAACATGTATATAGTGAAATGAGAATGAGATTAGTTACGTAGTCTGTTTTCTTCTGGAGACTTTTGAGCAGGGATATGCCCTGTGCAGTTGGCCTCTGTATCCACAGGTGCTGCATCATGGATTCAACCAAGTACATTTTGGAAATGTAGTACCAAATGTGAATAGGCTCTTCTTGCTTGTCATTATTCCTTAGTACAGTGCGACGATGATTTCCATAGCATTTACATTGTCTACGCCATTGTAGGTAATATGGATATGATTTAAGTACAAGGGAGGATGTGTATATGTCTTATGCAAACTTCCCACTGGTTTATACGAGGACCTTGGGTGTCTGTGGATATTGATATCTGCTGAAGATCTGGGAACCAGTCCCTGTGGACATTTAGGGGCTACTGTATGTGGTCTTTGGTTGCCTTTGTCAGCTTAGCACAGTGCTCAGTATGTTAATTGTTCTCAGGTGCTAATGAATTGTGCTTGAAAGGTGGAAAGACTCAAGGATTCAAGGATTCCCAGGATGAAACACCTCATCCTAATTGGGGAAGTTTGCATGGGGCAGAGTTTCTGAGTTTAAGGCTAGGTTAAAATTGAACAGGGAGAGTGATAGAAAACTTCATAATTCTTTATTATAAAAGTTTCGTTTTAAATATTTTGATAGAAGTAGAAGAAACAACTGATCAGAAGGCAGATTCTCCCGTATTTTTAATACTCTGTATAAAACATATAAAATATATTGCTAACCTAAAGTAATGAAACATGTTTCCACGATTTGATCAGTATGCATTAGGTGTATACCCTGAGCTATCACACTGTACTTCATAAATATGTTCAATTATTTGACGTTAATCAAACACTAAAAAAAATTTAAGAAGGAGCTGCTACCTATTCTGATTTCATCATTCCACATTGTTTATACAATCAAATTATCACACTGGACCCCCAAATACGTACAATTAAAATAAGAATTACCAAAAAATTTAAAAAAACTTATTTATAGGCAAAGAGTAAATAACCCTATCATACTATTTTTATATTTGGATTTAATATTTGACTTCTGTAGGAAGATTTAACAATCCTTTTCTTTTTTTTTTCTTTTATAATTCATATGTGCATACAAGGCTTGGGTCATTTCTCCCCCCTGCCCCCACCCCCTCCCTTACCACCCACTCTGCAACCTCCCCCTCCCCCCCACCCCCTTGATACCCGGCAGAAACTATTTTGCCCTTATTTCTAATTTTGTTGTAGAGAGAGTATAAGCAATAATAAGAAGGAACAAGGGTTTTTGCTGGTTGAGATAAGGATAGCTATACAGGGCATTGACTCACATTGATTTTCTGTGCGTGTGTGTTACCTTCTAGGTTAATTCTTTTTGATCTAACCTTTTCTCTAGTTCCTGGGCCCTTTTCCTATTGGCCTCAGTTGCTTTTAAGGTATCTGCTTTAGTTTCTCTGAGTTAAGGGCAACAAATGCTAGCTAGTTTTTTAGGTGTCTTACCTATCCTCACCCCTCCCTTATGTGCTCTCGCTTTTATCATGTGCTCAAAGTCCAATCCCATTGTTGTGTTTGTCCTTGATCTAATGTCCACATATGAGGGAGAACATACGATTTTTGGTCTTTTGGGCCAGGCTAACCTCACTCAGAATGATGTTCTCCAATTCCATCCATTTACCAGGTTATGATAACATTTCATTCTTCTTCATGGCTGCATAAAATTCCATTGTGTATAGATACCACATTTTCTTAATCCATTTGTCAGTGGTGGGTCATCTTGGCTGTTTCCATAACTTGGCTATTGTGAATAGTGCCGCAATAAATATGGGTGTGCAGGTGCCCCTGGAGTAACCTGTGTCACAGTCTTTTGGGTATATCCCCAAGAGTGGTATTGCTGGATCAAATGGTAGATCAATGTCTAGCTTTTTAAGTAGCCTCCAAATTTTTTTCCAGAGTGGTTGTACTAGTTTACATTCCCACCAACAGTGTAAGAGGGTTCCTTTTTCCCCCGCATCCTCGCCAACACCTGTTGTTGGTGGTGTTGCTGATGATGGCTATTCTAACAAAGGTGAGGTGGAATCTTAGCGTGGTTTTAATTTGCATTTCTTTTATTGCTAGAGATGGTGAGCATTTTTTCATGTGTTTTTTGGCCGTTTGAATTTTTTCTTTTGAGAAAGTTCTGTTTAGTTCACTTGCCTGTTTCTTTATTGGTTAGTTTTGGGAGAATTTAGTTTTTTAAGTTCCCTATATATTCTGGTTATCAGTCCTTTGTCTGATGTATAGCTGGCAAATATTTTCTCCCACTCTGTGGGTGTTCTCTTAAGTTTAGAGACCATTTCTTTTGATGAACAGAAGCTTTTTAGTTTTATGAGGTCCCATTTATCTATGCTATCTCTTAGTTGCTGTGCTGCTGGGTTTTCATTGAGAAAGTTCTTACCTATACCTACTAATTCCAGAGTATTTCCTACTCTTTCCTGTATCAACTTTAGAGTTTGTGGTCTGATATTAAGATCCTTGATCTATTTTGAGTTAATCTTGGTAAAGGGTGATATACATGGATCTAGTTTCAGTTTTTTGTAGACTGCTAACCAGTTTTCCCAGCAGTTTTTGTTGAAGAGGCTGCTATTTGTCCATTGTATATTTTTAGCGCCTTTGTCAAAGACAAGTTGGTTATAGTTGTGTGGCTTCATATCTGGGTCCTCTATTCTGTTCCACTGGTCTTCATGTCTGTTTTTGTGCCAGTACCATGCTGTTTTGATTGTTATTGCTTTGTAATATAGTTTCAAGTCAGGTATCGTGATACCTCCTGCATTGTTCTTTTGACTGAGTATTGCCTTTGCAATTCGTGGCCTCTTGTGTTTCCATATAAATTTCACGGTAAATTTTTCGATCTCTTTAATGAATGTCATTGGAATTTTGATGGGAATTGCATTAAACATGTGATTACTTTTGGGAGTATAGACATTTTTACTATGTTGATTCTGCCAATCCATGAGCATGGGAGATCTCTCCACTTTCTATAGTCTTCCTCAATCTCTTTCTTCAGAAGTGTATAGTTTTCCTTGTAGAGGTCTTTCACATCTTTTGTTAGGTTTACACTAGGTATTTGTTTTTTTTTTTTTGAGGCTATTGTAAATGGAATTGTTTTCATACATTCTTTTTCAGTTTGCTCATTATTAGTGTATAGAAATGCTAATGATTTTTCTATGTTGATTTTATATCCTGCTACCTTGCTATAGCTATTGATGATGTCTAGAAGCTTTTGAGTAGAGTTTTTTGGGTCTTTAAGGTATAGGATCATGTTGTCTGCAAATAGGGATATTTTGACAGTTTCTTTACCTATTTGTATTCCTTTTATTCCTTCTTCTTGCCTAATTGCTCTGTGTAGGAATTCAAGTACTATGTTGAATAGGAGTGGAGACAGTGGGCATCATTGTCTGGTTCCTGATTTTAAAGGGAATGATTTCAGTTTTTCTCCGTTAAGTATAATGCTGGCTGTAGGTTTGTCATATACAGCTTTTATAATGTTGTTCTATTCCTAGTTTTCTTAGAGCTTTTATCATGAAATGGTGTTGGATCTTATCAAAGGCTTTTCCTGCATCTATTGAGATGATCAAGTGGTTTTTGTCTTTGCTTCTGTTAATGTGGTTTATTACGTTTATTGATTTTCGTATGTTGAACCACCCCTGCATCCCTGGGATGAAGCCTACTTGGTCGTGGTGAATAATCTTTTTGATGTGTTGTTGAATTCGGTTTGCCATTATTTTGTTGAGGATTTTTGCATCAGTGTTCATTAAGGAGATTGGCCTATAGTTCTCCTTTTTGGAGGTGTTTTTGCCTGGTTTTGGGATAAGTGTAATACTGGCTTCATAAAATGTGTTTGTCAGTTTTCCTTCCCTTTCTATTTCGTGGAACAGTTTAAGGAGGGTTGGTATCAGTTCTTCTTTAAAGGTCTGACAGAATTCAGCAGAGAATCTAGAAATCTGTCCATTTCTTTAAGATTTTCAAATTTATTTGAATATAGGTTCTCAAAGTAGTCTCTGATTATTTCCTGGACTTCCATGGTGTTTGTTGTTATCTTCCCTTTTGCATTCCTGATTCTACTAATTTGGGTTTTTTCTCTCCTCATTTTAGTCAGGTTTGCCAGAGGTCTATCGATCTTGTTTATTTTTTTCAAAGAACGAACTTTTTATTTCATTAATTCTTTGTATGGTTTTTTTGGTTTCTATTTCGTTGATTTCAGCTCTTATTTTTATTATTTCTCTCCTTCTATTTGTTTTGGGATTTGCTTGTTCTTGTTTTTCTAGGAGTTTGAGATGTATCATTAGGTCATTGATTTGGGATCTTTCAATCTTTTTAATATATGCACTCATGGCTATAAACTTTCCTCTCAGGACTGCCTTAGCTGTGTCCCATAGGTTCCGGTAGGTTGTGTTTTCATTTTCATTGACTTCCAGGAACTTTTTAATTTCCTCTTTTATTTCATCGATGACCCATTCTTCATTAAGTAATGAGTTATTTAGTTTCCATCTGTTTGCATATTTTTTGTCTTTACTTTTGTTGTTGAGTTGTACTTTTACTGCATTGTGATCAGATAATATGCATGGTATAATTTCTATTTTCTTATATTTGCTGAGACTTGCTTTGTGCCCTAGGATATGATCTATTTTGGAGAAGGTTCCATGGGCTGCTGAGAAGAATGTATATTGTGTAGAAGTTGGATGAAATGTTCTGTAGACATCAACTAGGTCCATTTGATCTATTGCATATTTTAGATCTTGGATTTCTTTATTGAGTTTTTGTTTGGATGACCTATCTATGGATGATAATGGGGTGTTAAAGTCTCCCACAACCACTGTGTTGGCATTTATATATGCTTTTAGGTCTTTCAGGGTCTGTTTGATGAAATTGGGTGCGTTGACATTGGGTGCATACAGGTTGATAATTATTATTTCCTTTTGGTCTATTTCCCCTTTCATTAGTATGGAATGTCCTTCTTTATCTCGTTTGATCAATGTAGGTTTGAAGTCTACTTTGTCAGAGATAAGTATTGCTACGCCTGCCTGTTTTCGGAGGCCATTGGCTTGGTAAATCTTCTTCCAGCCTTTCATCCTTAGCCTATGCTTATTTCTGTCAGTGAGATGGGTCTCCTGTAAGCAACAAATTGTTGGATCTTCCTTTTTAATCCATTTCATTAAGCGGTGCCTTTTGATGGGTGAATTAAGTCCGTTAACATTAAGCGTTAGTACTGATAGGTATGTGGTGATTCCTGTCATTTAGTTGTCTTAGTTGTTTGAAGGTTTGATTGGGTGTACCTAAGTTGAGGTTACTCTCTACTGTCTTGCTTTTTCTTTTCCTGTGGTTTGGTGCTGCCTGTCTTTTCATGGTTAAGTTGGGTTTCACTTTCTGTGTGCAGAATCCCTTGAAGAATCCTTTGTAGTGGTGGCTTTGTGGTCACATATTGTTTTAGTTTCTGCTTATCTTGGAAGACTTTTATTGCTCCATCTATTTTGAATGATAGTTTTGCTGAGTAGAGTATCCTGGGGTTGAAGTTATTTTCATTCAGTGCCTGGAAGATCTCACCCCACACTCTTCTTTCTTTTAATGTTTCTGTTGAGAAGTCTGCTGTGATTTTGATGGGTTTACCTTTGTATGTTACTTGTTTTTTCTCTCTTACAGCCTTCAATATTCTTTCCTTAGTTTCTGAACTTGTTGTTTTAATGATGATATGTTGTGGGGTAGTTCTATTTTGATCTGGTCTGTTTGATGTCCTGGAGGCCTCTTGCATCTGTATGGGTATATCTTTCTCTAGATTTGGGAAATTTTCCGTTATTATTTTGTTAAATATATTACGCATTCCCTTCGCTTGCACCTCTTCTCCTTCTTTGATGCCCGTGATTCTCAAGTTTGGTCTTTTGATGGAGTCTGTGAGTTCTTGCATTTTCTTTTCACAGGTGTTGAGTTGTTTAATTAATAGTTCTTCGGTTTTTCCTTTCATTACCATTTCATCTTCAAGTTCTGAGATTCTGTCTTCTGTTTGTTCTATTCTGCTGGATTGGCCTTCTGTTTTGTTTTGCAGTTCTGTTTCATTCTTTTTTCAGAGGTTTTCCATATCCTGGCTGTTTTCCTGTTTAATGTTGTCTAGTTTTGTCCTGAGTTCATTTATCTGTTTATTCATCGTGTTCTCTCTTTCACTTTGGTGTTTATACAGTGCTTCTATGGTTTCCTTTATTTCTTCTTTTGTTTTTTCAAATTCTCTATTTTTGTTGTCTTGGAATTTCTTGAGTGTCTCCTGTACATTTTGGTTGACCCTATCCAGTATCATCTCTATAAAATTCTCATTGAGTACCTGTAGTACGTCTTCTTTTAAATTATTCTTATGGGCTTCATTGGGTCTTTTGGCATAGTTTATCTTAATTTTGTTCGAGTCTGGATCTGAGTACCTGTTTTCTTCATTCCCCTCTGGTTCCTGTACTAATTTTTTGCTGTGGGGAAACTGGTTTCCCTGTTTTTTCTGTCTTCCTGTCATTGTCTTTGTTGTTGTTGCTGTCCCTGTACTGTGTGCAATTAAGTATTTTCTAGCTTGTAATAATAACAATGGTAATATTTAGAATGGAAGGGTGAGCTGAGATGAAAAGCAAGAAGTTAAAGAAATGGGAAAAACAAATACACAGACTGGAAGGAGAAAACAGAACAAGGTATCAGACAAGAAGATTTCAAAGGTATAAACAGGGAGCTTTAGTGTACTAATCGACAGTAAGCTGAACAGACATTAAAGAGACAGAGATAGGATTGAAAATCAAAAATAAAAAAAGTAAAGGTAAGAATAAAAATAAAAAATAAGTAAATGAAAAAAAAATCTATTTATAAAAATGTACTAAAATAAAATGAAAAAATAGAAAATTTTAAAAAACCAAAAAACCAAAAAAAGCAAAAAACCTCCAAGTTCAAATGCAGTGAAGTTTCAGTCTCCAATCCTGGAGATGGTGCCCCAGATGTTGTTCTGTAGTTGTCTCATCAAAGGGGACGCATAAAGAAGAACAAAAGTACACACACACACGAACAAAAAAAAAACCCCACCAAGTGTCCCAAGTTCAAATGCAATACAGATTCAGTAAGTTTTTCAGCTTGCAGGTGTAATTCGGTTGTTCTCTCATCAAAGGTAGGGTGACAAAGAAAAAAAAAAGAGTCTGGAGACAGTTCTGAGAATGGTTTTTGCAACTGTGGCTTGCCTGCCTGCTGCTGTCAGCCTGCTGTTGCTGGAGGCGTTATTTATGCAGATCTCTGGGGTGAGCTTAGCATACACCTGGCCCCGCAGGCTTTGTTTGCTCAGATTTCTCCTGTGCGGGAGCCTCTGCTACAAGCTTTCCCCTTTCCAAGCACTGGGAAAGGTGACTCTGCACCCGCATTCTCAGGCCTGCGTGTTTATTTACAGTTCATGTGGGAGGTGGGTCTTCCCCCGCTCCTGTGCAGTTTTCCTCCCACCTCCACTTTCACAAGCTTTCCTGCTCCTGATTACTGGGCGGTGCTGCTGATCCTGCCAGCGCCATGTTTGTTTACAGCTCATGTGGGAAGTGGGTCTTCCCTCCTCTCCTGTGGAGTTTTCCTCCCTCTGCCACTCTCACCAGCTTTCCTGCTTCTGGTTGCTGGGCGCTTGCCCCCGCTCCCTCCAGAGGCTCTCCGGCCTGCTCGGCTTGTTTATTTACAGTCCTGGGAAGGATTCCCTTCCCCCAATCTTCGGCGCTCATTGCGCCCCACCCTCTTTCTTGCGTGTCTTATTTGTTCTTATTGCTTATTACTCAGTTTCTCTTTTTTACCCGGGTGGAGGTCAGTCTTTCCAGGGGGCTATGCTGCTCTGGCCCAGGCTTGTCTGTGGGAGTACCGCGAAGCTCACCTGCTCCGCGTCTTCCCATGCCGTCTGGGCGCCAGCGACTGGCGGCCCGGGGGCCCTCCTTGTTTCTCCCGATCCTTCTTTTCTTGAAGGCCCTTTGGTTCTTTTAGAAGATAATTCTCAGTGTATTTGTTTATATAGTGTCCTTAAGTAAAACCTAGCAAAATGTGACAATTTTGTAATTAATCTCTCTTCTATAAAACACTCTCCCTAGGTAAGTTTTTTTTTTTTTTATCTCTGGATGTTAAGTAGCATCCAGCCTTAGTCTTGATCTCTCTTTAGAGAACCACTGAGTACTGGAGTTTCCTGTGGGGGCAGTCCTGCTGATTACTCCCCATCAAGCTATCACTTCCCTGTATTGATCTGCAGAGTGAGGGCGCATAACTCCTGGGCCGACCCTTTATTTCACAGATGTGGAAACAGTCCAGGAAGAAGAAGGTGGCTTTTCCAGAGTCTGCATGACTAGTTAGTGCCCACAGCCTGCACCAGACACTTTTCTGTTCATAGCCTGAGGTCTTTCTTTCTTCTCCATTACATTATCTACCCAAGATAGTATATGTGACCACTACATTTGCATTTGGAGCGTTTGCATTCAGTCAGTCTTGTCAAGATGGCTAGCTTTTCATCGTAATTTCCCTTTTCATCTTTGTGTATTGAGTGTTCTGTAAAATGTTGCATCTTGGAAAGGGGCACACTATCTTCACAGTGACAGAAAGCTGCAGGTTTGTTTTGTGCTATTTCAGGATATGCATTCATAATCCAAGTAGGGGGTGGAGTCTTACAAGGAACTGCATATTCCAGGTTGAGGCAGGAGGATTGTGAGTTCAAGGCCAGTCTGAGCTGTGATCAAGTTTGAGGCCAGCCTGGTCTGTACAGCAAAAACATCTTACAACAGAACAGATGTGTACACTTTATGGGACTGCAGCAGTGCCTTGAAGAATGAAGTGCATCATGAGACGCCACGTGGCACGACTTAATGCTTAGGCTTAGAGATAGGGCCAGGCTTTACTGAAGCTGCCTTTGCACATTTCTGGATGATTTGACTATAAAACTAGTTACAAAAGAAAATTTGTAAATGCTGTATTGAAGTATATTTTTTGTTACTAATTTGTTTAAGGAAATCTGTATTAAGCTTAATAGAGATTTTGAAAAACGAAGACTTCATTTATTGGTTTTGTATTTTACTACATTCTTGATGTGTTTTTGTTCTTGGATTTAGGTAAAATATCTATTTTCTGACAAGACTGGCACTCTTACATGCAATATCATGAACTTCAAGAAGTGCAGCATTGCTGGGGTAACCTATGGGTAAGAGTGCTTCTGGAAGTTTCACTGATACCCTTCCAACAAAATTAATTCATTTTCAGTTATTTCACCAAGTTATCTTGACTTCCTGATATTTGTAGTGGATTTAGGTATGCAGTTGCTGTTAAATGTATAAAACTTAGTGGGTCCCAAGTAAACCTTCAAGTAGTTAAAATATGACTTATTTTCTACAAATACTAGTAAGAAATTGCTGGGTGCCTATAGATTGGTGTATTAAGTTTAATAGTTATTGATTTCCTCCTGTGTTTTCGTCTGAATGAGTATCTTCTGATACAGTTTGGTGACCTCTATATTTTCCCTCTCTCTGGCAGTCACTTCCCAGAACTGACAAGAGAGCCGTCCTCAGATGATTTCTCGTGAGTAGACACTAGACACCTCTTGACACTCTGTGGAAGGGGCTTCAGAATTTTATGTTACCATTTCTCACGTGACTATCTGAATATGTAAATATAAGTTACATATATTTTATTTCGAAGAAAGTCAGAATAAGATTTAAACATGAAGTGGTTTATAAGGTCATACTGCAAAGCTTTCTAACAGAGATAGCCTGGCCTGGTCCAGTGCTTCCTGGAAGCAGCTGACTTCAACTTTTTGACTTTTTTTTTTCATTTATTCCTACATTTCAAAGTAATATGTTTGAACTAAGTTCCAAAAAGTTGTAGCCATTGTTGGAGCACTGGGAGATTCTGCACCCACTCCTCTGGGTGTGGCGTGTCTCTCCCTGTCCATCTTTCCCTGGCCTTTGGAAGCACTTAACATCTTCTGTAGTTTTTAGCACATAAAATTTCAACCATGGGATATGGTTATTTTTTTCTTTATTATGTTGGGCATTTATTTAATGGACTTACTACTGGTCCACATCTGTCTAATATATTTTCTCTTATTAATGTTTCATAAGTGTCCTTGTATGATTTCCATGATGACTGTCCTCTCCCCCAACCTCCCTCCCTGTTCCCACTGGATCTCTGTTAAGGCAGATATTCAACCTTTGAGTTGATTCTCCAGTTCTGTTGTCCTTCTCTCCTGTTTCCCACATATTTTTATTTTCTGATACTTTTCAACCTTCTATTCCTTCATAACAGTTGTCACATGCTCTGACTTTGTTTTCAAAGGCATTGTTTGTCCTTTCCCTTCCAATGTCCATATCCTCTGTTCTCCTCTTCTGTGCCCAACCCCCACGCCATCTCCTGGTGTTTTGATTTCTTAATTCTGTTTTATAGACTTTACTCAAAAACTTGGTGATCATTGGCTGTGTGCTCATATAAGTTTTTAAATTATATTTCATTGTAGTGAATTTTCAAAATATAAAATTGACCATTTTAACCACTTTAAGATCTTTTTAAAAGTAGTTTTGGTGTCACAATGCAATTAAGAAGGCACAGAGATTTCCCATATCATTCCAGCTCCTCCCTTAAGCACTTACTCCATTATGAAAATCCCTGAATAAAGTGGCACATTTGGTACAACTGATAAAGCAACACTGACATCTCATGACCACCCAGAGCCCATTCTTTGCAGGTGCTATATATTCTGTGGGTTTGGACAAATGTATAATGGTATAATGACATGTATCTACCATTACAGTACCTAATAGTCCTCTGCTCTGCCTATTCAACTCCCAGCCCCCAACCCCTGGCAACCACTGATGTTTTTACTGTATCTATAGATTTACCTTTTCCATAATGTCATAGTTGGAATTCTGTAGGACACAGCCTGTTTAGACTGATTTCTTTCACTTAGTGGTACACATGTATATCCATGGCTTGATAGCCTAATTCTTTTGAGTGCTAAATAATCCAGGTCCAGGACTACTCTGGTTTAACCTCTCTGAAAGATGAGCCTTACATTTCTTTCTGGTTGAGTTATCTGGCTGCATGGGAGGAGGGAGTGTTCTTTGCAGGTTGAGTATTCAAGTGGACTTGGAACCTTTCCTGTCTTCTATCTTCCCTGTACTTCACAGGCACCTCCTGTGTGAAGAATCATTACCATTTCTTCAGCCTTCACAGGGCTTTGTGGGCTATCTCAGCCAACACTTTATGTGCTCCCCGTGGCCAGCTGTTGGTTGCTATTTTCTCTGCTGTCTTAAATTCTGATGTTTATTCAGACCCAGGACTGACATCAACTAATTGCTATCTCTTCATTGTCACTGTCTTAAAGAAAGGGTTTCAGGAGGGTGTAGAGATAAATGAATATACTAATCCTTTACATTTGCTTCAGTGTGACAGAACACACATGGAGTTTTGTTTCTGTAACTATTTGCCTTTTCTTTCATATATCTGAGCTCTAGCCATAAATGACTGCACATCTATAATGCATCCATTCCTCTTGTTTTGTCTCCTCTGAGCAGATACTCTTGGAAATTTTTCCTGGTAGAAGTTATGCAAGTATCAGCTGAAATGAGTCATAGTTATCTGTTTCTTTCCTCTGTAACTATGTTGTTATTTCTAATAAGGTCTAAAACATTTTACTTATGGTAAGGTTAAGGGTTTACTGTCTTTCGGTTTAAAATAATTTATAGTATTCCAAATCCTTAAAAGTTAAACATAAGCTTATGGACTTTTTATGTGTGGTTCTTCTTGAGGGCAGATTCTTAATAGGTTTGAGTTATCTTAACAGGAACTTTTGAATTGAATTAATAGCTTCTGTTCTCTCTTACAGTCGGATGCCTCCTTCCCTTAGTGACTCCTGTGATTTTAATGATCCAAGGCTGTTGAAGAACATTGAGGATCAACATGTGAGTCTACCATTTTACTTGTAAAACATCAAATAGTGTATGGCTCAATAGTATTTATGTAATCAATGTGCAGTATGTTGAAAGTTGCAATTTGGAGTCTGGGAAGAGATGCAGTCTCAATTTTATGGTTTGGTACTTCAGGAGATTGATCTTGAACAAATGTTTTGTGGTGAACACTGTTAAAGCTGAATTTAAATATGTAGTGAACTTATAAAGGAACAGACCAAGATCAAGAGACATGGGACTCTGAGGCACGGAAGCAACTCTTTATTGTGCTGGCACAGACTCAGCGGACTCATGTCCAAAGGCTGAGCCCTGATAACAAAGGGGGCTCACCTTATGTACCCTTGCAATTAGGCTGCAGAGACAATAAAATTGAAAAACAAGGTTTAACCCATGTATAGTTCCATGCAGTTCTATAGGCTACTTCAGCCTAGTTCTAGTGCCCTTCTACTCCTAGTACTACGAGACGTTCTGCATGTTTGGATTCCTTAGGTTTTATCTCTTTATTATGCCATCCCTTCTCCCCTGCTACTTTATCACCACACAGGTCTGTCTGTTTCTCTTTAGTCCTTCTCCCTGCTACATTATTCTCTCCTTTGATGCTCAGACCCACTTAAGGTCAAAGAGTATCATCTTGATTTAGGGGTTTATGTTTTCATAGCATCAATACATGGAAGGCCGTTTTTCTTTCTATTGTGACATTGATGAGGCTGGAGACAGATCTTACAATCAGGGGGCCAAGCAGGGCAAAAACAAGGCAGGCCCCTAAAATCAAAAGCCTAACAATTATGAGGGTTTTGAATTCCCCTCAAGTTGAAAACCGTCCTCCAAAATAAATCTCTGGGGTTCCAACCTTTCCAAGTCTAGACTGGGACATGGGTGATTTTTCTCTGTGATTTCTTCTATGACCTTCCTTTCATCATTAATCTGTAAGCAGCAGTTGCTTAGGTTAAATTTTTCACAAATTCCTCTCTCTGAAGCCAGCAAACAGTCTAAAGCCAAGCGGTTCTGATAGATGGCATTGCACATCTTAGTGCTTTGTTTTGCCAGCAAATCGAGAGCTCTTGCAGTTTCATTAGTTATAATTTCAACAGCCTGGAGCCTGATGATGCGGTTGAGCATAAATATAGGGGTGCCATAGCCCCAGGACCATAGTACTGGATGATTCACTCGGGAGGCCATTCATTATCTTTCTAGTTTGTAAGGCACCCCGTTTTTGTCTACTTAATTTTTCTTCATATATGGGGACTCCCAGTTTTTCACCTTGTCTAAGGGGAAGCAAGAAGAAGGATGGCCTGATCACGCCTGGTATGCAAGACCCAAACCAGCTGCTGGGTAGCACTGCAAAGGCTTGATTTCCACAGAGCCAGTATAGTCTCCTGGAACCCACCAATCTATTTTTGTGGTAAGATTGTCCCAAGCTTTCCAGAGATTAGAAAAGTTGGCCAGTGGGTTGGGGCCGTGTGGTTTGGAGCTCCCCACCATTGGGTTTCTTGGGTGGTGTCATTGTAAACTTCTGTCCTAAACAAGTTAAATCCCCTACTGGGGTAGAGATCCGGCCTTTTGGCAGGAAGATACAGTAATTCCCAATAATAGACGTTTTTAGGAGCCAGACACTTTCCCTGTGATTGGGGAAGGTGGTCTCATCAAAGGGCACCTGTGGGTCTAGCTCCCTTGCTTCCCATGGTCAGTGGTCTCCCATGTTTGTTCCCCCACAGACATAGCATGGAGTGACATTCAGTGTCTGGGCTATAGACTCAGCCAGTGAGAGGAACAAGTTTTTGGTTTTGGCAGATATAGGGGACTCACTTTTCATTTCCTCATAGAAAGAATAAAAGACTTGGTTAGTGATTGATAGTCACTAACTTGAGGTGCATTAGTCCCAGGATCATATCCCTTTCCATTTATCTTTACACCGACCTTATGTCCCTGTTCCCAATCTGAGGGCTTAAGTATAGTAAAAATTATAGGATCACAGTTGCCAAGTGTGCAGTTGGGTGTAGGTGTTCCCTTGAGGACAGCTGAGTATCCCACTGTCTGCCAAATAGCCCATGAGAAACAACTCCAGTAAGTGAAATAATGCCAACCTGCACCACGTGGGTCCAGGCACATGTATTTACCATTTAACAGATAGGCTGTCTCCCAGGCTGGGCCTCCACATCCCGCTATGGCTGCACATACATGAAAAACACTGACATGGGTTTATCAGGGTTGAATATCCGGGTACAGTTAATGAGGTCCTTAACTTCTCCCCTGATAGCGCCATCAGATCTCCAGACCTCCACCCACTGTTCCCCAGGGCTGTAGGTGGGGTTGAAACAGACATGCTGATCACCATGGGAACACACTGAGCAGATGGTACGGTTGTGAGCACATGACCCGATGATGGTGCCTGCACAGGAGTAGTAAGTATGGAAAAGCAAAGTCCTGGTGACAACACTTCCTGCCTGAGTAGTATGCATACATAGGTCACAGGATGAGGGCTCTGGGACTACGAAAAGAAACCATATCAGTAACAATAAACAGTAATTATGCATCCTGCCCAAAAGAGGTAGAAGAGAGCTAATAAAAACTTTTCACTGAGAGTCCAGTCAGCAGGGGCGGTTTCTGCCAAGCCTATGGCGAAGACTAGGGTGAGAACTACAGCAATGGATTCAGATAAGGGGTGACCAATGCATTACAGAAAATTACTGACATAGAAACAGTTCGTCTATCCTATTAGACAGTTTATTTCTCACACTTCTGCCATGCATAGACTAGTCAGCTTCTGGAGTGACTAGAGCAGGGCTGTCATCTTGTTGTTTGTGGTCCCCTGTTGTTTTCTGGGAAGCAGAATCCTGCCAAGGGAGGGTGCTGATGTTCGGAGAGTGATCCTACACAGTGAAGCCGGATCAGGGATGCATTCCTATTTGAGAGAAGCTGGTTTGACTCTGCTGTAGTAGATCCAAGGAGCTATCTCTGCTACTTTGACTGCAGTAGGGGTAGAGAAAATAACAACAAAAGGTCCTCTCCAATGAAGCTTTAATGGTTGCACATTTCATTCTTTTACCCAGAGGGCATCCCCTGGCCTGTAAGGGTGTGTAGGAGTTGTCAGGCTGACAGGAAGTCTCTCCCAAATCCAGTCATTGATCTTTGAGAGAGTCAACCTGAGGGCCTGTATCTGTTGCCTCAAGGTGAGGTCATCTATTTCCTTAAGGTCCCCCTTATGCCCTTGATTAAGGGGGATGGGCATCCATAAAGGACTTCAAAGGGTGAGAACCCTGTCTGCTTCATGGGACTAGACCTAATCCTTAGTACTGCTATGGGCAGTAATTGATCCCACTGCAGATGGGTCTCCTGACACAGTTTTCCTAACTGTGACTTTAGGGTTCTATTCATGCGCTGCACTTTTCCTGAACTCTGGGGGCAGTAGGCCATATGTAACTTCTAGGTAATTCTAGGCCCTTAGCCATCAGCTGTACCACCTCTGCCACAAAGGCTGGCCCATTATCTGACCCAATTGACACAGGTATTCCAAACCAAGGGATGATTTCCTTTAACAGACATCTGGCCTCCTCCCAGCCCTTTTCAGTTGGTGTGGGAAAGGCTTCCACCCATCCTGAGAAGGTACAAATACCAACAGTATTTGCATCCTTGAGCTTGTGGCATTTCAGTGAAGTCCACGATCAAGTTTTCAAGAGGAGTTCCACCAACACTCTGCACCTGGGGGTCTCATAGCCCTTGTCTGAGGTTATTTTTAATGTGTAGTGTACATCTCTCACATACTGTCTTACTTATGCTGGAGAACTTGGGGACATAAAAATGCTGAGCCAGGGTGGTCTCAAGGGCTGTTCACCCTGAATGAGTTCCTTCGTGGAACTGCTTGACAAATGTAGGAGCCAGTGACTCAGGTATGGTAATGCAGCCATCAGCAAACTTCCACCATCTATTTGGTAGAAAATTTCCCTCCTTAGTCTTAAACTAAGCCTGTTCTTGTGGTGTGTACCATGGGTCCCATTCAGCTAAGGGGCATAGGAACATGGCAGCTGTCAAAACAGTTGGGGCTGGTCCCCTCGTGAGGACCACTTATTTGGCCTCTTTGTCAGCTTTCCAGTTTCCCTGGTCAGTTTTGAATCTCCCTTCTTGTGCTCTCTCTTGTGTATAACTGCCACCTGTTTAGGGGCCCCTCAGTGTCTAGCAGTTCAAGGATTTCCTGCCCATACTTGATACTTTTTCTTCCCGAGTTAATGAGTCTCCTCTCTCTATATAAGGCCCCATGGACATGAATGGTTGTGAAGGCATATTTAGAGTCAGTGTAAATATTTACTTGTACTCCTGCAGTGAGCTGGCGTGTCTACGTGAGGGCGACAAGTTCAGCCTTTTGTGCAGAAGTCCCTATTGGCAGTGACTGAGCCTCAGTTACTGAGTTCAAAGTCACCATGGAATAACAGGCAAAGCCATCCCAGAAAAAGCTGCTGCTGTCAGTGAAATATTCAATGTCTGGATTGCTGATAGGCTCATCGGTTAGATCTGACTGGCTGGAGAAAACCTCATCCATAACCTCTAAGCAATTATTCTTGGGGGTGGGGGTGGGGGGGTGGAGTCAATTGGCAATAGAGTGGCTGGGTTTGGGGTCTTAACAACCTTCAGCTGGATGCATGGGTTTTCACATAGCATACTCTGGTATTTGACCATCTGAGAGTTAGTCAGCCAATAGTTTCCCTGAAGTGAGTTCTTGCACTAGGGTGAGCTTGTCTGCTTCTGTCACAAGGGCAGCAGTAGCTGCTAGGGCACATGGACATGGCAGCCACCCTCAGGAAATGACATCAAGTTGTTTTGGTAAGTAAGCCACCAGACGGTGCCAGGAGCCCAGTAACTGAGTTAGGACCCCAAAAGCTGTTTCCTTTCACTCATGGACATACAGGAAAAGGCTTCATCACATCTCATAGGTCTAGAGCAGGGGCATTGGTGAGTGCCTTCTTGATTTCTTTGAAGGCTTTTTCTCGCTCCCTCCCCCATACTAATGGCTCCCTTTCTCCTCACTTTGTGTCTTCATGGAGGGGTTTGGCCAAGAGGGAGTAGTTAGGGATCCAGATTTGACAGAAACCTGCAGCTTCCAAAAACTCTCTAATTTGCCGGCAGGTCTTAGGGGCAGGGATGGAACATACAGCCTGTTTCCTCTCAGGGCTGCCCCTGTGTTGCCACTGGGACAGGTGAAAGCCAAGGTATTTGACAGTGATTTGGCAAATCTGGGCCTTTTTCCTAGAAACTTTGTATCCTGCTTCTCAGAAGAGAGGAGAAGGTGTGTCCCTTCCATACAGTCTTCCCAAGTTGTCCAGCCAGCAAGAGGTCATCTACACACTGGAGTAGTGTGCAGCCATGGTGGTAGGCTGAGAAGGCTTTTAGGTCAGATGCCAAGGCAGTTCCAAAAATAGTGGGTGAATTTTTGAAACCTTGTGTGTCAACCAAGTCCAGGTTAGCTGCTCCTTTTCCCTAGTGTTGGGATTTTCCCATTGGAAGGCAAAAATAGGCTGGCTCTGTGGGGCCAGGTGAATCCAGAAAAATTCATCTTTATGATCTAGGCAGGTAAAAAAAAAAAACTTTGCATCAGCTGGGACAAGGCCCAAAAGCATGTATGGATTTGGGACTACGGGGTGCAAAGTGACAGTTGCTGAATTTACTGCCTGGAGGTCCTGAACTGTCCTGAAATCCTCAGTCCTGGTTTCTGGACTGGTAATAAGAGGGTGTTCCAGAATGACTGACAGAGTTGGAGGATCCCATATTTTGAAGAGTCTGTCAGAGTGTTTTTGTATTGCAACCTGGGCCTTATGAGGAATGAAGTACTGTTTCTAGCTGATGGGGGCGAGTCCCAGCTTTATATCCACCACTACTAGGGGTACATTTTGGGCAGCCCACACACCTAGAATCTTGAAAGGAAGCTCAGGAATCTTAAGAGGTCTCCCTTCAGGGGCATAGAGCCATCATTCCTCCTCGTGCAACCATGAGGAATACTGTCTTTACCTCAGGTCCTCTCAACTTCAAGGCTGCTGTGCCATCTGAATCAAAAGTTATGTGTCCTCAGTTTGCATAAAAAGTTCCTGCCCATCAGGCCCACTAGGCAATCAAGGAGATAAAGGAATTCATGCCTTACTTCATGACTCCCACGATTGCATTGTCTAGCCATTAAGCAGGGGCAGCGGAGGGGGCAGGGGGAAGGGTGGGGAGTAATGACCCAATCTTTGTATGCACATATGAATAAAGGAAATTAAAAAAGAAAAGAAGGGGCAGTGGACCCGATTCCCTGTAGCCCCAATAATAGTTGTATGCTTGTTGAAAAGAGGACCCACTGGTTGGGTCACAACTGAATGCTCTGCACCCATGTCCACCATGAGATCTATGGATGGCCCTTTATTTTCATTCGGGCCATAGACTCCTGGGGGCCCAGTAGAATGGAACCTGGTCTGTCCTAGTCCTCCTCATAGACTTCCAGGCATGCCAGTCTGACAATGTTTTCCTACCAGGGACTGGCTCCCCTGTGGGTGGGCTGATATTTTCCTTCAACATCCTGGCCTCTGCCTCTGGTCTGGGGGCCTTTTGGGAGTCCCTGACCTGTTGGGGACATTCATTCTTCCAGTGCCTTTCCTGAGAACAGTAGGCACATAGATTTTGCCCTAGTTCCTCCCCAGGGTGGGGGCAGCCTGGGGACATCTGTCATCCTCTGGGATTGCCTCTGCCTGGATTAGCTTGCTGGGGTCCACCTGACTGTCCAGCAAGGGCTGCTGCAGGGAGGTCCACTTTCCTTTTTATCTTCATGTCAGGCCCCCCCTTAGCCTCTGGATCTCAATTGACAAAAGCCTTTGTGGCCGCCTCCAGAAGCTGGCTAGCATTCATTCCTGAACCCCTCCAGTTTCTGCAACTTCGCCTTATGTCTCCCTGGGCCTGCCTGACAAAAACAGCATTAATCTCTGCTGGTTTTCAGGTCAAAAGGAGTGTATAAACTGAAGGCCTCACACAAATGCTCATAGAACTGGCTGGGACTGTCATCTGGCCCTTGGAGGACCTCTGATGTTTTGTTCATATTCATGGCCCTTTTCCCCCTCATCCTTCAGGCCTCCCAACAGTGCCTCCTGATACCGTTCAAGTTGCTGGTAATTTTGGCTATTATTGGGGATCCCAAGGAGGGTCTTCTCAGGGAAATAGGCGTGAGCATATGCTTGGGTGTTTAGGGTGCCTTTGCGGGCATGATCTTCTAACCACTTGAGAGCTGCCAACATTATATGGCATCACTCTTCAGTATTAAAAAGAGTCAGAAGAAGCTATTGACAGTCTGTCCAGGTGGGTTTGTGAGTCTGATGATAGACTGCATCAAACCTGTCTGTGAAAAGGGGGCACGATGTTTCCAGCTGAGGAGGTCTGTGGTGGAAAAGAGCTGATAGACAAATGCCCGTCTTCCTCCTTGTATTTGGCCTTCCTGATCATAATATATGGGGCTCTGGGCTTCCCTCAGGGGCATCTGCAGGGCATCGGAGTCTGAGCAGAGGAGGGGTCCTCATGGTGACTGGTCAGATGCTCTTGATTGAGTGGGGAATGTGGGGTGAGCTCTGGCAGACTCAGAGTGGGTACGGGGTCCATAGGACTCAGGGATCAGGGGAGTCATGTTCCCAGAGGCTTCTGAACCAGATTTTACAGTGTGACTGTCCTTCGAGCTTCCCCATCCAATGCTGGAGGTGGGGGTGCTGAACTGGGTGCTGGTGGCAGAGGTGGACTAAATAGCACACAGGGCAGGGGTATTTCCTCCGGTTCCTCAGCCAGTATAGGCTCCTTTGTTTTCTCCCTACATTTGGAAGTTGCCTTAGCCATGTGGACCAGCTGAGGACAGTATCCTGCCAGCAGTCAATATAGGGAAATTGTTCAAGCCTTCCTACAACTACCCTATAAACTTCATTGACCACAGTTTTATCTAGTGACCCTTCCAGGGGCCATCCTACACCAAGAGCAGGCCAATCTACTTCACAAAGGACCTTAAGCTTTTTAGGCATTAACTTAGCTCCATAGTCTCTATTAAATCCCTTTTTAAAGTTTCTATCCATACATTCCAAGGGAGTGTTTTTACTCTGATTTCTACCCATCTCCTCATGTTACCAGAAGGCAAGACAGACACAGATTGGGAGGGGTTTTGGAGGAGAGGTAAGAGGTCCTTACTTACTTCATCCTTCTCTGGCCACTCCCCTTGTGGAGATTCAGGCATTTCCTGGCTGTAGTGAGTCCATATAAACCCCAGACCGAAGGCCCTGTTTAGGGTTCACCCATAACCATATGGATTTGTCACCAACCTGCGAATTGGGTCTCCTCACTTGCTTCACAGCTGGGCTGCATCTCAGGCTCGTATGTTCACACCCTCTCACATAGCACAGTACTTCCACCCTACTCCCTGAACCTGAGAGTCATGGTTTCACCCCCAAAGGTGGTTAGTAGGGGTCTCTAGGAGTTCATCAGTCTTCCCTTCTATCTCCTGAGGCAGGTCTGAATTTGAACCCAGGTTCTTAGCAGTCTGATGGGTGGAGCTCCCCTTGCTGGCTCCTACACCTCACCCGGTTCCGTTGTGCATCTGAGCACTCACCAAGACTTACTGGGAGGATGAGTCTCTCCTCTGGATCAAGCTGTCCATTGGTGTCTGGTGGGATCTTCTCCCAGTGGTCTGTGGGACACACCCTGGTGACAAGGGAGGTGAAAAAAAATCACAGTCGCTGCAATACTGACAATGCACCCCCAAGAAATGTTATAGGAAACAGAGATATGGGACTCTAAGGTGTGGAAGCAACTCTTTATTGTGCTGGCACAGACTCAGTGGACTCATGTCCAAAGGTTGAGCCCTGAGGAAAAAAGGGGTTTCACCTTATGTACCATTGCAAGCAGGTTACAGAGGCAATAAAATTTAAAAAAAAACCAACAAGGTTTAACCCACGTATGGTTCCATGCAAGTCTATAGGCTACGTCACCCTAGTGCTAGTGCCCTTCTGCCCCTGGTGCTATGAGATATTCTTCACGTTTGGATTCTTTAGGTTTTATCTCTCTGCTATGCCATCCCTTCCCCCTGCTACTTTATCAGAACACAGGCCTGTCTGCTTCTCTTCTGGTCCTTCTCCCTGCTTTGTTTCCTCCCTACATTTGGAAGTCGTGGCCACCCTACCTACTGTAATTCTATAGGCCTCTTCCAGACAGAGCCTTAGCCATGTGGGCCAGCTGAGGACAGCATCCTGCCAGCAGTCAATATAGGGAAATTGTTCTAGGTGCCCAGGCCTTCCTACATTTACCTTATAAACAGTTTTATCTAGTTACCATTATGGGGGCCACTAGAATTTACCACAGAATTCTTTGTAATAGTTCAGATTTCTGTTGCTTTGTAAACAGAACTGCTGTACTATTTCTTCACAGTTGTGAGTCTAAGAGGTCATGAATCTTAAAAAGTAATCCTTTGAGTAGGAAACATTAAGAAACAAATTTATGATATAATAACAGGTAGCATTTGGTATATTCTATAGAAAGAAAGATCAAATTGGGCAAGAGTTAATCAGTATGTAAAGGTAGAAATTGAGGCTTAGAAGTTAAGTCTGTTAGCTTCTTGTCTATCTTTTATGTAAGATATGGGATCTTGCTGTGTTGTCAAAGCTGACCCGAACTCCTGGAATTACTGATCCTCCTTCCTCAGCCTCCAACAGGCCCACACCATGTTCAGTCCTTGCTTACAGTGTCACAGTACCTCAACTCTTGTAGCAAACCTGGATTAACCATGGGATCATATTAACTCATTTTTAATCTTAAGGTTGCATTAAAAATAATCAACCTAGAAAAATATTCAGTGATCAAAGTACTTCACACCAGTTTAGCCAGTACAAATTAGAGCTAATATTGTTAATGGCAACAGTGCAGCCTGTGATCAGAAGACTTCCAATGTCCTTACGTCCCATGTGGATGAATCCATAGCAGTACACGTGGGTGTAAATGTAGTTTAAGTTAGGGAAGGGAAATGTAGGTGGAAGCTGGGAAGCAGAGAGCATGTTGCTCTTCTCCAGGTACTGTTAAGACTTATGCTAACCTATTGGAAAGGAGGAACCCAGCAATTCCCATCCAATAATAAATGAGTGGAGAGGGGCATGGGTGGTTCCCTGGACCAGGTGAGGGTGGTCTGAGCCTCCTTGAGCCAGGGCATGGTCAATTCGAAATATAATATTAAGTCATATATTTTCTGTGAGTTCTGAACTTTTCCTAACTCTAGTCTGCCTCAATATTAATTTTTTTAGGAAAAAAATTAATCATATTTAAAGGTAAACCTGAGCGAAATATAAACTTCTATCTTTCCAAAATTTGTTAAGAGATAACTATAGTTAAAACTTCTTTTGTGGTCCTCGGGCTTAAACTCAGGGGCTTGTACTTGGCTAGGCAGGCATTCTACCACTTGATCCTCTCCACCAGCCCTATTGTATGCATGAAGAGGAATATCTCAATGGTAGAGTGCTTACCTAGAGTGTGTGGGGTTCTGAATTTGAGCCAAGCACTGCAAAATAGTCAAACATAATACATCCTTTTCTAAGTTTTCAGTGAGGAAATCCTTCTCTGTTGCAGTCAGTGCTTATTTGTCAATGTTGAAACCTTCCTGGTAGCAGTTCTCAGTGTGTGTAAGGTCCCTACCTCCCAGAGCTGTGGTGCAGTGGTTCCCATGCAGCTGTGGGGTGAGGTGGGGATGTGGCCCAAGAACTATGGAAGATGCTGCAGATGACCATGCTCTGCCATGGTCATAGACACCAAAGGGGTCCTGTTTTGCCATTTGATCTTAGGGGTAGAACCAGTCACTAGACTAAAGATTCTCTGAGTAGAACCTTGGCTGGAAGAGGGAGGTTTCAATCAAAGAGGTCAAAGAGAGAAGTGTGTTGTGAGTACTGTTTTTCTGAGAGAGGAAACCTGCTTTCAAATGGTATTCAGATGGAGGCTAATAACAAAGCTGGTGGAAGGGTGGTGTAGGAAAGTGCAGGAGACTGCACTTGGTCTATCTAGTTTCTAGTTTTGGTTTGTTTTTTCACAGTCAATCAAAAGGTGAAAACAGTGGAGGTCCTGAGGCAAGCATTGTATAGAGTACTATGGAGTTAGCTTGGGGTTAGGAACAGAGGTAAGCTACTGGATCCTCGTTTAGACTCATTTGTTTGTCCATTTAGCAAACTACTAAGGGAAGTGATGAATAAAAGACACTCTGAGGACTCCTGAAACGGGGGACAGAGATTGTAACATTGTTCAGTGCCTTTGTCCTCAATTGTAGCACAGGTTGGTATGACTCCTGAGGAAGTGGTGTTCTTTGGCGTAGATGGAGGATCTCATCTTCTTTGATGGGTGCCACTGCTGCTGTGATTGCTGGGATGTGGGCAGCGTAGCCACCCACCCTTGGTGAATGGTTTTTGTGTCAAACAAAGGTGGGGTGGCATGGACATCAAAGGCCAGGGGCAAGTCCTCATCAGTAGATGAGATCATCTGGGGACCTACTGCATGCTGTGGGATCCTAATGCCTGAATCTTTCTACACCTCATTTATGTCTCACACAGGTGCTCTGTCAAAGCTGGCTTGTATGGCTGGGAGCTGGGGCTTCTAAGCGGTCTGACCACTCAGCACAAGGTCTTGCTGAGCCTGTCCTTTGCTTGAGGATGCTTGAGACCTCAGCACATTGTCCCTCCTTCTTCTTTCCCTTGAACCATCACTTCTTCCTGACTCCTCTGTGACCATAGCCACTTTCCTTCATCTGGGCTACTTCGTTAATGAAGCCCATTGGACCCTCACTACGAATAATGAAGAACATAGCTTAATATTTTTCTTTGGGAACATGGGGGGTTGGATTAAGTATACCCAATGGATAGTTTCAGCAGTTTAAATACAGGTCTTGTTAGTTCACTTATTCATTTTGCCAAAATCTGGTTGGGGAGGGAAAGAAGCATTTGAGGATTTTCAGCTATGGATATCCCATATTTCATCTAAATTGTTTTGGGATCATTGAGTAAGATGATCCCAAATGATCCCAAAAATTAAAGGTTTGACCAAAGAAAACCCTTTCTTTCCTCCCGAGGGAGGACTTCCACATACTGCAGAATTTTCATCTTATTCTGGGTCATCATTTCTGACTTTCTGGGTCCTTCTGCACTCTTTTAAGTTTTGTGTGGGCTGATGGCCTGGAAGGGATTTGGCTTTTAGTTGGAGAATCAACCTATGCAAAATTTAAAGTACAGTTATTCCAGTCCTTTGATTGCACTGCTAAGCAATGACTTTTATGTTTGTGGGGTACATTCCCAAAGATTTGCTATAGAAAAAGACATAACTGTGTTTTGAATCATTATGATTCAGACTTGTGAACCTGAGTCTTCAAGGAAAAAAAAATCACTTATATGTGTATATTACTTAAATATTTTGTAGCTGCAACTTAGTGTACAAAACAATTTTAGACATGTATAATTTCCTTCTCTTTTTAAGTTCACATAGAAAATATTAATTTCTAGATTTATAGCATTTGTGTCTGTTGAAAGGTATTAAGGGGAAATTTTGTATGATTTTCTTTATATGAGGCATGCAGAATTGGCAAATCCATAGAGACAGAAAATGGGAGAGAGGGTACCAGGGGCAGAGGGAACAGAACAGGAGTTACAATCTAAAAGGTACAGAGGTTCTGCTGGGGATGGTTAGAAAGTTTTTAGTGTAGATTGTGATAATGGGTCCTACATTGTGACTAAGTTTAATGCCACTGAACTGCACACTTCAGAATGGTGAAAGTGATAAGCGTTGTGTGTGTGAGAACTTGTACCTTGGAAAACCCTTGACTTCTAAGAAGATACAGCTACACAAACACGTATTAGTACATTCTTCAATAAACAACTAGCTCGATGAAGTTACAAAAAGTTTTCTTCCTTGAAGAAAAAAACTTTTCTTGGACGTTGGGGGGAGGGGGGAGTATTTTCAAACATGGAACACTTGTGTGAAATCTGTTACAGACGTTCATGGGATTTGGATTAATTTTGTCTCTTCCTCACTTCATTAGGTAGCGAACCAAAGGTGGATTAATTTTTGTCTTCGGAATTGTTTTTTCTTTTTACCTTGATGAATTTTGTCTTGTGGCAGTCATCATTTATAACTTAAAACAGAGCTGCATGAAAAATAAAGGAACAGCTGTGTGCTTGCTGATGTGACAATGTGAACCTAAGGTTTACAGCTGCCTGTTTAAAATGGCCACATTAACAGGACGGTGGCACTAAAGTACCTTCAAGGAAGTTCCTTACCTTAGACCCCGCAGCTCAGCGACCCTTTGGTCCCCCGTGGGGCGGGGCCCGCGGCGCGCACACCCTGTGTCAGGCTCTGCGTGGCGGGGCGCGCCTGGCGCGGGGGTGTGAGGGTTGGTTCGGCGTCCCTGGAGCCGAGCCGAGCCCACGCGCAGCAGCCACACTCACGCGCGGCGCTAGGGAGCCGGGAGCGCGTGGCCGAGGGCGCGGGCCCAGTGCGCAGCATTTTCCTAGTTTTCGCCTCACAGGCTAGAGCACCTGGCAAAGTTCGGTGGTGGCCTAGAAGAGGAAGGCTTGCCAGGGGTGTGGGGAAAACCTCAGTTAAGATGGCAGAGTCAGTCCACCTAAAAATCAGCGTTTCTTACTTCCATCCCAACAATAAACCACATAAAAAGCGGCTCACGCCTGTAATCCTAGCCTTTAATCCTCCTGATCTCTGTTTGAAGCCAGACCTGGCAAATAGTTCACAAGACCCTATCTCGAAAAAAGGGCTGGTGGAGTGACTCAAGGTGTAGACCTTGAGTTCAAGCCCCAGTACCACAAAAGAAAAAAAAAAAAGCAACAGAGAAAATGTTCAAAGGGAAATTCCTTAGGTCAATTAAATTTATAGTCTGTTTAAGCAAAGGAAAGCTGCACAAGGATAAAACAAAAATAGCCCATAGCAGAGGGCTTGCCTAGCATGTGTGAGGCCTTGCCTAGCATGTGTGAGGCCTTGTGTTCCATCACCAGCATTGCAAAAAGCAAAACAAGACAAGATTGCAGAGTGAGGCTGCTCTCAGGAATTGAGAGCTCCCACTGATAACATGATGGGACAACATTCATGGAAACCCATGGGCTATAGCTTAACCAAGTTGTTTGGCCAATTACTTAATTGGCCTCAGGCCTCCTGCAGCCTTCTGGGGCTCCTGAGCTTCATTGCAGCTGCTGGTTGGGTCTCCAGTAGGTCAGTGTAGGTGCCCAGGCCAAATTTTCCATCCCCCAATCTTCACTGAACATATACTGTAATCACTCAAGTGTTTTTTGAGCAAATGAAAAGTTAATAAGATATATATCAGGTCCTCTGTTTAAAAGATTTAGAAGCCTTTAATAGATAGGAAGATATATTGTGTTCTTAGATCCCAATTAAAATTTTCAGGATTGTTTTTCTTTGCAAGGAGGCTAGGAGAAATTGATTACATATGTATCCAGGGCAAGTTTGGCTTTCCTTGTTTTTTTAGTAAAAGGTGAGGAATGTCCTGCCTAGCAGGTGTTGTCACAAAGTTAAAGGCCAGACAGAGAATGGAAGCCAGCAGAGCATGGTGAAAAGGCTTGGCATGCATGTGTTTTGGTTAACCATGCAGGTGGACTGGAGGGTCTTCCATTTTCTGGCCTGGGTCCACCTGTGAGGAAGGCAGACAATCTGCTTTTAAGTGGCAGGAGACTGAACAGAAGCAAAGCTGGGAGCCATAGTTGTTGCAGGAGGTGTCTGACTGCTCTTGACTGTCTCTTGATGGCACAGCATGGTGTAGCATTCAGGAGCCATGTTCAGAGTCAAGGGATAATGGGCTTCTCAGGTGGAGCAACTGTTGCACTGAAGCCAGGGGACGAGTGTAGGGAAGAACCTGCTGCATAGGTGGAGGCCTGCAGCAATGGGACAGCGGGAAAGGACATGCCTGTTTGAAGACCAGAGCGGCAGGAGGTGAGCTAAGTGGGGAGTTGGGGTCAGGTCATGAGGGACTTGAGGTTAAGCTAAAGATCTGGACCCTGTGCAAAAGGGAATAGGGAACCATTTCTGGATTTTTAAGCAGGTGACAACCTGAATGTGCACACCTGGTGTGTATCAGCATTGTTGTAACTGACAGGCCAACTCCATCTTCTGCTTATAGCCCACAGCTCCTTGCATACAGGAGTTCCTCACCCTGCTGGCTGTGTGTCACACTGTGGTCCCTGAGAAGGATGGAGATGACATTATCTACCAGGCCTCCTCTCCAGGTGAGAGCTCTCGATGGATGTGTCCTGCCAGCCCCTTCCCTGAAGTCTTGGGTATTTTGCAATTATTTGTGGGCCTCTGACCTCACACCATCTCCAGATCATGGTTACAGGTGTTCAAACCCAAGAGAACTGGTGGTGGACTCTCCTGACTCTTTGACAGCAGGGAAAGACCTGGGCCACCTTGCATTTCCCAAGAGTTACTGGTCTGGACAGAGCTCTGGAGAGAGAACAGGGCCACATGTCATGGATTTTCCCACTGGTGGGGAAGCCATGTATTGGAGCAATGACTCTTTGCCAACTTCCTGGTCTCTGAGTCCCATAGTACTGCAACTAAAGCATGGGCTTGCTCGGAGATGCTTAGTCAGTGAGCATTTTACCTAAGTTGATTAGAGAGAACTTAGCAGCAACCCAGAATAGGGGGAGTGTAATTCATTGTTCTCCCTCTAATGTGAATTAGCATTGGGTCTGCGTCCTCCTACCCAGCACAAGTCCTCATTTTAGACCCTGGTGGTAGGAAGAGTGAAGTGCTCCTGTTCCCCAATCCTTGTTCTTATGCAGGTGACACAAAACCTCCTTAATCACGGTGGTTTTGAGAAATGACACTTGATAGAATTCTGTTATGATGAGGGATTCATCTGTATTTTGCCAACTTGTTGTTGACAGACGAAGCTGCCTTGGTGAAAGGAGCTAAGAAGCTGGGCTTTGTCTTCACAGCCAGAACACCCTACTCGGTCATCATAGAGGCGGTAAGGGACACATTTGCACATATTCTTGAGCCCCTACCTTTTGGAAGGTTGCATATTTGAAATAGTATGTCTATTGTAAATGTGATAGTTAAATTTCTGTATGTCTTTTAGTGAAAAATTAGACTTGAAACATTCGATGGTAACTGAGGTTGCTATGGGATTGTATGAGTTTATTCCTGTTGGTTTGCATTGCAATAATCTCTCCCTCTTAAAGATGCTTCAAACTGTTTGTAGCAAAGAACTTTTCAAGTTTCCTGTTTTCTAAAAGTTGGGAAGTAGCTTCATGATTTGGCTATCTCTGAGCCCCAGTCCAGTGGGGCTCCATGTCTTTGGCAGTGACAGAAGGAAGTTAGAGCTTAAGACCTCTCTTATCTATATGAGTATTTCCCCCACTGAAATCAAGGGGTTTATGTATTTTCTGATTTTTTAATTTTCCTCGCTACAGGCTAGAGAGAGAAATTTAGTGATGGGGAGAGCAATTTACAGGTTCAGTATCCCTTATCCATAATGCTTGGGACCAGAAATATTTTGGATTTCAGATTTTTAGATCAGATTTTGGAATATTTGCATATACATAATGAGATATCTTGAGATAGGACCCAAGACTAAACATGAAATTTGTTTACATTTCATACACCGTATTCACACAGGCTGAAGGTAATTCTTCACAGTATTTTTAATGTATCTGTGGTGTGACTGTGACCAGCAGGTCAGGTGTGGAATTACCTATTCATGTCATCATGTTGCTATTAAAAATGTTTCCGATTTTGGGGAGTTTTAGATTTTCAGATTAGGGCTGCTCAACCTGTATCAAGTATAAGGTCACACAAGGCCACACAGGATAGACTGCAGGTGAAAAGGATGGTGAGGATTGGCCAGATGGAAGGGTGGTGTTGTACTGCTGTCTGGGTTGACAAGGGCTTGAGCACAGTCAATGACTTCCCTCACCTCTGCCTTTGTCCACCCCTCAATTTGAGGAAACTCATGGACTTTGATAGTTTTTTTTGGTCTTAATGTATCCTTAAGTCTATAGGCCCCTTGAATGAACTTGAAACTTGCTTCCAAGTGGTATAGTAAACTGATATTGTTCCTGAGTTGGGAGTAGTCAGTTTTTTTTCTTTTACTTATAAAATAGGAAAGCCTATAAAATGTACCTTATACAAAGTGTCCATTTTTGGTCACTTTTACTTTCTTTTGGAATATAAAGATTGAATTGTGATTGTTTTACTTTATTTCAACCAATAGAGGGAAGGTAGGTAGGGAACTGTGCAGTCATTAATAGCAGAATGATGTACTGATAATGAATTTCCTGCATAGTTACTTTTAAAAAAATGAAGTCTTCTCTGTCAGTTTCAGGAGAGTTTTAACCCAGCCATAGGATTATTGGTTGTATTGATGCTGCTGGATGTCTCTAGATTGCACAAACAAGGTGGGGCCATGGGTAGGCTGAGCACTGATGGAAGTACAGTATATACTGCTTGGCTTACAGTTCCAGATAAACATGGGGAGCAGAGAGCCTATAGCAAGGTCATCACAGTGCTAAAAAGCCAGGTTGGCACTGTTTCATTACTTTATTAAAGTAATATTTACTTCCACATTTCTAGAAGTAATAAAAGACTGCCTGATTAGATTTCACAAGTAGTAATTATTTTAAAAAATCCCATTCAACCATTAATTCTGAGACATCATCAAATATTAAATTCTCTAGTTAGCCACCAGTACTTACATGAAATGTCCTTGCAGATTTGGGTAGCAGCTGAGCACGTGGTTGGTGATTTTTGTAAGTGGTACAAAGACTAGGTGGCTCATGGCAGGGAGCAGAGTGGTGGCAGTGGGCACTGTCCAATAGGGTTCTGATAGAACTTGGACTGCTGAGGAGAAGGCAGAAGGTGGTGATTCAGAGAGGTGAATAAGGGCTGAGGAAGTGGGCCATCAGTTGTATTTTAGGATGTAATGAAATGGGGTGGAACCTAAGAGAAGAGTACTGTTACCATTCGTAAGAAAATCACAGTGTCAGAAACTGTACTCAGACTCACATTGTTGGACTGGAGAGGCCATACTGTTTTTACTGTGGTATGTTAGAGAAATGGAGAACAGATCATATTAAAATGTTTGAAAGTAGCACACACAGAATCTGAAATTTTCCAAATGGAAAAAATGTGAATATTGACATTCTAACTTGAAAGAATGGTAAGAAAAAGGGCATTTGCTCGATTAATTGCTCTAAAACCAGATACAGATTTATAACCCATATCTATAAATCTCAAATCTCCAAATTATTGAATTCCAAGTTTCACCTCTAAGTTTGGGGAACAATCATTTAGCAGCAAAACCGAATCAGAACCAGCTTGACTTATGTATGGTCCTTATGACTGTCAGAGTGATGCTGCAGAAAGTTTACCTGTTGTACAAAGGGTACTACCCTAGACCTTGCTGGGACGTTATGGTAATATACTCCACACATAGACCTCTATAAAATGTATAAAATCCTAAGTTCATTAGCATAGGTGGCCCCAAGGTTTTTTTTTTTTAGGGGAAAAGTATTCATTTTGTTCATGGCTTTAGAGGCTCCAGACCACCATGGGAAAGGAAGGTGTGTTTGAGCAGCTCACATCATGGTGGCCAGGAAGCAAAAGTGAGAATGTCTGAGCTTTCCAGCTTTCTCCATTTCTGCCTTTTATTCCATCTGGGTTCCCAGCCTATGGGATAGTGTCACACACATTCAGGACAGGTCTTCTTCCCTTATTCAGTATCTGCAAACACCCTCACAGACACACCCAGAGGTGTACTTTACTAATCTACTAGGCTCTTCTCAGTCCAATCAAGTTGGCAATGAAGATTAATCATCACAAATCTTTCCCTTGTGAACCAGACATCCAAACACATCTTAAACCATAGTATTCTATCCCCTAACTCCCCAAATGCTCGTGTCCCTCTCATAATATAAAATGAATTTAGCCCATCTTCAAGAGTTTCCATAGTCTGAAGGGTTCCAGCATTGCTCAAAAGTCTTAAATACAAAGTGTCTTCTAAAACTCAAAGCAAACTCTTAATTGTGAGCCCCTGTAGAATAGAAAATGAGTTACATTCTTCCAAGATAGAGTGGTACAGAGTGAACATTTCCATTCCAAATGGTAGGAATAGGAGAATAGCTAGGAAGAATCAAAACAAAGCAAGCTCAAAACCCAGCAAATACTAAATCCTATAGCTGCGTGTTCAGCATCCAGGGCACTTGGTGACATGATATGAGCTCCAATGGCTTGGGCATCCCCACCCCTATGGCTTTGCCATTTGCAGCCCCCATGGTATATCTTTTGGGCTGGCTCTGCTCATGCTTGCAACTTTCCTCAGCAGATGTTCCAGTTCCTACTAGAGTCCTCATTCCCATGACACCTCATGAGCACAGTCTTTACTGTTTACAGGCTTAGCATTCTGGTCCTCTGAGTTCCCACACAATTGTCCACTAAGCTTTGCTTGCAATATTCTAGGGCTTCTCTAGCCTGCTTCTCCAAATGGTCCCAAATTCCTCCTGCAAATTGAAAACCATATTGAAATTCTCCCATCAGTTTCAAAACCATATTGCCAGGTAGCTACAACAACAGCCTTAGTTGTCTGGTGCCAATGCCTTTCTTGTTGTTGTGACAAAATACCCGGAAGGAAAAAATCTTAAGGAAGGAAGGATTTATTTTGCTCAGTTTCAGAGGTTTCAGTCCATCATGGTGGGAAGGGCATGGTGGAGCAGCTCACATCATGGCAGCCCAGAAGACAGAGAATACACGGGCTCCTGGCCCCAAGGTTTCTGATGGTTTTGTATAGTTTGTGTCTTCTGTCTTCATCACTTGCAAGTAGCTACACCAGCCAACTGCTAAGAAAGCCATATAACTGAAGGAAAATGAGAAGCTTCTACCAGAAGAGGGAGCTCCAGGCTTGTGACAAAAATACACACTGCAAATGTGTTTGCAGGTGGCTGAAGGATGGAAAGGTTTGTATGTAATTTGTGTGTGTGTATACCTCCACGTTGATGATTGGAGTACAAGTGCTGTGACATTTTAATCTTTGCATCTCAGGTAAGAGCCTGTTTGTTTGTTTGTTTTTTCCTTATAGATGGGACAGGAACAGACATTCGGAATCCTTAATGTCCTGGAATTTTCCAGGTGTGTTTCTGTTTCATACATTTGAAATGAAATATTTTTAATACTTATCTATCTATCTACGTTCATATAATATGTATTTAACAACTTCATGTGCATGGTTGTATGGTATGATTAAGTGCTAAATATGGTAAATATGCATGTACAAACCCTCTTCTTGTTGGAATTTTTGACTTTCATTAAAGACAGGGAAGTAGGTCATTTTTCTGTATTTTTACGTTCTTTGTGCCCTCATTTTTCTTTAGCCATCCAGAGCCTAATGTTGTAGTATCAGTAGCTGCAGTTGGGTGTATATGGGTTGGAGCATGCAGTGAGGGTATTGTTTTCATTGGCCTTTCCTAGGTCCCCTTAGGTCATGCCTCCTGCTCCATCTGAGCAATGTTCCTGAGAGCTGAGAAACTGACAGATGATGACAGATAAGATCAGTTTTTTTCATCACAGAGTTCTGGTTCACATAGGACCATCCTCCTTTACATAATCCAAAGCTTTTCTCCCCAGCAGTTTCTCTAAGACCTAAGAATATTTGTTGTATTCTGTGTTCCTCTGGAACATTCTTAGTTTGTTACAAGGAATCACATCTTAATGTTTGTTCCTTTCTTTCTTTTGAATATTGGATTGTCAATACTGTTACTATGTCAAAAGCATCTTTTCCTGTTACTGAAAGTAGATGGATTTTCAGTTACTATTGTTAAATGATTCAAAAATGGTTGGCCCACACTCTTTATTATGTATGATAAAGGTCAACTTTTAAAATCCTCTTATAGGAAATGCTTTCCTGCCCCTGTATTTAGCTTTAGGATTCCAAGCTTAAATGTTGGTGGATCAGGAAGCCCTTGGGATTGGATGGTCAATGAGAGAGGCAGGGGATGGTTAACGACAACAATTGTTCCTGTGTGTGACGGTCACAGGCATACTGGACATGTCTCAAGATGTTTTTTGTGTCCTTAAAAGTTTCTTGTGGGAAACTGTGCTGCTTTGTGTCTGCATTAACTGGAACCAGCAGTTAATAGTCAGACAAGGAGGAGGAAGGGAGTTAGATAAAAGGAAGTGAATGTGCATGGAAACATGAGGATGCCTTTTTAAAAAGTTATGAGAAAGTAAGATCAGTTGTGGTTACAATTGTTCTGTTTCTTGTTCGTTGACTCATCTCTTTTTAGAGGCCACTTAATCCTATTAATACTCTTTAGAGTAGTTGGTGGTAATCTGCTTTATACATTGAGAAACTGAAACACAACCAAGGTGACTTTGCTAAGAGTTCCCAACTACAAGGTGCTGAAAACTCAGGCTAGAGAGAGTGCTGTGCCTCATAATGTGGGGATACAGAGCCAAGGAGTTGATGTCCCATTCTTTGGAGCTTACAGTCCAAGGGAATCACCAAATGGAAAGGCCAGAGAAGTAAGCATCTGGGCCCACTGTAGTTGGGGTGTGTTTCAGAAGGATGAAGTGTCAGCAGAGGCACTGACCAGCTTGCATAGGCAAGGAGAGTGGCAAGGATCACATGCTTGGAGCCTGGTGATGTGCATAAGGTTTAGCAGGGGAAGAGGCAGGACTGCAGAGGTATGTGGACAGCAGGAAGAAGATTTTAGGCAGTGGGAGGCACTGAAGCTCAACGAGTGGGGATGGACCATGGTGACTATGTGCAAGGAAGTACCTGTGCTGCAGTGAGAAGAGAGCAAGGAAGTGCATTACTGCTGAATTAGGAACATTCTATGATCAGTTCTTTCCTTCTACTACAATGAAAAGAGCCAATGAAGTGCATTGAATCTTCCCTTTTGCTCCTTGCTGGGTATGTTGCTTGATGTTTTTGAGCCATAACACAGGGAAGAATACTTGCAGATAGTACTGTCAGAGTCAATTAGATGCACATGGCCCATGCTCACATTTTCTATTTTTACCTTTTCTGCAAACAGCTGTGCAGTGAATTCTCGTGGCAGAGCAAGAAATGGGTTTATTAGATATAAATAAGAATAGTAAGAGGTATGTAATTGAAGTCCTACTTTTGTGAAAAAGGTATTCTAAAAAAGGAGCTTGGCCATTTCTAGGATTGCTGGCAATCAAAATGAAAAATTTTCATCAAAATGAAAGTCTTGCTTGGTATTTAGTTATAGGATATGGGTCTTATAAAACAGACCAGTGACAACTATCTTTTTAAACTCTTACAGTGACAGAAAAAGAATGTCTGTGATTGTCCGAACTCCGTCAGGACAGCTTCGACTCTACTGCAAAGGGGCTGTAAGTATCAGCAAAGCGTCTCCCATGGCAAAGGGCCCTTGGCGCTACTTTGTGTGTGTACTGCTTCTCCTAACTGCTGTTCTTAGCTCGACTGTTGCCCAAGGTTGAACTCTCTTTCAAGTCAGCTCTAAAGCTGACATGTATTAAAAGGCCACTGTAGATAGTGAGGTAAAGACGAAAAGCTCACTTGTACTCAGTAGTTGGTTTTAGAAACCTGCTCGGTGCGTCTCGAAAAATCTTTGGTGTATGAATTCCCTCTGTCATCTGTGTCTCTGTAGAGGTAATTTGTGTTGACCTGGAATAATCTTTAAGTACTCTGCTAGGTGTTCTCTAGCAGCTGTTCTTAATTGTTGTGGTTTATGTTTTTATGCATTGCTCAGAGCTGTGTGGGTGTACAAGGATGGTGTCCATGTGCAGCTAAGTTTTTACTGCTTTTTTGGGTTGTTTTCCTAAGTCAGGTTTTCTGTCCTGTGTCCCTTCTAGTAACCAGACTCCAAAGTGTTATCTCTAAGAAAAGATGTCATTGCTTATGAATCTTACTTATAAAACTTTGTCCTATTATATAGTGATCTTACGGGTTGAGGGAAGCAGTTATTAGGCTTATTTTAGGAGACCATGAAGACTATGACATGAGTATCAGTGGTTAGTTGCAGATTTTACTAATCTTTACTGATGGTGGGGGAAAAAGCACTATGATTAGGGCTTTTTAAAAATAAGCAGTGCATAGGACTTCTAAAGGCATTAGATCTGGACCCACAAAAGAATTCTGCTTTTATAACATCTTAAATTAAGGTCATCAAGGTTATAGTTTTACAGGCTAAACTTTGTTTATGGACTTTTTGTTGTATTATCATTACCCCAGAAGTGCTTGGTCAATGTGAGGTAGCACAGAGAAGAAGGCTATAAACTGAACAGTGGAAATATGAAAACTTTTTTAGCACTGACATTGCATAAGCAGCAAAGTCCACAACTGACCTCATAAAATGGGTCATGGCCAAATCATGGGCAAACTAAAAGTGCTGTTATGAAAGCACCTCAGGTTCTGTGTAAATGGTGTTTATGAAACATAAATGAATTTCACGTTTAAGCTTGGGTTCCCTCCCCAAGATATGGCATCATGTTTATATAAATATTCCCAAAATCCAAAATCTGAAGCATTTCTGGTCCCTAGCATTTCAGATAAGGGTACTCAGCCTTTATATGCTTCACATTGTGAGTACTTGAACGTGTGCAAAGGTCTGCACTGTGCCCCCGACCAGTGTCCCAGCTTCCAGGCTCCTTACCATGCATTTTTGTTTGACTTTTAAGATATGCCAGAGATTCTGGCTTTGTTGAGGACATCCATACCCAATTTTTTCCCCAAAGCTTGTACGTAAGCCCAGCCCAGAGCTCTGTTCTTACTAGTCCTGAAAAGTACTTTTATGTATAGTGGTGAACTCTATTATAGAACAAAGCCATGTTTAACATGCCAGCTGGGAGATGTACTCAAGAGTTTGCCAAGTCTCAGTGAATGCTTCCCTATTTTATAGGATAATGTAATTTTTGAAAGACTTTCAAAAGACTCAAAATACATGGAAGAGACTTTATGCCACCTGGAATATTTTGCCACAGAAGGTAAGTAAAACTTGAAGATGTTTTTTTTTGACCCTTGAAGTTGTACTTTAGAAGGTTTAAATGGCAGCTGAATGGGTAGGCATTCATGTTCTGAATAGATGTGTCCTTTTTGTGTAGTACTTGGCTTGCTTCACAGGAGTCTACTCTTCAGGCACTTTCCCTGCCCCCTCCCACTTCCACATTCTGTGTCTATGGCATTGACAAAGTCCAAACTCAGTTACCTGTATACAATTCTATATACAGTAGGAGAAGGCAGACTGGCTCACAATACAAAGAACCATCTTGCAGTCAGTCACATTTTCTGGAAAATACAGGTGATCATTCCCTGTCCCTCTCTTATTATCCTTTGGACACTGGCATATCCATGTCTTACGGAGCCCATAGTGAGCAGGAAAGGAGCTCTTTTGAAGCCTCCAGACAATAATGTCAGATTTTCCTGCTAATGAATGTGGTGATAGCTGGAACCATGCTTTAGTGCTGACTGCTGTTTTTTTGCCATCAAGTGTTCCCATGGGTCCACACATGAGTGTGCCTGCACACAAGCACACATACACAGAGCTGCATGGGCTCAGCTGCTTGTAAGCCCAGCTCTTGCATATGCTAGCCCATTAGGCCTTTTGTTGCTGTTTTGAAACATACTTCCTGTCTCCTCTACTTGCTGATACCTGCCTACTCTACACCTGGATCATAACAGCTTCTGTCACCCTTTGCTGTGGAAAACGCACTCTCAAATTTATAGAAGAAGTGGTTTGTATCAGAATACTTAGAGTTGTTTTAAATTTCCCTTTGTAGACTTGAGAATGTTGAGTTGGAGTGACTAAAAAAAAGCAGATGGTTTCTTTAACTTTTCGAGCATGCTGATATGAAAGCCGTGTGGTGCCCTGTAGGCAGTGATATAGTCTGCTTATCCCCACTCACCAGAGACTGTCTTGCAGGATTGCGGACTCTCTGTGTGGCCTACACTGATCTCTCTGAGAATGAGTATGAGGAGTGGCTGAAAGTCTATCAGGAAGCCAGCATCATATTGAAAGACAGAGCTCAGCGGTTGGAAGACTGTTATGAGATCATTGAGAAGGTACCTACACATGGGCTGTCTCTGCCCATTGAAGGAATTAACCATCTAGTCAGCAAAGCCTTTGAACAGGAATCCTTTTGCTATATAGTGATGCTGCCTTCGTTGTCTTAATGAACCATCAGCTTTTAATTATTTCTTTGCTCTGAGAAGCGCTTAGTTTTCATGGGCTATTGGAAAGGTGTAGCTACCCTCAGCTAAACATTAATGATATATTAATTTAAAAAGGCCAAAAGCAGCATTGATGGCTTTCTGGCTGAATTAAGAATAGGCTTAATGAGATAAGCTTACCTTGTCGAGTTCCATGAGCAATCACAATGCTGGGTAGGCTGGTTAGACATGGTACTACTAAGAATTCACACACTTCCTTAGGCTCCACTGTTGCTATTCCATATTGTCTATTTTGATGTTGTTCTTTTTAAGTTTATCCCAGGCATCAAGTGATTCTGTACTTATTTGGATTTCCTCAAATATGGAAGATAGGTTTCGACTTTTTCTGTTTCATGTAACAAACCCTTGGACCATCTGTTTTCTACTTTCTGTAACTTGGAAGCCATTACCTGTTTGCTTTTCTCCTTCCTTTGTTGGTTTTTAATTTCCCTTTATTTTTTCATACTCAGCTTTCATTTGAATTTTATATCCAGTCATTTTAATAGAAATTAGGGTAAGAGTAGAACTGAATTCAAGCATTTGTTTGCCCTGCTTTACTGGTATTCCAAAAAAAAAAAAAAAACTGATGGGTTAACTTCATCAAAGTTTATTTGAGCGAAGGCAAATAAAATAAAACATGGCAGCACTGCTGATGGACGATTTCTGGAATGTCACACCTACCATGGTATAGATTGTATTCATAGCTAGATACAAGGAAGAGATGTGTAGAAACAATATGATTGGTTGCAATCAGCACTTGCCTTATATTGTTTCAGTTCCTGGTTGGCTGGAGGTTCAGCTCCTGTGATTGGGTAAGACTGAATAGCTTAGTTATTGCGGAATACTTTTAGGTTAAGTTATAGTTTGTTGGCACATAAAACTACAATCTACTGTGTATAGAGTTCACTTTGAGTCAAATTTACAATTTACTATGTAAGGATTAAGATAACTCCCAGAACATTACTGTTGCCTTTGTGAGAGTTGTTACCATCATATGAACGAATCTTTAATTGAAGATATTTTTCAACCTAGAATTTACTGTTACTTGGAGCAACAGCCATAGAAGATCGCCTTCAGGCCGGTGTTCCAGAGACCATAGCAACTCTGTTGAAGGCAGAAATTAAAATATGGGTGTTGACAGGAGACAAACAAGAAACTGCAATTAATATAGGTAATCGATTTTTTTTAAAAAAGTTTCCAGGTCTGGTTTGTTTTTAAAGTGTCTTGTAGATGTATTTCTCAAATGCATTGACACATGAAACATCTTTATTCACAGGGCCGGGGGAAATTTACCTAAATCCAGTGAAGATGCTCTTATAAATACTGTGTGTCTATTACATGCATCAGACTACTGCAGCTTCCTGAGAAGATTAAACTCATTTAGATAGAATATAGAATTCAAGAGTGGACAAGTTACATTTTCTTACTGCTTTCTTCACAAAACTTTACTGAGAGAGCGCATTTTCACTAGGGTTAAATACGCATTGTTATTTTTTATAATTATAAGTAGTTTTTAAAAGAATGTTAAATATTCTTTACTTGATATTATACACAAGCCACACTAAAATGTGTTTCAATAAGTAAAAGGCAGCACTTTAAATGCTAGGCATTCTACTTAAATTGGTAGTAGTTAAGACAAAAAATAAAGACATTGCTTCCTTATCTTCAACGTTGCCTTGAACAGGCAACTAATCATAAGTTGAAACTCAGGTGAGTCTTGCTTGGTTTTGAGATAGTGAAGGGAATTTCCCAGTTTTTAAAAATGTATTCATATAGTATAATGAGTTTATATAAATCTAAAATGAGTCCTCACTATGTTTTGAGATGGTATTCCCCATCTGTGAAAAGTTGAACATTATTAATTAAGTTCAATTATATCTTTAGAAAGGGAAGCGTGACAATATTTACTTAATGACTGGATCATTTTTAAAAAAGACCACATTCACTTAACTACAAGCCAATTTTACTTAAATAAGGACTGTCGAACAAAATTTTTCTGTGAGCCATTCATGACCTGAATTCTGTGTTACGAGATTGTGGCATACATGAAAAGCCATGACACATTTCTGTTTTTCATGTGGCACACATGAAAACATGTAATAAATAAGGCAGTGGGTATTACTCA